>NC_142484.1:5320000-5945000 GCF_049115385.1 Moschus berezovskii
AGATCTCTTCAAGAAAATTAGAGATATCAAGGGACCATTTCATGCAAAGATGGGCACAATAAAGGACAGAAATGGCATGGACCTAACAGAAGCAAAAGATATTAACAAGAGGTGGCAAGAATACACAGAAGAGATCTTAATGACCCAGATGTTGTGATCACTCACCTAGAGCCAGACATTCTGGAGTGCCAAGTCAAGTGGGCCTTAGGAAGCATCACTATGAACAAAGAGAGTGGAGGTGATGGAATTCCAGCTGAGCTACTTCAAATCCTGAAAATGATGCTGTTAAAGTGATGCACTCAATATGCCAGCAAATTTGGAAAACTTGGCAGTGGCCACAGGACTGGAAAAGGTCAGCTTTTGTTCCAATCCCAAGGAAAGACAATGCCAAAGAATGTTCAAAGTACTGCCCAATTGCACTCATTTCACACACTAGCAAAGTAATGCTCAAATTTCTCCAAGTTAGGCTTCCACGGTACATGAATTGAGAACTTCCAGAGGTACAAACTGGATTTAGAAAAGGCAGAGGAATCAGAGATCATAGAAAAAGCAAAAGAATTCCAGACAAACATCTATTTCTGCTTTATTGACTATGTCAAAGCCTTTGACTGTGTGGATCACAACAAACTGTGGAAAATTCTTCAAGAGATGGAAATAGCAGCCCATCTTACTGCCTCCTGAGAAATCTATATGCAAGTCAAGGAGCAACAGTTAGAACCAGACATGGAACAACAGACTGGTTTCAAATTGGGAAAGGAGTATGTCAAGGCTGTATAGTGTCACCGTGATTATTTAGCTTATATGCAAGTTCATCATGCAAAATGCTGGGCTGGATGAAGCAGAAGCTGGAATCAAAATTGCTGGGAGAAATATCAATAACCTCAGATGTGTAGATGACACCACCCTTATGGCAGAAAGCAAAGAGGAACTAAAGAGCTTTTTGATGAAGATGAAAGAGGAGAGTCGAAAAACTGGCTTAAAACTCAACATTCAAAAAGCTAGGATCATGGCATCTGATTCCACTGCTTCATAGCAAATAGATGGGGAAACAATGGAAATAGTGACAGACTTTATTTTCTTGGACTCAAAAATCACTGCAGATGGTGACTGCAGCCCTGAAATTAAAAGACACTTGCTCCTTGGAAGAAAAGCTATGACCAACTTAGACAGCATATTAAAAAGCTGAGACATTAATTTGCCAACAAAGGTCCGTCTAGTCAAGGCTACGTTTTTTCCAGTAGTCATGCATGGATGTGAGAGTTGGACCATAAAAAAGGCTGAACACCGAAGAATTGATGCTTTTGAACTGTGGTGCTGGAGAAGATTCTTGAGAGTCCCTTGGACTGCAAGGCAATCAAACCAGTCAGTCCTAAAGGAAATCAACCCTGACTATTCATTGGAAGAACTGATGCTGAAGCTGAAGCTCCAATACTTTGGCCACCTGATGGGAAGAGCCATCTCATTAGAAAAGACCCTGATGATGGAGAAGATTGAAGGCAGGAGGAGAAGGGGACGACAGAGGATGAGATGGTTGGATGGCATCACCAACTCAATGGACATGAGTTTGAGCAAGGTCCAGGAAATGGCGAAGGACAGGGAAGCCTGGCGTGCTGCAGTCCATGGGGTTGCAGAATCGGACCCAACTGAGCAACTGAACGGCAATCAACAACATACTAGATATCCAGAGAACTCCATTTGTTACAAACACATGGAAATACAGGAAACAGTACTAATCAAACATTTTTTAATGTATGGCAAAGTTGGTGGGAAAGGAGGGGGTTTCATTAAGGGCAGAAATAATAAGAAAGCAGCAATAACAAGAAAGCCATCTCACAGCTATATAGCAGAAAATTGAACACTGATGATAGTAACAAATTATTGTTTAAAATTTTAGGTGTTGTGGGTACATATGTTGTGACTTTATTTTGAAAAGAGTTCTTATCATTCGGAAATGTATACTGAAGAACTTTCAAATGAAAGAGTATGATTTCTAGAATTTGCTTCAGAGCCACACAGAAGGTGAATGAGCTTTGAGACTGGCCAGAGGTTAATGACATGATGAGTTTGTTGGGATCACTATACTATTCTTTGTATGTGTATATATATTTGAAATTCTCCATTAAAATTCATTTTTAATATATATATTGAAACATAATGTATATCAGGGCAGTCCGCAGGTGGTCTTTTGCTGGGGGTGTCTCCACTTCCAGGAACCTCCCTGAGTAAAGAGGAAGGTCAGTCAGATCAGAAACTCCAGAAAATTTGAGAACCCTCCAAAAAAGGACCTTCCCAGTGGGTAAACAACAGTAAAACTCTGCCCACCGAGTACCTGCAGGTGGGAGGTGGGAGATGTCCCCATGTTTCCCTTGGCTCTGAGTAGAACAGAAACAATTAAAAGGAAGAAAAAGTCCCCCGTGCGTGTCTCAAGCCAGACTGCACATCAACACTCACCCGGAGGATGTGATCTGAAGTCTACTCAGTTACCATTTGCAGCAACATGGATGGACCTAGAGAGGGTCATACTGGGTGAATAAGTCAGACAGAGGTGGAGAAACATCACGTGATATCCCTTACATGTGACAGCTACAAAGAAACGATGCAAATGAGCTTCCTTACAGAACAGAAAGAGACTCAGACAGAAATGAACTCGTGGTTGCTAGGGGCAGGGGAGATAGTTAAGGGCTTTGGGAAGGTCATGTACACACTACTATGTTTAAAACGGATAAAACAAGGATGTACTGTAGAGCACATGGAACTCTGCTCAGTGTTATGTGCCAGCCTGGATGGGAGGGGGTTTGGGGGGAGCATCGATCCATGTACATGTTAGGCTGAGTTTCTTCAGTGTTCACCTGAAACTATCAGAACATTGTTAAAATAGTCCAATACAAAATGTTTTGGGTGTTAAAAATGAATAAATAAAAATTGAATTAAAAATAAATAAATAAAGTGGGCCCAGTTGGTGGTGGAGCCTCCAGAGCCTGGCAAAGCAGAGGCAACACTATAGAAAGTGCACTTCAGACCCAGCCCTCAGAATCCCCAGTAACAGAGCCGTAAACTTCTCTAGGGGCAGGGTATGAACCACAGTGAGCAAGAAAGGACTGTGCAGCCTGGGAGCCATAAAATCGCCACTCGCCGACTGTCAGTGTGAAGTCTTCCTCAAACATTTGAAGAGATCAAAGAGGACATTCAAAGTATGACAGAGGAGCGAGAAAACATCAGATTTGCAGAAAACGACTGAAAAGCCATTCCAGAAATAAAAATTACAATTGAAATCAGAAACTCAATGCGCAGGTTAAACCCCATAGAAGACACGAGAGTGTGCTGGAGAGGGATGCACAGGACCCTGCAGAGGGGCTCAGAGAGACGGAGAAATCGGAGAGGAGACTCGTGTCCCTGGGGAGTATGAACCGGTGCGGCCACTTGAGAAACAGTCTGGAAGGTTCTCAGAAGGTTAAACGTGGCATTCCCATGTGACCCAGCAATTGCATTGCTAGGCATTCACTCAGGAGAAATGAAGGCATAAATCCGCACAAAAACTTGCACTGAATAGTCACAGCATCATTATTCCTAAGAGCTAAATGGTGGGAACAATTCCAATGTCCATCAGCCGATGTGCAAAATGTGATATGTCTATACAATGGAATAGCGTTTATCCCCAAAGAGAAAAGAGGTACTAATCCATGCTGAAAACACTGAAAGCACTGGGAGAAGTGCGAGAAGTCAGGCACCAAAGGCCACACGGTGTATGATTCCGTTTACTCGAAACGTCCAGAAGAAGCAGATCCATACAGACAGACGGTGGATGTGCGCTCACCAGGAAGCGGGGGGTGGGAGGATGGAACGTGGCCGCTGATGAGCGTGGAGCTTTCTAGCGGGAGAGGGTGATGATAATGTTCTAACAGCATGGTGATGGGTGCACAGCTTGGTGAATATACCAAAAAAGTCCCCGCTGCCGTACACTAGATGTGGGAATTGTAGAGCATGTGAACTATAGTCAACAAAGGTTGTTTTTCTTTGAGGCTGACACATAGAATATGGACGGAGAAGATCTAACAGACAAAATCGATGTTATAGAAGGAGAATCAGAGAAGGGGAGAGGCGATGCTCAACGTCATCATCGTTGAAAGTTTTACAGCGGTTTTAAAGCAAGAGGAGAGGGAAAAAGTTGGCTTAAAACTCAACATTCAGAAAACTAAAATCATGGCATCCGGTCCCATCACTTCATGGCAAATAGATGGGGAAACAGTGGAAACAGTGGCTGACTTTATTTGGGGGGGGCTCCAAAATCACTGCAGATGGTGACTGCAGCCATGAAATGAAAAGACGCTAACTCCTTGGAAGGAAAGCTATGACCAACCTAGACAGCATATTAAAAAGCAGAGACATTACTTTGCCAACAAAAGTCCATCTAGTCAAGGCTATGGTTTTTCAAGTTGTCGTGTATGGATGTAAGAGTTGGACTATAAAGAAAGTTGAGCACCAAAGAATTGATGCTTTTGAACTGTGGTGTTGGAGAAGACTCTTGAGAGTCCCTTGGACTGCAGGAAGATCCAACCAGTCCATCCTAAAGGAGATCAGTCCTGGGTGTTCATTGGAAGGACTAATGTTGAAGCTGAAACTCCAATATTTTGACCACCTGATACAAAGAGCTGACTCATCTGAAAAGACCCTGATGCTGGGAAAGATTCAGGGCAGGAGGAGAAGGGGATGACAGAGGATGAGAGGGTTGGATGGACATGAGTTTGGGTAAACTCCGGGAGTTGGTGATGGCCACGGAGGCCTGGTGTGCTGTAGTCCATGGGGTCACAAAGAGTTGGACACAACTGAGCGACTGAACTGAACGGACCTGATCAAATCTTTGGACTCAAAAAGCCCAATGATTCCCAAGCAGGATTTTAAAAAGAAAAAGAGGAAAGAAATCCACATATAGACACGTCAGAGGGGTCTGGTTCAGGGTCCAATCCGGAGACAGAAATCACATAGTTAGTGGAGAGGGCGAGTCTATTCTGGAGAGTTGCTGACCGTAGCAGGGGACTGGAGTCATGGGGGGGTGGTGTTGGTAAAAGAGATAAAGACAGCTTTAAAGAAGGCAAGAAAGGTGGGACTTCCCTGGTGGTCTGGTGGCTAAGACTGTGCGCTCCCAATGCAGGGGGGCCTGGATTTGATCCCCAGTTGGGGAACTAGATCCCACCTGCACAACGAAGTGTTCGCATGCCACGGCTTAGACCTGGTGCAGCCGAATAAATAAATCAGTAAATAAATAAATGTTTTTAAAATAAGAAACGCAGGAATAGTACATATAAGGAACAGTTACAACCCCAGGGCTGAGACAGAGCCCCCTCGAAGGGGGTCCCTGGGAGAAGGCCAGTGAGTTGTGCCAGCCCCAGTCCCGGAGGGGCAGCCCCCTCCCACTGTTCCTGCAGCACCCCCAGTCCCTTTACCACAGAGCAGGCAATGGAGGAGGGGGGCGTTGGGGCTGGCAGGCAGCAAATTAGTAACTGTCCGATCAAAAAAGCAGCAGAACAAAAAGAAAACTCTGAAAACCAGCCAGAGAAAATGACAGAGTGCCAGAAGACAGGCCACAGTGGAGAAGAACCGTGGAGGGGAAGCCAGGAAGCCAGCAAAGCCAGGAGAGCGATCTTCAAGAACAAGGGCCAAAGGAAAATTTTTTGCAGACAGAACTAAGAGCGGTGACCAGGAAGCCCTCGGGTGGAGAAGCGGCTTGACAAAGTTCTTCAGTGGGAAACAAGGTCTGGGTCACAAGAGGAAACCGTGAGCAAAGAGCAGGGAAGATGGAAACAAGTTACTGCACAAAATAAGGGAAACATGTCATCTGCGCGTGGAGGAAACAATGTAGGCCAAAACACCAGGTAACGGGGACTTCCCTGGGGTCCAGTGGCTGACTCCATGCTTCCACCTGCATTGCTGCCCCAAAACAGGAGGGCAAGATAAGGGAGAGTAACGCAGGTAGCAGCATTCTCCTGTCTACACACTTTCTTCAGTTACTTACACCAGTACAGACTCGTGGGTTCTGGCTTGATTCTCTGCGTTATATTCAGGTACTATCATTATTTGTTACATCAGTTGCTCCAGCTTCTGTCTTTGGGGCCACTTCCGTTGGCTCCCATGACCCTTTGACATACCCCCATCATTGTGGGTACTTTTTTCAATAAAGCACTTTCTTTCTTTCTGACTGTCACACCTACTATGTGCCTGGTAGTGCTTTGGATACCGAACAAAGACCCCTGCCATCCTGGAGCTTATACTTTAGAGGGAAGGGAAGCAGATAATATGTTAGAAATGCCAAGACTTCCCTGGAAGTCCAGTGGTTAATACTCTGGGCTTACAATGCAGGGGGCTTGGGTTCAACCTCTGATTGGGTCACTAAGATCCCACATGCCTTAGGGCCAAAAAATCAATACACAGAACAGAAGCAATATTGTAACAAATTTAATAAAAACTTTAAAAGTGGTCCACATTAAAAAATCTTTTAAGATTATTGAAGAATAAATTTTTAAAAATAAGAAATGTACTTGTGTAATATGTTGTTGCTGCTTCTGCTTAGTCACTCAGTCGTGTCCGACTCTTTGCGACCCCATGGTCTGTAGCACGCCAGGCTCCTCTGTCCATGGAATTCTCCAGGCAGGAATACTACAGTGGGTTGCCATGCCCTCCTCCAGGGGGTCTTCTCAACCCAGGGATCGAACCCAGGTCTCCCACATTGCCGGTGGATTCTTCACCATCTGAGCCATGAGGGAAGCCCAAGAATACTGGAGTGGGTAGCCTATCCCTTCTCCAGGGGATCTTCCCAACCCAGGAATCGAACCGGCATCTCCTGCATTGCAGGCGAATTCTTGACCAGCTGAGCTACCAGGGAAGCCCATAGTATGTTGGAACTACTACAAAAACTGAAATGGAGCACAGAGTTGGGGGGTCGGGGGAACACAAAGTAGTCAGGAAAGATCTCCTTGAGAACAGAGACAGGCCCGGCTCCGGCGGCGCAGGCGCAGGCGCGGGAGACGCCCGGCTCCGGCGGCGCAGGCGCGGGAGACGCCCGGCTCCGGCGCAACCGACCACGTACAGAATCGTGGCTGAGATGAGCTACCCCACGTCCAGGGTTAGGGCGGTGGCCGAGAGGAGCTGTACCACGTCCAGGAGGCGATGGCTGCTTGGGCACCGGAGGGCTGAGAGGAGCTGAGCCACATTCAAAGCAGGAGGGGCGGCCTTGAGGAGATACCCCTCGTCCAAGGTAAGGTACAGCGGCTGCGCCTTGCTGGAGCAGCTGGGAAGAGATACTCCACGACCAAGTGGAATATAAGAATCCAGTGTTCTGGGGAGGAAGGAACAAGATGGCGGAGGGATAAGACGGCAAGACCACTTTCTCCCCCACAAATTCATCAAAACAACATTTGAACGTGGAATAAAGTCCACAAAACAACTTCTGAATACTGGCAGAGGACATCAGGCTCCCAGAAAAGCAGCCCATTGTCTTCTAAAGGAGAGAGAAGATATCCAGCTCCACCCACCAGAACACCGACATATGCTTCCCTAACCAGGGAACCCAGACAATCACCCGTCCAACCCCACACACAGCGAAGAAACTACATAATAAAGAGAACTCCACAAACTGCCAGAAGAGGGAAAGGCCACCCCAAGCAAAGCAATATAAGCAAGATGAAGAGGCAGAGAAATACCCAGCAAGTAAAGGAACAAGATAATTGCCCACCAACACAAACAAAAGGAGAAGATATAGGGAATTTACCTGATAAAGAATTTCAAATTTTGATGGTGAAAATGATTCAAAATCTTGAAAGCAAAATGGAGTTACAGATAAATAACCTGGAGAAAAGGATTGAGAAGATGGAAGAAAGATTTAATAAGGACTTAGAAGAAATAAAAAAGAGTCAATATACAATGAATAATGCAATAGATGAGATCAGAAACACTCTGGAGGGAACAGACAGTAGAATAACAGAGGCAGAAGACAGGATAAGCGAACTAGAAGATAGAATTGTAAAAATAAATGAAACAGAGAGGAAAAAAGAAAAACGAATTAAAAGAAATGAGGACAATATTAGAGACCTCTGGGACAATGTTAAACGCTCCAACATTCGAATCATAGGAGTCCCAGAAGAAGAGGACAAAAAGAAAGATCATGAGAGAATACTTGAGGAGATAATAGTTGAAAACTTCCCTAAAATGGGGAAAGAAATAATCACCCAAGTCCAAGAAACCCAGAGAGTCCCCAACAGGATAAACCCAAGGCGAAATACTCCAAGACACATATTAATCAAATTAACAAAGATCAAACACAAAGAACAAATATTAAAAGCAGCAAGGGAAAAGCAGCAAATAACACATAAGGGGATTCCCATAAGGATAACAGCTGATCTTTCAACAGAAACTCTTCAGGCCAGAAGGGAGTGGCAAGACATACTTAAAGTGATGAAAGAAAATACCCTACAGCCCAGATTACTGTACCCAGCAAGGATCTCATTCAAATATGAAGGAGAAATCAAAAGCTTTACAGACAAGCAAAAGCTGAGGGAATTCAGCATCACCAAACCAGCTCTCCAACAAATGCTAAAGGATCTTCTCTAGACAGGATACACAGAAAGAGTGTATAAACTTGAACCCAAAGCAATAAAGAAAATGGCTATGGGATCGTACTTATCAATAATTACCTTAAACGTAAATGGGTTGAAATTTTCAAAAAGGCTAGGAAACAATTCTCATAGCCATCAATAGTTCAGTGTTGAGTTCATGAATAGTTTTTGAAGTTTGGGACAAACTGTAGTATTTGCTATTTGAAGTACTATTTGTAATTGGCATATTACGATGTAACATTGGTCTTCATTTCCAACTTAAAACGCCTAAAAATGCCTAACAGATTTTTAGATTTGTGAATTTTAGTTGAAATGTATTTTACGATGTTACTAAACCTGCAGAAATATTGAAATATTTCAGAGAACTTATTCACTGTACATTTATTTTATTTATAAAAGTTATGAACTGTAAAAAAAAAAAAAAAGTAAATGTCACTCAATTAGTCTGTTACTTGAGCTGAATAAAATATGGACTGATAAAAAAAAAAAAAGAACAGAGACAAGAAAGCAAGGGAGGTCAAGAGGTCATCGGGGGAAAGAACATTCCAGACAGTGGATACGGTCAACGCAACTTTCTTGGGTTGAGGATGTGCCTGCTTTTTTTTTCAAGAGCATTTAATCAAAAGGCCATTTTCCCATCTCATTGAAACAGTTACAAAACTGTTTCCTGAATTCTAGGAAGAACAAGTAAGCCTGATGCTCTGTCCCGCTGCTCCCTACCCCACAGCTACTTAGGGAAGAGCTCTTTCCCACAGAGATCTCCATATGCCCCTGGGCGGGTCCTGGGAACGGCTGACTAGACTATGAGGGCTGTGAAGTGTCCACACTAACTCCAGCACAGGTGGCCGGATGCCAAATAAAAGGAAAGAGTTGATTCTTGGCTTTTGACTTTCAAAGCAGACCCTTGAAAGTCACAGAAGAGGCAAGCCCTATTATATGTGTGTGTGTGTGTGTATATATATACACACACACAGCTAATTTACTTTGTTTACAGCAGAAACTGGCACCACATTGTAAAGAAGCTATATACTACACCCACCCACCCCAAAAAAGAACCCTATGCTCAGTGTAAAATAAACTTACAGCTACCAAAGGGAGAGGGGAGAAGTGGTAAATGAGGAGACAGATCAACGTGTACACACTGCTGCTGCTGCTGTTGCGAAGTCGCTTCAGGCGTGTCCGACTCTGTGCGACCCCATAGTCGGCAGCCCACCAGGCTCCCCCGTCCCTGGGATTCTCCAGGCAAGAACACTGGAGTGGGCTGCCATTTCCTTCTCCAATGCATGGAAGTGAAAAGTGAAAGTGAAGTCGCTCAGTCGTGTCCGGCTCTTTGAGACCCCGTGGACCTCAGCCCACCAGGCTCCTCCATCCATGGGATTTTCCAGGCAAGAGTACTGGAGTGGGGTGCCATTGCCTTCTCCGATATACACACTGCTATATATAAAATAGATAACCAACAAGCACCTACTGTATAGCACAGGGAACCATACTCAATATTTTGTAATAACCTATAAGGGGAAAGAGGACTTCCCTGGTGGCTCAGTCAGTAAAGAATCTGCTTCCAATGCTGGTGACCTGGCTTCCATACCTGGGTCAGGAGGATCCCCTGAAGAAGGGAATGGCTGCCCACTCCAGTATTCTTGCCTGGAGAATTCCATGGACAGGGGAGCCTGGCGGACTACAGTCCATACTTGCACAGGTGGAAAGTGAACCACCAAAGCTGGACACCCCCTGAGGACAGTGTGGCCCCCATGTGCACTTCAAACGTGGCCACAGGGGACCCCTGGCAGGGAAGGGCCTCTCGGAGGCAGAGGTTGCACTCTGCTGTCTCTTCAACAACTGTGCGTTTCTCAGTGGTGCTAGTGATAAAGCACCTCCCTGACATTGCAGGAGACGTAGGAGATGAAGGTTCGGTCCTCGGGTCAGGAAAATCCCCTGGAGAGGGAAAAGGCAACCCACTCCAGTGTTCCTGCCTGGAGAATCCCATGGACAGAGGAGCTCGGTGGGCTATGTCCACGGGGTCGCAAAGAGTAGGACGCGTCTGAAACGACTGAGCATGCACCCTCCTCCCTCTCTTCTCTGGAGGTCCTGTTGTCAGGGCTCAGTCCTCTGGACCCGTCTTCCAGATCTGCTATCTCTTGTCTGGATTTCCATTTCCACAGTCATCTTTGTGCTACATTGTCAGTTTTATCACCTGATCTTCCAGAAGCTTCTCGGAAGAGACTCTCTCTTTTATTTTTTTTTCACTTCCTCTTTTGAACCTCTCGGTTTGTTTGTTTTTGATAGTTTCTTTATTTACTTGGCTGCACTGGGTCTTTGTTGGGGCACACAGGCTCCTGTGGCTGTAAAAACAACTCTAACTCTCTAGTCGCCCTGTAGCCCCAGGTGGGATCTTAGTTCCCAGTCCAGGGACTGAATTCTCGTCCCCTGCTATGGAAGGCAGATTCTTAACCCCTGGACCACCAGGGAAGTCCCTGAACTTTCCATTTTGGAAGCTATGTCTTTTTCATCTCAGGAGGCCGTCTTCATCTCTCTGTACGTCCTTTGGGTTCCCCTTATTCTCTTGCAAAGCCTCTTGAGTTCTGACTTGGCAGGGACCTCCTGTCACTCCATGGAGGCTGTTTTCTCTGCTGATGTGAACATGCAGCTCCTTTGGCTTCCAGATGGATTGGGCTTTGGGATTCTGTGGTGGACACTGCCAGGCTGGTCAAATCCCCACACCCCTCCTCGGGGACATAAGCAGCCCCCACCCCCACCCCTGCTTAGAGTGTGGGCGGCTGATCACTCTCAGGGACTTCCTCTCCTGGACAATGAAAGCTGCCTCTTCAGGGTTGTGACCCTTTCCTGGGGCAGCCAAGGTCAACAATAGGTCACCCAGTCCCCTGTAAAGTCAGCTGAGGCCTTGCTGTGACTGCATCTCATTTCAGCTTCCTCCGTTGTCCAGTTTTGCCCCCTCCATGTCCCCATAGGTGTTGATCCCAGGAACCTTCCTCAGTCAGACACCTGCACGCGAATCCAGCATCTCAGAGTCTGACTTCCAGAAAACATGGCCTGCAGATGTGTTTCTTGGCCAGGAGAAAACCCACAGGTAGTGGAAGATGAAGGTTTCTTTGTTCTAGCATGCAGGAAGGCATTCAGCAAGCGAGGCCCTCCACACAGGTGTGCAGGCAGGGCCGTCTTTACTCAGGTGCGAGCATGGGCGTGGGAAGATTCTGCCACTCCCAAGGAGGGTTGCTTCTGTTGTGGTCAGAGGTGAAGGGAACGTGAGGAAATAAACAAGGAGCTCCCAAAGGAGAACAAGCAGAGGCTACTGATTCACAGCTGGCTGCCGCAAAGGGGTCAGTCACCATCATTTCCATCCGGCAGATACTCAAAGGCAGACAGAAGAGTGGGGAAGCTTTATGGGTGTGGGGGAGACCCTTCAGGTGTGCTCTGGCTGAAGACTGTTGACCTGGGGAGCTGGAAGTGGGCTCACTAAAAGTGGGGTAGCCCATGTGATCAGTTAGGGGGGCATATTTGACTTTCTCTCGTTGAAACAGGGACAAAAATTAGGGAAGCTGGCAGATCATCATCAGGTCCTGGCCATATTGGGCTGCTGGTTACAAAAGTGATTGTTTCGCTTCCTACATTGTTCCTAGAGACCTGAATTTGGTTTCTTGTGAGCCTGATAGCAAGCTGGCTTCCTAGGGTGTTTATCATGGACAGAGGTATTGGTTTTCTGGACAGCTCATGCAGATTGTGGGTCAGAGATTTATTTTCGTATATGGTTTGCTCATTGTCTCTCTGTGTATTCAGTCACTCAAAAGAGATACTGTACAAGGGGCTCCTCCTTTAGAGCAAAATCAGGATCTGGTCAAGGGCAGAAGGACCTCACAGGGCCTGCCTGGCAGGATTGCATCACTATGATGGACCGCCAGCTTCTGGGTATCGTTCACTGTTTCTTCTCTGAATGGAACTCTTCACTGCAACTTGCTCGTCCTGCTTCACCGTTGTGAATCAGAGGAGGCGGGCCGAGGAACTGCAGAACAAGAACAAGAAATTCCCTCTGAGACATAGCACACGGTCAAAGCCAGGGAGAACACTCCTAAAAACTGCAGGAAGAAAGGCTCATGGCCTCTCGAAGAGGACCAGGAAGACTGGCGGTAACGTCTTCCTGACACAGCAGTAACATCAGTGGAAAGGAGACAGACAGTGGAAAGGTGTCCTCAGAGCACAGAGAGAAAACAACCGCCAATCTAGAGTTTCATGCCCAAGGAAATCATGTCTCAAGAGTGAAGGACAGGGACTTACCTGGCATTCCAGTGGTGAAGACGTTGCCTTCCAATGCAGGGGATGTGGCTTCCATTTCTGGTTGGGGAACTAAAATTTCACATGCTGTGTGGCCAAAAAAAACCACCCCAAAACCCCCAGAAAACAGAAGCAGTATTGTGACAAATTCAATAAAGACTTTAATACACTAAACACACACACACACATCTCCAAAAAGAAGAGTGAAGGAGAGAAGCAGTATGAAGAAGAGGCAAGAGTAACCCATGGGCCAACCAAAGCCCTTGGGCCACGGCATCCCATGTCCAGCACCTACATCCTGCCTCCATCGCCACCATGCTAGAGAGAGCTGAAGGGGATGTTGCTGCTGCTGCTGCTAAGTCACTTCAGTCGTGTCCGACTCTGTGCGACCCCATAGTCGGCAGCCCACCAGGCTCCCCCGTCCCTGGGATTCTCTAGGCAAGAACACTGGAGTGGGTTGCCATTTCCTTCTCCAATGTGTGAAAGGGAAAGTGAAGCCGCTCAGTCGTGTCCGACTCCTAGCGACCTCATGGACTGCAGCCTACCAGGCTCCTCCGTCCATGGGATTTTCCAGGCAAGAGTACTGGAGTGGGTTGCCATTTCCTTCTCCAGAAGGGGATGTTAAAGGAGACAAATTCGAGGTGAAGAACCAACTGTAGTGAAGATCTGCAAGATTGTCTCTTAAACGTGTCCCTCCGGTACCAGAACCCAAGCCTCAAAAGGTCCCCTGCAAAGAAGGGGGAGAAGGTACCAGTAAGGTCGGACCTCAGTGGCCATTCTGGCCTCTTCCCTTCCCCCCTTCTCTTCTTCCCACTGTCGGAAAAAGGCTGACTGGGAGTTGGTGATGGACAGGGAAGCCTGGCGTGCTGTGATTCATGGGGTCGCGGAGAGTCGGACACGACTGAGCGACTGAACTGAACTGAACTGATTGTGCTCTGTTCCCTCATTCCCTCCCCCATTGCTAGAGTGTCCTTGAGGTATCGGTTCCTGGTAGAGATCAACCCTCTCCTAACCTCCCCCTCCTAACCTCCTGTCCAGAAACAGCATTCTGCCCAGAAACAGCAAAAACTATTCCACTGTGTCAGCACAACCTTGAGCAGATCAGGTAACCAACCCGGTCTTGCCCCCCCAGCTAACTGACCTATGAGAGACCAACACTCCAAATCTTGCCTGAAGTTATATAAGTTGCCTCTTGCCTTTGTTCGGGGCGGACTTCCTGACCTTGCTCTGTTAGGTCTTGGGGTTCCACCCGAGGGTGCGCAGCCATTAAAGCCTCTTACATCATCTATTTGACGTTTGGGTTCTTTTATTTAACATCATTGGGCCGTTTCGACCTTACAGTACCCAATGGGAAAAGGAGGGGAAAGCTGATGCTGGCAAGTGTGGGAATAACTCTGCAGAAAATGGAGATGCTGAGACGGGCCAGGCACAGAAAACGAGGCGCTGCACATATTCCCTGAAGTGTGTGCGTTTCTGATAACTGGGTCCTTCAGGTGACTGTCCAGTTTGAGATACTACTTTTCTTATCAAGTTTTATAAAAATGCAGAATTTTGGTTTACTTTTTTTTTTTTAAGCTACGTTGTTAGCACAACGAATACTTCATTGTTGTTTTTGGGTGGAAGGGTACCTGCCATTTAACGGAATGTCTCCAAATTTGAACTGATGGGAAAAAAATGCCTTTCCCGTCTAGTTTTGAGAGATTTCCTCTCGGTTCCCAGGAAGAAGGGAACCTTGATGCTGACCCGCGTTAGCCACCTTGCCACAAACACCTTGTGGTGAGGAAAAGCTAAAGTTGGTTTTTTTGTCTTCTCCCTCTGGTACCTTCAGCTTAGACTTGGCTCCCTTAAACACAGAGACCTGTTGAAACTTGACCTCCAGGAAGGCCCCTGGGACCGGGACAAAGAAGGAGCATGCAAAGGGTGGAGTCCCCCTGATGACATCAAAGCAGGGGTGGGGAAGATAGTGGTCTGATGCCATCAGAGGTGGGGTGTGGGGGTTGGGAGAAGGCGGTGCCCAGGAGCGGTAGAGGATGGCTTAGACTCTGAGCGAAGGAAGAGACGCACCTCCACAAGTAATTTTTGAGGCGTGGAAAGGTTTTCCCTAGAGCTTCTTCCAGGTTGCCTTTCTGGAAACATGCAGTGGAAATTCTAAACCAACTTTTATGACAGTCAGACATCTCCTAAACGCATGAAATCCATAGAAGACAAAAATCTTGAGGAAAGGAGTATTTGTGTGTGTGTGTGTGTGTGTGTGTGTGTGTAAATGGTCTGTGAAACCGTAAGTTTTAAGTTTTGCTACAGCAAAACTTAAATCAGAAATTTAAAGGAGAGACAGAGTGCAGTATTTCCCTCTGGGGTCTTACTTAGGGTTCCCTGTGATGCCCTTGTGACGGGTTATAATCGGGAACACTGAGTAAGGTTTAGTGTTTCAGATCCGTCAGATGGATCCATTTCGGTCCATCTGGCTGGAAATGAACAGACGACCGCATGGAGCATAAATGACCATAGGGTGTATGGTGAAAATCTCAAGCCCAGAAAGCAGCCTCTCTTCATTTCCCAAGTACACTACTGTTCAAATGAGTGAGTTTTGTTGCTCATTTGCTCTGTTATACTGACAGCTGATCAACACAATTCTTGGAAAAATCATTCAGGTTCTGCAAGACTGTAACTGATTTATTTCTTTGTTTTTTCCTCTAAGCTAAACAGTATCAAATCATATCAAACCTTCTCAAAGAACTATTTTTCCATTCCTTTGTCAGGCCATTAACTTGAACTTCGAACAATCATCTAATAAGGAATGAATAGATTCAGAGAATAGAGAAAGGTTTGCACCTCGGTGATTACATGTTATATTATTTTTAAATGTGTGCTGGGATTAAGTTGTCTTTTGTTGTTGCTAAAATGGAAGACTTTCTTTACTATAAAAATAACACACATTTTTTTCAAGTATACTTTTATTTTTAAAATAACATTTATTTACATGCTTATTTTTGGTTGTGCTGGGTTGCCTTTGCTGCATGGACTTTCTCTAGCGGCCGAGAGCAGGTGTACTCTCTCGTTTTGATATGCAGGCTTCTCCTTGCAGTGGCTTCTCTTTGCAGAATTCAGACTCTAGAGCAATAGTTGTGAAGCACAGACTTAGTTGCTCCAAGGTATGTGGGATCTTCCTGGACCAGGGATCGAACCCATGTCCCCTGCAATGGGAACACGGAGTCTTAACCACAGGACTGCAGGGAAATCCTGTTTTTCATTGCTGGTATACAATAAATCTACTGACATAAACTTATTTTGCTTTGGGGCAAATTGTTAACTTACACATTTTAGTTGACTTTATGGTGACTGAGACATTCTAGGTAATTGATCATACCTTATGCAAATAATGAAAATTTGTCTTTAAAAAATACACTCTGTTCATTGCTCTTCTCTCATTCTTTTGACTAGAATAATGTTCATCAAGATCTCATCCATGATCTCTCTAGGAACAGCGCTAATTTTTAAAAAATCATTATGTATGATGTAGGATGGGGTTTCCCAGCCAGCGCTAGTGGCAAAGAACCCACCTGCCAATGCAGGAGATGTAAGGAACTTGGGGTCAATCCTTGAATCAGGAAGATCCCCTGGAGAAGGGCATGGCAACTCACTCAGTGTTCTTGCCCGGAGAATCCCATGGACAGAGGAGCCTGGCGGAGTACAGTTCATGGGGTTGCACAGAGTGGGACACAACTGAGCAACTTAGCACTCATCACAGCACATGATGTAGGCTAATAATCTGAGATAATTATTCTGTATCATATCAAGTCAATATTCTTCTATTTCTAGTTAACTGAGTTTTTAATGCAGCTACATTGCTGCTAAGTCACTTCAGTCGTGTCCGACTCTGTGTGACACCATAGAAGGCAGCCCACCAGGCTCCCCCATCCCCGGGATTCTCCAGGCAAAACGCTGGAGTGGGTTGCCATTTCTTTCTCCAATGTGTGAAAGTGAAAAGTGAAAGTGAAGTCGCTCAGTCGTGTCCGACTCCTAGCGACCCCATGGACTGCAGCCTACCAGGCTCCTCCATCCATGGGATTTTCCAGGCAAGAGTAGTGGAGTGGCTTGCCATTGCAGCTACATTCCGTTCCGTTCCGTTCCGTCGCTCAGTCGTGTCCGACTCTTTGCGACCCCGTGGACTGTAGCCTACCAGGCTTCTCCGTGCGTGGGATTCTCCAGGCAAGAATACTGGAGTGGGTTACCGTTTCCTTCCCCAGGGGAACTTCCCGACCCAGGGATCAAACCCGGGTCTCCCGCATTGGAGGCAAACGCTTTAACCTCTGAGCCACCAGGGAAGCCCAGCAAGTGTATATTTAACTTTATGAGAGACTGTCAGACTGTTTTCCAAAAGGCTCTACCATTTTGCATTCCCATCACCAATGTGTAAGAGTTCAAATTGCTCTGAATCTTTGCAGATACTTGGTAGTTTTGGAGGGACTGGGAAGGAGGACAAGGGGGTCCCCAGGGTGCTGGTACTGACTTTCTTATCTGAGTGGCTACACAGGGGGTTGTTAGTGAAAATTCATCAGGCTATAAATCTGTACATATTCTTTTCTGTACGTATAATGATCCTCAATAAAAAGATTTTTAGATATCTTTGAATAATTTCGCTAAATTAGTGATGTGTTGAAATTTAAAATGTGCTTTTTTAAAAATTGAAAAAGTCAGTGTAAATCTGTAGCAACCTGCTTTTGTAATCTCTAAAAAAAATTTTCCAGCTATCCATAGTAAATATCTGAAAGGCCAATTAATATTTCTGAACATTGCAACTGACAGGTCAGCAGGATCAATCCAATAATGTGTATATAATTATATTCCTATCCTCATGAATTATCTATTTTTATTCTAAAAATTCTCACAATTTCAATGTCCTCAATTTTGTGTTTGGAGTGTAAAAATGACAGTAAAGTATAGAGCGTGAGGGGAAGTATTGGTCTTGTTTTCTTCCCTAGGAGCAATGGTTTGGCATTCACTAAGTCCGCATTCATGGCAACTTTATTAAGCATAACAACCACAAGTCATGAGAATCGACTGTAGGATAAACTGAGGCACAGAGTGGCTAAGCCTCTTGCCCACTGTCAGTCAGCTAAAAAGTAAAGAAGCCAGGATTTGAAGCCTGGCAGTGCTACTCCACGGCCCTAACATTTACATGGGGATCTCGCATGGCCTTACATTCAAATGACATTATAAATCAACAGCTAAAAGGACCAAGCTGAGTTTGTTATTTAGCCATTTCTGCATAGAAAGAACCCAAGGGCATCTGTGCCCTGAGTCACAGCATGAGGATTTACGCTTATCCTTCCTTCTCTGTCTTTAATTCGTCCGCTGCCATCAGAATCAGCTCGCCTGGCCTGCTTTATCGCTCACAATACTCTGCACAAGCAGTAACGTGGTTCCCAGAGCTGTGCTCAGTGGACTCAAGGTGCCAGGTGACCCCAATCCACTGAAAGTTGCCAAATTCCCCTATGAGAAAATGAGTTTCCCTGTATTCTGGACCACCCCAACAAGGTATTTCCACTGCTGTCTGAAACCATTTCCTTGCAACATTCTAGACTGGGGGTTTGCAAGCTTATTCTGAAGGGCCAGGCAGTAAATATGTCAGGTTTTGGTGGGCCATACAGTCTCTGCGGCAACAACTCAACTCTGCCCTTGCAGCACAAAAGCAGCCAGATAATATATAACAAAGCGGTGTAATGATATTCCTATTAAAGTTTACTACAAAAGCAAACACTGGGCTTCCCTGGTGGCTCAGTGCTAAACAACCTGCCTGCCAATGCCTGCCTCGGAGCAACAGAGTAGCTAAGCCCATGCACTATAACCATGGAGCCTGTGCTGAGTCCAAGAACCACAGCTGCTGAGCCCACGTGCAGCAACTGCAGAAGGCCATGTGCCCTAAAGCCTGTGCTCCACAATGGAAGAGGCCATGGGATGAGAAGCCTGCACGCCACAACCAGAGAACAGTCCCTGCTTGCTGCAACTAGGGAAAAGCCCTCGCTGCAACAAAGACCCAGCACAGCTAAAAATAAATAAGCAAATAAAATTATAAAAGCAGACTGAGGGCCAGCAGACCCTGCTCTAGACCACGAGCTCCTTAAGAAGGAAGGTTGTGTCTTATCTTTGTAATTTCAGCCCTAGTGGTAAAAATTGTTCCAGTTTTGCCAAAGAGGAAACAAAACACAGGATCACAGAAGCTGACTTTGAGGAAGGCAAGCACAGAACTATAACTGGTTGCTTGAGTGTATTTTCACTTGTGAATTGAACAGAGATGTTGCACTTTTCCCAACTAGTAGAGCTAGTTGGGAAAATTCGGGGAAGGCAATGGCAACCCACTCCAGTACTCTTGCCTGGAAAATCCCATGGATGAATGAGCCTGTAGGCTGTAGTCCATGCGGTCTCGAAGAGTCGGACACGATTGAGCGACTTCACTTTCACTTTCATGCATTGGAGAAGGAAATGGCAACCCACTCCAGTGTTTTTGCCTGGAGAATCCCAGGGACCGGGGGAGCCTGGTGGACTGCCGTCTAAGCAGCAGCAGTTGGGAAAATTACAGCAAACACAAAGCAAAGGAGCTTGTCTTCATGAACCCTCCCATCTGGTCTACATCTCAGCAAACCTATGTCTTTCAAAGTAAGTTCTACACCACCTGAAACCATGGGGTCCTGGGCGGTGCCACCACTAAATTGAGTTTCGGGTGCTCCCAGGGCTCATAGCTGGCTAGCTGACTTTGTCGTCACACACCCCCAGTTTTCTGTGGCCCATTTAGTTTCTCAGCCCAGGGCCCTGCTGACTGAAAAAAACATACAACCTACAAGTTGAGAATTATATTTTATTTGGCAGAAAAAACTGAAGACTTAAGCCAAGGACACAGCATCTCAGAAAATTCTGAGGTACTGCCCCAAAGAGGTAAGGGAGGAGCCAGGAGATATAGGAGTTTCAGCAACAAAAACCAGGGAGGTGGAACATCAAAAGGTTGCTGTTAAAGAAAACCAGACATCTCAAGTCAACAATTTAGTGCTTTTCCATGTATTTGGGTGCTGTGTTTAGTCACTCAGTCATGTTCCACTCTTTGCAACCCCATGGACTGTAGCCTGCCAGGCTCCTCTGTCCACGGGATTCTCCAGGCAAGAACACTGGAGTGGGTTGACATGCCCTCCTCCAGGGGAATCTTCCCAACCCAGGGATCAAACCCACATCTCCTGCATTGGCAAGTGGATTCTTTATCTTTCAGGCACCAGGGAAGCCCATACATACAGGCATTTCTTTTTAAAATATTCTTTTCCATTATGGTTTATCCCAGGAGATTGGACACAGTCCTGCTTATCTATTCTAAATGTAATAGTTGACATCTACCAAACCCGAACTCCCAGTCTACTCCCTCCCTCCCAAAGCCTATTTCTTTTTTTTTTTCCAAACACTAAACTTTATTTTTTTTAATTGGAAGATAATTGCTTTACAGCGTTGTGCTGGTTTCTGAGGCACAACAGCACACTCCAGCCGTGTGACAGTCACTCAGTCATGTCTGATTCTGCAACCCCGTGGACTATAGCCCGCCAGGCTCCTCTGTCCACGGGATTCTCCAGGCAAGAACACTGGGATGGGTTGCCATTTCCTACTTCAGGGAATCTTCCTGACACAGCGACTGAACCCAGGTCTCCTGCATTGCAGGTGGATTCTTTACCACCTGAGCCACCAGGGAAACCAAGTATATACATACATCTGTTAGGTAGGTAGAATAGGGAAAAGGAGTCCAAAATGGCGGAGGCCAAAAGACAAGGAAGGGAAAAACCCGCGAAAATAGAACAAAGGAAGGTCCGAGGACCGGAGTGAGGACCTCGGGTAAAACAAACACTCCTGGCTGGCCCAATTTACATAGGGCAGGCCCAGGGGCGGGGAAAAAAAGCATATAAAAAGAGGAGCCAAAGCTAGCTCTCTCTCTCCACCGCGCTGGGCAGCTGTTCTCTTCGTGTCTTTGGACCGACGTGCCCTCACGCCTCGAAGATGGATTTTCCTGCTGTCTTCCAAATAAAGTAGAGCTGTAACACTGATTTGTCTAAGAGCTATAACACGGTCCATTCGAGACCTGAGAGCTAGAACACCGTCTGTCCACGCCCCGAGAGCTGTGACACGCTGACGGGGCTTTAATGTCCGTCACTCCAAATTTTTATCATGACGAGACAAAGAACCGAGGAACATGCACACGAGTGTCACATCCAACACCTCTTCCCTCACAGTTCAGTTGGTAAATCATCTGCCTGCGATGCAGGAGATCCAGGTTCCATCCCTGGGTAAGGACGATCCCCTGGAGGAGGGCACAGCAACTTAACTCCAGTATTCTTGCCTGGAGAATCCCACGGACAGAGGAGCCTGGCAGGCTACAGTCCACGGGGTCGCAAGAGTCGGACATGACTTGGCGACAAAACCACCACCACCAATACCTCTTGAGCCTCTGTCTCACCCCTCAAAGCCTATTTCTAATGAAGGTCAAGTCCCGTCAGCCTTACTCTGTACTTCATTCTGCCCCACTGTTATTCACGGCTCACAATTAAAGAACATTCTGTGAGCCTGTTTCAGCGTCTGTAAAACGGGTGCGAAGCGTGTCACAGGGTTACTGCTGAGTAAAATCACTGAACCAAGTTCAAGGCTTGGCGCGTGCAAGCGCTCAAGACACACGAGTGGCCATCTCTATTACTTAGTCCCAGCGCTGGCCCCTGGGCCTGGACAAAGTCTGTGGGATGGTGGCACAGCCACGCCGCCGAGGGAGGTCTGAGATGACCCTCTCCGAGACCCTTGGCCGGACAGGGCGGTGCCCCTGGCCAGGTGGCAGAGCCCCAGGAACCACCACTTCCGGCAGAGACCGGTCCAAAATAGCCACTTCCGGCCGCGCTTGAGGTGTAACCTGAGCAGCTCTGCGGTGGGCGTGGCCCGGGTGCGGTCACGCCCCTCACTTCCGGCTCGCCTCCGGCAGCGCCACTCGTTTCGGGGGTCGGGCTCCGGGGTCGTCCAAGGCTGCCCCGCCCACCCCGCACGCCCTCCCGTGACGTCACCTCCGGGGCGGGGCGGGGCGGGGCCGAGCTGGGGCGGCTGCCCTGAGCGGTGTTGGCATCGGGTCTCGCGGCTCCGCTGCCGGCCACGTCCCCACGCCGGACCGCGGGCGCTTCCCCCCCCGCCCGAGGGCCGCCGGGCCGCCGCAAGGCCTGCCGCGCCCGGGTAAGCGGGCCTCCGTGCTGTCCCGGGGAGCTGTTGTCACTGCTGCCTGTACCGCCTTGGGGGCGGAGAGGGGGAGGTGGGGTGCACGGGGCACTCGAGGGGCGGAGGAGGGAGGCAGCGACAAGATGAATGGGGGTACGGAGTGCACACTGGTGACGACTGGAGGCGAGGAAGGAGAGGAAGGATCGGAAGAAGTCAGCTGGGGGAGGAGCGGGGATGGGGGAGCCCAAGAGGCAGGAGGCAAAGGGGGCCTTAGGAGGACCCCGAACCAGAGGAGAAGAGACGCGGTCGGTCTAGTTTTGGAGTGAAGGAGGGAAAGTTGGGACACACCCGGATGGGTGGGGAGCTTAAAAGGTCCTGCCCGGCCCAAGGCTGGGCCCCAGGAAGTGTTCCCCTCAACGACAGAGCTGGCTCTTTCAGGCGATCCAGGCCTCCCCCAAGCCCTCTCTACCTGGGAGGGGGGTGTTTATACATTTCTACTTAACCTGCTTGCTTCCCCCACGTGAGTCTGGGTAGCCGCTTAGGCTTTGCCATTAGCTGTTAAGCTAGTTTGAGGAACCAGCAACCACATGGTTTGCCATAAGACATAAATACTTATTTAGAAATCTGCCTTTAATAATGTTTTTTTTCCCCCTCCCTGGAGGAATCGTCTCTAAAATTTCAATACAAATGTTCAGCTTACAGGCCAGATTTGCCCGATGGACAAAGGAATGTGGAATTTACCCACATGGCCAGCAAAAATTAGGCTCTTGATCAGCAATTAGCGTCATACCCAAAACTCCAGAAGCCTGGAAGGAAGCAATATAATTAAGATGCTCTCCAGTGCTCCAGGTTCCCATCTGCCGCAGACACACAACCTTTGGAACCCAGGGCAATGTCTAAAGACACAAAACCACACGCCTGTGTTCCTTGGGTTCTGATACCAAAGTTTAGCCAGGTGACGCATCAGGACAGATGTCTGTGGTTTGCCCTGTGTGTGTTTCCGCAGTCCCTATTCCTTGGTGTGTGTCATTTCTCCAGTTTGGAGTCACACTGCCACTGCCGCTGATAAATAAGTTGCTAGTGTGATGGGCTGTGGCAGGTAAAACTTGTGTTGGGCCCAGGAACCTGTGTAAGCCAGAAAAAGGAATTAAACAATTTGGAGTCTGATTTCAGGTAGCTTGCATGCAGCACCCTGTATATCACAGTTTCAAAAAATCAAGCCAAGATTGAGAGCACAGAAATCGGAAGCAGGGGATGTTGAGAGGCAGCGCAAAGTCAAGGACCGGAGAAGGATGATGAAGTTGGCGCCCAGGGCCACGTCTGAGGGTGCCTGGCTCATGCAGTGTTGCCTGGCTCCTGTCCTTTTCCTGCACAGCTCGTGAGGAGCTGAGCCCTGAAAACGAGAACTCTCAACACCAGCCTAACCTGTCTTTCCTCCTGGCCCGCTCTCCTACTTAACACCATTTCCTTCCTGCTCCAAGGGTCTCTTTCTGAAACCTTAACCTGCCCAGTCTTTCTACGCCAGATCATGAGAATAACTGGCCAGACCCTCCTTTAAGGCTCACTAAAGCATCACTGACCCAATGGACATGAGTTTGAGCAAACTGTGGTGAAAGACAGGGAAGCCTAGTGTGCTGCAGTCCATGGGTTCTCATAGTTGGACACGACTGAGCGACTGAACAACACCAAAAACTTCTGCAGGGGAAACCAGATAGTAAGTCTTGGTGATGGTTTCTCCATCGGGCTTCCCTGGTGGCTTAGATGGTAGAGAGTCTACCCGCAATGCGGAAGAGCCGGGTTCAATCCCTGGATTGGGAGGATCCCCCAGAGAAGGAAATGGCAACCCACTCCAGTATTCTTGCCTAGAAAATCCCAGGGATGGAGGTGCCCCGTGGGCTACAGTTCATGGGGGTCACAAAGAGCTGGACACGACTGAGGGACTTCACTTTCACTTTCCATTGTGAGCCAACTTCGATTAGCGCAGGTCCCGACAGGGGACTCTTGACATTTAGAATACGGGATTGGAAGGTGGGGGCCGTACCATGCCAAAGGGATGAAGTCATGGCACAAGGGCCTGCTCTTGACTCTGCACAGCGGCCAATCCCTGTCTCTGGAGCAGTGATCACCAGAGCACTGGCTGGGGGACGAGGCGGTGACAGGAGCCGTCCGAGGTGTCCTGAGAGACCCGTGGAGTTCCCTGAGATAGCTTGAGATGTGCTCCGTGAGCACGCACATCTCATGTGTGTAGCTGTGTGTGTGGTTGCACACACGCACAGGTATGATTGTACGTGTACACCTGGGGCAGTGTGCGTGTGTGTGTTGCCTTGTGTACATGGATATGGGTGCATGAGTGTGACTGCCTGTGCATGTGTGTGTATGTTGCTCAAACCTTAACTGTGCACCAAGGCCAAACAGCTATGGAGACAGCCATGGAGGAGAAGGAGAGAGTGGCTTTCTTAGCTTGCCATGCAAAGAGGGGCACAATAGGCTAGGGCCTCGAGAACTGTGCGCCCTTCCCTGGTGAGTAGCGAGAGGTTACAGTCAGGCAGGGGGATGTGATAAGGAACAAGGCAGTAACTTCTGCAAAGTTTCAAAAGGGTGAGGTTGCTGACAAGATTAGGGTGTGTGCAGGGTGGGCCCGCTCCTAATCTTGATGAATCTGTCAGGTCCATTAGTCTTGCCTTGGGTTTCATCCTGTGATTAGCAACTGTGAGGCCATTCGGAACTGAGAGAAGGTCATGGAGTCTGGAGTCTTGCCTAGAAGAAATGGGGGAACAAGAAGATCTGTGTGCCCAGGAGCTCCACAGGGTCCTGGTTGGCACACGTGCACGTGGGTGTCTGATTGTGAGCCAGCCAGTGGTGGTCCTCGGGCATCACCACCTACTCATGTGTGCCACTCTTGAAAGTGGTGAATTTCTTGCATCTCTTCCTGAGTGTGTATCAGATATTCACCAATGACAGAATGCTGGTTCATACCTTTACAACTGTATTCTGGACTTCTCTGAAGTTTTGCTTGTCTCCTAGGAAAACGCCTCCCTTCTCACTGGATATTACCCCCTGCTTTTCCTAAGGAGCACTTACTCTTTTTCAAACCCTAGATGCATCTTTTACCAGAGTGGAGAATCTGCCTGGATCCTACCTGCGCTGTAGAGCGTGCCATGGCCTGGGAGTGCCCTGCAAAGCTGCCCTCGCCTCCCACAAAGCCAGACCTCACCCTGCGAGCCCTCAGTGCCAAGCCCTCAGCTCTCCAAGGAAGATGGCCCAGCCTGGGAGTGCGCCCTGAGCAGCTGCCTCTCGTGAGTGTCCAAGGCCCGTGGGCAGGGCCACCTGCTCAGTGACAGGACAGGGAGCCCAGAAATGGCCCTGTGGGGGCTTTGCAGGGTCAGGGTGGGCAACAGAAAGCACGAACATCAGAGGGCTGAGCCATCCAGTGACCGGGACGCCTGGCCAGTGGCACTGCACCGTCAGAGCCTCTGCCTTCTCTGGTGGCCCCAGACAGGGCTCCCCAGGTGGGGATGGGAACCATGTGGTTCTCTGGCCATCTTCTGTTTCTGGGAGGTTCCCTCTAGGCTTCGTGTAGTGACACCATGAGACTGTGGGAGCCCCTTGGGGTGCTGCATCTCAGCGATGTGGGGGCAGAGGGGGCCTCTCGTATCAGAAGGGGCCCTGGGAAGAGGCCGCCTGGAGGCCGTCCCTGGACCAAGAATGGGACAGTCTACATCAGTTCCAGGGTGAGGAGCTGGACGGAAGGAAGAAATCTGTTCAGGCCCCTGAATCGGTTCTTCTTGCTTTAGCTGGAACGTCAGCTCTGAAGCTCAGTGAAGTCCCAGAGCCGGGGTGGCCATGTCCCGCCCACTGCCTGTCTTTGTAAATAAAGTTTTATTGGGACACAGACACACCCATCACCCACACCTTTGCAGACTTGAGTAGCCAAGACAGCCCATATGGCCCACAGAGTCTGAAATATTTGCAATCGAGCATCTCACAGGAAAAAAGCTTGCTGACCCCGCTCTTGAGGTTCGTAGTGAGCGGGCAGTGGAAGGCCTTAAGGCCCAGGGTGCACTCTGGAAGCCCTGAGATCCAGGGTTCAGACAGGCAGCATGTGGGGCTCGGTGTGGGGGTACTCTCCATGCACTCGCTGGGTGTGACTGGCCGAAGAGAGAGCCATTTCAATACATTTATTTACGGAGAGTCCAGCTGCGTCTGTTCGGCCGCGGCGGGTGGGGGTGGGGGTGGTGTGTGCACTCTCTGTGCCTGAAACCTCCCTGGTTCAGTCCTCACTCGTGACATTGGTCTGTTTCTTCTCCGCCCACCCCACCCCCACGTGTTTCTGTCGGAACAAAGGATGCCTTTCGCACTCGAGAGCGCAGATGCGAGTCTGTGGTTGGTAGGGCCCGGGGACCTTTTGACACCTGTAAGACTCCAGGAACCCTGACGGGACGGTTTTGGCAGGAAAGCACACCATGAGGCTAAACTGAAGTTGGTGACACTTGGTTAGAAGCCGGGGGTGGGGAGGTGGAGCATAGCCTTCCAGCAGAGTTTGTGCTCTAAGGGGATTTTTCCAGTCCTGGGGCCACCTTGCAACATCCCCGCTGCTCACAGGAGGCAGAAAGCCACTCCAAGGGGCCCCTTTATGCTGCACGGGGGCGGGCGGGGGACTGCAGGTCTTTTACGCGTCTGGTGGAAGTGGGTTCATCCAGGAGGGGCTGAGGGTCAGACATGGAAGGCTGCTTCGCCATGCTGACAGCTTACTGACGAAACGTGTTAATGCGTCTTCTGTTACCTAAACATCGCTGTTCAGTCACTCAGTCGTCTCCAACTCTTTATGACCCCGTGGACTGCAGCATGCCAGGCTTCCCTGTCCTTCACCATCTCCTGGAGGTTGCTTAAAACTCCTATCAGTTGAGTCGATGATGCCATCGAACCATCTCATCCTCTGTCGTCCCCTTCTCCTCCTGCCTTCCATCTTTCTCAGCATCAGGGTCTTTTCCAGCGAGTCGGCTCTTTGCATCAAGTGGCCGAAGTGTTGGGGCTTCAGTTTCAGCATCAGTCCTTCCAATGAATATTCAGGGGAACATTTCAGTATTCACTTCCCTGACAAATCGCCAGCCACAGGCTTTAGTTCCTGCCAAAATCACTGGTCAGTAAGCTTTGGAATTATCCTGGGAGAGTAGGGGTTTAAGCAGCGGAGGCAGGGTGGGCTTTGTGGGTTACAGAAATCTCTCTGGCAGCTGTGGAGTGGCAGATGGCGCAGGGCCAGGATGGGGACGCTTGAAGGTGACTCCCGGGGCTGCTGGGAGGCCAGGAAGCCAGCCCGGCCGCTGGTCCATGAAGAGCAGCACTTAGCATTGTGCCGGGCGAGGAGTCAGCACGTTTCCTTCAGGGCGACTTGAAGGCTCCCTTCCAAGATGCTCTGTGGAACTCCAGAGCATTGTGCTGATGGCCTAGGGTGCCTGCGGGCAGGACTGCTTGTGGGGGGCGCCCTCAGGGGCCCCAGTCCCCTTACTTGCCCCCAGACACCAGCAACCTGTGCTCCGCCTGCCCTGGGCCTTCGTGGAGTGCTGGGTTGTGGGACTAACCCAGGGTGCACACAGCTGGGCCCCTGTCCAGGGAGGGCCCAGGCCTCGCGGGTGACCACGTGGGACTCCGGCATTTGGGCGGGGCTCAGAACAGGCTCAGGGCCCACCCAGGACCAGCAGGGCATGAAGTGACGGGCCCCTCAAGGCTACCAGGCCCCTCGGTTGCCCTGCAGCAAGGGACGGGAGAGTGCTGGCACGTGGGAGAGACCGGGGTGAGTGTGGGGAGACCCCCGTGCGCCCGGGAAGCCTGTCCTGGCTGCGCCCAGTGCCAGTGCTCGTTCTGCTGACGCTCAGCTGAGGCGGGGACCCTGAGTCCTTGCAGCTGCACCATCATGCTCAGCCGCCCTCTGTCGCTCACCGTGGAACCCCCGGCCAGTCTCTCGGCCTCCTCGGGCCTCGCCCCCTCCCGCCTGCACTGCCCCCCCCCAGATGGCCGTCGTCTGGAACCCCTGTGTGTACCTGTCACACCCTGCCTTGGTCGGACCCGCAGGGCTCCCATCCCCCCACCCCCAAATCCGAACAGTGCCCTCCCCTCTCTAGTTTAGCCCCAGGTCTCACCGCACAGTCCCCTGGTCCCCGCTGTCATCACCGGCCGCTCCCCCCTACTCACCTCCCCCACCCTTTTCCCAACAGGTGGATCCCATCCGTCTTTCAGAACACGGCCCAGGTGGCACCCCGCCCCAGCCCCCACCAGCTGAATTCCATGACCCTCTAAGCCCCGCAGCACCCAGGCCCCTCCCACCCACCTCTGGGGCCTCCGCCCAGAGGGCCAGCCTCCTCCTCCTCCCCCTTCACGGCCTGCCCAGGTGCCATCCCCCGCTGTTTCCCCACCCTGAGTCACGCTCTGCTCTGCGGTGGCACTGGCTTGCGTTGACCACTCTTCTGTGCCTCCCTCTGGAGAAGAGAGTTGTGTGGCTGTCATCCTTCTGAGTGCACTGCCTGGCACATGAGCGGGCACTCACTTGGGGCACGCTGGACGGATGGGTGGGTGGCCAGATGACGGATGGGTGATAGCTGGCTGCTCGTGGCATCTCCCCGTGCGGTCAGCCGTCACAGGTCCTGCAGGCTGCAGGACACGTTGAGTAGGAGGACTTGGGTGATCTCGGTAACTGGAAGTCCTTATACTTTCTCTCTGCTGCTCTTTCATATTCTGAACTCTGGGGTGGGATGGTGGGACTCGTGGTAAAAGTGGGTCAAGTAGTGCTCTAAGCCCATGAAAGCAGGCACCAGGCTGATCCCTGGACACATGGCTGAGAAGTGGCATGCTCTTCCCGCATGTAGGCCCTGGGGGACATCTGGCTGGGTTTGCACCCTGTGGCCTGCTGCCGCCCTCCCTTGACTGTGACAGGGGAGCCCTTGCCACAGGGAGTTCCTGACCAGATGCCTGCTGTCTTGACTGTAGGTCCCTCAGCCAAGCAGCAGGGAGCCCTTAGCAGCCTGAGGCGCAGCCGGCTGGGAGCCTTGGGGACTGCCCAGCCTCGCTCCCGGCCCACCTGCAAGATGTGGACAGCCCTCGCTATCGTTTGGGTTTCCTCCTGGTCCTTATCCAAAAGCCTGCACACATCCGAGCATCCACGTAAGTGAGAAAGCTATGCGTCCGCTGGACGGGCCTGCTGGGGCTCTGGGGGCTGGGCTGGGAAGGCTTGTCCGGCCGATGTGGGACCCAGCCTCTGAGCCCTGCAAGGTTACTCACTGGGTCCTGCAAATGTTCATTTGTTCCGCAAACCCAGTGTTTACTGGGGAGTTGGTCGACCCAGACATCACTTGTTTAGTTGCGCTTCTCTGTGCCAGGCACTGTGCACCCCCAGAAATCTCTAAGTCCTTCTGTAAAGCCAAGAGTTGTGGCACTGTGTGAATATCCAGGCAATGACCTAGCTGCTTTGAAAACCTGGGTGTGTGTTGGATAGATATTTTTTTAATGGTGAATCACACATGTGATGTGAGACTTTGATATTTTGGGAATTGGATCAAAGGGTGAAGCTCTGAAGTCTTCCCTTGCATTTGGGGTTCAGAGAGCAAAGGAGTTTTTAAACCACAGCGCCGAGCACCCATGTGACGGGCTGCAGGCCAGAGGTGCGCAGAGAGCTAAGAGGGAAACCTGGCCAGCCCCACGGGCCGGAAACTCAGACCGGCTCCAAGTAATCCACCTGAGTAATCCACTTCTCTAATGAGAAGGCAATCATTTGTCTTTCTCCTTTTCCGACTTTTAACGGTACACAGTCCTCAACCAGACGTGGGACCATTCGGAGAAAAACTCATCCATGGAAACAACAACCGGAGTCTTGAACAGAACGGCTGAAAGAATGACCCCGGCGACACCATCTCCCGTCACACTGACCAGAGGGACTTGGGGAAGCGACCACACCTCTCTTGCAGTCACAGCAGGGACAGCACATAGGACAGAGGTGGGCACTTCGGCGGCCGGAGGGACCCGGGCCGGAGCTGCCTCCAGGGCGCCCATGCCACCCGCCCCGGCATCTGCCTGGAGGACCCCGTCCTCACCTGGCTCACGGGCGCCCGGCAACAGCACGGCGTCTAGGCCGGTGACGGCCATGCCACCCGCCACACCCACACCGGCCGCACTGGCCACAAGTGCCCAGCCCGCTGCTGCCACCCCCGCAAGTGTCAGCAGCCCCACAGGCTCACACGGTCCTCCAGGGCCCGCTGCCAGCCTTTCCACAGCCAGCCTGATGCCCTCGAGTCCCCAAGCACTCAGTGTGTCCACGCAGGGCCCTACCATCCAGGCGCCAACGCCCTGGACCATGGATGACATGGCACAGAGGCCCACACCCACTCTCTTAAACACAACCCCAAAGCCCGCCTCCCCATCTGCGGCTTCCGTGTCCACAACCATGGGCACCACGACCAAGGCCCCCAAGCCAACCGTCAGCACAGTGGCAGCACCCACACCTCACACCAGCCCGGCCCCCACGGTGGAGGCCACGACCCCCATGATGCGGCCCAGCCCGGACACAACCACGCCGGGGGCCGCAGGGCCAGGCACGACTCAGACGCCGGAGCAGGCCGAGCCTGCAGCCATGCCTGGTACTACTTCCCTGGGGCCCATCCCTGGGGACTCCAAGGTGCCACCCACAGACTCGTGCCAGCCCAGCACCCAGGGCCGGTACCTGTTGGTCTCCAGCGAGCCCCTGGCGCTGTCCTCAGTGAACAGAAGTTTCCTCCTGGCGGTGCTCTTGCTGGGGGTCACCCTCTTCATCACGGTCCTGATCCTGTTTGCCCTGCAGGCCTACGAGAGCTACAGGAAGAAGGACTACACGCAGGTGGACTATCTCATCAACGGCATGTACGCCGACTCCGAGATGTGACCTGCGGGCAGGGAGGGCACCGCGCTCAGCTGGGCCTGGGGCTGGGCTCCCCCTGCCCTCCCTTCCAGGTTGCCTCTGAGGCCAAACAAAGTGCTTCCAGATTCTTTTGGTGCAATTTAGGAGACATGCCAGATGCTTAAACACATTTAATTGCTGTCAAGATTAATTCCACGATCACTAAAGAGCGGCTGCTTTTTTCATATTTATTTTTGTAACAATCATGTTGACACGGGGCCAGCGATTCTGCCTCGGGATGGGGTGGGTAGGCCCCCCAGGGTGGGTCCTGACCTGAATTAAAGCAATGACCCCTTTCCACTCACACCGCGTCCCTCTATTTGTGTGGGCTGCTTCCTGAACCTCCACCCCGTTGCTCCCCAGGGAGCCTTTTCGAGATCGAGCGATGGTGTGAAATATTGTCGACATTGAATGTACCATGAGGTCCTGGACGTGGGCCGTGTCTGCTGCTCTCCTGGGCTTCTCTCTTAGGCCTGACCCTGTGCGAGCCTGGGCGGGAGGAGCCTCCACCCCTGAGGTCCCTGGCACCGCATGGACGTGAGCCCTTTCCTCGAATCCTCCTTTCTCGGGACCGTGACGTGGTGGACGCGTGGAGCTTGCTTTGAATATGAGCGCTGAGTGTAACACGTACACCATGTGTGAGCTACACGGTGTAACCAGGTGGGCAGGGTCTGCCCAGACCTGGCTCTCAGGGACCCCACACAGCTCACGGTGTGCTCTGGCCACGCGGGAGCCTGGGCAGGTCGTGCCGTGGGCTGTCATTTACCAGCACTGCACCCCAGGTCACCCCAGAACCCAGGGGAGCCCCAGGCCCTAGCGAGCCTGAGGCCAGGCCCCACGTTCCCAGCAGCCGTCTGAGCCCACACCATGCGCTTGTCACATGCCACATGCTCAGGGCTCAGCACACGTGACTCAGCACCCACCCGCGCCCCAGGACACCAGCGCTCTGAGCCCCATTTTAAAGGCACGACCTCCGAGACCACTGGTCTCCACCCAGAGGAGACCTCACTCCCCCGCTGAGGGCCAGAGCCACCAGCTCCAGAGGCCGGCTCTTTGCTTAACAGCTTTGTTTTACAGCTGCCCAGATCGCACTTGGCTTTCGGGCCTCACTGCGTGCCTGCCTGAGGCAGTGAGAGCTGGCCCGCCGCACATGAGACCGACCTCCAAGTCACGTCTCTGAGCTGTGTGACTTATAGCACTGGTCGGGGCTCAGTGTCCTGTGAAATGGGAAGACAGTCACATCTGTCGTGGCCCCAGGGCCATGCTGCCTGGCAAGATTCCAGGAGCAGGGTTGACTCTTGCTTCTCAACTACTCTGAGCCCTGAGGAGGAGATTCTACCTGGAGACTCCAGGTTCCCCATCACAGGGGTCCCCTGAGCCAGACCTGCGTGTCTGGATCCTCCTGTATAAGTTCTGCTTCCAAAACGAATTCCAAATGGTGCGTAATAGACAATGACAGAGGCTCCCCTGATAGCTCAGTGAGCCAAGAACCCACCTGCCAAGGCAGGAGACGTGGGTTCCACCTATGGGTTGAGTAGATCCCCTGGAGGAGGAAATGGCCGCCCACTCCAGTATTCTTGCCTGGAGAATCCCACGGATGGATGAGCCTGGCGGGGTACAGTCCGTGGGGTTGCAGGGGGTCGGACACGACTGAGTGACTGAACACACACAGCAAAGACGAAGACAGTGAAACCGCCTGAAAGATGAGAGCCGTGGGGGGAGGGATGCAGAGCAGGGCGGGGTCCGAACCGTCCTCCCCTGTCTTCCAGCTCCCTCTGGGGTCTTCCCAGCCCCTCTCACTCGTTGGTCCAGCAGCCCCCTTTCCTTCCCCAATAGCCAAGCTGTGCCTCCCGACAGCTGGACTCCCGCCAGCCTCTGCCGTGCATACATGCTCAGTCGTGTCCGACTCTCTGCGACCCCATGGACTGTAGCCCGCTAGGCTGCTCTGTCCATGGGATTCTCCGGGCAAGAAGACGAGTGGGCTGCCAGTTCCTTCTCCAGGGGGTCTTCCCGACCCAGGGATGGATCCCACATCCCACTGGCCTACACACTTCTGTCTCTCCTGGCCCCAGCAGGAGCCTGTATGCTTGAGCCTGTCTGCTCTCTGGTCCCAGGGGCTGGCGCTCCAACTGTGGCTGAGAAGGTGTCAGCCTCACCGACCGGAGCTCCAGGCCAGCCTGCAGCTCCATCCTCAGGTCTGAGAAGTCATCTCTGCTCATCAGGGTGGACAATCGGGGGATTTAGGGAATGACCTTTCTCTGCCAGCATCACCCTAGCAACATGACGGTACTGGCCCGTCAAGGGCAGGCCCCACACCCTGTCTGGTTGAGTCACTCGACGGACAGAGCCCAGACCCCCGTGTGAACCACAGCACACCGGGCGCCATGTTCCTTTGCAGGGATGTAGGACAAGGGGCAACCGCAGGGCTGGCTTTCATCCTTAGCTTGTGACCAGGGGCCTCTGCCTCCAAGGAATGGGGGCGTGGAGTGTCACAGGGCTCGCCAATCCCCCTGCCCCTCGGGCTCCAAGTCTTTTCCCCCCAAGAATCCACTGTGCTCTCTACCCCTCCCTCCTAGGGTCCCGTTCCCATCATTTTGGCTCCTGTTTTTTGTTGTTTGGTTGCTGAGTCGTGTCTGACTGTTTGCAACCCCATGCACTGCAGCTCGCCAGCCTTTCCTGGCCTACGCTGTCTCCCGGAGTTTGCTTAGATTCACATCCGTTGTGCTGGGGCTCCTGCTGGCGGACCGCAAATCCTTAACATGCAAGGCCAAGCTCAGAAGTGGCCCTCAGGAACGTGAGTGGCCCCCAGGGTTCTTCCTAAAGCCAACAGCATCGCCGCTTACCTGAGCTGGATGCCTGGGCTTCACCCTCGAGTCCAGCTGGCCATCCCGAGCTTTCCTGTGAGTGGGCCTCTCCTGGCCTGAGTCCTTCCTTCTGCCCTATCTGGGGGCCCACCACCACCTGCCCACTCCTCCCCAGCCATCCTCCACCCTGCAGCCAGGGCATCCTCAAAATACAAACCTGATCACAGCTGTCCCTGCCAACAGTCTTTCCCGGGATGAAGACCAAACTGCCAGGCTGGGCCTTCCAGGCCAGAGCAAACCTTCCATGGGGTCCTGGCCCCCAGCACAGCCTGAGCGGAGGGGCAAGTCTCAGGAAGGCTCACAGGAGAGGGAGCACACACGGGGCCCCTCCATGCAAGCCTTCCACTCTAGGGGCTCCGCGTCTGAGCGCAGACTATCCCCTGCCCGGAGGCCACCAGCCTGCAGGAGGCCAGGCGGAAAGTCCCTTCAGACCTATTCAGTGCCCGCTATTTGCCAGCCAACTGGGGGTTCAGGCATGCAGCTGCCACACACTGCCCCCCCAGCTTGAGACCCGAAGGGTGATCGTGAGAAGGAAAGAGGAGACACACAGTGGGCACCCGACCCGCTGGGGATGGGGCGGGGGCTGCCTGCAGAGAGGCTCGGAGCCTCTTCCCCGGCTCTTTGCTCCAGCGGCAGGGGCTGTGACTGCTTCGGGGAGGAGCAGGCTCCCGGTTCCATGGATGCGAGGTGCCGGAAGGTCAAGGTGAGATGCATCAGATTTGGGGCTTGGACCCCGAAAGCAATTTCTTCTCTTCACAGTGCGGAAAGTGAGGCACATGAAGGCCAAGTGGCTTGCCCAAGGCCACTGATCACTCTCCAAGCAGTGGCGGGACAGGGTTCACTCTGGGTCTGTCTTTCCGTCTGCAAATACTGGCCACCACGTGGCGGCTGTCGCGTTCCTCTTGGCGCAGCCCCGAGTCTGCAAACCGGCGAAGTCCCCGGGCTCCCCCTGGTGGCCAAGCCTCCCTCCTTCACCCTGGGTGCTGGCCCTGGCCGGAGGCACTGGGTCCCCCTCTGCCCGACTGCACCCACCCCACGCCCAGCCTCGCTGGGGGTGGGGGAACCCCTCCAGCCTGGCACTGGGGACGCCTTCCCAGTCACCCCACACTGGAAGGACTCCCCCACTCACTGCTAGACCGGGTCTCCCTTGTGAACGCAATGCTCTCAGAGGAGTTGCATCATTTGTGCCTGTAACTGTCTCCCCGCGGGACGAAGCCAGGCCAGGGTTCAGGAACGTGCAGTAAACTCACGCTCGGCCCCGGGGCTTCTGTCCCGTAGCCCCACCAGCTGGGTTACTTGGGGCAGACAGTTCACACTCAGCCACTTTTTATTCCTGCAGCTCTGCTTAAAAAGGGAGGCCGAGGTTTATCCAGCGGGTTCTGACAACAGCTGGTATTGTTTGAGCACTCACTATGTCTCCGGCTGGAGCGCCTTCCAGCTTTCATCTCACTGAATCATCTCAGACTCCAGCGGCCTGCTCCCCCACCCACAACACCCTCCACACAGAAACCCGATCACCACGCGCTCCTGCCTAGACCCCGCCACTGACTTCACCGACTGCCATTAGGACAAAAATCCAAACAAGGGGAACTGAGAACACAGGTGGCCAGGGGGAGGCATTCACGAAAAGCAAGGGAAATGGGGGACCCAGGCAGAGAGACCGTGAATGCAGAGCCCCAGGACAGGGAACAGACTGGCCAGCTGGAGGAGGGAGGGGACAGGCAGGTCAGGGTCAAGGCCAGGGTGAGGAGGTAGGGTCCCAGGAGGGTTTTCAGCCGAGGAATAACGTCATCCAACTTGGGGGATGTCCAAAATCCCAGAAGTTACTTTGTTGGGAATCCCGTTGTGACCCAGAGGTTAGGCCTTGGCACTTTTACTGACACAACCCTGGTAGGGGAACTTAATTCCCACAAACCAGCACAGTGTAGGTTGAAAAAAATTACTTTGTTAAGGGTAGTACTTCTTACAGATGAGGTGATGTGCTGTCTGGGGTGCAGGAGGGGAGTGTGGTGGTGTGCTGGGGGGGACGCATCATAGTAGTGCTGAACATAGAAGACGGTCGGTGGGCTTGTCACTGGTCATCCAAAGTGCTCTGTTTGTATGTCTGGCAGTTTCCGTAATAAAAAGTTAGGAGAGAAAAGAGGGGGATAGAGTTCAATTTAACTCTAAGGGAAAGATCCTTCTGGTTGCACCCCGTGGTGGGGGAGGGTGGCTTGGCAGCTGGAAAGGTTGCTCTGCTGCCCCCCAGGGGAGATGGGCCAGGGTGTGCTCACAGATGGAGAGTCGCCCGTGAACCTGGCACGTGTTTTCGAAGCTGAGTCGGCGGGACTGCCACTGTTTCTTGACACATGTCCCACACGCACAAGCAGAAGCCGGCTTGACCCCGGTGTCTTTGGTTCAGTGACCTGGGATGCTGGCGGTGTCGTTTCCAGAGCTTTATATGTTAATTTGCTTCATCCTGACTCCTGAGCGTCCTCCCCTCCCCCATCACAGAGGGGGCGCTGAGGCCCCGGGGGACTGGTGAACCACCCCCATGTCACGTGGCGGGGGCGACAGAGCCCGATTCACACCCAAGGATGCCACCCCGGTTTCCACACACTTACCAGAGGCCCCCCTAGCTCCTCGTGGGAGGACTTGGGGGTGGGATGGGCACCCTACCAAGAGTTCTGTGGATAGGCTGATGCTGAGAGGTCTGCCAGATGTCAGGAGGACGCGGGATACGAGTCTGAAGTTCAGGACGGTCCCAACGGGGGAGAGAACTCGGGAGCCTTCAGAGCAGAGATGGTCCGGGGTTAGGGTCACAGTTAGGGTTAGGGTCAGGGACGGGAGGGGAGGAGGAGACCAACCTGGCCATGCGGAGGAGATAGAAAGCGCGTCTTCCTCCACCAAGAGGGTCCCAGAAAGAGGCCAGGCAAGGAAGGGGTGAAGGGGTGGTCACTCCTCCCAGGACGTCCCCACTGGCCTCGTGAGGGGGTGGAGGAAGGCAGGCAGGTGGGCAAGGTGGCCATCGCCTTCTCAGGAGGTTTGCTAGGGAATGGTTCGGGCCAGGAAGTGGGCGCAGGTGGGTAGGGGACCAGGGGGTATCCTTTTTATGCTAGCCACTTAGAGCGTATTCATTTGTCGATGAGGATCCCCCTGTGAGAGACCATGATGAAAGGGTAGAAGGGGGAGAACGGAGGAGCTGAGTCCTTAAAAGGGAGACCGAGAAGGGGGTCAACACCCAGAACAGGCTTCCCTGCCTCCCCACACCACAGGAGCTCATCTTACGCCCATTTCCAGGTGGGGAGGCCGACCCATGGAAAAGACCCTGATGCTGGGGAAGATTGAGGGCAGGAAGAGAAGGGGATGGCAGAGGATGAGATGGCTGGATGGCATCTCTGAATCAATGGACACGAGTCTGAGCGAACCTCAGGAGATGGTGAAGGACAGGGAAGCCTGGCGTGCTGCAGTCCATGGGGTCGCAGATAGACGCGACTTAGCGACTCAACAACGATGGCTTTGGGTTCTGTTCTCGTACCCTTGCATTTCACCCTGGAGGACTCCTTTCAGCATTTCTTGTAGGGAAGGTCTGCTGGGAGTAAATTCCCTCAGCTTTTGTTGATCTGCATGCTAAGTTGCTTCAGTCGTGTTTAACTCTGCGACCCTATGGACCATAGCCAGCAAGGTTCCTCTGCCATTGGGATTCTCCTGGCGAGAATACTGGAGTGGGTTGCCGTTTCCTTCTCCAGGGGATCTTCCTGACCCAGAGATTGAACCCGCTTCTCTTACATCATCTGCATTGGCGGATGGGTTCTTTACCACTAGTGCCACCTGGGAAATATCTTAATTTCTCCTTCATTCTTGAAGGAGAGTTCTGCTGATATAGAATTCTTGGTTAACAGATGTGTTTTGTTTTTGTTTTTTTCTTTAAGAATTATATATATATATATATATATTTATTATTCCACTACCTCTGGCCTCCATGGTTATTGAGGATAAGTCAGGTGTTAATCTCATTGAGGACCCTGGTATGTGATGAGTTGCTTTGATCTTGCTGCTTTCAAAATTCTGTCCTTGTCCTTGGCTTTTGACAATTTCACTATAATATGCCTCGGTGTGGATCTCTTTGAATTTATCCTGCTGGGGGTTTGTTGAGCTTCTTGGATATGCATATTCATGCTTTCTTCATACTTGAGATATTTTTCAGCCATTTTCAAATATTTTCCTGCCTCTTTCTCTCTCTCTCTTATCCTTCTCAGACTCCTATAACGCTTATGTTAGTATGTTTGCTAGTGTCCTATAGATCTCTTAAGTTCTGCTCATTTTTACTCATTCTTTTTTCCTTTCTGCCCCTCAGACTGAATAATTTCAGTTGTCTCATTGATCCTTTGTTTTGCCTGCTCAAGTCAGCTATGGCACCAACTCTCCTTCAAAAATGAAGGAGAAATTAAGATATTTCCCAGGTGGCACTATTGGTAAAGAACCTGCCTGCCAATGCAGACAATGTAAGAGAAGCAGGTTCAATCTCTGGATCAGGAAGATCCCCTAGAGAAGGAAATGGCAACCCACTCCAGTATTCTCGCTTGGAGAATCCCATGGACAGAGGAGCCTTGCTGGCTATGGTACCTAGGGTCACAGAGTCGAACACGAATGAAGTATGCAGATAAACAAAAGTTGAGTGGTTCTATAGAACCATGCTAGTGAATCTTTTAATTATTATACTTTTCAGCTTCGGAATTTCTGTTTAGTTCTTATTTATATCTTCCATCTCTTTATTGATTGTCTCCTTTTCTTCAAAGATCATTTTCCTGATTTCCTTTGGTTCTTTGTCCATGGTTCCCTTTAGTTCATTGAGCATATTTGGGACAATTGATTTAATGTTCTTGGCTGTCAGTTCCAATGTGTGGGCTTCCTAAGTGTTGTACTGAATCAAAATTTTTTTTCAAAGTGAATGGGCCATACTTTTCTGTTTACATACTTTGTTGTTTATTTTTATGTTCTGTAGTTTTAGATGAGAACTAGACGTTAGGAATATTTTATTGTAGTAACTCTATACATCAGATTCTCCCGCATCCATGTGTGTGCTAAGTCGCTTCAGTCATGTCTGACTCTTTGCAACCTTATGGACTGTAGCCCACAAGGCTCTTCTGTCCATGGGATTTCCCAGGTAAGAACACTGAAGTGGATCTTTATGCCCTCCTCCAGGTGATCTTCCCGACCCAGGGATCGAACCCACATCTCTCACATCTCCTGCACTGGCAGGTGGGTTCTTTACCACTAGTGCCACCTGGGAAGCCCTCTGATTCTTCTGCTCCTCAGGAATTGCTGCGTTTTGTTTGGTGAGGCTGAAACAATCCATTTGTGACTTTTCCAACAATTATTGCAAACTTTATGTCCCTCATGCATGGTCACGGAAGCGTCTGTTCTACTAAATCGGTGCTCAGCAAGTGACCTGACAAAGCTTTCCCTAAATGTTCGGCTTCCTCCAAAATAAAGAAAGGTTCCATCTCTTTGCATCTCTTCATAGATCCTGCCAGGGGAAGCTGCTGCCGCTGAGAGGGCTGAAACCAAGGCAGGTGTCTGCACTGGCCCCTCAAAGCACTGGCAGACCAACTGAAATGCACAACCTCACATTTTTGGAGAACAAGAGCCCTACTGTCCACTCTGCCACCAACCAGCCACTCCAGAAACGTCCAGGGCTCCCAGAGCTGTGGCAGGACCGAGGAACAGGAAGTGGTAGCTGGTTAGCACAAACGTTTCTCTTACCAAAGAAGAGCAGCTTCTCTCTCTGTTAAACATTCCTCTGACTCAGTTTCACTGACTGATGAGTGTCCAATCAAGTTCCAGAGTTCTAAAATGGTTGGTTCAAGTCACTATTTCCTGCTCCATGGGAAAGATTGAAGGTGGGAGGAGAAGGGGACGACAGAGAATGAGATGGTTGGAATGCATCACCGACTCAACGGACACGAGTTTGAGTGGGCTCCGGGAGTTGGTGATGGACAGGGAGGCCTGGCACTCTGCAGTCCGTGGGGTTGTGTCTGCAAAGAGTCAGACACAACTGAGTGACTGAACTGAACTGAACTGATCTATGCTTCTGTGGAGGGTCAACTCACAGAGCTTCCTCCTCTGCCGATTTTGTGTGACATCACAACTGTGCAAAATGCAATCACGTACACATAATCACTTATATCCCGTCACCTCTGCTGCATCCTACTGGTTAGAAGAAGCAGGTCCTGGGTCCTGCCCATCCTCAAGGGGAGGGAAATACACAAGGTTATGAAAACCAGGGCGGCTGAGAACTTGGGGCAAATAGGTGGAGGAACAATGGAACAGTGACAGACTTTGTCTTCTTGGGCTCCAAAATCACAGTGGATGGTGACTGCAGCCAGGAAATCAAAAGGGGCTTGCTCCCTAAAAGGAAAGCTGTGCCTTAATTTCTCCACCATATTGCTTACAGAATATATTATTTCTAAATAAACTAGCGTACATGTATGTATGAAAGAATGGGAAAAGTTCTGGAAGAAGATGCACTGAACTCTTAATAATAGGAGAGGGACAAGAATTGTTTATAGGGGATGGAGAGAATTAAGGAGGTAGTGCTTTAATTTTTGGAAAGAAAACACATTCAAATATTAACAGAATATGACTAAAGAACTGTAAGCATCTCCTTCAGAGAGGCAGTATAGATTAATATTTGAGCTGAGTCTAGAGTTCCTCAGGAAGAAGGAAACATCCATTAGCTTAAGAATTTCCCCAGGCCAGAATATTAGAGTGGGTAGCCTTTCCCTTCTCCAGGGGATCTTCCTAACTCAGGAATCGAACCCAGGTCTCTCGCATTGCAGGAGGATTCTTTATCAGCTGAGCCAAAAGGAAAGCCCTAAGAATTTCCAGTGATTCCCAAACCTTTGCAGAGCCCAGCCCCAAGAATACAAATGAAGCCCAGAAAACATATGGCTAAACTAGTAAACACCCTGAAATGCAGGAGACCCAGGTTCAATCCCTGGGTTGGGAAGATCATTGAGAAGGGAATGGCTTCCCACTCATGTTCTTGCCTGGAGAATCCCATGGACAATTAGAAGTCTCTTTGAGTTCCTGTTCTTTCCATTCCCATTATAAACAATGTGGCCCAAAAGCCATTCAGTTCAGTTCAGTCGCTCAGTCGTGTCCGACTCTTTGCGACCCCATGAATCACAGCACACCAGGCATCCCTGTCCATCACCAACTCCCGGAGCTCACTCAAACTCATGTCCATCGAGTCGGTGATGCCATCCAGCCATCTCATTCTCTGTCGTCCCCTTCTCCTCCCACCCCCAATCCCTCCCAGCATCAGGGTCTTTTCCAGTGAGTCAACTCGTCGCATGAGGTGGCCAAAGTATTGGAGTTTCAGCTTTAGCATCAGTCCTTCCAATGAACACCCAGGATTGATCTCCTTTAGAATGGACTGGTTGGATCTCCTTGCAGTCCAGGGGACTCTCAAGAGTCTTCTCCAGCACCACAGTTCAAAAGCATCAATTCTTTGGTGATCAGCTTTTTTCACAGTCCAACACTCACATCCATACATGACCACTGGAAAAACCATAGCCTTGTGGTTAGGTTTAAGTCTATCATCTTGCTATTATATTCTATTTGTTCCACCTTTTCTTTGTTCCCTTTTTACTTTTGTCTTCTTTCATATCATTGAGAATTTTTATGATTCTATTTATCTCCTCTGTTGACTTATTAGGTAAAACTCTTTGGCTTTATATTTTAATGGTTGCTTTGTAGTATATATCTTTAATTTATCACAGTCTACCTTCAAGTGCTATTTTACCAGTTCCCCTGTAAGAAACTTGCAACAGTATGTTTCCAAATGTTTAATATTGTTGTTTAAACACTTAATCACCTTTCAGAGAAATTTAAGTAATAAGAAAAAAGCTCTCATAGTTGCCATTTCCAGCGTTCTTCATTCCTTGTACAGCTTCTCTCTGATCCCAGTCTCCCTCTGCCTGGAGCACTCCCCTTGGCGTGCTGCTTCCTTAATCTTTTCTTCCACTGCGTCTCAGTCGGTCGGGGGTTCAGTTTCTCAGTCGCGTCCGGCTCTTTGTGGCTCCGTGGACGGCAGCACGCCAGGCCTCCCTGTTCTTTACCAGCTCCCGGAGTCTACGCACTCATATCCATAGAGCTGGTGATGCCATCCAACCATCTCATCCCCTTCTCCTCCTGCCTTTAATCTTTCCCAGCATCACGGTCTTTTCAATCGAGTCAGTTCTTCACATCAGGTGGCCAAAGTATTGGAGTTTCAGCTTCACCATCTGTCCTTCCGATGGATATTTAGGACTGATCTCCTTTAGGATGGACTGGTTGGATCTCCTTGCTGTCCAAAGGACTCTCAAAAGTCTTCTCCAACACCACAGTTCAAAAGCATCAGTTCTTCAGCTCTCAACTTTCTTTATAGTCCAACTCTCACATCTGAACATGAATATTGGAAAAACCATAGCTTTGACTAGATGGACCTTTGTTGGCGAAGTAATGTCTCTGCTCTTTAATATGCTGTCTAGGTTGGTCATAGTTTTTCTTCCAAAGAGGAAGCGTCTTTTAATTTCATGGCTGCAGTCACCATCTGCAGTGATTTTCAAGCCCCCCAAAATAAAGTCTGTCACTGTTTCCATTGCTTCCCCATCTATTTGCCATGAGGTGATGGGACCAGATGCCATGATCTTAGTTTTCTGAATGTTGAGTTTTACATCAACTTTTTCACTCTCCTCTTTCACCTTTATCAAGAGACTCTAGTTTTTCTTCACTTTCTTCCATAAGGGTGGTGTCATCTGCATATCTGAGGTTATTGATATTTCTCCCAGCAGTCTTGATTCCAGCTTGTGCTTCATCCAGCCCAGCGTTTCTCATGATGTACACTGCATATAAGTTAAATAAGCAGGGTGACAATATACAGCCTTGACATTCTCCTTTCCTGATTTGGAGCCAGTCTGTTGTTCCATGACCAGTTCTAACTGTTGCTTCCTGACCTGCATACAGATATCTCAGGAGGCAGGTCAGGTGGGCTGGTATTCCCATCTCTTGAACAATTTTTCACAGTTTGTTGTGATCCACACAGTCAAAGACTTTAACATAATCAGTAAAGCAGATGTTTCTCTGGAACTCTTGCTTTTTCTATGATCCAATGGATGTTGGCAATTTGATCTCTGATTCCTCTGCTTTTTCTTAATCCATCTTGAACATCTGGAAGTTCACAGTTCAGTTCATGTACTGTTGAAGCCTGGCTTGGAGAATTTTGAGCATTATTTTGCTAGTGTTTGTGAGATGAGTGCAATTGTGCGGTAGTTTGAGCATTCTTTAGCATTGTCTTTCTTTGGGATTGGAATGAAAACTGACCTTTTCCAGTCCTGTGACCACTGCTGAGTTTTCCAAATTTGCTGGCCTATTGAGTGCAGCACTTTCACAGCATCATCTTTCAGGATTTGAAATAGCTCAGCTGGAATTCCATCACCTCCACTAGCTTTGTTTGTAGTGATGCTTCCTAAGGCCCACTTGACTTTGCACTCCAGGATGTCTGGCTCTAGGTGAGTGATTATTCCATTGTGATTATCTGGGTCATGAAGATCTTTTTTGTACAGTTCTTCTGTGTATTCTTGCCACCTCTTCTTAATATTTTCTGCTTCTACAGTGTATCTGTCTTAGCCTGGCAAAGCAATAGGGCTATCCTTTTCTGCTTCACCCAAAACTCTTTCCCTGGGATTTGATTCAGCACCAGAGTACAGAGAGGCCGAGCTTTCAGTAACAACCTCACTTCTCTGATAGATCTAAGAGGAACTGTTGATTTTTCAGTTTGTTCTGCTTTTTATTTGTTGGGATGGAGTGATGACTTCTAAGACGCTTACATGCTGGATTGGAAGCTCTAACTATGGCCCCATTCTCTCTGGTCAAGTCCTAGGGTTCTCCCAGGTCTCTTGCTGACTGCTCTTCTCCAAAGGCCCCCTCCAGGAAATGTCTAGAGAACATCCAGGGACACAGCAGCAGTGACATACACAGGACTGCCAGCAATAATATTGTTTTGGAACTTTGTCTACAAAATCTTCTCCAAACTGTTGCTGGGAAAGAAGGCGATGGTGAGAGTTGCTCACCCTGATGTGAACTGTGGCAACCAGTATAGAGGTGTCTCTTGGCTGGAGGAGGAGCCGCCCAAGCCTCATCAGTGTTGGGAATGTCCTGAGTCTTGGCCTATGTGGGACTGAGCTTCAGACCAAGACTTTGGGAGCAGGCACCGTTAGAAGATACAAAGCTACCAGTAGAAGAACCAGGGAAGGAAGCAAGCATAGTGATGGCAGTGTGGCGAAGGCTGCAGAAGTAGAACCAGATATGCTCCTACTGGAGTAAATCTGGGAGAGCACCAGCATTACTGTTTGCAATAATTCTTTTAAATTATTTTGAGAGATACTTTTTTAATCTTTAAGAATCAGCGTAGTTACATTTATAATACTTTCTGTATCAGTTTTTAGGTGTTAGAAACTGGCAAGAAGCCTGAGAGGAGGCTTAATTCTGGAAAACATATCTTTTACAACAGTGTCAATGTGAAAAACATTTTTACAAATGAATTTTGGCTCTCAGGCACTGATAAACTGAGGCATTCTAGTGTATGATATGGCCACCATCTTCAAATAAAAAAGCAAGCACTTGCTGTCCTTTGAAATATCTGCTGCATCTATGCTGCGATGTATGCATGAGTTAACCTGCTTTTATGGTTGTATTTTTTGTGTTGAATATATATTTTGAATCTTCATAATTATACTTTGATTATTCATAATTTCTCACTTTATGTAACTAATGCATGTTGACAATAAACTGTAAATAAATGTATGAAATAAGGTAAAAAATAAATAAATAAATAAAAATATTTTCTGCTTCTGTTAGGTCCATACCATTTCTGTCCTTTATTGTGCCCATCTTTGCATGAAATATTCCCTTGGTAGTTCTAATGTTCTCGAAGAGATCTGTAGTCTTTCCCATTCTATTGTTTTCCTCTATTTCTCTGTCTAATCTGCTGTTAATCCTCAGAATTGCATGCTTCATCTCAGACATTGTACTTTTAATATCTTGGAGTTCAGTTTGGGTATTTTAACAAATAGTTTCCATGACTTTGCTTAATCTTCCCTTTGTTTTTCTTAGCATATGGGATATAAATATTAGTGTCGTAACTATTTTAATGTCTTTGTCTACAAATTCTATTATCTGTATTATTTCTGGGTTAGTTTCAGTTGGTTGCATTTTCTCCCCATTATGGCTCATAGTTTCGTTTCTTAGCATACTTGGAAACCTCTTTTACATGCTATTTGTGGTTTTTGCCATTTTTAAGAATAATGTTACATTGTCGTGTGCCATTTTTGTACTCACACATGTATTCTTGAACTTTTTTCTGGGACTTGGTTAAGTTCCATGGAAATGGTTTGAGGTTTCTTGTTTGGGTTTTTGTTTTAGCTGCACCAGGTCTTCACTGCATGGACTGTTTGTTATGACAAGTGGGCTTCATGCGGCCTTAGCTCCCCCACCAGGGATTGAACCTGCGTCACCTGCATTGGAAGCCCAGAGTCCTAACTCCTAGCCTGCCAGGGAATTTCCTCCATGATTATTTCTACTCTTGCTTTTTTTTTTTTTTTTAATTTTTGGATTTTTTTATTAAGTTTTTATTGGCTGTGCTAGTACTCTTGCTTTAAACTCAACATTAAATAAAACAAAGATCATGGCAGTCCCATGACTTCATGGCAAATAGAAGGTGGAAAAGTGGAAGCAGTGGCAGATTTTGTTTTCTTAGGCTCCAAAATCACTGCAGCCTTGCTCCTTGGAAGGAAAGCTATGACAAACCTAGACAGCATGTTAATAAGCAGAGACATCACTTTATTGACAAAGGTTCGTATAATCAGAGCTATGGCTTTTCCAGTAGTCATGTATGGATGTGAGAGTTGAACCCTGAAAACTTGGTGCTTTAGAATTGTGTTGAAGAAGACTCCCGAGAGCCCCTTGGACAGCAAGGAGATCAAACCAGTCAATCCTAAAGGAAATCAGTCCTGAATATTCATTGCAAGGACTGATGCTGAAGCTGAAGCTCCAATACTTTGGGGCCACCGGATGGGAAGAACCGACTCACTGGGAAAGATCCTGGGAAAGACTGAAGGCAGGAGGAGAAGGGGGCGATTGAGGATGAGATGGTTAGATAGGATCACCAACTCAGATGAATTTGAGCCAACTCCAGGAGATAGTGGACGACAGACAAGCCTGGTGTGCTGCAGTCCATGGGGTCACAAAGCGTCAGACAGGACTCAGCGACTGAACAACAAGAAGCCTTGCTTTGTTAGGCAGGACCAGAGCAGGGTTTCGCTGGGGCTAGTTTTTACCACAGTGAGATGGGACCCTTGCGAGTACTTTACTTGAAGTTGCATGACATTTCCATCTGGCCAGTGGGAGCAAGGACTACCTTCCAGGCCCTGTCTGAGCTCCTGGGACTGACCCTCTGATCCTTCGGGCGTTTCTTTCTCTGGCCTTCGCATCTTCTGCACAGGCCAGCACTGATTGGTGCTCATATAGTGTGTCTCGAGGACTCAGCAGATCTCCAGAGCGCAATCAGCCTCTCCCTGTCTCCTCCTTCCCAGTATCTGCCTGTGAACTGTACCCAGCTCCGTCTCAACTCAGGACTGCCAGACCAGGCCCCAGTTCTCTTTTACACTTCACAAGGAAACTCTCTTCCGGCAACAAGAGGGCTCACCATCTTTGTTTTTTCTCCCTCAGGGATCATGACTAATGAGTAAGAACAATAAAACTCTACCACTTAAAACAGCTCCCCAAAGTCTTAAGTACTTAAATTTTTTTCTTGTTTTTTTTTTGGCACACCACACGTGGGATCTTAGCTTCCCAATCAGGGATAGAACCCTTGCTCTCTGCACTGGAAGCACAGTTTTAACCACGAGACCACCAGGGAAGTCCCTGAAGTACTCAAATGTAATTTTAACAATGCCTAGAACCTATAAACTGCAAACTACAAAATACTGATGAAGGAGATCAAATAAGACCTAAGTAACAGATAAAATGGAAACTGGGTCTTATTCTGATGGGCGGGGCCATGCTCAGTAAATCTTTAATCCAGTTTTCTATTAATGGGCAGATCTCTGTTCAAGTCCCTGCTGTTTGGCCTGAGACCAAACTATGGGGGAGGTAACGAAGATAATGGCAACCTCCTTCAAAAAGTCCCCTGCATGCTTTGCCATACTCAGCGTCCCCGACCCTGCAGCAGGTGACTGCTGACCCACGCCTCCACTGGAGACTCCTGGACACTCTGGGTCAGTCTCTTGTGGGGTCACTTCTCCTTTCTCCTGGGTCCTGGTGTGCACAAGGTTTTGTTTGTGCCCTCCAAGAGTCTTTCCCCAGTCCTGTGTAAGTTCTGTAATCAAATCCCACTTGCCTCCAAAGTCAAATTCCCTGGGGATTCTCAGTCCCTTTGCCAGATCCCCAGGTTGGGAAGTCTGTTGTGAGTCCTAGAACTTTCTTAACAGTGCAAGAATTTCTTTGGTATAATTGTTCTGCCGTTTGTGGGTCGTCTGCTTGGCAGCTCCCTGGTGGGGTTGATGGTGACCTCCTCCAAGAGGGCTTATGCCACCGGCTGTGTGACCCAGGTAGCTGCACCCAGAGCCCCTGCCCCTGCAGCAGAACGCTGCTGACTCGTTCCTCCACAGGAGACTCAAACACAGGGCTGGCTCAGTCTCTGTGGGGTCTCTGGGTCCTGATGCTCACAAGGTTTGGTTTGAGCCCTCCAAGCGTCTCTGGTGGGTATGGAGTTTGATTCTAAATGGGATTTCTCCCCTCCTACCATCTTGCTGGGGCTTCTCCTTTGCCCTTGGAGGTGGGGTATCTTTTCCTGGTGGGATCCAACATTCTCTTGTTGATCAGAGAGTTGTCATTTTGGAGTTCTCACAGGAGAAGATGAGCACATGTCCTTCTACATCTGCCTCTGAATTGCAAAGATGGGCACAATAAAGGACAGAAATGGTATGGACCTAACAGAAGCAGAAGACATTAAGAAGAGGTGCCAAGAATATACAGAGGAGCTGTACAAAAAAGATCTTCATGACCCAGATAACCACAATGGTGCCTCACTCACCTAGAACCAGACATCCTGGAATGTGAAGTCAAGTGGGCCTTAGGAAGCATCACTATGAACAAGGCTAGTGGAGGTGATGGAATCCCAGCTGAGCTATTTCAAATGCTAAAAGATGATGCTCTGAAAGTGCTGCACTCAATAGGCCAGCAAATTTGGAAAACTCAGCAGTGGTCACAGGACTGGAAAAGGTCAGCTTTCATCCCAATCCCAAAGAAAGGCAATGCCAAAGAATGTTCAAATTACCACACAATTGCACTCATCTCAGACGCTAGCGAAATAATGCTCAAAATTCTCCAAGCCAGGCTTCAACAGTATGTGAGCCGTGAACTCCCAGATGTTTAAGCTGGATTAAGAAAAGGTAGAGGAATCAGAGATCAAATTGCCAACATCCGTTGGATCATAGAAAAAGCAAGAGAATTCCAGAAAAACATCTATTTCTGCTTTACTGATTACGCCAAAGCCTTTGACTGTGTAGATCACAACAAACTGTGGAAAATTGTTCAAGAGATGGGAATACCAGACCACCTGACCTGCCTCCTGAAGTAACCTTTAAAACCAGACATGGAACAATGGACTGGTTCCCAGTCGGGAAAGGAGTAGGTCAAGGCTGTATATTGTCACCTGCTTATTTAACTTATATGCAGAGTACATCATTCGAAATGCTGGGCTGGATGAAGCACAAGCTGGAATCAAGATTGCTGGGAGAAATATCAATAACCTCAGATACGCAGATGATACCACTCTTATGGCAGAAAGTGAAGAGGAACTCAAAAGCCTCTTGATGAAAGTGAAAGAGGAGAGTGAAAAAGTTGGCTTGAAGCTCAACATTCAGAAAACTAAGATCATGGCATCTAGTCCCATCACTTCATGGCAAATAGATGTGGAAACAATTTAAACAGTGACAGACTTTATTTTGGGGGGCTCCAAAATCACTGCAGATGGTGACTGCAGCCGTGAAATTAAAAGATGCTTGCTCCTTGGAAAAAAAACTATGACTAATCTAGACAACATATTAAAGAGCAGAGGCATTACTTTGCCATCTAGTCAAAGCTATGGTTTTTCTAGTAGTCGTGTATGATGTGAGAGTTGGACCATAAAGAAAGCTGAGCACTGAAGAATTGATGTTTTTGATCTGTGGTGTTGGAGAAGACTCTTGAGAGTCCCTTGGACTGTAAGGAGATCAAACCAGTCAATCCTAAAAGAAATCAGTCCTGAATATTCACTGGAAGGACTGATGCTGAAGCTGAAACTCCAATACTTTGACCACCTGATGTGAAGAACTGAGTGACTAAAAAAGACCCTGATGCTGGGAAAGATTGAGGGCAGGAGGAGAAGGGGACGACAGAGGCTGAGATGGTTGGATGGCATCAGCGACGCGATGGACCGATGGACATGAGTTTGAACAAGCTCTGGGAGTTGGTGATGGACAGGGAGGCCTGGCGTGCTGCAGTCCGTGGGGTCGCCATGAGTCGGACACGACTGAGCGACTGAACTTACGGACTGAACAGATATATTTGTAGTTAAGATGGCAGTTCTCTATAGATTGATCTATAGACTGCATTCAATCACAGTTAAAATCTGATTTTAAAATTTATGTGGGAAGACAAAGGAATGAGAATTATCAAAATCAATTTGAAAAAGAACAAAGTTGAAAAATTCACAGTAGTTCCAGATTTTTAACAAAGATGAAAAGGTGAGTTAATTAAAGAATAGTCTTTCAATAAATGGCACCAGGACAATTGGACATCTGTGTAAAAAGAGAGACAGAGAGAGAGAAGGAAGAGAAAAAAATTCCTCAACCCGTACCTCACACTTTATGTGAAAATCAAGCAAATGCGGTCTGGAGAGTTCAATGTAAAACACACAACTATAAAATTCTTAAAGGAAAATATAGCAGAAAATCTTTTATGATCTTGAGTTAGGCAAAGAATTCTTAGTTATATTATCAAAATCATGATCCTTAAAAAAACTGATAAATTGGACTTTATCAAAAATAAAAAGCTTGTTCTGCAAAAGACACTGTTAAGAGAATGAGATATGACATGGAACGGAAAAAATGTACAAATAACCTATGTATGCGTCCAGAACACGTAAAGAACCCCCAAAACTAAACAATAAGAAAAGCAATCCAGTATTACAACAGGCAAGAGACACTTCAACAGAGAAGATGTAAGCACGGCAAGTAAGCCCACGAAAAAAACGTTCGTCGGTGATCAGCAGGGAAGTGCAAGCTAAAAGTACATGGTACACCGTGTAGACCTATTGAACGGCTAAAATCAAAGAAGACGGACGGCACCAGTTCGAACAAAGATCTTGAGGAGCTGCCTTCTCACAGGCTGCTAGTGGGGATGTAGAATGTCACAGCATCTGGAAAGTGGTTTGGAAGCTTCTTACAAACATAAACACGTACCACGTGGTCCAGCAATCCCACTTCTAATGATTTGTCACACCAAAATCTGTACACGAATGTTTATAGCCGCATAGTGGTGGAAAAACGGGAAACAACCCAAATAGCCTTCAATGGGAGAATGGACAGTCCGAAGTACATCTACAATGGACTAGTACTCGGCAACATAAAGAAACCAGCTAGTGACGCACCAGCAGCTTGCAAGGCTCCCCAAAGGACTGCACCAGTGAAAGAAGCCAGTCTCAGAAGGTTACTTAGTGAAGACTTCCCATTTCCACGGCATTCTAGAAAGGGATGGAGAACACATCAGTGATGGCCAGAGGATGCCTTGACTACAGAAAGGCAGCATGAGGGAGCCTGGGGGATGATGGGGCCGTACTGTCTCCTTTGTGGTGGTTACCCAAACTGCACAGGTTCCGTCTCACTGACCTGTGTAGCCACACAAAACAAGACTGCTTCTAACGTTAAAAACCCCTGCTATAATCAGAAATTATTTTTGGTACATTTTATCCAGCATTTCCAGGTGCTAGTAAGCAACGAGATTTCCAGATTATCGAATACCACCTTCTTGCCAGAGCTGGGCAACGGCCTGAAGCTTTGGACTCTTTATCTCTCCAGTCCAGCCGTCCACTCCTGTGTCCACAGCGTGGATCTTACTGCCACCAGGAACCACTCTTCCTCCAAAATATGCCATAACTCAGACAAATCCCTCGCTAAGCCAGTAGTTCTTCAACAGGGGGGATGTTTCCCCTCTCTGCCCCCAGAGCAATATCTGGAGACATTTTTGCTCATCAGGACTAGGGGTGGGGCAGGAAGGATGTTGCTCAACATCCTACAATACTCAGGACAGCCCCTACGACTGAGAATTGTTTGGCTGTGGATGTCGTGAGAGGCAAGACGGATGCCCTGCCCAAGACTGTCCTTCCCTCTCACATCTCCACTCCAGCCCGCCCAGACCACCCACCTCTCATCTCCAGTGGGGAATATTCTCATCTTAGTCAAGACTCTTCTAGTATAAGAATACAAGACTGGGCTTCCCCGCTGGCCCAGCAGTAAAGAACCTGCAGGAGACACAGTTTCGAGCCCTGGCCTGGGAAGATCCTCCATGCTGCGGAACAGCTAAGCCCGCGCAGCACCACCACTGAACCTGTGCTCCAGAGCCCAGGAGCCCACACACCCTAGCGGCCGAGCTCCCCAACAAGTGAAGCCGCCTCGGTGAAAAGCCTGCACACCACAGCGAGAGAGCAGTCCCCACTCACAAGCAGAGAAGAGCCCACGCAGCAACGAAGACCCAGCACTGCCCAAAACAAACAAATAATAGCATTATTTACAAAGAGAATACAAGACAAATCAAAACAGGTAGGGCCGAGAGGGGACTTTACTGAACAACTCAAGGGTCAAATGATGAGGAACTTCCCTGCTGGTCCAGCGGTTAAGACTCTGCCCTTCCAATGCACAGAGCACGGGTTTGATTCCTGGTCAGGGAACTAAGATCGCAAGTGCCGTGTGTGTGTGTGTGTGTGTGTGAGTGAGGTGGCAGGGTGGAAAGGTAAAGCAATGCTGGCTGAATTAGGACTCACATTCACTGAACACTTACATGGACTACCTCCAAGCCTTCACAGCCCCCCTTGGAGGTGGGTACCGCACTCTACCATTTCACGGAGGCCGGATGGAACCCACAGATGGGAAGGGCTGCTTGGCTGCCCCAGAGCTTGGAACAGGAAACCGGGAAGACACTCAATACAGGTGGCTGTTCTCCCAGCTCTGCCTCTTGTCTTGGACCCTCCATCTTTCTCTGAAGAGTTGCTTGCTCCTCTCTGTAAACTGGCTTGTTCCATTTGCCCTGTGCCATGGCAGTGGGCAGCCACCTGGGGGCTGCGAAACTTACATGGCCCTAACTCCAGGAGACCAACGGAGTACAAATGGCATTTCCAGTTGGCAGATTCCTATCCTCTGTTCAGGTGTCTTTTTAAATTAAATCTGAATTTTTTTAGAGCAGATTTAGGTCTACAGAAAAATTAAGCATATGTGTAGGATTCCCACACACGCCCCCCACCCCTTGCTCTCTAGTTTCCCCTGTTATCAGCATCATGTGTTACTGTCATACGGTTGTCACGCTCCATGAGCCAGTATTGAGACATTATTAATTGAAGCACATCATTTGCAACGAGGTTCACTCTTTATGTTGCATGGTTTTATGTAGCCACCAATATGGTGTAGCACCCAACAGGTTCACTGCCCTGGAAGTCCTCTGGGTTCTACCTATTCATCATTCTCCACCCCAGTCCTACATCCCTTTCCCCACTGATCTTTTCACTGTGGTTATAATTTTTTCTTTTCCAGAGAGTCATATGTTGTTGTTTAGTCACTCAGTCATGTCTGAATCTTTGCCACCCCATGGATGGCAGCATGCCAGGCTTCCCTGTCCTTCAGTATCTCCCAGAGCTTGCTCAAACTCATGTCCATTGAGCTAATGATGCCATCCAACCCTCTCACCATATAGAGTGTCGTACAGTTGGAGTCATTTGGTATGTAGCCTTTTCTCCTTGGCTTCTTTCACTTAGTAATATGCACTTAAGTTTCTTCCATATCTTTCTGTGGCTGGATAGCTCATTTTTTGTACTAAATTTTTTTTATTGAAGTATAGTTGATTTACAATGTTGTGTTAGTTTCTGGCATACAGCAAAGTGATATACATACATATATATATATATATTCATTTTCATATACTTTTCCATTACAGCTTATTATAAAATACTGAATATAGTTCCCTGTGCTATATAATAGGACCTTGTTGTTTGTCTATTTTATACATAGTAGAGGGGAGGGTGGCCCAGCACAAGGGGTCAGAGTTGAGTGAGGTGGGTGTCCATATGGGGGCGCCCAGCACAGAGCAGGCAGGGGAGACCATTCACGTGGTGCGTGGGGGCAGCTAGCTGTGGCTATGCAAGGTCGTTCCATACAGGGGTGTTGACCAGTTTGAGTAAGTCCCCTATACACGAATGAGTTCCATTCCAAGAACATGTTTGTACGTCCAAGTTTTTCGTTAAGTCCAACAAAATTGGCCTAGGGACTCAACTAACACAATCAGCTATATAGAGCTGCTGCTGCTTAGTCGCTTAGTCGTGTCCAACTCTGTGCGACCCCATGGACTGTAGCCCACCAGGCTCCTCCATCCATAGTATCCTCCAGGCAAGGATACTGGAGTGGGTTGCCATACCCTCCTCCAGACGATCTTCCTGACCCAGGGATCAAACCCAGGTCTCCTGCATTGCAGGTGCATTCTTTACTGTCTGAGCCGCCAGGGAAGTCCATATAGTACTGTGCTGTAAGAAGTTTATAATACACAAATAATTCATATATAAAAAAACACTAAAAATAAAACCTTTCTAATCTTACAGTATAGCACCTTGAAAAGCACAGTAGAACAGTACAACAGCTGGCACACAGGGGCTGGCATCGAGGGAAGAGGCCAGAAGACGTAGTGACTGGGGAGGGAAAGGAGGTGGGAGATGGCAGGGCTGAAGGACGCTCAGCGGCAGGAGGCGGAGGCGCGCTGCAGCGCCGGTCACACCTGGCGTGGGTGGAACGCGCGTTCGCGCCTGTCAAAGTTCGCAACTTAAAAGCTGGTGTGTAGGGGACTTACTGTACCACAACAAAGCAACTCACATGAGTTTTTGGCTTCCTGGTGCATATGAAATTTATGTTTACATGATTCTGTACTCTTCTAAGTATGAAATAGCATTATCTTAAAAGACTGTACATATCTTGATTTAAAAATGCTTTATTTACTAACGCATATATATGGAATTTAGAAAGATGGTAATGATAACCCTGTATACGAGACAGCAAGAGACACAGATGTATAGAACAGTCTTTTGGGCTCTGTGGGAGAGGGCGAGGGTGGGATGATTTGGGAGAATGGCATTGAATCATGTATATTATATGTGAAACGAATCGCCAGTCCAGGTTCAATGCATGATACAGGATGCTCGGGGCTGGTGCACTGGGATGACCCAGAGGGATGGGATGGGGAGGGAGGTGGGAGGGGGGTTCAGGATGGGGAACACATGTACACCCAGAGCAGATTCATGTCAATGTATGGCAAAACCAATACAATAAAGTAATTAGCCTCCAATTAAAATAAATTTTTTAAAAACCCTGAAAACAAGCAAACAAATAAAAAATGCTTTATTGCTAAACAAGGCTGAAATGATGCCCCTCATATCAAAGGCCACTGATGGCAGATCACCGTTAACAAATGTACCACAGCTTTGCAGCGCGGCCACAAGAGCCAAGCTGTGACACAGGCACACAGTGGGCAGAGGCTGCTGGGAGGACGGCGCCAGCAGGGTGCTGGGCGCAGGGCTGCCGGAAACCTTCGGTGTGTGTGAAAGCGCCGCATCTGCAGAGCCCAATGGAAGAGACGTGCCCAGTGTAAACCGCCCCTGCTCAGGCTTCTGTGCGGTTTGCCTCCCACTGGTGCCTCGCCGCAGACAAGCGCTCACGGTTTGGTGTGTAGAGGGGATGCTCAAGGAATCAGATGCTAGGGTCAGCTTTGGGTACCCATCATGGGATTCAGGGGAGGGGCCCCTGCTTCCGCCACCATCGGCCCTCTGCTGGGGCTGCTCTTGTGCTGGGTGTGAAAATCCATTTCGTTTGCCAAAGGGAGAAACTCCAGTTTGGACCTCCTGCCCCCAGCAAGAGAATGGAGAAACCAGAAAACGGTGCTAGACTTGTTTCACGCCTGGAGGAACCGAGGACTGGGGTGAGCTGGGAGCTCCACGTCCTGGGCAGGGAGGGCAGGTGCAGGACAACGTCTCCCCTGCTCAAGTTAGAACCGGTTAAGCAAAGCCAGGCAGACTCTGGAACAGCCAGGAAGGATCAGAGCTTGGTCCCTACTTGGGCTGACTTCATTGTTGTTCAGTTGCTAAGTTGTGTCCGACTACTTGCAACCCCACCGACTGCAGCACGCCAGGTTTCCCTGTCCTTCACTGTCTTCCGGAGCTTGCTCAAACTCATGTCCATTGAGCTATTGATGCTATCCAACCATCTCATGCTATGTCGCCCCCCTTTCCAGTGGATTACCTGGATGGGTCTAAATCCAGCGAAAAGTGTCTTAAGAGAAAGGACAGGGGGATTTGACACAGAGGAGAGGCCACGGGAAGGTGAGGGCAGAGGCTGGAGGGACAAGGCCACGAGCCCAGGGACACCTGGAGCCCCCAGAGCTGGAAGAGGCAGGAAAGATCCTTCCCGGAACCCCTGAAGGGATCGCAGCCCTGCCCACACCTTGATTTGGAACTTCTGATCTCCAAACTGGGGAGAGAATAATTTTCTGTTGTTTTAAGCCACAGGAAACTTACACAAATGGGAAGACAGTCCCCTGCCTCTGGGTCGAGCCCTTTCCAGGTTGAATGACTCTTCTCTGCTTGATTTAAAGCCCTTCGTAAAGAGACGGACCCTGTGAAGAGCCTGAACTGGGGTCAGGCTAGAAGGAGATCCCCATATCCAGGTCTCCCTCCAGAGGCCGAGATGCAAGGTGCAGGGGGCTTGGACCGGCGGGGGTGTGGCTGTGGCCTCCCTGTCCTGCTCCTACAATCCGGGGGCTCCTTTGCCTTCTCCACCCTTGGCGGCATCTATGGGTCCACTGGGCCTTCTCCTGGAAATTTCCATCTCTCCAGCAAATTCTCCCCAGTCTCTGAAACTCTCTGTCCCAAACTGGGCTCCACCATAGCCCAAGGTTGCCAGAATGTCCAGTCTCCTGAAGGTCCCCCCCACCGAGGCCTGGGCATGCATGGGCAAGGCCTGGGGTCCTGCATGCGGATTGTGTGTCTGTGGACAGCAGGGACAAAGGAAATGAAGATTCTGAGTCTTTGTGGCCCACGCTTTATGTTGCTCACAGAGGTGGGGGGGCTAGATTGTCATGTTTTTACTCTTTGATTAAACAGCAGGAACGACCCCACAGAGAGACGGTCGAAGCCCCTCATTTCCCCCTTGGTGAGTGTTCCCTCCAACATCCTAAGGCCTTCTAGAACACCTTGGGGCCCCCAACTCTGAAGCCAGGGTCTCCACTCTGAATGCCAGGGCCGGGGCCCCAGTCACCTGTCTGCCTGACCACCCAGGCTGGAAATCAACTCTACCTTTCAGTCAGGAAACACCACCCCCAGGGATTCACGAAGGGACAAGCCAACAGCCCAAAGTGGACATACGGGATATGACAAGGGACTCTCTGATGCTGTGATGGAGCAGAGAACTGACTCGGTGTGCAGCTCATATGTCCTGGCCAGAGAAGACTTAAAACCGGATGGAGGTTCCCAGTTCTGTGTAGGTCTGACAGCATCTGGGGATGGCCCGAGGGCCGGCAGCCTGGAAACTCACCTGGTGGTGGAAGAAAGAGCAGGCCCACCCCCGCCCCTTTAAGCATCACTCACCAAGAGCCAGCTCTAACAGGCCAGATGGCAAGCAAGAATCTTCAGGTTCCTCGCCTGCACCTGGAACCTGGATTGTGCACTTTGAACCTGGCTTGTGCCCTTTGAACCTGGGTCCTTCCTAGAAGCAATGGTTGTGGAAGAGCCAAGGAACAACTGTTTGGCAAAGTTTGCTCAACCACAAGTCTTGGAAAAACCGGAGAGGTCTTCACTGAGCAGTAGGCCAGTTCAGCTGACTCTTTTCCCAGATTGTTCCTCTCTTGTTTGAGGGTATAACTGACCTTCAGTAATTTGTACAGAATTCACACTTAAACTGTACATACCCAGGTAGCCAGCCTTGGATACAGGAGGTTTCCATGACATCAGAAAGTTCTCTGTGTCCCTACCTAGTCAATACCACCTGCCAGGAGGCAAATGATGCTTCAGATTTCTATCTGCATAGATGAGTTTCTTTCTCTTCTGGGACATCACTTGTTTGAAACTAAGCCATTTGTACTCTATGGTTTCTAGCCTCTTTTATCTCAGCATAATGGTTTCAAGATTCATCCTTGTTGTGGCTCATTCATCATTATTTCTGATTAGTATTTCATCACTTGGCTAGACCACACTTTATCCATTATTTTGTCGGTTAGCATTTGCATTGTTTCCAGTTCGGGGCTTTTCTAAATAAAGCTGCCATAAATATCTTTGGAGGGAGAGAGAAAAGGGAGAAGGGAAGAATCGGGAACATAGATTATAATTATGTGTTGGAGAAGACTCTTGAGAGTCCCTTGGACTGCAAGGAGATCCAACCAATCCATCCTAAAGGAGATCAGTCCTGGGTGTTCATTGGAAGGACTGATGTTGAAGCTGAGGCTCCAATACTTTGGCCACCTCATGCGAAGAGCTGACTCATTTGAAAAGACCCTGATGCTGGGAAAGATTGAGGGCAGGAGCAGAAGGGGATGGCGGAGTATGAGATGGTTGGATGGCATCACTGACTTAATGGACATGCTGCTGCTGCTAAGTCACTTCAGTCGTGTCCGACTCCGTGTGACCCCATAGACGGAAGCCCACCAGGCTCCCCCGTCCCTGGGATTCTCCAGGCAAGAACACTGGAGTGGGTTGCCATTTCCTTCTCCAATGTGTGAAAGTGAAAAGTGAAAGTGAAGTCGCTCAGTCGTGTCCGACCCTTAAGCGACCCCACGGACTGCAGCCTACCAGGCTCCTCCATCCATGGGATTTTCTAGGCAAGAGTACTGGAGTGGCTTGCCATTGCCTTCTCCGCAATGGACATGAGTTTGGGTAAACTCTGGGAGTTGGTGATGGACAGGAGGGCTGGGCATGCTTCAGTCCATGGGGTCGCAAAGAGTTGGACACGACTGACTGAACTGAATTGAACAGGAGCCCATTAATCCATACTGATACAACATATATTGATACACTGAAAGTTTGATGAGAATCAGATGCTTATATCCTCCCAAAGTTCATCTCCACAGAGTACTTATTACGAAGAATCTTCAGGCTCTCCACAAGTGACATTCCCGTGGAGAAGCCTGGCACACACCCCTTAACCAAGGCACCCAAGTGAGCATCGTCAGTTACGGGTCAAATTGAAACGCTTTGCCACCTGAGAGGATGCAGGGACAGAAACAGCCTCACTCTGACATTCCCGCTGAAGGTACCTGACCTTAATCTAATCACGGAGAGCTGTCAGAAAAAAGCTGAAATGAGGGACAGACTACACAATAATCTAACCTTCACGATCGCCCAGATCATGCAGTTAAAGGGGAGGGGGAGGAACTGCTCCACGGGGAGGAAGCTGAAGCACCACCAACCAAGTGAGCCGGCAAGCCCCCTCGCTATAAAGGACATTACTAGGGTCACGGGGAAAACCTGAGTCCGGTGTGGCGATGAAGCAGCGTCCACCCACCTGTGCAAATGTCTCCATCGGTATCACCTGGTTTTGTGGGGGGGGCCCTCTAGCTGGAAAACACACCCAGCTCTGCTTAGAAGTCTTGGAGCATCGTGGCAGCAACTTACAGTTTAGGAGTGAAGTTTTTGTGCTATGCTTGAAACCTTCTTGTAAGTTTGAAATCATTGACTAATAATAAGAGGACGCGTCCCCTGCCCTTGAGGAAACCAGTTTTTCAGCAGCCACTGAGCCTCTCTGTGTTTACCCCAGGTGTGTCTGAGAGGACAGGGGTGGCTATTTTATGTCTGGGTTCCTTTCTGGCGCTTGTGGGAACCAGAAGGAGTACCAGCCCTCAGCGTGGGGCTGTTTCTGGGACCCTATGGGTTGTCTGAGCTTGAAAGGCAGGGAAGTTTGCGCACACGTAGGGGTGGGTGGTGGAGAAGCCTCCTCGACTGGAGCTTGAGCCTCAGAAACAGGAGCGTGGTTAGAAACTTGCTTACAACTCCTTTTATCCCTGTAGCAACCCTGGAAGGTTAGCATTATCTTTCGTGAATTAAGCCTCTGCACCAGGGCCCTAGGAGCTGTTCCAGACGTTAAGGGCAGAGCAGTGAACAAGGCAAAGCCCCCGATCCTTAAATAACTTACAGCCTGGAAGAGAGATGCAGTCAGTAGATGAATGAATAAGCGGAAGATACAGGATGCCAGGGGGATTCCCTGGTGGCCCAGATGGGAAGGAATCTGCCTGCGATGCAGGAAACTTGGGTTCGATCCCTGGGTCAGGAAGATCCCCTTAGAGGAGGAAATGGCAACCCACTCCAGTATTCTTGCCTGGAAAACTCCATAGACAGGCTACAATCCATGGGGTCGCAAAGAGTCAGACACGACAGAGCGACGAACACACACACACACACAGGATGCTAGATGGTGATGTGTGCTAAAGAGAAAACCAACCAAACCGAACGCAAAGGCCATTAAGAGAAAACAAAAGCTAGGTACTGGACCTGAGCAAACGGGAAAGGTCTCTCTCCAGGAAGTGGAATTTGGCATGCATGTGTGTTTTCAATTTCAACCTCGCTTTATTTTAAATGCCTATGAAACACCTAAGTGGTGGTGTCAAAAGTTTAGAGACATGCAGGCGGGGATGGGAAGGTGGGCATCTTTGGTACCTAAGCGGTTTTGAAGCTACAGCGGGGACTTGGGCAGGATCGGGACTGGCACCTTTGCGCAGGTGAGAACAAGCATGTAAGACAGGGTGCCTCCCTGGGCCCAGATCACATGGCTGCTAGGTCGTGGAGCTGAGATTCAAACCCAGGTCAGACTCACGCCAAGGCCCTAATCACAGCTGCCCTGGAGTCTTGCTGCTGTTGACTTGGCCTTGGGCAGGTCACTTGACCTTTCCTCCTCTACCAAAGCAGCACTGGGCAGTAGAGGGGCAAGTATGATGCAGGGGGTGCCGCGATGCTCAGGCAGGTGGCCGAGGAGCCGGCAGCTGCCCAGACGGGTCACTGGAATCACCCTGGGTATGTCCCCCGCCCTCTTCCCGCCACCCACTCTGGCACCTGCTCCCATCAAAGTGGCCCTGCCTTCCGGGCAGGGGTGGGGTCGGCAGGGGTAAAGGGGAGACAGGAGAGCAGAGTCTGAAAGCCAAGGTATTGCTTTACATTGAGAAGCCACCTGCCACCCAGCCTGGTATTCTGGGCTCAGCAGGGCCTGTGGGCCCTCCCTGTGGGCACAGGATCCCAGCAAACAAACCCCTGCCAGCCAGTGGCTGGGTGAACCTGGTATTTGAAGAAGGAGCGTGGGAGAGGGATGCAGGTTTGGTGGGACCCAGCTGGGTCTCTGCAGTGCCCCCTGGGCCCTGCTGGGGAGGACTGGAACGGATCCCGTGGCAGGGGTGCGGCACCCAGGTCAGTTGCAGGCTGGGCTGGCACTCCTGGGCTTCCGGGGCTGGCCCAGGCTCCTTCCGCCAACTCAGTCTTTCTTTAGAGTTGTTAATATCTTTCTGTCTGTCCAGGACTGGTGGGGCCCCACCGCGTCTGTGGCTTAGCACCTCCACTCGGGGCATCCAGTGGCTTCATGGTGTAAATGCTGGTGGCTCCTGTCACGTGGGGGGCTGGGCAGGTGCCTGGCCACACTACTTCCTGTCCCCCAACCCCTCCTCTGCCAGCTGGCAGGAGGCGGCCTCCAGCTGGCCACGCTTACTGTGGGGAAGTCGAATTTCCAGTCTCCCCCAGCAAAGCTGCTCTGGGCTGTGGCCTCTGGCCAGCTCAGAGAGCTCCCGCCCACCCTGAGGGCCTCTCAGTGGAGGATGGAAAAGAAGCTAGCAGCACAGGGGGGATGGGGAGGGGGTGGGGGGTGGAGACAGGCTCAGAAGTGGGGAGCCGGAGGGACTTGTGCCTGGGGCCACCCATCGGCCTCCTCTGCTCCCTGCAAGTCACTTGGGCTGGCGCTGGGCCGGAAGCGAATGGAGCCAGCGTCTTGGGAGTCTGGGGACTTGTCAGGGTTCGGATTTGGATGTCAGCCGCAGGAGGCGCTGTCGGGATGGACTCTGGAAAGCTTCGAGTGGGGACGACAGTGATATTCGGGGTATGTGAAGGGCTGCCTGAGCATGGCTGGACTTGGGGCCTGGGCACCGAGACCCGGGGGGACCCACAGAGGACTGTGGTGCCCCTTGGGCTTCTTCCTCCCTGGGCACCCACCAGCGAGGAGACAGGGTGGCAACGGCAGTCTCGGTGGGGTGCGATTTGAGGATTTGGAGCCAAGCACTATGAAAACATTGGAAAGTTTAGCCATAAATCAGAAGCTAGTGAAACTGAAGCAATCATTCATTAGCTGTGCTAGCAGAGAGGAACGTGGCAAGGCACCTTCTGATGTCAGAGACGCCCGAAGGCTTTCAAAGTAAAAGAGCAGAGCGTGCAGGGTCCTGAGCCGATCGGCTTCACCTGAGGGGTGGTGAGACCCCGCACGGCCCCATTCCCGCCCAGTGGGCTTCCCCAGGAGGCAAGGTGAGGGCAGTGGGAGGAGCACTGGTGTTTAAGATCTAGTCCCGCCTCCACCTCTGTTAGATTCATGTCCTCAGCCAATCACTGTGCCTCAATTTTGCATCCGTGAAAGGGGATAATAAGGGCTGTCTGCCACTCAAGGTCAAGAGGGAGAGAAAATCAGGTAAGCAGTCGTGTTGGTGCTGGTGGTTTGGTGGACCACAGACTTTGTGGACATCGACACTGTCCACGGAAGCCGCTTTTCTGGCATGCCTACTCTGTGCCAGGCCCTGGGAATGGCAGGGAACCAAGGAAGGCCCGGGGCTCTTCCTGGAATAGAAGGACCCGCCTGTCCAGCCTGCCTCCTCTCTGCAGGACCGAGCTGGGCTCTTTACACCTCCTCCCCGACTCCAGCCCCAGGGCTTCTGCACTTCTCGGGCTCACCTTTTTCAACCACTCCCTTTTCCTTCCATACCCATATCCGCTCTTCCGGGTGGCGGAGACGTTCAGGCACCACTGCCGTGCCATCTGCCCGCTTGTGGCAACCTCACCCTCTTGGCCTCTGCGCTTTTTATCAGGGTAAGGGCTCTGCTTCTGATATTGGAGATCGCCTCACCTCTCGACGCCTGAGTCTCCCCACGTATAAAGCGGGGGGAAAAACGTTCCCCACCTCCTGGGAGTCGTTGTAAACGAGGTAGGACACCAAAGCTTGAGGATGGTGCCTGGCATCCAGGAAAGGCTGTTCCTCTCAGCTCTTATCGTCAACCTCGCAGGCAGGAGCCAGAGGGCGAGGCTGCGCGCCCGGCCCGTGCGAGCCTCTCAATAACTTCCCGACCAGCCCGAGACCCAGGAGGGGGGCCCGCATCCTTGGGCACCGGCGCTGCCCAACGAGGGACTGAATCGGCAAAACCCGTTTCTCCGAAAACCCGACGCACAGTAGGTGCTCAAAAAATGGCCGGCTGACGCTAGGAAGCTAGTGGCCGGGTTGCTGCAGGCTCACGTCCCGCTCCCTCCCACACCAGGCGGTGGGACTCGGGCTGCCCCCAGGGTCTTGAAGGGTGTTATCTGCTCCCTCCGACACCCACTCCCACAACAAAGAGGCTCGCCTCCCCGGGGGCCCCCTCGTCTCGGCGCACCCGCCAGGCGCAGCGGGCGACAGGCCTGTCCGTCCCCCACGGCTGCCCCCCGTCCTGACTCAGAAGCGGTCCCCGGTGGGCGCTGCTGCGCCAGACACCGAGAGCTGGAAGGCAGCCTCGCGAGGCCCCGCGCGCACGGACAGGCCGCGGGCCCAGGTAGCGCCCGAGGGGCGCGCGGCGACGCCGCCTCCAGCCGCGATTTAAAGGGCAGCGAGGGGCGGAGGGATCCCTTCCGACCGCTCAATACGAATCCCTCCGCCGCGAGCGAAGCGAGGACTGGCCCCGTCCTCTCCAAAATTCGCTCTTTTGTCCCTCCGCCGCGGGAAGCAGCCGGCGGGGAACTCATTTCTTTCTCGGGTTTCTCCGCCTCCCCCGCCCCCCACCCAACCCCCAGTCCTGTAAAAGCAACAGAGGCGGCCGAAGACGCGCGAGCAGACGAGGTGTCCCTCCGCGCGGCCAGGGTACTCCTTTTCGTGTCCTTCCACCGTTCCCGGGCGGCGTCCGAGCGGCTCACCGGGGGCGGCGACGCGTCTGCGGCACGGACGGCGAGGCTCCGGGGCTATGAGGTGAGCGCGCCCGGGCACCGCAGACGGCACGCGCGGCGCCAGGACCCGGGGCGCGCAGTCGCCCGGCCAGCGGCGGCCTCCGGGATCCCCCGAGGCCGCGCGAGAGGCGAGGTGAGGCCCGCGGCGCGGGGGCGCGGGGGGCGCGGCGCGGTGGGGGCGGGGGGCTCCGGCCGCGGCTGGGACTCATTTCCCGGCAGCGGATGGAGCGGGCGGTGCTGCGGCGGGGGCCGCCATCTTGGATTTTACTCTTCCCATTTTTCTGTGGAATTATTTTTGGTGATTAATTTTCTTGGGGGACGAGGAAGTGTGGCCGGGCAGAGCGGGGGCCCCCCCCCCAGCGGCGCGGCGGCGGGGCGGCGGCGCCGCCACGCGCCCTGAGGAGCAACGGGTGGCGCCCGGCGGTGAGCAGGGGGCGGACGCCGGCGCGGGCGCGCGGGGGGCGGCGGGGCGCCGGGCGCGGGCGGCGGGCTGGGCGCGGGGGCGCCGGGGGCGGGGGCCGGGCCAGGGCCGGGGCGGCGGCGGCGGCGGCCGGGGGAGGCGCGGCGGCGGCGGGCGCGGGCCTGCAGTGGGCGCCGTGGCCGGAAGGGAGCGGTAGCGGCCGCCGGGCAGCGCCGGGCCGGCCCGCGGCCGCACGAGGGGAGCAGCCCCGCCGCTCGCGATTGGGGGACTCTGTTTTCCCTCTTCGCCAATGGGCAGCCGTGAGCGGTCTCGCCCAATCTGCTCTCTCCGCCGCGCTCAACTTCGGGTTGTTTTTGTTTGGGCTCGAGCCTCCTTCCTGGCCTCCCCCCGGCCCGTCCTCCGCCCCGCTCCGCGCCTGCTCCTGACGGCGGCCCCAGCACCTTGGCCCGGCCTGGCCCCGGGCTGCCCCCCGGCCCCTGCGCTCCGGCCCGGTCCCCCGCGGTCTGTCGGCGTCTCGGGTCCCGGGGACACGCGCCGGTCCTCCCAGAGGGACACGGTCCCCTTCCACATCCCGGAGATGATGACCCGCGTCAGCCCCAGCTGTGAGAGTGGGGGAACCGTGAAGAAGGTGACGGCTGGACCCGACTTGCTGGGATGGTATCGAAGCACTTGGGACCCAGAGAAAGTCACTCTTTGTCGGTTTGGGTTCGTTTGACCCGGTTTTGGAGCTCTGGCTTCGGACTCATTGAGTAGGGGAAACTTTTTTAAGAATACTGAGGAGGCGAACGTGTGTTCTTTGAAATTAAGTCTTTCAGAACTTGCCAAACGAAATTCTCTCCCGCACGGGGGGTGGTGGGGTGGCGGGGTGGCAGGGAATCTTTATTTAGAGTAGGAGACAGAATTGATTGGTTGTGATTGCGCTTTTTTCATCAGGACCTTTTTTAGATTTAAAGCATTTTGATATAAAGTACAGTGGAGCACGGCTTAATAAGATCATTAGTGGAAACAGTTGCCAGTTGAAGCTTTTTTTTTCTTCCCCCTTTGGTGTTTAATAGTAAGAACACGCCTATAACTTTTGGTGATTAATTGTCCAAGTGTAAGCAAAGAGTCGGACACGACTGAGCGACTGAACTGAATTGAAGCATTTTGAAGAAGGAAGGGGAAATCAGTTTTGCCTGAAATCATTACAGATAATTTGTACCTACCAGGAAATTGAAGAGTTACTTAGTATAGACAGAAGTTTACTTTGTAGCCAAATGTTTAGCGCCTTCAGGTGTGGTCCTGTCACTGTGGGGCTCTCTAGATTCCAAGATTAAAGTCCACAAACGCTTTGATCCCAGCTCGTGTGGGAACTTGGGCCCCTTTTCCAGTTTCTAATTACTCAGCATTCTCTTCTAACGTCCGAGCTCGGGCCCCAGCAGTTTCCCCTCTGCTGTCTTCTGGTCATGTCTTGCCCAGCACTCCTGCGCTCCCGACCCCGGAATGACACTCTTCAGAAGGGCCTCATGAGAGTGTGACCTGGGTAACTTCCACACCGCACAGAGCTCATACACACGTGTGGAGACTGAGCCCTCAGGAGAAGGCACACCCCCTGTGTGTTCCCTGAGCAGTTGTTTCATTGTATTTGGTTATTTACCTGCCCACCCCCTCGGTCTTTTTGGTAGCTTATTGAGTTATCTTTATTTTCTCTGCTCACAGCAGGTGCTCAATAGACACTTGATGAAAAATACTAATTTATTAATAGAGCTTTGTGATTTATATGTAGTTCTTCAAAATATGTGCATTCTACTATTATTACAACTTTGTTAACAAAAACCACCTAGTTTGAGAGTGAGAGGAGTAATGGGAATATTTACTCTTCAAGGGGAGAAGAGAGTAGGGCTTAATTTTTTACCCATAAACTTTGAAACTAAACTCAAAGTCATTTCCAAGTGCTGTCTTGCCTGTGTTTTCATTTGTCTTCTTGTGCAGGCTGAAGTGCTTATGTTTTGAACTCTCCACACCGGAAGCAAATAGCAGTGGGCAGTGTGGGGGTCTAGTGGAGTATGAATGTGAAGGAAGTGGCTGCAGGTTGTTTGTGTCTTTGAGCTTCAAGTTTTGTGGGTGGGGCATGTTGGTTTACAGATTTTCCCTTGGGTCCTATATATCTGGGATTGAATCTGGCTTCTCTTAGTTTGAGTATCAGTTTGTGGCCTTGTAGGACATGAGCGTGTGGCCTGATAGTGTTGCAAAGTCATTTGTGTGTGTAGTATGGTAGCAGCTCCCTGTCCACAGGAATGCCCTTCACACGGCTTAGGAAAGCAAATCCTTTTCAGACAAATGGTGTCGATTCCATTATCCTTTGCTCCTGCCTGCCATGTGTGAGGCTTTACTTTCTCATAAAATCCTTCTTCGGTGGGCAGGAGTTACAGGTCTCTGTCAGCCCTGGAACACTCTTAATTGCTGAGTTTTCCACACATTGTTAAAGATGGGGACAGTGTGTCTGTGTTCCAGCGTGCACCTCAGCTCCGCAGACACCCTGAGGAGATGAAGGAAGAGAGCGTGGACAGCTGTGTCTCAGGTGGAGCTCTGTGCAGCAGAAGTTTCATGTGTAAAAATGGAACTCAGTTTCTTGGCCTGATTTTTAGTTATTTTTATTTGGAGGGAAAATGTATTTGCTGATGTGTCTTGGTGTAGGAAATGGTTTTAATTGCAATAAAAAGCACACACTTAAAAACATACTCTGAAGTTCTTAAGTATGAAATGTGAATTGAACCCTGTGGTTTTCATGACCCAACTCCATGGAACAAGCTGTATAAGGGTCCTAGTGAACCAGTCAGGAGTTCCACTGGGCTTAGGCAAGTTTCACAACTTTCTTTAAATTCTATCAACTACATTCCGTTCCCCCCAACCTCCCCCCCAAAAAAAAACCCTTTACAAATCTGGTTTTACTTTAGTTCTTACTATAAACCCTTTCTTTCCCCGTAATTTGGTGTTTCCTAGATTAGAAGTGTTGGTTGAGAGGAAATGGTCATGTTTAACCAATATCTTAACTCTGTGTTTTTCTACTAATGTGACTGGAGTTTGTCTTTGTCCAAATCAGATTACAGAAAGTCTGAGTAACTTTTCACTTACAAATGTATCTTGTTTTATTCAACAGACATGTCCTCAAATTTTAGTCGTGCACATCTTATTTTACTTGCTTTACAGGACTTTACTATTTTAAAGGTGTGGAATAGAGAGAAGCCATCTGTGCAGGAAAGACTCATTACTTTGTTTTCCTAAACCCATATTAATGTCTAGTTCAAAAAAACCCAAAACACTTTTGATCCCCATGTTGCTCAGAGGCAGTGGATATATTGTCGTCTTTACATAGTTGGTGATGGAAGCAGAACTGTTTGCATTAATTCTAAAATATTCTCACAGAATGGAAAAAAAAGTCCCCGATTTCCATAGTCACTGATGCTCTAAATTATGTTTTGCATCATGATTTTCCTTCCGTTAGGTTAAAGGATTCCTAGGATCACTGGAGCACTTTGATCACTCATTGCCTTTGTCTCCTGTGCCAGCCAGATTGGGGGCTGGCTAGGATCTGTGTAAGACAGACTCAAACACTGCACAGCCTCTTCTAAGGGTGTACATAATTTTATAGTGTAGTTATGCATACAGTTCTGGGGCTGCATGAAGGGCCACTGGGGTAAGAATCAATGCGTGTGTTCCAGTCTGCTCCTTATTGGTTTAGAGCATTAGTGGGGCCAAGCCTTAGTTTCTTCATCTGTAAAATAGCTAAACATTAATCTCTAACATCACTTGCAATTCTAAAGTATACTCTTTTACACTTAATCACCACCCATCTTCTCACTTCTAACTTAATCACTTTGCCATCTCTCCAACTGGTTTACGTAGTTCATCTGTGTATTTCACATAGTCTTTCCTCCTTGTTTTGAAATATTATTAAGTTGATGGCACAGCTTACAATCAGGCTTCCCTGGTGGCCCAGTGGTAAAGAATCCTCCTGCAGTTCAATTCCTGGGTCAGGAAGAACTCCTGGACAAGGAAGTGGCAACCCATTCCAGTATTCTTGCCAGGAAAATCCCATGAGGAGCCTGGTGAGCTACAGTCCATGGGGTCGCAAAGAGTCGGACATGGCTGAGTGAGGACACACGCACAGCTTACAGTCAGTTGGGTTTTAGAATTTGGAGACGGGGATCCCAGAAGTTTGATTCTTAAGGTGTGTATGGCTCCCACCTCTCTGGGGCTCCTATTTGTCAGTTGCATTTCTGCAGGATGTCCTATTTTCTGTATCACGAGAGCACACACAGAAAAGAGCAAGTGATAAGCCTCTTTGTGGGTGATGCACATGTGGCTCCAGTCTTGAAGCAGTCTTCCCAGACTTAAGCCAGGACGCTCTAGCTCTAGCCCCAGGCTAACTGTTGAAGGCAGCTTCATTCTGAGCTTCAGCCGTCTCATTTGTAGTGATAAATGTCTCACCTAGTTCATAGTGTCGCCAACCTGGGGAACCCTTGGTACATGTGTTAGGATGAAACAGACACCTGACTTGGGCGTCTTTCTAGGAGCACCAGGTCTGGAGTGCTCTTGTGACACTAGGATTGCCTCTCAGGTCTGAGGCGGAAGAGCCCTTCAAGTGAAGGTCATTGGGCTTCTGTTCCGCACTCTTCCGCTCTGCCCTTCAGATACCTGGCTTTCACAGGCTTCCCTTTGGTTTTTGCGAAGGTCCCCCCCGCCCCGTAGTTGCCTTGTGCAGTTTCCCGAGCTGAAACTCTCGTGCGCCCTCTAGTGTTTCCTGGATGCAAGCAGTATTCCAGCACCACGAACAGTGCCTAGTAGCTCCCAGCAGTTTCTTGATAAAGATTGGATTGAGTTGATTCTCTGTCTGCAGAATGATTCATTTTGTCTGTCTGATTTTTAACAAGGTTGAAATATCTGATATAGTTTAACCTCTGAAGAGCATTTTCAAGAAAAGCCCTTATGTTGCATGTTGTGAAGGGGTGTGTATTTTTAGCAAGAAAACCTACTCACTGTTAGGACGATGGAGCCCCCTCCCCCACCCACCTGCTGAAGAGTAAAGGGGGCTGATCCTTCAGCCAGTGAGCCAGTAGACGCTGGAGCTAGAGACACCAGTTACAAACCCGCCTCTCTCTTCCCTTCAAAAAAGAGACAAAAAGACACCTCATTCAGAGGAGGATTTAGACCAAGCCAGTTGCCTCAGAAAATATTTGTTTGGTAGGTGTAAATAGATAGCAGGAGTGATTTTTATCCAGAGAGGTGGTTGGGTTTCTGTATTTATGCTTTTTGGTTCCTTCTTCGTGATTATCCAGTTGGAAGTCTGGCCCCTCGTCAGTTTCCCCTTGTGCCCTCCTTTGCAGGTCTCACCAGAGCTTACTGTCTCATACTCGCTCTTCTCTCATGTCATACTGTGCTCTGAGCTCTGTGAAACCAGGAGCCATGTCCATTTTGTTTTAGGGTCTTGCTCTTCAAATATGAGGAAAAATGTGTGTAAAATTTTGTTTGAGTCGGGCTTATATTGCTTTCTTGTATGGTTAAGAGTGTATATGTAGTCTTTCAACATGGCCTTTTGTTTTTTCTCATTCTCTTAAGGCTTCCTCTTATTTGTGAAATGAGGGTGATAATAGCCGTATAAGTTATTGTATATTTTTAATGTTTTATGATAAAGTTGTGTTGTATAGTTTGCTATTTTATTGTATGTTTATGAATATTAAAAATCTATTGTATATTTAAGATACTGTGATATGGGTAAGTGGTATGATAGATATGAAGTTATTGGCACAATTGTTGGATCCTAATACGAGCAGCCGGGTGGCCCTGTGGCGCTCAGCCCCTCACTCCTGTCTGAGTGGACGCCTGGCTGGCTGTGTGCTGGGCGCTGGGGGCGCTGAGCCGCCCGCACCGCAGACACCAGGGGCCGGGCGCCCCTTTGCCGTGCCTGGCTCTCACAGTGCCAGCTGTGTTCCTGGCTTCTTTTCTTTTCTCTTCACTCTTCAGTGACCGCGGTAAAGCTCAGAAAGTCTTCTTTTTGGTGTCGTGTGTTGGTAGCATGTTATTTTGTCAAGAAGCAACAAGTCTATGAATTAAGACAATGTTGAATTGCTGCTGAAGGGTAAGCTCCTGTTGTGCTGCTGCTGTTCAGTCGTGTCCACCTCTGCGACACTGGGGACTGTAGCCCACCAGGCTCCTCTGTCCATGGGATTTTTTCAGGCCAGAAAACTGGAGTGGGTTGCCATTTATTACTCTCTTCACAGTTGCTTCTCTCCTGAGTTTTAACATCTTAGAACACTGGGTAGTGCCCCTTCCTCAAATCCAGACTTTCTCATCTTTCCTGCAAATGTGTTCCTTCTTCAGTCCCTAATGCAATTAATGGCCACCTTGCAATCTCCCCAGCTAAAACTTGTGTCCCAACTCGAGACTTCTGCCTTGAGTTCCTTTCTGCCCCTCAGCACCTGTGTCTGATCTTTCACGAAAGCTTGCCAAGCCGGCGTTTGAAACATGAAACCTTTCCTCTCTTCCCATCTGTGGCTACTCTTGCTGCATTTAGTTCTAAGTGGTTTCTCTGCCTCCAGTCACAAGCTTCTCCACTAGTGGGACCCTTTCTGTGAGGGTAGTTGAGCATATTCTCTGGTCTTTCATCTATATAACTGGGGGAATAAAGTGCCTACTTTATGGGGCATGACAGGTAAATGGTAAAGTTAAGTTAGGGAGCACTCAGTGAAAGGGAGGGCTTCCCTGGTGGATTAGTGGTGAAGAATCCACCTGCCAACACAGGAGACCCGGGTTTGATCCCTGGGTTGGGAAGATCCCCTGAAGAAGAAAATGGCAACCCGCTCCAGTATTCTTCCTGGGAAATCCCATGGACAGAAGAACCTGGCGGGCTACAGTCCGTGGGGTCACAGAGAGTTGGACACAACTTAGTGACTAAACAATGGCAAGTGAATGGAGGAACTATTATTGTTTTAAGAAATGGCGTTATAGAAAGATACTGTTTTATCAGATACACAACAAAGTATATTTATTCTATTGTATCAAAATCTGTAGTTCCTCTGTTAACATGTGAAGTATATTCAGTGATGTTTAATTATACATTGGTGCTGGAAGTCACACTCCTTCTCTTCAGGAGCAGTAGGAAAAGCAGAATTGACCTCAACTCTATCATAAATGAGCGCCTTGCTCCTTTTTATTGTCTTGAAACTTTATAGTTTTTCTAATGGATGAGGTGATGTGGTTTCTTTTTTTCTTGTGGGAATTATGGTACGATGAGGAATGGGGGGGAATTTTCTGTTTGATTTTTAAAAGGTTTGTGAATGATACCTCAGTGTGCCTGGGCTTCTCTGTTTCTTCCTTAGTTACATGGAAAGAGGAGATAATTGGAGACCTTTATTGTATTAGCAATAGAAATCCTTGCGCCAGACTTCTCTTCCGTTTACTGAAGAGACGTTAGTGGGGTTGAGTGACTTGTCCGTGGTCATGTTGCTGGAGAGGAGTGAATGGAGCCAGGGTGGGCCCCGGGCGCTCTGAGCCCTCCTGAGCCACAGCCCCCCCAGGGTGTGCGCTGCCCTCTGCACAGTCTGCCACGCGGCGGACTCAGTCTTGGCCCAAGGCTCGGACTCAGCCCAGGATTCCTGTTTTGCAGGTTTTTCTCACCCTTGTCTTTGCCCATAAGAATTGATGATTCTTTGTTCGACTTCCCTCAGAGCTTCCTGGGAACTGTGGACTGTACTTGCAGGGTCTTGCCGCTAGGTGTCATCTGTTGATAGAAGAGTAAAATGCTGTTTGGGTCCCAGAGAGGAGGGTAACAAAGGAAGCGTCCTTGACATTGTTTATGGGCACTCCTAGGTGAGCAGGTGGAGCACATGTGGAGAAATAGGGAAGGAGATTGGGGGCAGAATTTCCCTCAGCAACCACATCATCTGAAACCTTTACTTTAGAGATAGCTGCTGAGACAGTTGGAGGCACAAATCTTTCTTACGTAGAATCCTTTGTTGTGATACATAGTGGTGTACATATGGTGTAGGTAAATAAGGTGCTTTGAAGCAGTATTTTCTATAATGAGTTTTACATGCTCAGCTGTAGATCAGTGGCTGAATAAGTGGAAGTGTTCTAAACATCTGATTGTAGACCTACCAGTGGCTCTTTTGCTGTTTAAAATGGTCTGCTAAATGTGAAATGTAATAGTTTTAATTTTCATTTCATGTTGTAAACATATAGGAATATATAATGTTCAGTATGATGCTTCTCAGGAAGGTCTTGGTTAGCTGTGCTTAAGCACAGTGCATGAGTAATTAGATATTTAACTGAGACACCAGTTGTATCTTCACAATCCATACAGCTCTCTCTGTAGCCATGTTGATACCTGCAGTTGAAGGGGGGAATGACTCTTAAAAATGTATTTAAACAACTGTTTAAAGGTGCTTAACAGCTCCTGTAATGGCTTGGAATTTGATGTATAATTTGGAGTCTAACTGGAATGTATTTTTACTTCGGTTTGCTTTTTCATGGTCTCCGTATTGCTTCCCTGTGTGTGCTGTAAAATACCACAGAGGTGGTGGCTTACAACAGCAGACGTGTCTTCTCTCACCTTTCCAGTGGGCCAGAATCGGGCTGGGTGCGGCTCCCTGCAGAAGCCCTCAGAGCCTTGTTCTTTGCCTCTCCCAGTGTCTGGTGTCCATGGTGTTCCTTTGCTTGTGGCTGCCTCTCTCCAGTCTTTCCATCTTCTTCTCAAAGTGTATGTGGTGTCAAATCTCCCTCTGCCCTTCCCTTGTAAGATCGCTTGTGCTGACATTTACGGCCCACCTGGATAATCTCTTTCATCTCAAAAATCTGATTTAATCATATCTCCAAAGACCTCTTTCCTTATAAACTAACATTCACAGGTTCCAGATTAAGACATGATAGCTATCCTTGGGCGGAGAAGGCAATGGCAAGCCACTCCAGTACTATTGCCTAGAAAATCCCATGGATGGAGGAGCCTGGTAGGCTGCAGTCCGTGGGGTCGCTAAGGGTCGGACACGACTGAGCAACTTCACTTTCACTTTTCACTTTCCACTTTCACACATTGGAGAAGGAAATGGCAACCCACTCCAGTGTTCTTGCCTGGAGAATCCCAGGGACGGGGGAGCCTGGTGGGCTTCCGTCTATGGGGTCACACAGAGTTGGACACGACTGAAGTGACTTAGCAGCAGCAGCAGCAGCTATCCTTGGGAACCATTTTCCAGCCTCCTTTCAAGAAGTTATTGCAACCAGTAACCTGATTCCATCCCTGGCTCGGGAAGATCCCCTGGAGAAGGGAACGGCTACTCACTCCAGTGTTTTTGCCCAGAGAATCCCACGGACCAAGGAGCCTGGCGGGCTACAGTCCATGGGGTCACAAAGAGTCAGGCACAACTGAGCAACTTTGACTCTGCTAGCGGGATTGTGACACCATCTCCAGCCATCCTGTTATCCTGACGGGGTGGCTGGAGTATTGCTGTGCATTGGTGGGGACTGCTGTCTTCGGGCACCACCCTCTTGCTGGTCTGAGCGGGGCTTTGCCTCCTGAGACTGCTTGAGAAAGCTGTTGAATTGAAGGAAACAAGATGCATGAGTTTGTACAAAAGCTGGAAGAGAAAAGCCTAAATGATACTTTTTTAGTAGCTGTTTTACAAGTGTAAAGACCTGTTCTTTGCTGTAAAGTTTGGTGTTAGATGCACAGTGAGCATGGAATCTGCGTGACAACTCGGGCAGATTTGGAGCAGCACCCTGCCCTAGGTGAGGGCTTACTCCTGAATTAAGGAGAAGAATCATCCCTGAGACTTCTAGCATTGGCACTGGTTGAACTCTGACAGGTCATCTGAATTCTTGAATGAGGTTTTTTTTCTGGCAGTGTTTACAGGAGCAAGTTTTAAGGTTACAGGTGTGGTAACTTTCATGGTAGTTTTCTAGCAAATTGGCAATGCACAGTTACCCTGTCAAACTGTGTCAGGGTCTTAGCAAGGGAGGAGTAATGATTCCAGATGCTTCTGGTGGCTTTGTGGGGCTTCAGCTGGTCTCATTGCGTGGTTTATTATTGGAGGATTCTGTGGAACCTCAGCTGTATGTTGGGTGCAAGTGAATTTGGAACAACCGTTGACAGAGACTGACAGGAATTCTTTGGCACGTATGTTATAGAGTCCTGTTGTCATTTGAGACTTGAAAGAACTGATAACCTATATGTAGCAGTTAGGTTTGAGACTGGAAAGGGGGATATGATACAAGTGGACCTGTGCTGTGCTGGGCCTTGTGATGGGTTCCAGTGATATGAAAGTGTCTCTTATCTTGGTAATGCTGTGTGGGAAAGGCAAGAGTCATCAAGTAATACATGAAGAAGTGAGTACAGTTGTGGCCAGCACCGTGAAGGAGAAATGTTACGGCGCGTATCGCGGCAGTCTGCGGGGCTGTGGACGGGGAGCTGGGCACGCTGACCAGCAAAGCCAGGGTTATGCTCTTTGTTCTTTTGGGATGAGTGTCTGTTTGCTGTTTGTCCTTTGGACAGTGCTTTCTTTCATCTCTATGCTTTTTATTTGTGTTTATCTTCTTGTGCTTATTTTAAATATAAAGCTCTTGGGAGTCTGGCGTTGTGACAGTGTGAACATCAGAGTCCACAAGCATTGAAAACTTGTAGAAGGATTTCAATGACATTTTTTCAGTTCCCATCTGCCTAGAAGTCTGGTTTTAATTGCTGTGAGTAAAGTTTTAGAAATTGGCTTTAACTTACATACATATGGATGATGCAGAGGGATTTTTGTGAAATCTATTTTATTTTCCTTTTTATACTTATCTTTATTACAAAAGTAGTATATGCTTGTTTTGAAAAGTCAAACCTTTTGAGGAATATGTCATGTAACAGTTAAAAAATTGCTTGTAATCTCTTTCTCCAAGATAAGACTGTTAACTGTTTGGTGTATTGAATTGTTTTCTTAGCAAATTGTAACTGAATCACTTGAAAAATGTTCTGCTTTTTCTCAATAAAGATTTTCAAAAGTCCTCTAGCAGGCTAGAGCCTGCTTTTAAAAACGTGTTAACTTTTTCATTTCAGCCACTTGGGGAATTGTTTCCTTGTCAATGGATAATTTCTCTAAGATAAACTACCTTCGGACAAGTTCAGTTGAAAACTGGTTAGAGAGTTCTTGGTGATGTTACTGGAATTGTGTCAAAATTTTTGGTAGTTTTTCAGAATTGACGTTTTCATTTTTATAACAGATTTTTTAAAATCCCGATTTGTATTTAGGATACTCAATGAAAAATTCCTGTCCAAAAGTTTTAAGTGAAAAAGAACTGAAACCAGAGCTCTCAAAATGGAGATGAGCAGCTGAGCTCAAAGGCACGACAGTTTGTGGTCCTTGTGGTGTCCATAAAAGACACTGTCAAAGCGGGAGGCTGGGGCGCGCTGACATTTGTTGAGGGTCCCTCACTGGAGGTAGAGTGGGCACATTTTCTATGAAGCAACTCTGTGCGTTCTTTGGAAACTTGAATTTCAAGTATTGGGGGGAGCGGGTTGTTTGTTTTTTCCAATTATAAAGAAATAGATTCACTGTAAATGTTTTTGGGAAAAGTCTTTTTGATGTTAATACCATTCCCCCAAACAGCCATTGCTGTCTGTTAGTGATTTGGAATTCATGATGGAGTGTGTGTGTGTGTGCTTTTTACCTTAGTGGTATTAAAATGTGATCAAACTTTCCTCTTTGAACACAACTCTAAAGCATTCTTTAAATACTTTCCTCTTTAAATGCATCTCTTGTTTTAGCAATTTTCTGGTACGTTTTGTATTATCATAAGTTGTGTGCCCTTTTGTTTACATTTGAATTCTCCAGGTCAGAATACTGGAGTGGATAGCCTTTCGTTCTCCAGGGGATCTTCCCAACCCAGGGACTGAACCCAGGTCTTCTGCACTGCGGAGAAGGCAGTGGCACCCCGCTCCAGTATTCTTGCCTGGAGAATCCCAGGGACGGGGGAGCCTGGTGGGCTTCCGTCTGTGGGGTCGAACAGAGTTGGACATGACTGAAGCGACTTAGCAGCAGCAACAGCTCCTGCATTGTGGGCGGATTCTTTACCAGCTGAACTACAAGGGAAGCCCTTTACATTTGATAGTAGAATCTGAAGTATGGGCATCCTTCCCCACCTATATTGGTCCAGTGAAACCCTTCCTGTTGTTTTAGTGTCAGATAAACTCCCAGGTGAGCTTCCCTGGTGACTTGGTGGTAAAGAACCCACCTGCCAATGCAGGAGACACAAGTTCAGTCCTTGGATGGGGAAGATCCCCTGGAGGAGGAAATGGCAAGCCACTCCATTATTCTTGCTGGGAAATCCCATGGACGGAGGAGCCTGAATAACGACCAGAAGAAACCCCAGGGGTGGGTGGGGTGGGGGAAGGTGTCCCATCCCAGAGCACAGTGACAACTGCATTTCCCTGGAGCCCGGTTGTGTCACTTTTGTGACACCTATAAAAACAGGGGGCAAAGCCTTGTACAGACACTTTGGAATTCTGTCCGTCAGCATACTTGGGTGATTTTAGTCCCTTCCTGATAACTAGTAAATCTGTTCATTTAAAAACTTAACAAAGATCCTTAGAAACTCTCTCACAGCATGCTGGTCTTAAATTTACCTATCCCCACCCTCTGAATGTTACAGATACCTTTTCTGGCACCTGAAATTTAGACTCTTTTTCTCTTATTTGAAGCAGATGAAAAGAACTTGGGACTCTCTTTACTCTTGATTCTTTATATTCCTTTCTGCCATCTAGTTCTTTCCCCATGAGCTCATGTTTCAAGACACTATGTCCATTTCAGAAGTTCGTTGTCCTTTCCAAGAGAGGCTCACAGCGGCCCAGACCCTCAGAGATCTACCTGATGAGCCCGGCAGCCTGTGCCCCGCCGGGCCTCCTTCCTGAAACGCAGGGCCCTGATTTACTCTTGCTCCGCCTCCTCCCCCCCTCTTTGCTCCTCTGGGTGTCCTCAGCTGCCGTTCCATCATCTGGGGCTCTGAATGCCTGGGCCCCCTTGGCCCTTGACTTCTTCCTCTGCTTCCTCCCTTGGTGATTTCGTGTGGTCCTGTGCTTTGACCTCTCACTAGTCCCCAGCTCCCAAGTGTGTCCATCCAGCCTGGACCTGAGCTCCAGGGCCTTGTGTCCAGCTGCCTAGACATCCCTGCTTGGACTCTTTGTAACAGATGCCTCAAACATGACCAAACCGAACTCCTGACCCCCAGCCCCTACTGAAACCTGGCCTTCCTGTGGCCTTAGTCCCCTCCATGACTTCTGAGTCCCTTCTTCCATTTGCAAGCGTATCTGAGACCTCTTTCTTCCACACAGTGTTAGCAAATCCTGTTTGTCAGCAACACCTTCCGAAAGGATCCCAGAGCTCCACCACTTCTCCCCAGCTCTGCTGTTGCAGCCACCAGTATCCATCTCCTCTCGCATACTGCCGTGGTCTCCTAACTGCTTTTTCTCTCATCCCCCCAGATCGTTAGATGCTTGATTGGTACTGCTCTTCCAAATGCATTCAAGCTCTTCTTCATCAGAGCAGCCAGCAGAGGCCTTTACCACTCAACTCCCATCCCTACTGTTTTCTCACTGAGAGTTCATGCCTAGGTCTCCGCCAGGGTTTGGAGGCCCGCTGTTAACATTGTTTGTTTCTGGGAACCTCTCTGGCCCCCTTCCTTTGCTCCAGCCACACTGGCCTCTGCTGGTCCTTCCTCCCCGGCTTTGTACCTGCCCTTTGCCTGTGCTCGCTCTCCAGTGCTCCCCGGTGCTTTTCCCTGTCCCACCTGGGATCCACCTAAAACACCCCCTGCCACTTAGAAATGGTTTCACTTTCTCCAAGGTGCTGGCGTTTATTTACTAATTTGTCATTTTCCGGAGCTTTCTACATTAGAGTTTAAGCACAGATGAGGACAGAAACCTTGTTTGCCATGTCCTCAGTGACTGAAGTGAGTAGATAGATGTCTAATAATTTTCATGATTTTTTAATTGGGAAATCAGAAGAGAGAGTGATTTGTAACTTGTTGGGCCATTTAAGGAATAGCCAGTACTCCTTTCTTAAAAAATTTTTTCTGCCAATTTTGGGATAAATTTGAGGTGATTTTAACTTCTAAATACAGCTCATTCAACCAAGTCAAGACCATGGTAGTATTTCCATGTGAGCCTGCTGGCTTCCAAGCCAGAGAGACTGTACCCCTCCTCTGTTGGGAGGGGGAGCCACCCCGTGTCTTGAGCTCCTGTTTCTCCTTTGAAAACACCTGTGTTAGCTTTTCAAATTCCATCTCCACCTTTAATATGAAAGTGTTCCTCCAGCTCATCCTTTTGTGGGAACGATCATGCCAACAAGAGTGGATCCTGTACTCATGAGGGCAGGGCAGACGATGACCTGATGATTAGTAGAGGATATGTTTATTTTGAGGTAAAAATTTACACATAGCCCCCAGTCTCTGCTAGCTTTACTAAAACTGCTTTCACAGAATATTCATTGTGAGCTGAAGTCTTTTGCTGTAGTGATAACTGCTGTTATCCAGACGAGTGGAGAGTATTGGCGCCTCTGCTAGAATATGGAACACACCCAGATGTATGTGCAGTGTGTTCATTCTAGTGAAATTCAGCCACGTCTTCTGATCGACAGAGTGCTCGTTATGCTTTGGTTCCTTAAGTTCAGATAAAATAGTACCAATTGACTGCAGTATAATCGAGACACCCCGGGTTATGGGTTTGCCCCCTTTTTTTAGTCATTAACGTACATTTAATTGAAATTATGTGTAAGTTAGAGTGGATCTCAGTCTGTTCTCCATGAACTGAGTTAGAGTGTTTTACTAAAAGGATTTATTGGTGAACTTTCTGAATTCTTGGGAGAATTGGGTTGATAGGTATAGTTTCCTCAAATTAAAATGTTTTATTCTTTAATTTTCCTTAAAAATTTGACATCTGTTCTTTGCCCTAGTAGATGAACAAGTAACTTCAGACACTGGAGTTGCATCAGAATCACCTGGAGGGCTTGTTAAAACACAGATTGCTGGGCCTTGTCCCAGGTTTTCTGCTTTTTTCCTCTGACTGGGAGCTTGGTTGGGGGCCGAAGGGCTCTCTGGGTTGGGGGGGGGAGGTGGTGATTTGCTCTTTCTTTTGTCTCTTAATTCTGTCTAAAGTCACATTGCTCTTTTCTATTCCATTTAGTTACTTTTTGTATCATTGAGGAGTATTAGGACTCCTAAAAGAGGCTTAAAAACACATTCTTTCATCATTGTCTGTAGGCCGTGTGTTATCAATACCCGTGGACGTTCTTGAGATGAACTTCCTTCTTATTGTCTTCTCTGGAGGTGCAGAGTCGGGGTGAGCCTGAAAGCACTCTGGTAGGTGCTCGGGAGGCTGCTGGTGGTGAGAGCAGTGCTGCCTGCGCCAGCGCTGCTCCAGCTGCCAGTGCCAGCACAGGCAGCTTGAGGAAGAAGAGAACTGGAGGTCAGGTTATAATTTATAGTCTAGAAAGTACGGACGTGGCAGCTCCTGTGTGGTGGTTTAGATCATGGTCTAATTTACTTATTCTTTCATCAGGTGAGTGCCTTAGTTCTGCTTTGTGCTATGCTAAGGAAAAGAGAAGTAGGTTCTTGACTTCAGGAACTCTCAGTCCCTTAAGGAGGCGGACTGTTGTTGTTCAGTCGCTAAGTCATGTCTGGCTCTTTCTGACCCCATGGACTGTAGCATGCCAGGCTTCCCTGTCCTTCACTATCTACAGGAGTTTGCTCAGATTAATGTCTGCTGAGTCGGCGATGCCATCCAACCATCTCTTTCTCCCCCTGCCCCCAGTCTTTCCCAGCATCAGAGTCTTTTCCAGTGAGTTGGCTCTTCGCATCAGGTGGTCTGAGTATATTGGAGCTTCAGCTTCAGCATCAGTCCCTCCAATGAATATTCAGGGTTGATCTCCTTTAGGATGGACTGGTTGGATCTCCTTGCAGTCCAGGGGACTCTCCAGGGTCTTTTCCTGCACCACAGTTCAAAAACATCATTTCTTCAGTGCTCAGCCTTCTTTATAGTTCACATTTGTACATGACTGGTGGAAAAAGCATACCTTTGTCGGCAAAGACCTGCTTTTTAATATGATGTGTGGGTTTGTCATAGCCTTTCTTCCCAGGAGCAAGCGTCTTTTAATTTCATGGCTGCGGTCACTGTCCGCGGTGATGTTGGAGTCCGAGAAAATAAAGTCTGTCATTGCTTCCGCTTGTTCCCCTTCTTTTTGCCATGAGGTGATGCGACCGGATGCCATGATCTTAGTTTTTAAATGTTGAGCTTTAAGCCCGGTTTTTCACTCTTCTCTTTCACCCTCATCAAGAGGCTCTTTAATTCTTCTTTGCTTTCTGCCATTAGGGTGTTATCATCTGTGTGTATCTGAGATCTTTGATATCAAATATTGTTGATATTTCTCCTGGCAGTCTTGATTCCAGCTTGTAATTCATCCAGCCCAGCATTTCACACAATGTACTCTGCATTGAAGTTAAATAAGCAGGGTGACCACATATAGCCTGGACATATTCCTCTCCCAGTTTTGAAACCAGTCCATTGTTCCATGTCTGGTTCTAACTGTTGCTTCTTGACCTGCATACTGGTTTCTCAGGAAATAGGTATGTAAGATGGTCTGGTATTTCCATCTTTTTAAGAATTTTCCAGTTTGTTGTGATCCATACAGTCAGAGGCTTTAGGATGTCAGTTATGCAGAAGTAGATGTTTTTCTGCAATTCCCTTGCTTTTTCTGTGATCCGGTGGATGTTGGCAATTTGATCTCTGGTTCCTCTGCCTTTTCTAAATCCAGCTTGTACATCTGGAAGTTCTTGGCTCGCTTACTGGTAAAGCCTAGCTTGAAGGATTTTGAGCATTACCTTGCTAGCATGTGAATTGAGCATGATTTTAAGGTAGTTTGAACTTGCTGTGGCATTGCCTTTCTTTGAGATTGGAATGAAAACTGACCTTTTCCAGTCCTGTGGTCACTGCTGAGTTTTCCAAATCTGCTGGCACATTGAGTACAGCTCTTTAACAGCGTCATCTTTTAGGATTTGAAATAGCTCAGCTGGCATTCCATCACCTCCGCTAGCTTTGGAGGCGGCAGACAGGCCTTCACTGTAAGGTGGCATAGGGTGTCTGCCTGGAGTTGGAAATGAGGGTCGAGGAAAGACTTCCTGGAACATGTAGGAATCAGACAAAAAGACCAGTTGTCTAAGTGTAAATATAAGATATTTTATCATTGCTAGGAGATACTGTTTTATATAATAAAGTACGTTAGTTCAAAAACATTTAGCTTGTAACTGATGTGTCAGTATTTTACTTGCCTTTACCTGTTTAAGCCGCAGCATTTTTCTGGGTTTAGTGAAGCCCACAGGAAGAATCAAAAGGCTGGTACAATAAGAGCTGTAGACTAATTGAATTTAAACAGTGAAGAAGCTGAGAGAAAATACATCTTTGAGAGCAATTTAAAAGTATTCCTGATATGGATCAGCTGATTTTTTACCTTCTTATACCTAAGCATGTTCCTCTAACACACATTCTACCTCACTGAATTCACACAAAATTCCTGTGATGTCAGAGAGACTGAAAGTCAAGTAAAAATTAATATTTCGTATTTGTGTTGCTGCTGCTGCATCGCTTCAGTCGTGTCCAACTTTGTGCGACCCCATAGACGGCAGCCCACCAGGCTCCCCCGTCCCTGGGATTCTCCAGGCAAGAACATTGGAGTGGGTTGCCATTTCCTTCTCCAATGCGTAAAAGTGAAAGTGAAGTCACTCAGTCTTCTAGTGACCCCATGGACTGCGGCCTACCAGGCTCCTCTGTCCATGGGATTTTCCAGTGTGTTGGGTATCAGTAATTATTTCCGGCTCTACATTTCTGGGCTATACATAATTTATCATGTACTTTTCTGTGTGTTTGGGAAAAGTGAGGGAAGATGCCCTTTGCTGCAGTGAGAGACCTTTGGGCAGTAGTGCTAGGCTCCTTTCCAGACGCTGCTGCAGGCTGGCTGTGGGGCGTTGGGTGTGCTGCCTCAGTCCCTCTGCACGTTGAAAGAGTTGTGCTGAAATCTTAAAATTCCCTTAGCTCTGTTGTACTTTCCTTTCCTTGAGCCTTTTTAGTCTGATTTATATTAAAGCGTAATTTGTAAGGAGGTGATGACGTGGACATCCTGTCTCATTTCACTACCAGCAAACGCTGTCTATTATACCTTCTTTTGCAAAGGTCCTTACATATGATAAGCATCGCTCACTGTCCTAGTCATTTTGCCCCCAAATTCAGCCAGTTAAAATTCAGGTAGTGAGGGAAACCACTGTACTAGCAAATATAATAATTTCAATTTTTGTTGCCAATGTAAAGAAAGCTAAGGCAGGTATTTCATGATGAGCAGTATTTTGATATTTGAATGTTGGTCTCTTAAATACCCTTAATGCTGATTTCAGACTAACAAAACTCTTGTGGAGAAAGCTTAACTTAGATGCCTTTTCTTCAGCTCCTCAAGAAGAAGCAATTTTTCTTGTAGTTTATTCACAGAGTTAATACAATTTTCCAAAACTTGTAGTTTGAGCAAGTTATTGATATCTAGCTATACCTAGATATCATGGTAATAGGAAGCAAAGATGATTCTTATTGGTAACTGAGAGATAAATATTTATTGAACACTTAGTAGTTACCAGTTGCTATTTGGAGCACAAGCAGTGAGCAGGGCAAAACGAGTCTGGAGCCTCTGTAGGCCTCAGCATGACGGGAGGAGGGGGAGCCAAGACAGTCTGTGAAGAGTGGAAACACAAACTGTTCAGTTACTTTTAATACTCTGAAAATTGCTCAGGGGTCTGCGTAGCATGGTCTTTTATGTATGTATCTCCCCATTTTATTCTGTTTTTCATGTTTTGTTTCTGTTAGGAGAGAACGTTGAAATTATTCTCTAAGCTATTTGAAGAGAGTGACTAAATGCACCTGGGTCAGGCTATCTGTGGGTATGAAGTGGTTGGGAGAATCCAAGAACATGGTGGTGAATGGCAGGAGACATGGAGGCAAGTTGTCTACTGACCATCAGCAGAATCCATCAAAATCGCAGCACTCAGGAAAGGACAGCGTGAAGGCCGGCAGAAGCACGGGCGAGCGGAGGCCAAGCAGATGTACGTACCACTGCAGCTGTCGCTCTTTAATTGTGATATGGGGCTGTTTGTCATTGTATTCTCTTCTCGGTTAACAGTATGGTTCTTTTACTCTTGCAGAGTTGTGTCAACTTTTATTCTCATCAAATATTGTGTACAACTCAAGTTTAATTCTTAATATAGTGTTTATATATCCATAACTTTATATTTTATAGAATTTATACCTGAATGGTTGCTTTGTTATATTAAAAATATTAAAGGACTGCTATTAAATTTCTTTTAAGTTTAAACTGTGTTTTTTTCTGTTTGATGTAAGTTTGTATTTCTTTGAAAACTTGTAGAGTAACATGAATGATAAAGTCAGCCCTCATTTACATGTTAAGTGAAAGTTAAGGCAGCTTTTAAAATTGTTACTGTTTCTTCTATTTATTTAGGGTGAATAGTTTATCCTAACAGAGAAGGACTGTTGACAATGAATTACTGTTTACCTCAGTATTTTTTGGTTGATAATGAGGCTACATATTGAGAGTTCAGGAAAGTGTAGATTTGATCCATGTTTCACAGCTCTTTTAAGAGTAGTAAATTGCCCCAGGATAGATGTACGCCTGTGGAGATGAACAGCATTACATTGGATGTTACTTTGCAAGAATGGTACAGAAAGAGGGTCGGTGATGAGGTGCATCGTCTCGGATAAAAGACTTCAGGGGCTTCATCTGACAGCAGAACCACAGAGTACATGGAGCAAACACTCACAAAGCTGAACGGAGGGATGGACGACGCAGCAGTAATTTGGGACTTCGGTTCCCCACTTTGAGTAACGGAGAGAACAGATAAGCAGAAGATGAAGGAAAGAAGACTCACACAGCACTCTAAGCCAGCTACTCCTGACAGACCTCTGTAGAGCACTCCACTTCACAGGAGCAGAACACACATTCCTTTCAAGTGCACATGAAGCGTTCAGGATGGACCATAGACTAGGCCATACTGTAAGCCTCAGTAAATTAAAAGGATTGAAGTCATACCATATATGTTCTGACCACAGTGGAGTAAGATTAGAAATGAATAACAGAAACTTGGGAAGTACACAGATATGTGGAAATTAACTCACTCCTAAATAACCAGTGGATTAGAGAAGAAATCAAAAGGGAAATGAGTAAATAGTTTGAGACGATTGAAAATGAAGATGCAAATACCAAAAACTTACGGAATGCAGCTAAAGCAGTGCCTGGAGGGAAATTATAGTTGTGAACACCTGTATTTTAAAAAGAATCAAGATTTCAATCAATAATCTAACCTTTTACCTTAAAACACCAGAAAAAGAGCAAAACTAAACCCAAAGCAGGAAGAAGGAAGGAAATAGAGTAGAAATTAACAAAGTAGAAAACAGAGAAAACGAGCAAAGCTCAAGAAGTTCATTCTTTGAAAAGAGCAACAAGAATTGGCAAACCTTTAAGCAGGATTGATTAAGGAAAAAGAGAAGACTGAAGGATCAACAGCAGGAGGGGCATTACTGTTGTTCGGTTATTAAGTCATGTCCGGCTCTTTGCTGCTCCGTGGACTGTAGCACAGCAGCCTTTCCTGTCCTTCAGTGTCTCAAGGATTTTGCTCAAACTCATGTCCATTGAGTCAGTGATGCCATCCAACCATCTCATCCTCTGCCGCCCTCTTCTCCTGCCCTCAACCTTTGCCAGTGTCAGGGTCTTTTGAGTCAGCTCTTGGCATCAAGTGACCAAAGTATTGGAGCTTCAGCTTCAGCATCAATCCTTCCAATGAATATTAAGAGTTGATATCCTTTAGAATTGACTGGTTTGCTCTCCCTACAGTCCAAGGGACTCTCGAGAGTCTTCTCCAACACAACAATTTGAAAGGAACAATTCTGGAGGCTGTGGGATTGAAGGACATTACTACCGCCTTCAGTTCAGTTCAGTTCAGTCGCTCAGTCGTGTCCGACTCTTTGCGACCCCATGAATCACAGCACGCCAGGCCTCCCTGTCCATCACCAACTCCTGGAGTTCACTCAAACTCATGTCCATCGAGTCGGTGATGCCATCCAGCCATCTCATTTTCCGTCATCCCCTTCTCCTCCTGCCCCCAATCCCTCCCAGCATCAGAGTCTTTTCCAGAGAATCAACTCTTCGCATGAGGTGGCCAAAGTATGGCAGTTTCAGCCTTAGCATCAGTCCCTCCAGTGAACACCCAGGACTGATCTCCTTTAGAATGGACTGGTTGGATCTCCTTGCAGTTCAAGGGACTCTCAAGAGTCTTCTCCAACACCACAGTTCAAAAGCATCCATTCTTCGCCGATCAGCTTTCTTCACAGTCCAAATCTCACATCCATACATGACCACGGGAAAAACCATAGCCTTGACTAGATGGACCTTGGTTGGCAAAGTAATGTCTCTGCTTTTTAATATGCTATCTAGGTTGGTCATAACTTTCCTTCGAAGGAGTAAGCGTCTTTTAATTTCATGGCTGCAATCAGCATCCACAGTGATTTTGGAGCCCAAAAAAATGAAGTCTGACACTGTTTCCACTGTTTCCCCATCTATTTCCCATGAAGTGATGGGACCAGATGCCATGATCTTAGTTTTCTGAATGTTGAGCTTTAAGCCAACTTTTTCACTCTCCTCTTTCACTTTCATCAAGAGGCTTTTGAGTTCCTCTTCACTTTCTGCTATAAGGGTGATGTCATCTGCATATCTGAGGTTATTGATATTTCTCCCGGCAGTCTTGATTCTAGCTTGTGCTTCTCCCAGCCCAGCGTTCCTCATAATGTACTCTGCATATAAGTTAAATAAGCAGGGTGACAGTATACAGTCTTGACGTACTCCTTTTCCAACAACCAGTCTGTTGTTCCATGTCCAGTTCTAACTGTTGCTTCCTGACCTGCATGCAGGTTTCTCAAGAGGCAGGTCAGGTGGTCTGGTATTCCCATCTCTTTCAGAATTTTCCAGTTTATTGTGATCCACACAGTCAAAGGCTTTGGCATAGTCAGTGAAGCAGAAATAGATGTTTTTCTGGAACTCTCTTGCTTTTTCGATGATCCAGCGGATGTTGGCAATTTGATCTCTGGTTCCTCTGCCTTTTCTAAAACCAACTTACTGCTGCCTTAGAAAAATGTAAAGAATTATAACAACACTATGAACAACTGTATACCAAGAAATTAAATAGCTTAGGTTAAGTGAACAAATTTCTAGAGAGTAATAAATTACTGAAACTGAATTAAAAATTTATACAAAATCTGAATAAACCTATATAGCAAGTAAAGAAGATTGAATCAGTAAATTTAAAATAAAAAACAGAAAACACTACCTACAAAGAAAAGGCCAGTATTATTCTTGTACCAAAGCCATCATAAGAAAAGGAGACCTACAGACCAACATCTAATAAATATGGATGCAAAAATCCTCAGTAAAATACTAGTCAACCAGATCCAGCAACAGATGAAAAGAATTCTGTAACATGCCCAAGTGGGATTTATCCCCGGAATGCAAGGTTGGTTTAATGTCTGAGAATCAACTGATGTGATATCATATCAATAGAATCAAAGACAAAAACCGTACTATCATCCCAGTAGATGTAGAAGAAGCGTTTGACAAAATCCAACATTCTTTCAGGAGAAAAACTCTCAGCAAACTAGGAAAAGAAAGGAATTCTTCAATCTGATAATGCCAAATGTCATATAATGGTGGATCAGAAACAAGACAGAAATTTATCCATTCTCATCACTTCCGTTCAGCATTGTACTAGAAGTTCTAACTACAGCAGTTAGGCAAGAAAATGAACTTAAAGGCATCTAAATTGGAAAAGAAGCAAAACAATCTCTGTTTGAAGATGACATGATTGTGTATATAGAAAGTCCTAAGGAATCCACTGAAATATTAGAATAAATGAGTTCAACGAGATTGCAGGATACAAGTACACAAAAATCAATTGTATGTCTATACACTTTCAGTGAATCCAAAAATAAAAGGAACAGTTTCATTTACAATGGCATCAGAAAGAAACAGCAATAAATTTAACATAAAGTGTAAAACTTATACTCTGACAACTATAAAACATTATTGAAAATAAATAAAAGAAGATCTAAATAAATGGAAAGACATCCCGTATTCATTGATAAGATGACTTAATATTAAGATGGTAATACTCCTCAAATGATATACAGATTGAATGTGTGCGGTGCTTAGTCGCTCAGTCATGTCCAGCTCTTTGTGACCCCGTGGACTGTAGCCCACCAGGCTCCTCTGTCATGGGATTCTCCAGGCAAGAATACTGGAGTTGGTTGCCATGCCCTCCTCTAGGGGGATCTTCTCAACCCAGGAATCGAACCCAGGTCTCCTGCATTGTAGGTGGATTCTTTACCATCTGAGCCACCAGGAAAGCCCAAGAATACTGGAGTGGGTAGCCTATCCCTTCTTCAGGGGATCTTCCCAACCCAGAAATCGAACCAGAGTCTGCATTGCAGGCAGATTCTTTACCAGCTGAGCTGCCAGGGAAGCCCCACAAATTGATTGTAATCTCTATCAAAACGTCAACTGGCTTCTCTGTAGAAATTGACAGGCTGATCCTAGAACTCTTAAGATAATTCAAGAGACCCACAATAGCTAAAACAGTCTTGAAAAAGACTCAAACTTGGAAGATTCATACTTTTCAGTGTCAGAGCTTACTACAAAGCTGCAGTAATCAGGACAGTATTATACTAGCATGTGGATAGACATATATTCATGAAATAGATTTGAGAATCCGGAGAAGACCCTTTTGTTTGTAGTCAGTTGATTTTTGACAGAAGTGAGAATGAAATTAAGTGAGGAAAGAATAGTCTTTTTAGTAGTTGGTTCTGGCCAAACTGTATACTCACATGCAAAAGAATGAAGTTAGACCGAACCTCAGACCATATGTGAAAAATTAACTCAAAATGGACCAAAGATCTAAATTAAACACTTAAACTATAAAACCCCCAGAAGAAAACATATACGTAAGTTTTCATGACTTTGGATTAGGCAGTGGTTTCTTGGATATGACACTAAAAGCACAGGGAACAAAAGAAAAAGGATAACGTGAAATTCACTGAAGTTGCAAACTAAGGAATACCATCAGGAACGTGGAAAGACAGCTTCCAGAATAGGAGAAAATGTTTTCAAATCACATATCTGATAAAGGACTAGTATCCAAAATAAATAACTCTGTGGGCTTCCCTGGTGGCTCAGTGGTAAAAAGTCCACCTGCCAGTGCAAGAGACACAGTTTGATCCCTGGCCTGGAAAGTTTCCACATGCCCTGGGATGGGGCAGCTAAGGGGCTGTGCCACAATACTGAGCCTTTGCTCAAGAGCCCAGAACTGCAACTGTCAAGCCCATGTGTGGCAACTGCCGAAGCCCGTATGCTCCACAAGAGAAGCCATCGCAGTGAGAAGCCCGTACCCTGCAGCTGGATAAAAAGCTCATGCAGCAACAGCGACCCAGCACAGCCAAATACATTTTTAAAAGAATTCTTACAAGTAAAGAATAAAAGACAATTTAAATTTTAAATAAATGGGCAAGGGATCAGAATAAACAGACATTTCTTCAAAGATATACAAATGGCCAATACATGAAAAGATATTAAAAAAATCGTTAGTCATCAGGGAAATTCAAATCAAAACCATAGGATACCCCTTCACAATCAGTAGGATGTCTGAAGTCAAAAGGACAAATAGTAATGAGTGCTGGTGATGATGTGGTGAATTTAGAGTCCTCATACACTGTTTTCCGGAACATAAAATAGTGCAGCCACTTGGAAGACAGTCTGGAGGTTCAGCATAGAGTTACCACATGACCCAGCAGTCTCCACTCCTGGATATGTACCTGCTGTTGCTGCTGCTAAGTCGCTTCAGTCGTGTCTGATTCTGTGCGACCCCATAGACAATAGCCCACCAGGCTCCCCTGTCCCTGGGATTCTCCAGGCAAGAACACTGGAGTGGGTTGCCATTTCCTTCTCCGGATATGTACCTAAGAGTTAAAAAACGTATGTACCCACAAAAACTTCATTTGAATGTTCATGGAAACCTTATTCATCATAGCCAAAAATGGATATGGCCCCCGTGTTTCCATCAGCTGATGAATGAAAAACAAACTGTGGTCTATTCATACAATGAAATATTCTTTGGCCTTAATAAGGAATGAAGTACTCATGCATCCTCATCCAACGTGGATGAGCCTTGGGAACATGCTGGTTGAAAGAAGTCCGTCACAGCAGACCGTATGTCGTATGATTCCATCTGTGAGAAAGTTTCAGAGCTAGGCAAATCCGTAGAGACAGGGTAGATTAGTGGTTGCCAGAGGCTGTGTGGGAGGGGAAATGGATAGTAACTTCCAGTAGGTGTGGGATTTCTTTTAGGGGTGATGAAAATGTTCCAGAATTTATTGCAGTGATGGTTACACAATTCTGTAAATATGTTTAAAACCATATTCTGAATTGTATACTGTAAATGGGTGACTTGTATGGTATGTGAATTAAATTTTAATAAAGCTGTTATAGAAAATATAACAACTTTGATAGTTGTGCACATACCTACATGCAAAAAAGTTTGACTTGAAAACAAATACCCTTTGCCAGGGACTTGCGTGTAAGTACTTATTTATTGGAAGAGTGGATGAATTGGTTAGACCTCTCACTTTGTCTCTCATTCTTCCACCTTTTAATTTTGAGAGTCTTAAAGTTACACTGCTGGTATCCTCTGTAATTACATGTGCTGGCTCCATGAAGACTCAGTGACATGTACATCAAACTTAAATCAGCACTGATGAAGCTTCACCTGTACAAATTTATCTACATTGTTTTTCTTACACAGTTAAACCCGTTTACTTTAGTTACCTTTTTCAGTCACTTCCCTATTTTTATCCATTCCTTCAAAATAGTTTCAAACAGGTTAGTTAGAAACAGGCCTCTTAGCCTCTCTCTGCCTCTCCCCCCTCTTCTGCTACCTAGCTCTGTAACCACAGGCAAGTTTCTTAACCTCTGGGCCTCAGTTTCCTGCAGAGTGGGGATGATAGTCACACATCTGCCCAAAAGCAGGAAGCTGAAAATGTAACACTTTGATGTTCCTTTTTAGCTCCTTTGAGATCTGCCCTTCTGGCACTTCTTGCAGAGGGGTCTTGTGCTCCTCTTGTCTCCATCTCACCCCAGCCCTGTCTGTAGTGGCCCTGAATGCTGTCTCGCTTGTGATGAACATCTGCCCGTCTGCTGTGTCTCAGCTCTTCCTCGGATGGGCAAGCAAGGCATCTGAGCCAGAGTATCACAGCTGTCTAGACCCTGTTCTTGGGAAACTTGATAATATTATCTAACGAAAATGCTCTCAACAATTGAGTTAAGTTACTGCATTTGGTTTTTCTATTTTTGCAAAGGGTACTCAGGTTTTAATTGGTAAAATTTGTTGAAGTAGCAGTTTTAATTCTTAATTACTAACTTGAATGGGCAGTGAAGCTAAAGGTTTTTAAGGTAGATTTAAGTAATATTCAGTGCGAGTTACTTTTTCTCTTTTCTTCTCACAGGTAATGGGAATTCAGGCTTTGAAGGACAGAGTCGATATGTACCATCTTCTGGAATGTCTGCCAAGGAACTCTGTGAAAATGATGACCTAGCAACCAGTTTGGTTCTTGATCCTTATTTAGGTTTTCAAACACACAAAATGAATACTAGGTAATTTTAAGTCTTTATCCTGAGTGGAACAGATGATGCCGTTGAACTTGAGAAAATAGATGGTTAATTTTAAGTCAAAATTTAAAGTGACGTTAAAGGAAAGTTTTTGTTGCAGAAGAACTTTCCAAGTGTGAGCCAAGAAAAGCAACAAAAGCTTCCAAGAGCTGTGTGTTTTAATTCTGTGTTCTTATTTTATCTTGAGATGGTTCTATTAAAATATAAAGTTGGAGGCATATCTTTATATTCTGTTTTAGATGTTGATGAGAATTAGCTGAAAGAAATAGCTTATATGCATCCTGTACAATCTTGAAAATGTGGATGATTTTTTTTCCTACTTAAATTAGGTTGCATCAGTTTTTTTCATGATTTTATTACAAACTTTTCTTCTTTTAAATAATTGCTACTATATATAGGGAATTTTACCTTTATGTTTTATCTTTGCGACTCAGCTAGTCATTAGAAGTAAAGACGTGCTTTTAGTCAGTATGCAGATAAAAAATATTAATAAATCTGTAACTGCTTTATTGAATATCGCATACCACATATATAAAATACTACATAACTCTTGAAATCTGTCACCCTTTAAATTTTTTTGTCTTAAACATCATCTTGCTCCCAAAAAGACCCTTAGATAATTTTATAATTAACTGCCGCCAAGCACTGAAGTCAGACCTTTACAACTTTTTGTTGCCTCTTAATGTCCAGAGGGTTTTGAAATCTGGTGGAAAAGTAGGACAGTGGGGGTTCAGAATGGAGCAAATTCTGGACCTCTGTTCACTCTTGGCTGCGTCATACCAGCGCTGATGCTTTGTAGCTGCCATGTCAGGGTTGGCCCTGGAGGGATTGGATCACCAGGCGGATGGTCACCAGTAACTAGTTGGGGACAGGTGGTTAGAGGAGTCATGTGTTCATTTTTTCCTCTTTAATTCTGTCCTTTGTTAGAATTAAAACAAGATAATTCATTTATCAATTATATTCTAAATTCCCAAAGAAGTAATTCCAGTTAAAACGTGCCTTTGGTTATTTTCATGTAATTTCCTGTCATCATATATCTTTACTTACTAAAACGAAGTGAAATTTGGAATGGATTTGAGATTATTTAACTGGTTCCCTGCCCTCAGAGGGGCACATAGATTTTCTAAAATCAGCAGGATTGGCTGCCCCAGTGCCTGAATAAAATCTAGCTTGTATTATTCTGAGCCCGTATCACCTATTTCCCAGTGAACATAAGAGGCCAGGGCTTATTCTCCTACTATTAGAGTCCTAGTAGTATTTAACTCACTGGTTAGCCTGGAAGAAAAAGTGATGCATTCAGAATATTACCTCAAAGGCCTGTAATTATGGCCTGGAGTCATCAAGAAACAGATTATGTTTATCATACCTTATATCCTGAAATATGGAAGCATATAAGCCACTTTTAGAAAGTTTTCCATCAGAATTACAACTAAAGTTTTAATGGCTTGGGAATGAACTCCCGTGTATTCTGAAGCCCTCATGCTTTGACTGTCCTCGAGGCTGAAGAGTTACCTGTTACTGGTTTCTGTAACAGTAAATAACTCATGTTTTCTGTAAAAGTCCTCCTGGACAGCTGCTTTTTATAATTAGCTTACATAATGGTGTGCTGTGATTCATGGGGTCTCGGAGAGTTGGACACGACTGAGCGACTGAACTGAACTGAATGAGTCACTTGGGAACCTTGTTAAGATGCAGGTTCTGAATCAGTAGCTGTGAGGTGGGGTCTGAGAGTCTCCGTTTGTCGCAAACTCCCAGTTACACTTGGGAAGCAAAGTCCCAAACCATCGAGCCTGCTGAGCCTTGTCACCATGTGGTAAGTGGGTAGAAACTTTCTTATCAGTAGTTTTCTGGGACTCATCTTAAGACATGTAGTCCTAAAATGTAAAGTTTAGGATTCCCACACAGATGTTATTATTAAAACTTTAAATCTTATATCCAGGTACCCCAGGTTCATATTTTCCAGTGCTTCATTTGGTTCTACTCAGACAGCTCCTAAAATAGCCACTGATGCTGTAGCTAATGCTGCTGCCCCCTGGTTAGACTCTGCTGGCCTAGCGACTGGGCCAACGCTCAGGCCAGTGCGGTGAGCGATCAGGCTCGCTGTGTCAGCCACAGCATGCTGCTGCCTCAGTAGAGGCCTTCATTCATTCTTAGTGGGTTTATTTGAAAATAAAGCTATCAGTTATAGTTCTCTATCTTCTGAGTGAGAATTTGCCAGAATGCCACGTACGCAATTTTCAAAGATATTTTATAGACAGTAAGGAAACTTTGCATTGTTTCCTTTGAATAATCACACATATTTCTGAAATTACTAGTTTTTTTGTGGACTTCTCTTCCTTTGGAGGATGTGATTGGAACTTGGATTTTGACTCTCCAGGCTCTCTGTTATTTATATAAGTGGCTTCTTTGCTCTCATGTTTGTTGATCTGTGATTGATTTTAGTTTTTCTTTTTTTATGCTGTCTTCCTCCCTTCTACTTACTTCAGTTGTACCTTCAGTAATACTGTTCAGAAATAGTAGATGTTTAATTATTTGAGATTTTCCCAAACTGGATATGTTATGAATTGGTTATATTTTAACTTTAGCATATCCCTGTATTTACTAACAAGGCAATCAGAGTTGTGGCATGAATGCCTAGAAATAGCATAAGCAAAATAGTAATTTCAGTTTATCAGGAAATGTTTTAATTTAGTTGACTTTTGTCCGTTACAAAACTTAAATTCATCCTTTTAATCAGAAAATAGAGTTGTTAGTAATACCTCTAATGATTTTTAAAAAGCTATTGGAGAGATGATGGTCGTGAATCGGGAATGAGTGTTGTCAGTGATGCCCCATTGTTCAGGCCACGTGACCAGTGATTTCACAGTATCCTGAGGAGCTGGGGGGACATCACATTGTGAAGAAATGGGAAGAGTCCTGTCAGAGCACAGACTTCCACCTGCGCAGTCCTCACTACACTAACCATCTGTTTCTTTTTCATTATTTATATATTTCCTGTCCACTTTTGTATCATTTGTATCCACCATTGAAGGTGAACTTATAAATCACTTTAAATGTCACTTTAATATCAAGTGTTTGACTGAAAAGCATAAAGAAATTTTTTGAACTTTTAACTTAGTATAATCAAGGATAAAATGTTTCGTGGGAAAGAATTTTAGCTTCCTGGCCTTTTTTATCATTTCGAGCCAACCTGTGGCTTCTTAAAGGTGTTAGATATCACAGCATTTTAGGGATTTCTGCTACATCTAATACTGTAAGTCTGTTTAGAAATTACAAGTGCAAATTATAAAAATAGTTTTTTATTGTTTGTTTTTGCATTTATATAGCGCCTTTCCTTCGAGGAGCTCAAGGCATTTTTCAAAATCTGACAGTTTTTCTCACAACAACCCTGTAAGGTAGGTAGAGAGCATTACAAATAGTAATAAGATACAAACTAACTTGTTTCAGCCATTTTAATGTTCTTTTATGTTAAGTAATTGGAGGTGTCAGCGTAAACAAGATTTTTAGAACATTTTACAAACCTTTTGAAAATTTGGTCTTTAGTATTAGCTATATTTAAAAAACCACTTGTACTCCATAACAGGGTAATTTTAAGAGAAATCATTCATCCAAAGATCAGGAGGCACTCCATGGGATTAGCTGAGCACTGGTTGCAGGACTCAGCCAGGTATGTTTCTGGTTGTTGTTTACTTTCAGGTCAAGAAGGAATGAAGAGCTGTCCTAGCAGAAACCCCCACTCAACGTCTGGGAATGTCAGTTTGCAGTTAAGCTTTCTTGAGAGGGGGACTGTGTCCACGATGTTGCCTCACAGTTTTATTTTCTGTCTTAAACATTTGAGCATTTTTCTCTCTCCCTCCCTCCTTCCCTGGCTCCCTTTCTCTGTCCCCCCCCTTTCCCCTCGCTCCAGTCAGCTCTTGGTTGTACATGCTAATGGAAGGGCACAGTAGTACAGCTAATACACACCTGCAGCTTTTCTTCATTGCCACACTGGCCTCTTGGGTTTGGAAACAGGAAAACCAAATAGCAAGAAAACCTGGGAAGTCAGTCTCTGGAAAGAGTGGGGAACAGGTGTGTGGGAGTGTGAATTCATATGTTTTTTCCCTGCCCCTTTTAATAGTAAATCATTGTAAATGCTCTATTTTTAAATTTCCTATACCAGCCATGGGATCAGAGAAGTGTGGGAAAAGGAAAATAAATGTTTGGTTTACTTAAAGTTGCAAATGTCATGTTAAGAGGGAGGAGGGGCGTGTTGATTTGGAAATGGCGAAGACTTGTTTCTCTCGCCTCACCTGTGCCCTGTACTCGGTTTGCTTCCACTCCTTTCGCTGTGCCGCCGGGGTGCCAGGCAGCACCGTCTCGGCTGGGGCTTGGTGCTGGCGCTCAGCTCTCAGTCTTATTGGATCCCGTTCTCATGGCGAAGGGACACAAGAGGGCGCTTATGCTTCACATGAGAGCAGGACCAAGAAAAGCTTGGCTAACAGTCCCCTCCTTCCAGCAGTTGGCCCTCATTGGCCTTATTTTTCTCATTTATGGAGCCAGACATCATTTTTTAGATCATCTGAATTTTCTTGTGCCTTTAGGAGCCATGGTGTAGAATAGCTTTATGTGGTTTGTATGGGAGATTGAGCGTGATTGTATTAAGGAAAGGACAGAGCATATTTTTCTATTCAATAATAGAAAATTAATTTTTTCCAAGATCCCCCATGCCTTTTGCTCTGGACCTGATAGTAGAAACAGCCTTGTTATTAAATAATTTTTATTTCCTCACAGTTGTTATTATAATAGGATTTGACTTGAACTGTCAGCCAGGGTGATTTTGATGTTCTATCTGGTTATCGAAAACAGCTGTCTCTTCCCCTTCCTGTCTGCACCCAGTACCGTTTTCTTCCTCCTTTTCATCACTATCATTTCATGCCTCTAGCAGCCAAATCTGACAGTAAGTTTTTTTTTTGGGGGGGGGGAGAAAAATATGGAACGCTTCATGAATTTGCATGTCATCCTTGCGCAGGGAGCATGCTAATCTTCTCTGTATCGTTCCAGTTTTAGTATATGTGCTGCCGAAGCGAGCACTGACAGTAAGTTTTGACGGTAAATTACACTTTAAGTAAAATGGAGACTCTTGTCCAGTGGGCAGCAAGGAATAGTTTAGGGGGTTTTGTTTGTGTTTGAGGCAGTAGAAGTCAGGAAGGCAGAAAAGAAAGTCACAGGTCGTGTGGAAGGTACAGTATTAGTAACTCAAGAGGTGGTTGTTGTGTGTTGGTTTTAGCACATAAATTGTTTGGCATCACGTTGTTTTGTTGTTTAGTTGCCCAGTTGTGCCCAACTCTTTGCGACCCCATGGACTGCAGCACGCCAGGGCTCCCTTGTCCCTCACCATCTCCCGAAGTTTGCCCAAGCTCATGTCCATTGCATCGGTGATGCCATCCAGCCATCTCATCCTCTGAGGCCCTCTTCTCCTTCTGCCCTCAATCTTTCCCAGCATCAGGGACTTTTCCAGTGTGTCAGCTGTTCACATCAGATGACCAAAATGCTGGAGTTTCGGCTTCAGCATCAGTCCTTCCAGTGAGTATTCAGGGTTTCCATCCCAAGCAAAGAGTAAACAAAAGGATAGCTGAAAGTTGTCTTTAGATAGGAAGTTTCAGAAAGTGGAGCGTGCACGTGAAACCTGTCAGGAGTAGCTGGTGTCTGTTCCAGGTCTATGACTTATTTTTTGTCATGTTCTTAAGGTTTTGATGTGAATATAGTCCTGACTCTGATGTGTGCAGCCACGCAGTTACTTTACAGGTATCACCATTGGTCAGTCCTACACTGAACATGTAAAGATTGCTTGTGGCCTCATCACTTAACATCATGGATTATTGCTCAGAGGGAACTTTTGCTTTTCTCTTTACTGTGCAAAATGTGAGTTTCTGTTCCCCATCATTTGGTATTGCCTGGAGTGGTATGCCTCAGCTAACAGCTGCTGGCTGGTCTTATCTGTCCTTCATATGCACATAACCCCATAGTGCAGGGTTGCAGCAAGAAGGGTTTAGTTTGGGTTTCTTAGTGAAACCCAGTGTTGACAGAATCACTTGTGATGGCCACAATTCGAAAGTAGTTTAATACTATAACTGTGTGGAAGTTTGAATACTTTCACAGTTCTGCAAATCTGTGTTTTAGTGATTCTCTGACACCATAGTCTGACAGTCTAGTTAAAGACGTTCTCAATTGTCCAGAGGACTTCCACTCGTCTGTCTTTGAGGGCTGGTATGCTAAGTGATTGAAATGGGAAACAGGGCACTGTTTCTTCATGTGCTATCTCTAGAGCGCCTTTGGATCCTTCTATTAGGAGTCGTGAGAGCTTCCTAACCCTGGAGTCTGGGGCTCATGAGTTTCTGGAGGTGTCAGTGTGCTCACCCACCTGAAGGCCTCTGAAGATCCTGCCCAGTAAATTGTATTATACCTATTCTCTTCCTCGCATCTTCCCCCTTCCTTGTTCTAGAACATTCCTTGTGTGTTGCTCGCTCAGCTGACTCCGTCAGCCCTGGTCATCTCTTTGAATCAAGCCTTAGAATTTCTGCTTAGGATTTCTCTCCTTTGCCTTCCTCCTTCTGATTCCTTCCTGCCTCTAGCACTAGTCTGTTTTTCTTCAGAAATCTAAATTGACCGCTTTCTTCATTGTCTGTATCAGTGTCAACCCCAGACCATGCTTTAGTTATGATCTCCGCACTTTGAAGTGCTACAGCAGTGTTGTTTGTTCCACATTAATGTGTATTTGCACATTGATCCTTGCTTCTCTGTTTGCTGCACGGATATGTCTTTCAGTCCCAGCAGAATTTTCCATAGAACAGTAGCCATGTCTTGTAGCTTATGTTTTTCACCATAGCACCTGTATGTCCAGCACCTAAAGATAATCCTTGGTGAAATATTGTGACTTAAAATCTTACTGAATCTTAATGTATTTTACTCGAAGAGCAGTCTGTAACTCCTTTTTTTTTGTTGGATGTTAATTTTTTAAAAAGCTTTATTTTGAAAAATAAGCTACATTAACATGAGAAGAAATTTTGAAGTTAAGCTCCCAAGAACTTTTAATCATAGTGCACATTTTACTGAGAACATAGCTTTAAAATGAGTAAAACTTAAGGTTTCCTTGGGCCATGATTGTATTGTGTGTTTGACGTGCCTGGCCATGTAGTGTTCTGAAGTCATTATAGCTGATTTTACGTAGATGCCGTCTGAAGTTTTACCCCAGCAGTTTTCCCTTCCATCACTGCCACAACAGCACCACCTCTCAAGTTGCATTCTTACACACTTTTTGTTCTTGGAATGCAGTTATCACAGACTACTTTGACATGGCTAGTAGAACATCCATCCAGGTGTGTTTCAAGACCTGTCAGGATGCTTAGTTTGGGGTTTTTCTAACTGTACATAAAGGGTGTTTTTGTTTACGGCATAATTTTGTTTACTTCATGCTTCTTCTAAAGCTCAGTGCCCTGCACTCTTCTGGCTTGATTCTGCATGTTTTAAAAAATTCTTGTCCTTCCAACTCAGTTAGATGAACTCGATCCTAGATCTCTCGTTTTGTACCTCCCGAATTGGATGACGCTTAAAAGTCTGAAGTAGCTTTCATTTGAATGATCTGGTCACCTCTTGGTTAATGAGATAACAGTGAAATAAAACTACTGATGTACAGTTTGAGGAGGGGAAGTTACATTTCTTGATCAGTGTTACTTTAGTACTCATTATCCAGACTACTTACCGTTCTCCTGTTAGGTCTGGCTGTTGTTGTTAGGTTACTTTTTTCTCAAGATCTTTTAGCAGTGGCCCAGGGGTGATGGAAGATAACTAAAGTTGTTGTTTTGATTTCTTTCAGATTTCGGCCTATTAAAGGAAGGCAGGAAGAACTCAAAGAAGTAATTGAACGTTTTAAGAAGGATGAGCACTTGGAGAAAGCCTTCAAATGTCTGACTTCAGGAGAGTGGGCACGGCACTACTTCCTCAACAAGAACAAAGTGCAGGAGAGGTTATTCAAGGAGCATGTGAGCTCACTGAGGCCCGGCACTGTCCGTCTGTCTGGGCGCGGTTAGAGGGGCTCAGGGCCAGGCGCAGTGAGCGCTGACATTTCACATCCTGTTTCCATAAACCTGACTAATGTGGAGGTCTAATAATACACTAGATAATCTATGCTAGCCATAGGGAAAACTTTGTGGTTTAGAAGTAAAACTTTCTGTGAACTTTTAGAGTAACATAGCCAAGTCACCAAGTATACAAATACATGAAATTTTAAAATGACAATATTTGTTACTTAATCTTAAATTTTTTCATTGATGGTGGTGGTTTGCTTTTATAATTCTGAGAGTCTAGCAAGATAAATAATTTAGTGTGAAGTAAGTATCAAAAATTTTTTTCTGTTTTAGGTATTTATTTATTTGCGAATGTTTGCAACTGACAGTGGATTCGAAATACTGCCTTGTAATAGATACTCTTCAGAACAAAATGGAGCCAAAATAGTTGCAACGAAAGAGTGGTAACTATTATACTAGTGTAATTCCATAAAATAATCTTGTTTAAAGTTCTGTCTCAAATTACCATTCCTGTGCTAAGAAAGCCGTGGGAAGGACCAAAACCAGAGCTCGCCCTAAAGGAGCCAGTGCAGGGCCAGTGCCTCAGCCCAGTGACTTGGAGCTGGGACAGTGGTGAAGTTGGAAGTCTGAGTTGAACCAGGTCTTACTTCTAAGCCAAGTGCTTTGTGTTTTCCTCTTAACAAGCCCGATGCCTGTTAGGGACTGCTGAAAGGTTAGGAGTGTGGGGTTAGATAACCTAGCTTCCAGAATCAGTCTTTCACTGGCCTGTAAGAAAGGTTACGTATGGAGTTTTAATGGTCCAAGGAATTTCATGTGTAAAAACTTACTAGCACATTGCCTGCTAAAAATACATGTGTGTGCCAGCTCAAATAAATGTAGTGAAGTTGACCCCAGGTAGGAGGGATGAAAGCCATACAGGAAAGAGAGTATGTGGTTATATCTTTCTTCATGAGAAAGAAGAATGCCTATTCCCTGCCTTACCTCCCAGAAGAAACCTGTAGCCTCTCTCTTATATGACGCCCAACATTTTTTATAGCAAAAATGTTAGGGTCAGTTACCTGAAAATGGAACGTTAAAGAGCCTGACTCCTGGCCTCTTAGAAAAAATGTGTGTATGTACGTGAGCAAGCGTGTCTGTCTGCCATGGGATGGTACCCAGCCTGCTGCTGGGCTCTCGTGGCTCCCTGCCTGGCAGATGGGTGTGAGGTTTGAGCTCTTGGGTTCTGGAACTGCGCCATCTAGGACAGTGGCCACCAGTCATGCATGGCTATTGGACTTTTGAAATGTGGCTGGTCTTAATGAGTTGAGAAGCACTGCAGCTGTGATAAACATGTCAGATTTTATATTGTGTTTCTCATGCATATTTCATACTGATGACCTTTGAAATAGCATTTGGGTTGTACTGGGTTAAAACATACTACTGAAAGTACTTTCACCAGTTCCACTTTCCTTTCTTCCCACAGCCCCTAGGTGGGTGCATGTCGGGCTTGCACTGCATTTGGCTGGTGCTGCTCCAGAGGGCGGCACCCCAGTTCTGGGTGCTCCTGACCCTTTACTGCTGCTCATCTGTGTCCTCTTCCAGGGTTAGCAAGCTGAGTTCAGTTCAGCAGCTTTTTGAGCCCTTCCTGCCTGCAGAGCACAGGGGCTTCAGAGGTGTAGGTAGTGCGATGCCGCAGGGCTTTCTGGTCTCTTGTGGGGATCAGGCAGCTGCGCAAGGCTGTGGGTCTCCCAGGGAAGAGGATATGATATCCAGGTGCAGGCAACGTGAGTCATTTAAGACACGCACAGCTAGGTCTTCTCAATTCCTGGTATTTTTTGGACAGGCTTATTTTATTAAAAGAAGCCTTATTATTTATAATTACTAGTAATTTTTACCATCACATATTTTAAATAGGAAACGAAATGACAAAATAGAATTACTGGTGGGTTGTATTGCCGAACTTTCAGAAATTGAGGAGAACATGCTGCTTAGACACGGAGAAAACGACTTCAGTGTCATGTATTCCACAAGGAAGAACTGTGCTCAGCTCTGGCTTGGTCCTGCTGCGTTTATAAACCATGGTAAGCTCTGTTCCCGAGGTGTCAGCTCTAGTGTTGGGTAGCACTGCTATAACTCAGAGTAACATCTGTCTTCCTTTAAAGGAAGGTTGGAAATGGAAATTCTTTTTGCACAAACTTATGAAAATAAGTATTCCTGTAGTTTAACTCGAGATCATAAACTTCTATCAAAAGTTGGGAAAATTATGTGGAAAGCTTATTTCAGATTTCTATAATTGTTCGTGTTTCAGATCTTATCTACAGTTAATTGACTTTATCTTTTGGACATTTTTCAGATTGCAGACCTAACTGTAAGGTAAGCATAAAAAATACTTTATCTCAAGTATTTTGTCTTTTCTTCAGGTATGCGTTTTTTAATGAGTTCATTTTATTTCAGTTTGTGTCAACTGGTCGAGATACAGCCTGTGTGAAGGCCCTGAGAGACATTGAACCTGGAGAGGAGATTTCTTGTTATTACGGAGATGGGTTTTTTGGAGAAAACAATGAGTTCTGCGAGTGTTACACTTGTGAAAGGTAAAGTACTGATTAATGCCTGATGACTGTGAGAACGAGTGCACACCGCCTTCTCATCATTTAGGTGGCAGGGATAGTCTTCTGTGCTGTGCAGCATCACGCCCAGGACAGCAGACAGGAGCAAAACCAGAGAAGACAGAACTAGTTAGGGGCACCAGTGCCTGGCCTTTTAAAATGTTAAAATGGTTCCCAGCTGTTACCCTTATGAGTGAGTCAGAATACAAATATGCTTCAGGAGGGAGTGGGAGACACACACACATACAGTTCAGGGTGGGGTTGCTCCAGAACGGCAGGTGAGATTCACCACTGATAATCATTTAAAAACCCCAAGCTGTGTCTTCTGGAAGTTCTGTGTTTTGATGCACGTGCTCTTCGCGATTTCTGAGTCCTGCTGCTTGATGAGGACCTTCCTTTTGTGACACATCAAGACAGGTCCTTGTGGAAACCCCCCAAATCTGACTGAGCAGGACTCCTTGTCCACACTGCTCATCTCCTGGTGGCGACGTGTTTGTGGAGCTTGCGGAGGCAGCTTCACAGGCTTGTCTGGGTTGGCATGGCCACACGGGGAGCTCTCCTGGATTTGGTTTCTTTTATTGTTTTAGTTTCTTAATTGAAATATAGTTGATTTGCAGGATCACGTTAGTTTCAGCTGAACAGCACAGTGATTCAGTTGTGCGTGTGTATATATACACATTCTTCTTCAGGTGAGCACACCTAGATTTATTGAACCCGTTTTACATGCTGTGTGAGGTACCGGGCGCTTTCCTTTCCTGGACTCGGTCCTCAGCCGTCCTGGGAGAGGATGGTAGAGTGGGACACTGCAGGTGCAGGGACCCAGCTCAGCCTGACTCAGCCTGCGCTCTCGCCGCTTCATGTTTTTTGCACATGGGAGCAGATAGGGGGAAGTGCTGCTTCTCTCATAGTGAACACCCAGCTGCCAGCCTTCCGGCCTTGGGAGACACGCTGATTCCCCAGAGCTCGGCTTTCTCTCCTTTCTGGGCAGCCAGAGGTCTCTTGTGTCGTGAGAGCAGAGGCATGGAGCCATGGCACAGCCCCAGTAGTTTCTCCCAGCTCCTGGGCCCTTGACTTGAAAGGATGCCAGGAAAGGAGGGGTTGGGAGTGTGGGGGGATAAAATTTATCTTTTTATAAATTAAAAAAATGGTTCAGACATTGGTTAAATCTTAGACCAGTCCACAAAAAGACCCTTTAACCCACAAAGTTGTTTAGTTACAGTCAAATAATGCTTTAAAACCACTGTGTAGAGACAACATGGTGTAGACTGACCTGAGGTCTGACATCAGACGCCCTGAGTTGGAATCCTGTGACTCTACATTTTATTAACTGTGTGATCTTGGGCAGCTTAGCTGCTTTTGTGCCTTAATTACGCCATCTGTGAAATGGAGATAACACTAGGATATCATAGGGTTGCTGTGAGGATTAAATTTATCTCACAAAAAGTATATAAAACGCACAGTTAATATTCAGGGGTTAGGTGTAAAGGTATTTTGTGGTTTCTGGTCATTTTCCTATTAGAATGTAAGTTCCATGAAGGCAGAGATTTTTATCTTTTTCATTTATTGCTATGTTACTAGCATCCAGAATAGTACCTGACATGCAGTGGTAACTACGTGCTTGATAACTGTTTGGTGAATGAATGAATGGAGCAAATGATACGCTGAATATGTTTAGTAGTCTTCCTATAAAATGTAACTGCATACACAGAAATCCACACCAGCTGTGAGACAGCTCTTTCACTGGTTCAGGACTGCGTGTGCTGTCATGTTCCTTGGGCAGCTTAGCGCTCCCTGAGACTGTTTTTCACAGCTCAGGTGGGCTGATGCTGCCTACTCCACGGGGTTGGTACAAGGAATAAATAGAAATGTGCAAATCGCTTTTAAATGGAAAGGCCTCCTATGGAGCAATAGGCACAGCTTTTATCAGACTATTGGGGAGTTTGATTTAAAGGTTGTCTGGGAATAGTCTTGAAATCCTCAGGAACAAATTGTTTCTGCCTTTCCAGAAATTAGGCGAGAGAATGAGACCAGTCAAAGGAACTCGTTCAGTTATCCATCATCTAGTTACTGAATAGTTCCCTCGTTAGACCTCGTCCAGGCAGGGTAAACAAGGCGAGCACAGCGCCAGCTGTGAGGGCAGTGCTGTGAAGGGACAAGAGGTGTGCCGGCTGCTGAAGGGTGAAGACGGGCCCGATGAGGATGGGAGAGTGGGGTGTGTACAAGGCCCTGACATCATGGGTGCGGTGTCCAAAAGATGCTTGATGCCTGCTTCTGGACAGTAACCACCCTGACACAGTAGTAGTGCTTTTCATAAGTAAATACTGCAAATGTAACTCGAGAATTTGAAGAATAAAATCTAATGAGGGATTGAAGAATATGAAGTACCAAAGTATTTTAAAGTATGAAAAGTATATGAAGGACCGAAGTATTTTAAAGTGTATAAAAGTATGTCTGATGATGACTACATTTTGCAGTATACTTAGGGGCAGTTTGCTTTAATAGGTATTAAAAATTACTGTGAAATAATTGTGTTCAAAACCTGATGATACCGGCTCCGAAATGAACAAATAGAGAAGAGAACATGAACAGAGTCCTGAAGCAGAGCTTGGTGTGTATGAGATCTTAATACCATGTGTAGGGAAATGATTTATTTAATAAAAGGTGGTGGTATAATTCATCATGGGTCTGGAAGAAAACCAAGCTCACCTCCCATCTCATACCATATACAAGATAAATTCCAAATAGATTAAAATTTAAAAATTAGGTAAAATGATTAGAAAAGTTTTAGGAGACTTACATGTCTAAACTTGGTAGTGGAATTTTCTGAAAGAAGTTCATATAAGAAATGGTGAGTATGAACATTTTTGAATAGCCAAAAGCAAAAGTTAGATAAATGATAAACTTGAAGGGAGGAAAAAGCACACATATGGCCACGTTAATATCCCAAGGACAAAAAGCTCCTAGAGCTCATGAAGAAAAGATAGACTCCACTGGAGAAAAGAGGGGTATGGAGGATGCCACACAGAAAATGATAGCTATAAACGAGGTGAGTAAAACAATAGCTAGGTATTTGTTTTCACCATCAAATTGGTAACTTTGAGAAGTATACTCTGTGCTGCGGGTGAGGAAATGGGAGACCGGCCTTCACACGATGTCAGTAGGGCTGTAAAGTGCTTTAACCTTTGGGAACTTACTCTGGCAGTATTTGTTCAAAATAATGGCACCCTTTTGTCTGGCAGTCAATTCCATATGGAAGAATCTGTCCTGTGGAAATAGCAGCACTAGTTAGTATGGATGTGGTTTCAAGAGCAATGTAGCAGCAATGTTCATGGTGGCAAGCAGACACCAAAACACCTACAGGTTTCGGTCATCACCATCTAGTGCTTGAATAGATTATGGTATGTTTAGTCTGTGTAAAAGGCACAGCTTTCAAAACATGCCGAGTTCAGCAGTGCACAGTATAGCGATAAGAGCTGGGGTGGGAGGAGAGGAGGACAGCTGCTTGCTGGGTGGAATGTGTGGGGTTGCCTGTTGAGGGTTCCTTTTTGCTTAAGGGGAAACAGCAGTGGGTCTAGGTGTGCAGCTCGCGGCGGAGCAGCAGATGAGGTGCTGGCAGGTGGTTCACACGGGTGCCGGGGCTCTGCCCGTGGAGACAGCTGGCAAGTTCAGGGAACTTCCGCTTTGGGGAGGCAGAGCCAGGGATGGTCTCACTTGTTGCAGCAAGCACATATCACTGTCATAAGTTAAAAAGAAGAAATCAAGGAAGTAGAGAAGCAGATGAATGGTCATTTTACTTTAAAAAATTAATTTCCAGATAATTCCACCTATGATCATTTGTTTTGTAATTAAGTATGGCCCATCTTGGGCTTCCCTTCAGCTCAGCAGTAAAGAACCCACCTGCCTGTGCAGATGTAGGTTTGATCCCTGGGCCAAGCAGATCCCCTGGAGAAGGAAATGGCAACCCACTCCAGTATTCGTGCCTGAGAAATCTCATGGACAGAGGGGCCTGGAGGGCTACAGTCCATGGGGTCACAAAAGTGTCGGACATGGCTTAGCAACTAAACAATAATAGGAATAATCAAAGCAGGTTACAAATCATTCTGCTGCTGCTGCTGCTGCTAAGTCACTTCAGTCGTGTCCGACTCTGTGTGACCCCATAGACGGCAGCCCACCAGGCTCCCCCGTCCCTGGGATTCTCCAGGCAAGGTAAAAGCAGGTCTTTTAATGTCTCTTATTTGGTAACATTTTGTTAACTTAATGATGTTCATCCAGTAACTTTAAAGGAGGAATTTTACAGTTTTCATTATTCCAGAAGTGAGGCTTTCACTAAGATAGCTTAGCCTTCCTAATACAAAATTTTAGTTAAAATTTATTTGTATCTAACATTATCTTCTAAGTAATGACTTCAGTTCAGTCGCTCAGTTGTGTCCGACTCTTTGCGACCCCATGAATCACAGCACACCAGGCCTCAATGACTTAATTTATGGATTATCTAATATCTCTTTTAATTCCTTCATTCTCAATATTCAGTAATGAAGTGTTAAATTATGCAGAACAAAGCTAGGATATAATTAACAGGTGGGTTATTTTTACCTACACTTGAAATTCTGCAGGGTCCAAAACCTTCTCGAGTGATTGACAATAGTCATAACACAGGGTCTTAGGTCTGGGGCTTTGGGGCATTAATTTTATCTCCGTATTTCTTTTGAGAGCCCTAGACTTGGCAGCTTGCAGTGATGATTAAACCTCAGCCGTTCATGGCACCTGCTGACCTGATGTGGACAGGTGCTCTCAGCAACCAGGCTGATGGCAGTGAGTATGCTGTTTGTGTAACCTGTGCTGTTTCTTTTTCAGACGGGGAACTGGTGCTTTTAAATCCAGAGTGGGACTGCCTGCGCCTGCTCCTGTTATCAATAGCAAATACGGACTCAGAGAAACAGATAAACGTTTAAATAGGCTTAAAAAGTTAGGTGACAGCAGCAAAAATTCAGACAGTCAATCTGTCAGCTCTAACACTGATGCAGATACCACTCAGGAAAAAAACAATGCAAGTAAGTAAGGGAGGTTTGATAAGCATATCTTTTTTCTTTTTTTTTTCAATATTTTTACAGAGTTTGCTTTCTAAAGCATGCTTTAGTAGTTTTGATCTTTTGAACATTGAGAGCAACCCTGGGATTCATGCACTTCACCAGCACTGCAAGGTTCTAGAAGTGATTCAAGCACAAAGCAGTCTGTATCATGCCTCCGGATTTTACATGGTACTCAATTGTCTGCTTTTCTTGAACACTTGGTAATGGGACATTAAATTTCTTCATCACATGCTCCAGGGTCATCATATGTTTGACAGAAAGCTTTCAAGCTGTTAGTTTCTCTGTAACAGTGTGGTTAGGTCTGCGCGGAGACAGGACAGGGCAGTAGCACACAGACACTTGTGTGTCCTGCGCTGACCAGTTTGTTAGCAGGGGTGATGGGCTGGGGGTTCAGAGCTTCTGGCCTCAAGGCTTCCACCTTTTTACTACCCGCTTGCCGTTTTCAGAATGAACTGACCCAGTTCGCCAAACCACCAGTCCCCAGACTCAGAGTTGTGGTAGAGCAGCATTGTGACTGTCACTGTACCGTGACGAGGTGTCATAGCCACTGCCAAGAGTGGGAAGAGAGATGGAAAGGAGAAAGGGACAAGCTTTAAGATCCCAGTGGCTTGTGGGGGCAAGACCTAATGGAAACTGGAAAAAGAGAATGAAGAATAAAGAGAAAAGAAAGAAGAAATCCCAAATGAGCATAAGAAAGCACGTCATGTTTGTGGAGCTTTGACATCCTGGAACCATTCTGATCGCTACTGGTCTTCATCTGGGTGACACGTTTGCTCTGGTGGCCACTAAATCAGTAGGCTCTTCAGTCTTTCTTGTCTCTGATAAGAATAAAATTTAAAAGTTTTAACTTGATAGTCCCCAGAATATGCCTATTTTAGCACTATAAATGTCTGTACATACTTCTGAGCAGTAAGTGCCCTCTGAGGTCTGACTATTTTAGACTCTTTTTTCCTGTCTTCTGATGTTTTCAGCCCCCCTCTGGGTGCTCTCCACTACAGAAAGCCCCAGAGAGAAGGGACGGTGTCTCCCGTGATGGTGAGTGTCACTGCCGTGAGTTTCCAAGTCAGCCTCTGCTGGAGTTGGAGGCCAGGGCTGGCCTCTCTAGTGTGGAGGGCAGTGCTCTGTTCCTCTTCAATCTTTAATGTCTAGAGTGAACCAAAAAGAGCAGTTAGTTTGTCATTCACTGTTGACTGTTGGTTTTAATAATAAATGCAGCATAATCAACATTTTGTTTTCTGAGTCTGGTTCCTTGGTGAAACTGGAGACTTCTGAAGCCCCTTTTTATAAGTGTCTACATGATAACACTTAGGAGCGAGCCGCTGTCTGCGAGTAGAGATGGCCCCGACACTGTCCACGTGGCTCTGTGACGTTGGTTGGGGGCGTTTTGTGTTCTGACGCATTAACTCTAACTGATGAACAGATACTGAACTCAATACACCGCTTAGTTTAAAAGATCAAAATAGGGGGACAAAATTTTTGGAAGGTGCTGAGTGTTCTATTATGTGACCATCTCGGGAATATTTGTTAATAAACCAAATACGTGTTCAAAGTCTGCTATTGTTAAAGAGATAGAAAAGTGTGTGAGGCTCAGGCCCTTCTGTCAGGGACTTTGAGCCTCAGAGGCTCCAGAACCGGACTACAACACAGTAACTCTGAGGAGCTGACTACTACTTCCTAAAGGCTGGAGGGGGCAGGTAACCCTTTGAGCAGTAGTCTCAGCATTACAGACTAGAACTAGCACTTTACTGTGCCTGCTCATATTGGGGTGCTTCCTTTATTCAGATTACCTTTCTACAGAATGGCTGTCTTGAGTAATTCAAGGGTTGGCGTAAGTAATGGTGAGGGTCATGAGACAGTTACTGGACGTGGCTCGGGGCTCTGAAGGAGCTCGAGGCTCGCTCTAGCCATCTCTGAGAACCTTGTTCACTAAGTATATTTGTAGCGATGTTTCTCAGGCTCTTCCAAGTGTTCTTTTAGGCTGTATTTCTTTTGGTGTTTGTGTCTTGACCATGCTCCTCTACCTGTTGAAAGGAGGACCTTTTGAGTCTGCATTGGGTGCAAGGCCAGAGCTGCCCAGCCTTTCTCCTGCGCGGCATGGGCGAACCTCAGGTGGAGGTTCCCATCTTACCCCGCGGTTTGCTTAGAATTCAGCAGCTCACAGCTAGAGAGGAACTGCTTTCTTTGAACAACATACCTATTCTTCTTAAAGAAACATTTCTGCCTAGTTGGAAGAAAAAATTACTTCTTCCTTCCATGCAGCTCCTGTTTTGGAATCTTCTCAAGAACCACAACTTGATTGTTTGCTTTAGCATCCAGAGAGGAGACAAGAGACCCATTTTCACAGAATCAGTCCACAGACCTGAACTATATGCTGTTACTAGAAGAGTCAGGGGTTTTTGGCTCTTGTGCCTCAGTGGCTAGGCCAGTCCCCACAGTGCTGCTTCAGGATGTGAGTGCCAGTCCCAGAGGACTCCCCCCAGGAATCATCTCATTCAGCTTGACTGAGGAGCACCCATCCTGGAGATGGACTGGGCCACCACTGGTCACTCTCTCCCCCCCCACAGACATCTCTAGTGAGTCTGAACGCTCTTTTCTACTGAGCCTACAGGCTGCTTCCTAATCCTTTCCAGCACCCTGTTCCAGGCAGACATGCCCATGGTGGTCCCGTGAGGTGGAGCCTGCGTGTGGTGCCTGATGAATTCTGTGAACTGAAGTCCTTAGACCCCATGTTGTGAGCATCTCACTATGTGTGGCCTCATGTCCCCTTGGTCCCACCATGTGTGTTTTTGAGGCTCTTCCAGTGCAGAGCGTGGATGCAGCCCAAACCTTTGGGGTGCTTTGGCGTTGTTTCACTGCGCTTGTTTCTGGCTGTCATTCTTGAACCCCACGCAGAGCTGCCTGGTGATTTTGAGGGCACCCTGAGGTCACCACAATAGCCATACCGCAGGTCCTTTATCAGGAGCTGGCACTGGCCCCCAATAGCTCTGTGGTGTGCCTTAGAGGCCACGTGACAGTGTGGTCAACATCGAGCCACCACCTCAGTTCAGATCCATCTCTGCTGCTTACCAGATGGACACTCTTGACAGGCACGTGAGTCCACGTGAACCTGGTTTTCATTTAGGGTATTAGCTCTTTCTTCAAAGAATGCTTATTAGGATTCAGGTCATACTAATTTGCCACCCTGCGCTGTGCCTAATATATACTAACAGCTAAGAGTGTGTGTCTCTACCTCAAATCACTGTCTAGGTTTATGCAGTTGGGATTTGTCCCCCACAAGGGAAGGGTATCACATGGTGTGTTAGTGTTGAAGCCAGGGGAGCCACCACCCTGCCCACCTCCACTGTGTCAGGATCTGTAGTCTCTTGATAGACTTTTCTTAGTTCAGCACCTCTCCGTCAGCCTGCTATTGCTGGCACTCCCCATGCAAGAGAGGGTAGCGGCGCCCCGTGGGATGGTGAAGAGCCCTGGGCACTTAGTCCCATTGCTCCCAGTTTTCTTACCAGCTGTGCCACTTCTGTCCTTTGGCTTGGGCACACCTTTGAGCTGGGCTTCTGATAAGATAATGCTTTTCAAACAAAAGGAGACTACACCGATAAATACATAAATATGTACGTGAACTCTACTGCAGTAAGATGCAGCATCTCTGTTGCACTCTTTAGAACACAGACATACTAAAGGGCTTGTCCGTGGTTCACTGCAGTCAGCCAACAGCCTCCTGGAAGGAAGGGTCCAAGGGGGAGAGCCCAGATCCAGAACCACCACACAGTGAGATTCATCCAGGGCTTAAAGCGAAGTGCCAAGTGTAGAGAACCTCAGGTGACATGAGGAGTCACAGGGGGGTAACCTGTCATGAAGGGCTTCCTGAGAGGTGTTTACTGAGCTGTCTTGAAAGGGGGTGAGAAGTTGGCCAGGTGGACCGTACTCAGAGCAGAGGGAACGTCCTAAATGAGGACGTGAAGACCAGTGGAGGATTTGAGTCAACAGAGTCATCAAGGCTGGGATAGAAGGGATGGGACCGGAATTTAAAATTTTGGGCTTTATTACGGGAAGGTTTCAAGCCTAGAGGTGACCGGAAGTCCTCAGAAAATCCCCCTGGGCTGTGTGGTGGGGAGTGGAATGCTGGGGAAGCAATAGGGGGCAGGGACAGGGGGGAGCTGGCGCCAGAGTCACGGCAGGAAACGGTGGCATTGGGAGTGGAGAGGGAGGTGGGTCCGGTGATGGCCCAGGAGTGAACTCTTGGAGACGCGGTGGCCGGCCTCAGGGATGACCTCTCCGTTTCCGCTCAGGCAGCTGACTGCCCGGTGGTGGTAGTGAACTAGATGGAGAACAGGAGGAGGACCATGGGCTTGGTGGTGAGTTTCCTTTGGGCGTGTTGGCTTTTAAGGGGCTTGTGAGGGAGCTCAAGGTCCCAGGGGCCATCTGGTGAGGTGGATATGTAATTAAGGAGGGACTGGGGCTAGAGAATGTGGTATGGGAACTGCCAGCATGTCAGTGTGGACAGCCTGGTCAGAGGGGCCGCTTAGCCCTGGGAGACTGAGTTTTGAAGGGGCCTAGGACGCAGAGGCCTGCAGAGTGCAGGCCACAGGGCAGATGGACGAAGACTGCCAGGGATAGGGACAGCCAGGGAATGGCTCTCGTGAACAGCCAAGGAGAGGGGCCGCTCAGGAAGAAGAGTGGCTAGCAGTGTCTCCTTAAACCGAGAAACAGCAAAGGTTCCAGCTGAAATGTCTTCATGGGTTTTCATAGCAAGGAGAGAGATGGCCAGAGCTCTCTCTTGAGGGTGATAAACTGGATCCAAACTGCAGGGGGATTGCTGTCAAGGATACAAGAAGTCCATGATCATTGCGAAGAGGTGACGGCAGGCCTGAGACGAGGACCGTGAAGCTTGGCCATAGAACAGTCCTCGAGCCGTGGAGAGAGGTCACCCAGCACCCACACTGAGAAGGGCGGACACCAGGGTACTGGTGCGTCCATCAGTAAACACACCTCCACTCGCCTTGCAGGAACCTTGTAAGCACAAAGAAACGCTCTAGCAAAAGCATTCCCTGGATATCCTTATACTTTAAAAATAATTTCTGGCAAGTTCTGGGTAATTCCAGTTCACGATATGATGGTTCTCAAGTTGAGTGGCACCAAACTTTACTGCTACTACTATTCCAAGAATAAGTTGCCTCGCTGGTGGCAGCCTGCAGGGAGAAGTGTGTTCTTAGCTCAGTCAGGGGATAGTGTTCCTGGGATTCTGCTGGTTTGGAGATCCCAAAGCCACTTATGAACCAGTTCCTTAGTACAGAGACTCCTGTTCTTGGTGGTCTGATACTTTGGGGATTCTGTTAGGCAGTCTTGCTCCTCTCTCAATAAAATTTGCCTAATGGTAACCTAACTTGCTCAGCCATGCAGAAGGAACAGCAGTTGCCCTGGGCGACCCCCAGCATGGAATGAATGATAGTCTTGTTGGGAAATGTACTGGGCTTACCCATAGTAAACTGGTTTTCATTCTCTGTTTTCTGCTAAGAAGTGGCAAATATTAGTTTGGTTATCTCAACATCCCTAGTGAATGATTTAAAGAGGTATTTAGATGGCACAAGGTCTTCAGGTGGGGAATGCGAAGCAGACGAAGTCATGGAGAAAAGGTCTCCTGTAAAACACTGTAAATACAGATCCGGTGCATTAAGTAGAGAGAAAAACATGGTGGAAGGCAGCGGCAAGGTCAGAGGTTCCCATGGAGGGACGTTAGCCTTGAGTCGCATGTAAGCCTTTTGAGAAGGCCTTCAGCTGTCATATTAGTGCCCAGGTTTTGTCCCCACAGAGACTGTTACAGCCTTTTGGGATCCTTGTCCAGAGGAAGGAATTTGGGTCCCCCTGTCCCGAGTGTGACTCCAGCTATGCACTCTTCTTCTCTCAGTCTAGTCGGCAGTGGGCAGTCACTGGCGGGAGGGGGTGAGCTAAACCCTGCAGCCTCAGTCTCTGCAGGTGCTCACAGCCCTGAAGGGAACAGTTTCAACAGTGCAATATTTAGAGTAAATGTCTACTGGGAGTGACAATCTGTGGTTCTTGTTCAGTCGCTAAGTTGTGTCCAACTCTGAGACCCCAGGGACTACAGCACACCAGGCTCCTCTGTCCTCCATGGTTTGCTCATATTCATGTCCACTGAGTCGATGATACTGTCTTAACCATCATCCTCTGTCGTCTCCTTCTTTTGCTTTCAGTCTTTCCCAGCATCAGGGTCTTTTCCAGTGAGTCAGCTCTTTGCATCAGGTGGCCAAAGTATTGGAGCTTCAGCTTCAGCTTCAGCACCAGTCCTTCCAGTGAATGTTCAAGGTTGATTTCCTAAGGGATTGACCACTTTGATCTCCTTGCAGTCCAAGGGACTCCCAAGAGTCTTCTCCAACACCACAGTTCAAAAGCATCAATCCTTCGGCACACACTCTTCTTTATAGTCCAACTCTCACATCACTACATGACTACTGGAAAAGCCATAGCTTTGACTATACGAATCTTTGTCAGCAAAGTGATGTCTCTACTTTTTAATTTGCTGTCTAGGTTTGTCATAGCTTTCCTTCCAAGGAGCAAGCATCTTTTACTTTCATGGCTGCAGCTGCTGTCCACAGTGTTTTTGGAGCCCACGGAAAGAAAATCTGGCACTGTGTCCACTTTTTTTCCCTTCTGTTTGCCATGAAGTGATGGGACCAGATGCCATGTTCTTCGTTTTTTGAATGTTGAGTCTTAGTCAATGTTTTCACTCTCCTGTACTCATCAAGAGGCTATTTAGTCCCTCTTTCTGCTATTAGAATGGTATCATCTGTGTATCTGAGGTTGTTGATATTTCTTCTGGTAGTCTTTTGAGTCCAGCCTGGGATTCATCCAGCCTGGCATTCCACATATGGTTCTTAGGATCTCTTTCTCAGTTGAAGACATTGTGATGGAATTTGTCTCCTGGAGCCCTTCAGTCATGTGTTGCTGTTCTGAATTACTGGTCAAGTACCATGCTTTGAGTTAATAAATAATGGATTCTGGAAACATTTTAAATGATGAGTTTAAGAAGAACTTATGAACAAAAAAAATACTGGTTTTGCTTAGCTTTACTTCAAATATTTTCTGCGGTAAAATTAAACCAGGAGAAGAAATCCTCAGTTTGGACTAGTGTCCTGACAAGCTGAGAGTGAAATCTAGGTCCTTGCTGTGCTAAAGAACTGTTTAACCCTGAGTTTACTTACCTGGAACGTGAATCAATGCTTCTTCAGTTAGAGGCAGAAATTAGAGGGATAACGTAAAGAAAAACTGTAGGAATTGCTTGTGTGCAGACAGAAACTCACTTGGGTCCTGTGTACCACCTGTGTGTGGAATTGAAACACTTCACAGCTAATCGTCTGGGTGTTGGCATTGTTTCGTTGAACATTTCTGGGTGACCAAGACTGTTTTTCACCTTTATTTTTCCTTTTAACTTTACAGCTTCTAACCGGAAATCTTCAGTTGGTGTAAAAAAGAACAGCAAGAGCAGAACATTAACAAGGCAATCTATGTCAAGAATTCCAGCTTCTTCCAACTCTACCTCATCTAAGCTAACTCCTATAAATAATTCCAGGGTACCAAAGAAACTGAAAAAACCTGCAAAGCCTTTACTATCAAAGATAAAATTAAGAAATCATTGCAAACGGCTGGAGCCGAAGAGTGCTTCAAGAAAACTCGAAATGGGAAACTTGGTACTGAAAGAGCCTAAAGTCGTTCTGTACAAAAATTTGCCCATTAAAAAAGAGAAGGAGCCAGAGGGACCAGTGGAGGCCACGGTGGCCAGTGGGTGCTTAACCAGACACGCGGCGAGAGAGCACAGACAGAACTCGGAGCCAGGCGCCCCTTCCCACGCGGAGGGCGCCCCCTGCACCTACACAACCAGGCGGTCCATGAGGACGAGGATGACCTTGAAGGAGACCTCCGACATCAAGCTTGAACCAAATACGCTGGATGGCTGTAGAAGTGACTTGACAGAATCTTGCCCGGAAGGCAGCGAGCAGCCCGCTCCCGCGGCGCCGGACGAAGAGCAGGCCCACGAAGCTGCACAGAAGGGGGAAGCCAGGTGTCCTAAGAGCGACAGCGGCACGTCCAAAAAGAAGTCACAGCCGGGGAAGCTGGTGCGGCAGCTGGCAAAGGCAGAGGAAGCCAGCCCTGTGCACGAGTCTCCGGGCAGGGCCGGCGTGGGGCCAGAGGCGGCGGGGGCCCACCCCGACTCGGGCGAGCTCAGCGGCGTTGAGGGCGTGCCCGGAAGCTACGCTGACTGGGCCCCTTCGCCTGTCAGTGCTTCCGTGGTGACATCAGAGAGCTTCAAAACAAAAGACGGCTTCCGAACTGCGAAAAGTAAAAAAAAGCGGCGGATCACGCGGTATGATGCACAGTTAATCCTGGAAAATAACTCTGGGATTCCCAAGTTGACTCTTCGCAGACGTCATGACAGCAGCAGCAAGACAAATGACCAAGAGAGCGACGGGATGAATTCATCCAAGATCAGCATCAAGTTGAGTAAAGACCATGAGAACGATAACAACCTCTATGTCGCGAAGCTTAACAGTGGCTTCAACTCAGGATCAGGCAGTGGTTCGACAAAACTAAAAATCCAGCTAAAGCGGGACGAGGAAAGTAGGGGGCCGTACACAGAGGGGCTTCACGAAAACGGGGTGTGCTGTACTGACCCCCTGTCCCTCCTGGAGTCGCGTATGGAAGTGGATGACTACAGTCAGTACGAGGAGGAGAGCACAGACGACTCCTCCTCTTCGGAGGGAGGTGAGGACGAGGAGGAGTATGACGATGACTTTGAAGACGACTTTATCCCTCTGCCTCCGGCCAAGCGGTTGAGGCTCATAGTTGGGAAAGACTCTATAGATATTGATATTTCTTCCAGGAGGAGAGAAGATCAGTCTTTGAGGCTTAACGCATAATAAGCTCTTGGTCTTAACTTGACCCGGGATAACTCCTTTAAAGAGATAAAAGATTCCAGTCAGTTATTCCTCAGCTGAAAACGCTTCAGTGGCAGCACTTCTGTTGTCTCTCCACGCATCAGCATAACACTGTAGAAAGTGTACAGCGTTCTGACTCTTCTTAAAAAAGTCTGATTTGTGCAAATTTTTATTGTACTTTTTAAACAGCCTTCTTATGTGCAATTCTGAGTTAGAGGTAAAGCCCTGTTGTAAAATAAAGGCTCAAGCAAAACTGTACAGTGATAGCAACTTTCCACACAGGACATTGAAACCAATAATGTGGCTACACGGTTTCCTTTTTTTTTTTTTTCTTTTTAACTTTAAAAGCATCAACTGGCTCTTTAATATATGACTAAACAATAATTTGAAACAAATCATAGCAGCAGCATATTAAGGTTTTCTAGTATATGCTAATATCACCAGCAATGATCTTCGGCTTTTTGGTTTATTTGCTAGGTGTTTCCCCCTTGGAGTTCTGTCAGCTTCACACTGTTTGCTGGCCCAGGTGTACTTGGTTAAATAGCAGACCATCAGGTGGGAGTCAGATTGGTTTCTTTTAAAAAAAAAAAAAGTACAATTACATGCGTGACAGCTAATTTTCAGTACATTACATGTACAAGGGTAGCAGTGTGCAGGATGAGTTTCAATACAGCGTATTTATTGCTTGTCATGTAAATTAAAAGACCTTGTATTTAACACTTTTCAATCCTTTTAGATAAAATTGTTCTTTGCAAGAATGATTGGTGCTTATTTTTTCAAAAAATTTGCTGTGAACAATGTGACGCCAACAAGCGACATTTACCTAATGGACTTCAGCTCTCTTAATTTGGGTCTTCGAGTTTTCTGTTGCACTTGTAAAATGCTACAAGGAATATTAAAAAAAAATATTCACTTTAACTTATAATAGTTTATGAAATAAAAACATGAGTCACAGCTTTTGTTCTGTGGTAACCTATAAAAATGTTCGTCTTTGAAATTCAGTGTAAAGAACTGAAAACAGTGTATATGTTGTAAATATTTGTGTTGTGAGAAATTTTTGTCATAAGAAATTAAAAGAACTTACCAGGAAGGTTTTTAAGTTTAGAAATATTCATGCCAATAAAATAGGAAATTATAAATATATAGTTTTAAGCACTGCATCAGTGGGAGTTCTTGGCTTATGTTAGTTTATGTTTGAAAATATCAAAGATTTTTTTTTTTTTACTATATTATCAGTTACACAAAAAAGAGGAGTCAGATTTAATTTGTTTTTGAAGCACTTTGAAAAGAGAAATTAATTTTTAACTTAATGAGCAAATTTTTGATTACTTCTTTATGTTCAATACCAACCTTCCATTTCTCTGGATTATTTTACAAATCATTGGACAAAGAATTTGAGAATATAAACCTGTAGCAGGTGTTTGATACCAGTGGGTCTCTTTATTTCTGGGAAATGTGTACATGTGCTTTCGGATATACAGTGTTCCTGCGTAAAATCAATTTAGGGAATTCGTGTAGTGTCTAGAAGAGTAGCCCATATCTTGAGATACTGAAAGGCCTCTGCAGGTGATGAGCAGTCCAGTGGGAAAACCTCAGTGCTTACTGTTAGGACTTCGTGATTCCTGCCAGCTTCTGGGTTCTTGGGGACATAATTTAAATTAAGTTCCTTAAAACTATTGCTAGTAGATTCCAAATAGAAATTGGTAATATTCGTAAAGGCTCTCTGCATTTAAAGTTTTCCCCTCCTTCCGTCCTTGAAGGAATCACTTCTGTGGTCTTCTCTCGTCTCAGCCCTGTCTGTTGCCGTGCAGTTACAGCCCTCGGGTACTAACGTGGGATCAGGTGGCCCACCTCCTCGCCTGCTCACACCCCCTTGGCTCGCTCCAGCTAGAATCTTCACCTCTCGAAGTCGGGCGGCCCCACAGGTCTGTCCCTGAGCACGCAGAGCACTTTACAGACTCACCGAGCCCTCCCGAGCCTCTGGGTGGCCATGGGGGCAGGGGGCTCATGCGCCAAGATCACACTTAGACCTTGTGTCCAGGAGCACTGGAGCACAGTGGCTCACCTTGATTGGTAAGAACCCCACCTAGTTTGCAGTCTGGAAGAGGTTCAGAGACCACATCTTGAACCGTTCTTTTGGTACACCAACAATAGCCACTTCAGGAATTTCAGTCTTAAAGGAAAAAGTAACAATACCACATTTCCCACTTTTCTCCATTTTGTAAGCTTAACTTATTTATGACATTTAACTTTACTGAGGCCCCGTCTTTGGGGGCCCACCTTCCCATGGGTCCGGAGCAGTTATGCCCGGCGGTCACTGCCTCGGGAGGCGGTGTGCACAAGCGCTCGGCGGCCGTGGCCGACGCCTTCCAGGGAAACCTGACTTCCGTTTACAGTGAGGGGCCTCAGAGCTGGCCTGCCTGTGCTGTAGGACTCTGTGGAACGCCAAGTCCACACAATGCCGACCACTTGGAAGAGGTTGCAATCAATAAAACTTCTAGCCTGAGCTTATGCAATGATTGGTAAAGATTGTGGCATTGTAAGAATTAGGAAACGATCGATCGTAGAACTATATGTAAAGTATTCAATTTTCAATCATTTTTCAAATTACTGTTTTAAATTGTTTTGCTGAGTTGTAATACTTTTGAGATACAATGTATTCCTTGTACTGAAAGAATGAAAAAAAAAAAGGACTTTTTCAGCATTTGAGGTAAGTTCTTTAACGTTTCATTAAAAAACATTTTTTACAAATATTTTGTACATGCACTTGCAGTATTGAGGTTAATCATTTTAATAAATTCGGAAATTAAAACAGTTTGGCCGGTGTTCACTGTATCTGAGAAGATCAAAGTGGTGACTTTGTCCACAAGGTTTTCTTTTACAGTAGAATTTGTAAAAATCACACGTTCTGAAGCTTTCCAGTATCTCTGCGTGTTGAATTTTCTGAGCCCTGGTCTCCTGCTCGGGTGCCATTTGGTTTAGATCAGGGTGAGCATACATTCCTCTCAGTGGGGAGACCACTTGTAAACTGCATACACTCCCAACCCTTGAACCTGAGAAAGTTAACTAATGGTTCCTGACTTCTTGGTTTTTTCCCACATTGAACTGGACAGAACTGGTGCGTCCAGGACTGGTGTGGGTCCCTCTTCCTCTCCCAGTTACTGTAGCAAAACCTAGTCAAGAAAAGACTGACTTAGGAATCAGGAAACCTGAGTTTGCCCAGTGCTGCAACATGTGGGTGACCCTGAGCAAGCTGTTCACCCCCACACCACCTCTTTGGAGCACCTGTAGGTCAGCATGGACACCTGGTCCTACAGCCAGTTAAGCTGCAGGGTGAGCCGCGTCCACTCTCAGGGTGGTCGGCATGAGAGGTGCAACCAGGCTGGAAAGACTTCCTGATTAATTGCAATACCCACGTGAACTTGGGTTCCCAGTGTGAAAAAAAGCTAAGAGCTGGCCTGGTAAGTCCACGGCCGCTTTCAGAGGCTCGAGTCTGCTGTCTGCCCTGAAGCAAGTTGCTCCTCCTCCATGACCAGTGGCTTGACGCCCGGAGTCCACCTGTGAGTTGTTCCAGTGTGAATATGCGCCCACGGTGCTCAGAGCGGCACTCAGCCGGGTGAAAGCCTGCTCTGACCTTGTGTAAACCCCAGGACTGGGAAGTGTGACCTCTCTTGCAAGGGAGGACGAGAAGGCCTCCAGCCTCCTCCCTTCCCCGATGTCACAGAGCTTGGGCATCGCTTATGTTGAGTGACGGGCCCAGCAGGAGAGTGGGTTTTGACTCTTCCAGAAGGGGCAGGCTACATGGACAGGCAGAATTGGGAAGGGGGGGTCTCCCGCTTGAGCTCCCTCCACCTGCCTTCTTGCATGTTGCCCCTCGCACTCTCCCAGGGTGTTAAGCTTTTGTTCTTGGAAGCAGTTTGGAAAGCTGCTATCCTGGAAGACAGAAGAAAGTCTACAGCCTCATCAAAATAACTTTGGTAAAGTTTTTATTTTACCAGACCCTGTTTTCTCCTTGTCAGATTTGTGAGTTTTCCTGCTCAATTGCAGTGGACAGTGGCTTCCGTCTTTTGGAGGTCACCTACCCTGTCCTGCTAAGGGGAAGCAGAGCACTGCTGGGTCTGCTCAGGCATGCAGGAGGGCTGCCCTGGTCTGAGCCTGCTCATCTGATTGGGAGGAGATGAGGGGCCCAAAGCTTCAGGAGCATGGAGAAGATCTGAAATCAAGAAAGGGGAAGGGAGCTGACTGCAGAAACCCAGTGTGAAGCATCACAGAAGTCTAGGTACCAGTCAGTGTTGTAGGAACCAACGGGAGCCAAAGCTGGTGGCAGCACTTCTCAGCACAGGGATGAGGCTCTCAGCCAGGTGGGGGACCTCAGAAGGCAGAAGGACTGGGGGCTTCAGGGGGTGGGAAAGGGCTTGAATGAAGATGGCTGGCATGCACTCGGGTTAGGGAAGAAGAGTCTGCAGCCAGAGTGGGCCCCTGGCCAGGGAAAGTAGAGTTGCCCAAGGCCAGGAGGTACTCCTGCAGTCAGAATAGCTCAGCAGTAGCTGGACAAGCACCTGAGGTTGGAAGGCAGGCTCTCGAGGCTGGAAGAGTTGCATTTTCAATGGGGTTTGTGGAAGAGTGTCTTGGTCCTGAGTCGCCAGGACATTGAATAGAATCAGGGGAGCCAAGATGGCAGCAGATGGCCTTGTCTGTGAGCGCTGGGAAGCAAGCAAGCACTCCCGAAGTCAGACAGAGCTGAGCCTGGGGGAACAAACACGGGGAGGGGGCACCATGTTCAGGCTGTAGGGGCGTCTCGTGGACTGTCCCTACCCACCCCCAGAGTTGGGGTAGTACGTGCTCAGTAACTACAGTTTGGAGAAAGGCTGAATCAGTCTGCCCGAGGCCACGTGATTGGTGGCAAGTGGACACTGTGGCCCCAGGACACCGCTCCAGGTGGAGTCCAGCCAGGACCACACTGGCCGGTGAGGGTCACAGATCCAAGGGTCACTCAAACCTGAGTCTGGAGGCCCCACCTTCCCTGGGTTAATTCTGCAAGCATCTGGCTCCTAGGAATTCTCCTGGCTGCTGAGAAATAGCAATCACTGCTTTTTACCCTCATTTCCATGCAGTTCCACGGGGCTGGGAGAACTTTGTCCAAAGGTTATCGTGCAGATATGTGGGGTGACCGCCCCGCTTTGCCCAGAGTGGGTGAGGTCCCCACCCGTGTTTGCTGGGCCCCAAGGGGTGCAGGCTTGTCTGTATGTGAAAAAGTGAATCAAACATGCCTCTAGACAGCAGAAGAAAAAGTCCAGGGTTTCCTCCAGCCTGGTGAGCCCGTGATTGCAGTGGTGACAGTGACCTCACACAAATGTCCAGGTCGGGAGGAAGGACCAGATCCAACCAGGAGGTCAGGTGTTATTCCCTGAAACACACCTATGTTACCCTCTGGGCAGCTGGCCTCTGACAGGACAGACTTCGGACACTGTAACGACAGGCCCAGGCGGCTGGGCTCCATTCTAGGGTAGAAAGCTGATTTCTGCGTCTGAAACCCCCCCGGGAGGCGGGTTCGCCTAGGCTCGGCCTCCAGCCTGGGGAGGTTGGGCTCTGGGCTTCCTCCCGGCCCTCCCTGGGGTTGTGGGCTGGACGCAGCCACTGGCAGAGGTCCCCGGGCTCGAGTCCAAGGCTGTTACCTTCCCTCCCTGCTTCTGGCAGGTGGAGGAGGCCCTTCGCAGTCGCTCTCCTAGAAAACCAAACAGATGATTTCCTGCTCTCGCAGTTAAACCGCATTTTTCTTCTTGGGTACAAGGGTGAGGGACGGAGACTTGCCAGCCTCCAGGTGGACTAAAGCTGGCCCTAGAAATGACCCAGTCTGGGGTCACGGCTAGAGGTTCGCAGCTGGCCTCCCACCCCCCACGCATCGCCCAGGCTGCCCACACGGCTCCGAGGCAGCACTTTTCCTGGCTCCGTGAGCCCTCTGTTCTCTCTGTCCTCCCTGTTCCAGGGGGTAACACTGTCACTTGGCTCTGGGATGCTTGAGGGTTAAGTGAGAACACCGCTTGGGTCTTCATGTGGCACCTGGCACCCCAGCCAACAGTGCCAGCTCAACAGCCTGCGTGGCACTCCCTGCCCTCAAGGGCCTCTGACCTCTGTCCTCGCCAGCTGTTGTTATTTAGTCTCTCAGTCGTGTCCAATTCTTTGTGGCCCCATAGACCGTAGCCCACCAGGCTCCTCTATCCATGGGATTTCCCAGTCAGGAATACTGGAGTGGCTTGCCATTTCCTTCTCCAGGGGAATCTTCTCGACCCAGAGATGGAACCCGTGGCTCTTGCCACATCTCCTGCATTGCAGACAGATACTCAACCACTGAGCCACGGGAGAAGCCCCCTCACCAGCTGACCCCTGCTTTTCACAACCTCCTCCATCCTAACCTCAAAACACCGGTGGCCGGATCTGGTGTCCACTGGTCTCCGCTGTTAACATGGTGCCAGGTGGTTCCAGTCCTTTCTCCCTTGGCTCACCAAAGGATGCTATTCCCTCCCCTGTCTTCTAAGGCTTCCACAGGGGTCTCAGGTCCACCTGCTCCCTTGACGTCCTTCCCTCCTTGAGCACCGAAGACATGAAAACCGCACCCCCCCAACTCCAAAAGCACAGGAGTGATGGGGCCCCAACCCTTCCCTCACAAACAGCAGACACACAAACAGCAATGAGAAGTGCCTGACTGGCATCTGAGCAGTCTGATGGAGTACAGAGGAGGGGACCCCCACTTCTACTGGGGAATCAAGGCGGGCTTCAAGGGGAACTCAGGATTAAGAAGGGCCCCGAGGTGTGAATAGGAGTTCATAAACTCAAAGAGCAGAGAGGCAGCCATCGCATGCAAAGTCCTGGAGATGGGAGAGGACAGGGTGTCCTCCAGGAAGGATGATGAGCAGTTCAGTGTGGCCAATCTAGAAGGTTTCAAGGAAATACTAGAGGTGGGCCCAGCCCACAGCCCTGAGGAGACTGGGTGGGGGTGGGAGGAAGCCAGTGCACCTGTGGGGTGAGTGGGCAGTGTTCTGGTCAGGCATCCTTGGGCCAAATTCTGTCTTTATTGCCTCCTAATTTCCTAGCCTTTGTTTCCTGTTCTGTAAAATGGAGACAGGAGTGGTGTCCAACTCATGGAGCAGAAAGATGCGTGGTGATCGGTAACGAACAGATGCTTTGGTTCCTTGGAGTTCAATTCTCCCCATTTTACAATTGAGGGGATACAATAGATGCTGCATTTTGATCAAGGTCATGCAGGAAGACGGCAGAGCCAGAACCCTGTGGTTCCAAATGTCTGTTTTGGAAAACTTCAAACAGAAAGTCACGAGACTAGTAGAGTGGATATATGTATGTCTGCCAAACGAGATACAGTTACTCTGAATAAGGGAGCTTGTCAGACCCAGGTCCAGTCCAGACCTCCTCAGTCTTCCTCCGGACGCCAGCCCCACCTGTGGCCCCACATGCCAGGAGGCCATCCATATAGAGAGGAACACTGCCCCCTGGGAAGGACCGTGCCTTGCCGGGGGTCACACAGCAAGCAAGAGGCAGAAGCGGGACCTGGACATGCGGTGGTACGGGCAGCTCAGCCCCCGACTCTGGCCATGGTAGGCAATGCCCAGGCAGGCCTGCCCTGCAGCCTGAGTCAGCGGCCAGTCTGGCCATCGAGACAGCTCCTGTTGACATGTGATAAGAGGTGTTTGTTTAGCTGGGGCCGCTTGCCAAGGGGGTTAATGTTCAACTCCCTCCAACCCTGGAGCTGCAGGAGGGGGCCCTGGGTAGTGAGACCCCAGGCCAGTGCTGGACCCACAGCCTTCTGCCCCTCCCCGAGGCAGGAGTGGGCCTTGGCCTTGGGGAGGTGAGGCTTCCCAGGGTTTCCTGGATCTCTGGGAGAGATGCACAAAAGCAGCAGGTGGGCCCCTCTTGCCCTCCTGGAGGTGGAGGAGCCTGGGTTGCTGAGTGGACCAGCTTCACAGAAGCCCATAGGAGTCTGGGTTGGGCTGATGTCGGGGGCGCTGGGGGCTCCTAGGAGGCCCTGGTGGCCTGAAGTATGGGGACGGAGTAGGGCTCTGTCAGTCCCACCTGGGGCTCCCTTGGCGGTCTTTGCTTGCTTTTCCCTCGGTCTGGACCCCTCTCTGCCCCCACCTCACCCCAAGTTCCTCTCTGCTCAGCCGGAGCCCTGGTACCCTAAGGGGTCCCCGTGGCTGGACAGGTATCAACCCCCAGTCCCTGCCCTTTCCCAGGGAACTCCTCGTCCACAGACAACCAGACAGAGGGACAGACAGAAGAGGGACAAACAGACAGACAGACACATACGCACATACACACACATGGACACTCTGTGATTGGGGCTCTGATGAGGGCAGCCCAGGGGACAAGGTACACGGGGGACAGTGGTGAATACAGCAGAGAAGGCTTCTCAGAGGAAGCCTTTAGCGGAGAGGCTGGGAAGGTTCTCAGCTGTCCCAGGAGGGAAGACCCCTCCTACCCTCTCACCACGCCCCCACAGCAGCCCCCTCCCGGGGCGAAGATTGGAGGCCTCAGGCACAGCCCCCGACCTCTGCTTTTATGACATATGGATGATACGTTCAAAAATATTAAGAGGGGAGGCCTGGGGGGGGGGCGGTCATAGAGCCAGGCTCTGGGGTCAGAGAGACCTGGCTCTGAACCTGGGCTCAGTGACGTGCCAGCTGCAACCTTCGTCTTTCTGAGCCTCAGTTTCCTCATCTGTAATATGGATGCTTGCGGAGCTTGGGGGAGGATTAAATAAGAGGACTGGCTTCATGCTCTTAGCATGAAGGTGAAAGTGTTAGTCGCTCAGTCGTGTCTGACTCTATGCGACCCCATGACTGTAGCCGGCCAGGCTCCTCTGGAATACTGGAGTGGGCTGCCATTCCCTTCTCCAGGGGATCTTCCTGACTCAGGGACGGAACTTGCGTCTCCTGCACTACAGGCAGTTTCTTTACCGTCAGAGCCACCAGGGACTCGCACTTAGCCTGGTGCCTGGCATTTGCTTAGCTCTTGATAAGCCCCAGATCTTGGCTGTTAGAAGAGGTCCCCCCTCCCCCGAGATGGAGGGCCCCGCGATGAAGGTTGGCCAGGGCACTCAATGTTTGTGTGCAGGGAGAGGACCAAACACTCCCCTCCCCCGAGAGGACGTGCCTTCGCCCACGGCTTCCTGGACCTGGGCGGACGGTCAGCTGCTCCAGCACGTCTTGGCCGCCTCCTCCAAAGTCCACCAGCCCCTGCTGCCCAGGGGGTAAAGAAGCCACTGTCAGCAGGGCTGGGACAGGACCAGCAGGGGCCCTGCTTCCCTTGTCAGGGTCACTTGCTACCTGCCCCTCCGTGAGGCCATTCCCCTTCTTTGGAACATTCTGAGTTCTTGTGGCTCGGGGTGGACCACATGTCCCCACCCGACTCCGGGGCTGGCCAATCAGAGCACCTGTCCCCGGGAACTATGACCAAGTTAGGGCAACGAAACACAACTTTGGGACTTTGGCCGGGACCCTGCGGCAGGGTGCGCTCTCTCTCCACTGGGGTTGCTTCATCAGCAGGAGGGGAGCCCGTCTTGTCACCACCGTGGGGGGTGGGGTGGAGGTTGGATCAGCCGGCTTTGCAACCCCAGTTACCTGGGCCCATGGCCCAGATCCTCCAGGTCTTCAACACCTCGCTACTGTGCTGGGCAAGCCAGGCCTGGTGATGGGGTTGGAGGTTGGAGGTCAGGTCACTGAACTGCTGCGTGACCCAGGGCCAAACATTGGGCCCCAAACCCACAGACAAACAGAGCCGGGGTTTGAACCCTGGCTTTTCCGTTCTAAAACCAGTGTCCCCAGCTACTTCCTTCAGTGACCGCTCCAAGCTTCTGCCAACAGCCAACTCCCTCCCCTGCCTTGTGAAGCTCACAGGCCTGGGCCAGGGTTGCCCAGCTCCATTCAGTGGCCCCAGGGTAGAACAGAGGACAGCTGGCAGCTGCTGCACCTCCCATGGGACGCTGCCCACACCAGGCCCGGGCATGCACAGCGGCAGGAAGGGCCTTTGCCACTCCTGGGTTTGAATCCACACCCTGCCATATCCTGGCAGTGTGGTTGGGGATACATGATGTCACTTCTCTGAGCCTCACTTTTTTCATCTGCCAAATGGAAATCACCATCATCGTCATCATCATAGCTAATTGTCTGCTGTCACTTAAATGTTGGCACTGGGCTTGCATTTTCCATTTGTTATCTTATCTTGATCTCTCCCACAGCCCTGTACAGTGGGCCTCCCCACTGGTATGTTCTGAATGAGGAAGATGCCTTTAGTGACTGGGTCAAATTACATGTATGCACAAAACATCACAGGCCCACAGAACTGACAGAGCTGGTTTTTGAACCCTGATTTTTCTGTTCTAAAGCCAGTGTGTTGCCAACTACTTCCTTTCTTTTTAATTGAAGTAGATTGTGTTCATTTCACCCAAATATTTCCTTTAACACCTTCCTTACCAGGTTCTGTCTTAGGTAAGTTTCAACCAAGAAAATAAGATTTCAAGCCGAGAGGGTCTGAACTCAGGCCCTCAGGGGCTGCAAAACCATTCGAAGAGCTGGGGGAGTAACGGGCGGGCTATACCCCCACCCTGGCCTTTGGCAGGAGTGGGAATTGCATCAGAAGGGAGGGTGAACCCCAGGAAGACCCCACAAATCACTGCTATTCTGTCGCTCAGTCGTGTCTGCCTCTTTTGGACCCCAGCATGCCAGGCTTCCCTGTCCTTCAGAGTTTGCTCAAACTCATGTTCATTAAGTCAGTGATGCCATCCAACCATCTCACCCTCTGTCACCCTCTTCTCCTCCCGCCTTCAATCATTCCCAGCATCAGGGTCTTTTCAAATGAGTCAGCTCTTCGCATCAGGTGGTCAAAGTACTGGAACTTCAGCTTCAGCATCAGTCTTTCCAATGAATATTCAGGGTTGATTTCTTTTAGGATTGACTGGTTTGATCTCCTTACTATCCAAGGAATTCTCAAGAGTCTTCACCAACACCACAGTTCGAAAACAACAGTTCTTTGGTGCTCAGCCTTCTTTAGGTCTAACTCTCACATCCATACATGACTACAGGAAAAACCATAGCTTTGACTAGATGGATCTTTGTTGGCAAAGTAATGTCTCTGCTTTTTAATACTCTGTCTAGGTTTGTCATAGTTTTTCTTCCAAGGAAAATGCATTTTTTAATTTCATGGCTGCAGTCAGCATCTGCAGTGCTTTTGGAACCCAAGAAAATAAAGTCTGTCACTATTTCCACTTTTTCCCCATCTATTTGGGACTGAATGCCATTATCTTAGCTTTTCAATGTTGAGTTTTAAGCCAGTTTGTTCACTCTTCTCTTTCACCCTCATCAAGAAGCTCTTTAGTTCCTCTTCTCTTTCTGCCATTAAAGTGGTATCATCTGCATTTCTGTGGTTGTTGATATTTCTCCTGGCAATCTTGATTCCATCTTTTGATTCACCCAGTCTGACACTTTACATGATGTTTTCTACATATAAGTTAAGTAAGCAGGGTGACAATATACAGCCTTGACATACTCCTTTCCCAATTTTGAACCAGTCCATTGTTCCATCTGGCTCTAACTGATGCTCCTTGACCTGCATACAGGTTTCTCAGGAGGCAAGTGAGGTGGGCTGGGATTCCCATCTCTTTAAGAATTCTGTTTGTTGTGATTCACACAGTCAAAGGCTTTAGCGTAGTCAATGAAGCAGAAGTAGATGTTTTTCTAGAGTTCTCAGGAGTCCCTGAGCAAGTGTCAAATCTGTCTCCTGGAGAAAGGAAAGGAGGAGGAGGTTGCAGGGCAGACCATCGGATCGGGGCAAAGCCCATGCCTGCCGCTCCATAAGACAGAGATGTGGTTACCCAGGACCTCCGGCAGCAGAAAGAGTGGTACCCAAGCTGATGCCACTGCCCAAGAGCTATCAGACCCTTGGTGGTTTCTGAGTGTAGCAGGGGCTTTCAGAATGTGGGGAACAAAACTGGGTCCTGTAAATGTGGCCTGAGACTCCTGAGGGAAGAAAAGGGTGAGTGACTGAAGGAAGTAGAGCAAACTGCCCCCCAAGCCTCCTGACCCTGAGAGGTGTGAGGGAAGGGCTCTGGGGGCTCCACCCCAAGGTGGAGAAGCTGACCAATAAGAACAGGGAGGACCTCCTCACAAGCAGTGTCCAAGATGAAATTTGGGAAGAAGGGAACAGAGAAAGGGGCTTCCCAGGTGGCGCTAGTGGTAAAGAACCCGCTTGCCAATGCAGGAGCACAGGAGACCTGGGTTCGATCCCTGGGTTGGTAAGATCCCTTGGAGGAGGGCATACTCCAGTATTCTTGCCTGGAGAATCCCACCAACAGAGGAGCCTGGCAGGCTCCAGTCCATGGGGTCGCAAAGAGTTGGACACTGAGCAACTTAGCAAGCAGGAAACAGAGGAAGAGGCTGGGCACTGTGTTATGTTGTGTGTTTATTTCTACAAAAAGCTTTAACAGATATGAAATGATCAATGAGTTCATAAAAAAATGCTCAACATCACTAATCATCAGGAAGGTGAAGATCAAAACTACCAGGAGAGGGACTTCCCTGGTGGTCCAGGCCTTAGCACTTCCTCTGACAAGGGCCCAGGTTCAAGCCCCGGATGGGGAACTAAGATCCCACAAGACACGTGAAAGTGAACGTGTTAGTTGCTCAGTCATGTCCGACTCTTGACGACCCCATGGACTGTAGGTCACCAGGCTCCTCTGTCTATGGGATTTCCCAGGCAAGAATACTGGAGTGGGTAGCCATTCCCTTCTCCAGGGGATCTTCCCAACTCAGGGGTTGAACCCAGGTCTCCCACATTGCGGGCAGATTCTTTATCATCTGAGCCGCCACCAGCGAAGCCCCACAGTACACGTGGCATGGTCAAAAAGAAAAAAAATACCAGGAGATACCACTTTACACCCATTAGGATGCCCTTCTTTTTCTACTTTGGCTGCGCCGGGTCTTACTTTAGTTGCAGCATGTGGAATCTTGAATTGCAGCGTATGAATTCTCAGGTGCAGCGTGTGGGATCTAGTTCCCTGACCAGGGATCCAACCTGGATCCCCTGCATTGAGAGTGTGAAGTCTTAGCCACTGAACCACCAGCGAAGTCCCTAAGACCCCTATTTTAAAAAAAGAAGCGAGAGAGAAAAGTGTTGGTGAATTGTGGGAAAAGCACAACTCCTGTGCATTGTGGGAATGTCACATGGTACAGTTGTGGAAAGCAGTGTGCAGTTCCTCAAAATACTAAACACAGAACTCCCGTTTGATCCAGAAGTTCCACTTCGCAGCATATCCTCCAAAGAACTGAAAGTAAGCACATGGACAAGTATTTGGGCACCAGTGTTCTGGAAGCGTTATTCACAGTAGCTGAAATGTGAATTCATAACCTGACAAAGGCTGTGCCTTGTTTCTTAGAGTGGTTTGCAGTCCAGCTGCAACGAGTATTTGAAATCCTGGTTCTTGGGCACCACTCTCAATCTACTGAAGCAAATCTATTTGTTTTTCTCTTTTCCCCTGTTTTAAAAAATTTGTCAAGTGATTCTGATGTACCTTATAAGTTGAGAACCACTGATCTGGTGATCCAGGTCAGAGGCTTCCACACTGGCTGCATATTATCACCTGGAAACTAAAAACAAAAAAAGTTTCTGGAAGATTTTTACTCATTAGTTCTTAGGTAGGGCCTATGCACATTTTAAGAAGCCCCCCAGATATGTCTGATGCAAGAAATCACTGGTCAAGACTTTCTAGTGATTTATAAGGAATGAAATAATTTGAAAGCTACCCAGTAACTCTTGGGATTAATCTTATGAATCAATTCTTAAACTACTGCTTTTGATTTAAAGTCAGATTTGAGACTGAAATAAAAATGGCAGGAAACAGGTATAGAATTTTGGTAAATTGAACTTGTGTGACCAATTTTAAAACAAATCATATTTATTGAATGAATGCAAGGCACATGTATTTTTATAAATGTATTTACCTTTTGAAGATTTCTTAAAATGTCTATAGTATGTACTAGCATCCACTATTCTGGGGACTTCCCAGGTGGCACAGCAGTAAAAAAATATCTCCCTGCCAATGCAGGAGACTTTTTGTTAAGAGACCTGTGTTCGATCCCTGGGTTGGGAAGAACCCCTGGAGAAGGGAATGGCCACCCACTCCAGGATTCTTGCCTGGAGAATTCCATGGACAGAGGTGGGCCCCAGTCCAAGGGGTTGCAAAGAGTTGGGCAGGACTGAGCGACTGAACACACACAAAAGGTGGTAACAACCAGTGTCCATCAACGGATAGATGGATTCTTAAAACGTGATCTAGCCATATAGTGGAATATTTTTTGGTCTAAAAAGGATTAAAATTCTTATATATGCCATAACATGGATGAACCTCAGAGACATTGTGCTAAATAAAATAGGTCACAGATTTCCCTGGTGGTCCTGTGGCTAAGACTCTGAGCTCCCAGTGCAGGGGCCTGGGTTCAATCCCTGGTTTGGCAACTAGATCCCACGTGCCACAACTAAAGATCCTATATGCTGCAATGAAGACCCAGCAAAGCTAAATAAACAATTTTTTTAAAAAAATTAAAATAGGTCAGACACATATTGCATAGTTCAACTTATATGAAGGCCCTAGAACACATACATTCACAAGACAGAGAATAGAATGGTCGCCAGGACCAGATGGAAGGAGGAATAGGGAGCTGTTTAATGTGTACAGACTTCTCAGTTCTGCAAGATGAAGAGTTCCAGAGGCTGGGTGGACAACAATGTGAATTTACTTAATGCTGCTGAGCAGTACATTTAAGAATGTTTAAGAAAGTGAAAGAGGAGAGTGAAAAGGTTGGTTTGAAGCTCAACATTCAGAAAACAAAGATCACGGCATCTGGTCCCATCACTTCATGGGAAATAGATGGAAAAACAGTGGAAACAGTGTCAGACTTTATTTTTTTGGGCTCCAAAATCACTGCAGATGCTGATTGCAGCCATGAAATTAAAAGACGCTTGCTCCTTGGAAGGAAAGTTATGACCAACCTTGATAGTATATTAAAAAGCAGAGACATTACTTTGCCAACCAAGGTCCGTCTAGTCAAGGCAATGGTTTTTCCCGTGGTCATGTATGGATGTGAGAGTTGGACTGTGAAGAAGGCTGATCGCCGAAGAATCGATGCTTTTGAACTGTGGTGTTGGAGAAGACTCTTGAGAGTCCCTTATACTGCAAGGAGATCCAACCAGTCCATTCTAAAGGAGATCAATCCTGGATGTTCATTGGAGGGACTGATGCTAAAGCTGAAACTGCAATACTTTGGCCACCTCATGCGACGAGTTGACTCACTGGAAAAGACTCTGATGCTGGGAAAGGTTGGGGGCGGGAGGAGAAGGGGACGACGGAGAATGAGATGGCTGGATGGCATCACCGACTCTGTGGACATGAGTTTGAGTGTACTCCGGGAGTTGGTGATGGACAGGGAGGCCTGCCGTGCTGTGATTCATGGGGTCGCGGAGAGTCGGACATGACTGAGCGACTGAACTGAACTGAAGATGGTCAGGCTGGCTATCTCAGAGGACAGTCCAGGTTCCTAGGACAGGCAGTAGGACAACGTGAGGACCGCACGGGGCCCAGGATCATGAATTTGAAAGAAAACCAGTTGAACCAGCCTCAGGATGTTAATCCAGAACATTCAGCTTTCCAGGGGCAGCTGAGAAGGGCAGGTGAAGAGGAGCTGGTTGGGTTCGCCTTGGGTGGCGGTTTGCCAGGTGGCTGTAACAGAGGAAGAGAACGATGTATTAGGAGAGGCCAGCTGCTGTAACAAAGAGCCCCCAGATTGCCCTGCTGAGTACCACAAAACCTCGCTTCAAGCTCACATTAAAAGCCTCCTTTGTTCCTGGTCAGGGGCCTCTCCTCCAGGTGGTTCCTCCCTTCTCACGATGCTGTTGCCCTCACTCTGCAGCTCCCTAGATCACTAGGAAAGGGGAAGGAGGTGTGAAGGCATAGCAAACATTGAACCTCCTTGGCCCTGGAGGGGCACGTTTGAGCTGTGTGTGTGTCACGGTCCGTTCATGTGGTGGGCAGGCAGCCTTCCTTCCATGTGGAGATCCAGGGAACCAGGCACTTTGGGTTTCTGTGTTGTTTTTTTTCAGCTGTGCTGTGTCTTAGTTGCTGCCCATGGGATCTTCACTGTGGCCAGCAGGATCTAGTTCCCAGACCAGAGACTGAACCCGGGGCCCCCTGCCATGGGAGCAGAGTCTTAACCACTGGACCACCAGGGAAGTCCTGAAGCAGGCACTTTGGAAGGAGTGCCCCTGCCCTGGCTTCTTCCCCTGGATCCAGGGAAGCAGGAGGGCAGAGAGGCTCCCCAGGACACAAGGAGTCTCGTGGTCCTAGCCCGCCACAAGGGGAGGGGTTATGGGGAAGTATGGTCTTCCCATGTTCCCAGGAAGAAGGGAGCCCAAGTAGTGGGAGTTCTCCATGTTCCCAGGAAGAAGGGAGCCCAAGTAGTGGGAGTTCTCATGGAGTCTCTGCCAGGAGGGTGGGTTTAAGAGGGTGTGATAATTGCAGCTTGATCTGAGGGTTGAAAAAGATCAGAAGTGGTAGCCAGAGTGCTTCCTTGGGGGTCCAGTGGCTAAGACTTTGCACTCCCAATGCAGGGGGCCCAGGCTTCATCTCTGGTCAGGGAACTAAATCCCACATGTCTCAATGAAGTTTGAAGATCCTGAGTGGGGCAACTAAGACCCAGTGTAGCCAAATAAATAAATACTTTAAAAAATAGAAAGAGAGAAAAGAATAGGAGTGGTAGCCAGGGAAGGTCCCAGTGGAGCACACTTAGATCAAACAATAGGAGCTGTTGGATCCAAAGTAGGAAGCTGTAAAGGGCACAGTTCAGTTCAGTCACTCAGTCGTGTCCGACTCTGCAATCCTGTGGACTGCAGCGCACCAGACTTCTTTGTCCATCACCAACTCATAGAACTTGCTCAAACTCATGTCCATTGAGTTGGTGATGCCATCCAACCATCTCATCCTCTCTTGTCCCCTTTTCCTCCTGCCTTTAATCTTTCCCAGCATCAGGGTCTTTTCCAATGAGTCAGTTCTTCGCATCAGGTGGCTTTGGCCACCTGACTAGAGCTTCAGCTTCAGCATCAGTCCTTCCAGTGAGTATTCAGGACTGATTTCCTTTAAGACTGACTGGTTTGATCTCCTTGCAGTCCAAGGGACTCTCAAGAGTCTTCTCCAACACCACAGTTGAAAAGCATCAACTTTTTGGTGCTCTGCTTTCCTTATGGTCCAACTCTCACATCCATTAATGATTACTGGAAACACCATAGCTTTGACTAGATAGACCTTTGTTGACAAAGTAATGTCTCTGCTTTTTAAAATGAGACATATTAAATAACGTCTCATATTAAATAATGAAACAGCACAGGGCCCACCCACATATGAGTGCAGGTGGACGTGTGGACAAGAGGCCAGGAGTACAGAGTTCTTTCTCCGTTCACCCCCCAGCTGTGGGTCAGGCTCTGTATGAAGCTCTTGGTCACTATTCACTTATTTAATCCTCTAACAACTGTATGAGGTAGGGGCTCGAATTGTTCCCACCACCGCCAGTATCCCAGCTCATGCATTCACCGAGGAGCAGCCCCTGGAGGAGGGCGAGGACTACGGGGTCGGTAGAGGCAGCGGCCAGCACAGGGAGAAGGGAGGGAGGTCTCACGGGCAGAGGACCGAGGCTGCGGGCCTTTGGGGGAGGGGGTCGCTGCGGGGCCTCAGCCCCTGTCTGGCGACCTGGCTTCCTGGGAGAATCTGCTAGCGGATTCTACTTGCCTTCCGGGAGTCAAACCTTTGCCCCAAGGCTCCAGGAGCTGCCCTCGGCCACCCCCCGCACCCTCCCCCGGCCAGTCTGGCGCCGCAGCCTCGGGCGGTGCCTAGCTGTTATCTGGTAAATATAAGCTCTAATTGCAAAAGCGACTTCATCAAGCCGGTCGGAAAAAACCGGAAAAGGCTTTAGCTGCTCCTGATGAACACGGGAGCGGCTCCTACCGGGTCCCAAGCGCGGGAGGGGGTTTGGAGAGCAGGGGAGGCCTGTGTCCCCAGTCACCCGCCCCTCGGCCCAGCGCCCTCTCACCGACAGCGGCCGGCGGAGCGCAGGAGTCCTCCCCCGCCCTCCTCCCCTTAGCCCCTGGCCTTGGAATTTGGCCTGGAAGCTGGGCGGGGTGGGGGTGGGTGGGTGGGAGGTGAGGGGGTGCTGGGTACGGCCGCTGGTCTCTAGGACCCAGTGGATTCCAAGGCTGCCGCCAAGCGCTCCTCTGCCCTGTTAGATGGCTCAGAAGCTAGGCACCAGCCAAGGTCACACAGAGGGTCGCCAGGGAAGCCCCACCTCTGGGAGGCTCCTTCAGACTGAGATGGGAGTGGGGGTCACCAAGGACAGCTTGGGGCATCCACGCTAGGGACCGGAGGTGCTCCTGGGGGAGAGACCCTCCCAGGGAGAGAGACCCTCCCAGGAGAGAGGGGCCAGGTCCTGAGCCTGCAGAGTGGGGATTGCGGGGTGGGGCCCAGCCCGGCCATGGGATCCCAGGTTGACAGAACCAATGACTCCCGCCTGCGCCCCGGCCTCAGCTTACCCATCTGTTCAAGGGGCCCTCGGGTCCTGCTGGGTTTTCTCCACAGGAAGGAAAGCCACCCCAACGCCACTTGGCACAAGTCCCCGTCCTCAGGGCCCAGGCCTGACTGAGCAGGAAGGAGTCCAGTGGGGCAGTTCCTGAACCAGGGTTTCCTGATGCCTGCCCAGAGGTCTGGTTCTCCACAGGGTGACTTCCCTCAGAACAGGGATCTTCTAAACAACTGCGTTTCTTATGTCACAAAAATAAGGCATCTAGGGCACAAAACCAGGGGACAGGTTTCCAACAAAATCAGAAGGTGGGTTTGGAAGGCTCTCCGGTGAGGACACAGGAAATGCACCCAGGGGACCCCAGGGATCACTGCTGGTAGGTGGATGGTCACTGCCAGGGCCTACCTGGGGGCCCCAGGAGGACTTCCTGTGCCCTGGGGCCTCAGAGTTAGATTTTTGATGTCACTTCTAAATAAAGATAGTCAGAGAGACGTGGTCAGGCTTGAAAATGCTCTTCAGTGTGCCACAAACTGTAATTATTCTTAATGAATCCTGCTATTAGCTTGTGAACAGTGAAATTCTCTTGTGCAGGAGCTTTTGCGTGTGTCTTAAGAGCACTGATGTGTGGTCTTCCCTGGTGGTCCTGTGGTGAAGGCTCCATGTTTCCACTGCAGGGAGCATGGATCAACCCCTTTTCTGGGAACTAAGATCCCCTATGCCACACAGCACGGCCGAAAAAAAAAGGCATAGATTTGTTCAATTTACATGTAGTACATCATGAGGAACGCTGGGCTGGAAGAAGCACAAGCTGGAATCAAGATTGCCGGGAGAAATATCAATAACCTCAGATATGCAGATGATACTACCCTTATGGCAGAAAGTGAAGAGGAACTCAAAAGCCTCTTGATGAAAGTGAAAGAGGAGAGTGAAAAGGTTGGTTTGAAGCTCAACATTCAGAAAACAAAGATCATGGCATCTGGTCCCATCACTTCATGGGAAATAGATGGAAAAACAGTGGAAACAGTGTCAGACTTTATTTTTTTGGGCTCCAAAATCACTGCAGATGCTGATTGCAGCCATGAAATTAAAAGACGCTTGCTCCTTGGAAGGAAAGTTATGACCAACCTTGATAGTATATTAAAAAGCAGAGACATTACTTTGCCAACCAAGGTCCGTCTAGTCAAGGCAATGGTTTTTCCCGTGGTCATGTATGGATGTGAGAGTTGGACTGTGAAGAAGGCTGATCGCCGAAGAATCGATGCTTTTGATCTGTGGTGTTGGAGAAGACTCTTGAGAGTCCCTTATACTGCAAGGAGATCCAACCAGTCCATTCTAAAGGAGATCAATCCTGGATGTTCATTGGAGGGACTGATGCTAAAGCTGAAACTGCAATACTTTGGCCACCTCATGCGACGAGTTGACTCCCTGGAAAAGACTCTGATGCTGGGAAAGGTTGGGGGCGGGAGGAGAAGGGGACGACGGAGGATGAGATGGCTGGATGGCATCACCGACTCTGTGGACATGAGTTTGAGTGTACTCCGGGAGTTGGTGATGGACAGGGAGGCCTGCCGTGCTGTGATTCATGGGGTCGCAGAGAGTCGGACACGACTGAGCGACTGAACTGAACTGAACGTGTTTCAAATATACCCCAGTTTTATAAAAAATATTTTTAGATTAAAAAAATAATTTTATTTATTTTGACTGTGCTGGGTCTTTGGCGTCCAGAGGCTTTTCTCCAGCTGCGGTGAGTATGGGCTACTCTTCCTTGTAGTGTGCAGGCTTCTCATTGCCGTGGCTTCTCTTATTGCAGAGCACGGGCTCTAGGGCAAGCGCGCTTCAGTGGCTGCGGTTCCCAGGCTCTAGAACACAGCAGGAGCAGTAGTTGTGGTGCTCATGCTTAGTTGCTCTGGGGCCTGTGGGATCTACCCGGATCAGGGTAGATCCCACGTCATCTGTATTGGCAGGTGGATTCTTTACCAGTGCGTCTTCAGGGAAGCCCTATGCCCCAGTTTTGATAATTATAAGGAGGTACCAGCATGCCTTGGAGATACTGCGGGTTGAGTTCCAGACTACCTCAATAAAGCGAGTATCGAAATAAAGGAAGTCACACGGTTTTTTTGTTTGTTTCCTAGTGCATATACCACGTATTCCTAGTATACCACAGTCTATTAAGTGTGCAATAACTGTGTCTAAAAAACAGCGTACATCCTGTCAACTGAAAAAATCCACAACCTAGAAGTTGAGAATTACAGTTTCTTAAAAACATTTCTGGCCGCGCTGCTTTTTGCTGCGCCCGCGGGCCTCCTCTGCTTGGTGAGTTTGGGCTACTCTCTAGTTGCAGTTTGCGGCTTCTCATTGCAGTGGCTTCTCTCATTTCACAGCACAGGTTCTAGGGCCTGCAGGCTTCAGGAGTTGAGGTGCATGGGCTTGTTGCTCTGGGCCACGTGGCATCTTCCCAGACCAGGGATCAAACCTGTGTCCCCTGCATTGGCAGATGGCTTCTTAACCACTAGACCCCCAGGGAAGCCCGAGAATTATGTTTTATTGGGTGGACATTCTGAGATAGCTTGGAGGGACTGCTCCAAAGAGGTAAGGGACGAACCAGGGTACAGAGGAGTTTTTGCAACAAAAACCAGGTAGTGGGATCATTAAAAGATTACTGTTAATTAAAGGAAACTAGACATGTCGAGTTAATGAATTTAGTGCTTTTCTGTGTATGGAAAGATACCAGAGTCTAGGTTCACTGAAATAATTCCTTTGCTCTGCACCTGAACTATCTAGGGCCCAAATCCTATCCTTCCCCATCCCAGTTCCTCAGGGTACACCACTGGGTGTGGCCGATGGCTGGATGGCCACCGCATCCTTTGTTCACAGATATGGCAGATAACATTCTTTATCCACATACTTTAAAAAATACTTTATTGCTAAAAACTGCTAACCATCATCTGAGCCTTCACTGAGCGGAAATCTTTTTGCAAATCTATCAATATCAGCTGCAAAAGAAATGCACAACCTAAAAGTTGAGAGGTATGTTTATTTGGGGACCTTCCTGAGGAATGTAGTCTGGGAAATAGCCTTTCAGATAGCTCTGAGGAAACGTTCCAAAGAAGCAAAGGGAGGCAAAGGGAGAAGCTGGGATATACAGGATTTTTGCTGAATAAAAACCAAACAAATAAATAAATGAAAATTAGAGTCAAACATCAAAACATGACTGCTAATCACAAAAATCAGACATCTCGAGTTAATGGTTTTAGTGTTTTCTCTGGATGGCAAGATGCAAGAGTCTGGGCTCAGTGCAATTATTCCTTTGATAGGCATCTCAGCTATCCAGCGCCAGGATTCTGTTTTTCTCCATCCTGAATTCCCCTCAGGGTGCACAGCAAGGGGGCTGCCGCAGTGATTGATGTCTCTGATGGCCACCAGACGCATCATTTACTGAAATGGCGGGCAGTAATTTTTGTTCACAAAAACAAGATCTCAGATCACAATAACAAATATAATAATAATAATGTTTCCCAAAATTACCAAAATGTGACACAGACATGAAGTGAGCAAATGCTGTTGGAAAAATGCTACCAATAGGCTTGCTCCATATAGGGTTGCCACAGATTTTGGGGAAAAAAAATGTGGTATTTTTGAGGAGCAATAAAACACGTTTTTCCTGTATTTCTTCATTTTTGAAAAATGTTAGGTGCCTCAAAGAATGGAAAAGGCCCTAGGCTCTGGTAGACTTCTGGGAGGCTCTCTGTATTGCTATTAATAGAGTTCTTTGCTCCCATCTCCTCCGGATCCCCCTCCCCCTGCCCCAGCCCCTGGCTAATGGGATGAGTTGCTGCAGGACCACCCTTACTATTAATAACACCAGGTGCTGGGGATCCAGAGAGGAATCAGTACAAGTGCACAGCTACCCTTTGTGTGGCCCTGACCTTGAGTCCAGCCCTTTCCCTGCTCCTTTCATGACTCTCCCCACCTCTAACAAACGAGTAGGGTAGAAACAGTCATCTCCATCTGGTTTAAAGGGGTAGGTAACTTGTCCTATTCTTGAAAGATGATGCTGTGAAAGTGCTGCACTCAATATGCCAGCAAATTTGGAAAACTCAGCAGTGGCCACAGGACTGGAAAAGGTCAGTCTTCATTCCAGTCGCAAAGAAAGGGAATGCCAGAGAATGCTCAAACTACCGCACAATTGCACTCATCTCACACACTAGTAAAGTCATGCTCAAAATTCTCCAAGCCAGGCTTCAGCAATATGTGAACCGTGAACTCCCAGATGTTCAAGCAGGTTTTAGAAAAGGCAGAGGCACTAGAGATCAAACTGCCAACATCCGCTGGATCATGGAGAAAGCAAGAGAGTTCCAGAAAAACATCTATTTCTGCTTCATTGACTATGCCAAAGCCTTTGACTGTGTGGATCACAATAAACTGTGGAAAATTCTGAAAGAGATGGGAATCCCAGACCACCTGACCTGCCTCTTGAGAAACCTGTATGCAGGTCAGGAAGCAACGGTTAGAACTGGACATGGAACAACAGACTGGTTCCAAATAGGAAAAGGAGTACGTCAAGGTTGTATATTGTCACCTTGCTTATTTAACTTACCTGCAGAGTACATCATGAGGAACGCTGGGCTGGAAGAAGCACAAGCTGGAATCAAGATTGCCAGGAGAAATATCAATAACCTCAGATATGCAGATGACACCACTCTTATAGCAGAAAGTGAAGAGGAACTCAAAAGTCTCTTGATGAAAGTGAAAGAGGAGAGTGAAAACTTTGGCTTGAAGCTCAACATTCAGAAAACGAAGATCATGGCATCTGGTCCCATCACTTCATGGGAAATAGACGGGGTAACAGTGGAAACAGTGTCAGACTTTATTTTTGGGGGCTCCAAAATCACTGCAGATGCTGATTGCAGCCATGAAATTAAAAGATGCTTACTCCTTGGAAGGAAAGTTATGACCAACCTAGACAGCATATTAAAAAGCGAGACATTACTTTGCCAACCAAAGTCTGTCTAGTCAAGGCTATGGTTTTTCCCGTGGTCATGTGTGGATGTGAGAGTTGGACTGTGAAGAAAGCTGATCACCGAAGAATTGATGCTTTTGAACTGTGGTGCTGGAGAAGACTCTTGAGAGTCCCTTGTACTGAAAGGAGATCCAACCAGTCCATTCTAAAGGAGATGAATCCTGGGTGTTCATTGGAAGGACTGATGCTAAAGCTGAAACTCCAATACTTTGGCTACCTCATGAGCCGAGTTGACTCACTGGAAAAGACTCTGATGCTGTGAAGGATTGGGGGCGGGAGGAGAAGGGGACGACAGAGAATGAGATGGCTGGATGGTATCACCGACTCGATGGACATGAGTTTGAGTGTACTCCGGGAGTTGGTGATGGACAGGGAGGCCTGGCGTGCTGCGATTCATGGGGTCGCAAAGAGTCGGACACGACTGAGCGACTGAACTGAACTGAACTTGTCCTAGGTCACACAGCTGGTGGAGGCAAACGCTACAGACAGCTTTTTACCTCTAATGCTATACTCAGGATACCTGCGTTTGGGGGTTGGGGTGAGAGCCTGTCCCAACCACCGAACACATGGATGTGTAAGTCCCCTGCTTTCATTAAACTCTCTGGGCCCTCGGTCCTGCCTGTGGCCTTGGCCTTGAAGCACTGATGCTAGGTGTAAGGTAGAATTGTGTCTCAGAAAGGCTCAGAGACCTCTGGAAGCTGCTGGACCTGCTCAGCCTCAGGCTAACAGAGCATCCTGGGTTGGGGTCAAACCCAGGCACTCAGTGAAGGGCCCAGTTCCATGTCACACTGCTGGCGGGGGCTGTAATTCAATCTTGAGCAGTTAGGATTTCAGTCCAATGGCCTCTCTCCACCCACATTAATATTTTAAAGCTCAGAAGTGAAACTGCGGTGACAGGGTTGAGTGCAGCCTGGGAGGGGGTGGTAAGCAGAGCCCAACCTGGGCTCTCCCTTCTGCAGTCCTCTAGGAAATCCCCACTGTGCCAAGTGCCTAGGACTTTCTGGGTCAAAGGTGCTTTTGGTGCAGAAGGATGGAGTTTCCCTATATTCAGGGGTAGGAGTCCAGGGTGGGTCCCTGGGTCCTGCGCTTACTGGCTGCCTGCCTTGGACAAATGGTTTTACCTCTGGGGTGAAACTCAACCTTCTCATCTGAGAGATGAAGCACTAATTATACTTAACATACTGCTGGCTTTGAAAGTTCAAAGATACAAATAAGGAGCTTGCCTATGGAATATCCAGTGACTCCCCTGCCAGGCCTCTCAGGCCAGACCACAGGAACCAGTCTCCAGGAAGGCCAGAGATTGGGCAGGGACCTCCCAATCTCCCCCACTCCCCTGCTCCCTGATCCATCCTAAGGCCCATCACCCATACCATGTGTCTGGTCTCAGGCAGAATTTAGCATCAAGGAGCTTTTGGAAAATTTTTTCTGATGTCCTAGAAGAAAAGACTTTATGCTTGGAACACACTCCTCCCAGCACCAGCACCTGCCGTAGCAAATTTCTCTCCAAGCCTTGCCCACGTGTGCACAAACGATCACATTTTGGTGATGAGAATGTATGTCGGATTCTCATGTTACACAGTATTATCTTCCAAGGCTGGTTTGCTACAAGGGTGTGCATTATTCATTATTCAGTGCCAGCTGCTGGATAAGAAGCCACACCAAGCAGAGACTGCATGTAACAACAGGAGGGTGGGGGTATCCTGCTTGCTGCTCACATACTGTACATCCACCCATTCACCCTTCACAACAACCCCGTGCCCTGCGAATGATAACCCATTTTACAGCTGAGGAAACTGAGGCTCAACCCAAAGTCATAACGTTAGCAAGTGCTGAGCCGGGACTTCATTCGTCCAGCAAATATTTCTTTTTAAAACCTTTTTCTTTTTGGCTGTGCTGCATCTTCATTGCTGTGTGGGCTTTTCTCGAGTTGCAGCAAGTGGGGGCTACTCTTCTTTGCAGTGCATGGGCTTCTCATTGCAGCAGCTTCTCTTGCTGCAGACCACAGGATCTAGGGCGTGCAGGCTTCAGGATTTGCGCCATGTGGGCTCAATAGTTGTGGCTCCTAGAGCTAGAAGCAACTAGGGCTCTAGAGCACAGGCTTAGTAATTGTGCTGCATGGGCTTGGTTGCTCCACAGCATGTAGGATCTTCCCAGACCAGGGATCGAACCTGTGTTTCCTGCGTTGTCGGGTGGATTCTTTGCCACTGGGCCACCAGGGAAGACCTTTTCAGCAAATATTTCTGGCACACAAGGCACTCAAGGGAAAAATGAACCCTTCCTACCAATTTCACTCCTGACTGATGCACCGACATCCTTTACAGCTCAGACTAGGATGCTAGAAAAACATTTAGGTTATTTCCAGCTTTCTTCAGTGAGAAATAACGTGGTGATGGCCAGTTTCGTACACATATTCGGGGCTTTTTGCTGCTGACGACTTCTTGTTTGGGAGGAAGTCTTGGGGATGGGTGCCGCCTCAAGGGTTGTGGGCATATTTATCCTTCTGGATTTCTCCTTTGGGTAGTGATGTGTCTGACATTTTTCCTGAACACCCACTGTGTGTTGGATACATCATCACAGATGATTCAGGAAAGTTGCTCCTATTATTATACTCATTGCAGAGGTAAAAGCAGCCTGAGGCTCCTGACTGCCTAGGAGAGATGTCTTCTCAAACTTTCAAAGCCCAGCTCAAACACACCCTAATGTAAAATTTAATATTTTAACATTACTATGCCAAGCTACCTCAGTCTCTGCCATGGAGGTTTTGCGTGGAGGTGACAACCCCAGGGCTAAGGGTGGGCCCTGACTGGCCATTGAGAGCAAGTCCAGGACTTTAGTTTGACTGTAGTGGGCAAGAAGTTTTGTATCCATACAGGCATGATGCTCTTCACATGAAGGAACCAGGACACCTGCCTTGCTCTTCACCTTCTTCATTGTGGCCTAGGGTCCTCACCTGAGTCATTCAGCCTCCACAGGACTCAGTCTCTACATCCATTAAATGGAAGCAGTAATGGACATAATTTTCCAACACCTTTAATGAGGCAATTTCTTATTCCTACAACGAATTGTGATCCTATAAGGAACTTGTAGGTTCTAATAGCCCAAACCAGCAGACATCATAGTTCCCTCAAAGGACAGAGGCCCAACCCTCACTTCCTGTACCCCTTCCTCCCTGCCACGTTTCAAGCATTCCTGTGAGATTACCAGGCTGCTGCCACGGGACAGTGGCATAAAGGCCTGTCACCTGGGCAGACCATAGACACAGCCCCACCTTCTCAGGGTTGGTATTTTTAGACAAAGTCCTTGGCCCTCTTATCTAAATGGCCTGACTGGAGACCTTGACTTCTCAGCTTTCCCACCATCCAGCTCCTCCTCTCCCCAAAGTGCTGGGCCGGTTCCCAGCTCCCTCCAGTTCAGTGTCCAGGCCCACCTCCACAACTGTCTTGACAAAAGCCCCCTTTCATCATAATCCTTTGTTCAATGAGCTCTCTCTTTTTTTTTTTTTTTTCTGTCTTGCAGCAAGTGCAGCCAAGCACTCACTGCTAAGAAGAGACGTTTTCTTCCCGAAGACTGTGAAATCCCTACACAGAAGCCATTTCCTGTATGCCAGGCGCTGAATTTCCTAAGCAACCAGAGAAACCTCTTGTCCCAGCTCACGCCGGGTAAAAAGAGGATCCGTAATTTTAAAATGTATCCAATTACTTTCGGAAAGGGCTGGGGCGCCGGGGTGAGAGAGGAGAGAGGGACACGGGGCCGTACATGTGGTAAATGGAGAAGGGGGGCCCTGGCCACCCCCTACCTCCGCGGGCAAAGGTGCGTTAGTCACAGTCACGGGACTGCCTCCTGTGCGTGGGCGGGCGGGGCGGCCTCCACAAAGCCAGGAGCCCCCGCGACACTCACCTTTGGCCAGTGTTCAGGGAGGTCGCGGGGACGCCGCCACGCCCGCCCCGCGCCCATAGGCCCAGGCATCCTCAGCACCACGGACAGGGAAACTGAGGCTGCAGAGGGTTGGGCCGGCGGCGCGGCCTTGAACCTGTCTTCCCCCCTTTCGGGCCTCGGCTTCTGACCCAGGGACAATAATTTCTCACGCTCCAGCTTGGACGGGGCGTGGCCACGCCTCGCGGAGAGCGGAGCCGGCGCCGGGAAATGTTCTAAAAACACACGTACGGAGCTGCAGAAGGAGGTGCCTCGCTCCAAGGTCGTGGGGAAAGAGAGGCCGGCCTCCGGGCACCCGCTTCCTGCCTGCCCGCCCCCTGCCAGGCCTCAGCCTCTGCTGTCCTGCAGGTTTCGAGGGGAGTCCAAGCAAAGTTTCAGCCCCCAAAGCCGAGGTCTGGCTCTCCCGAAGTTCAAGGGCCGCCCGGCCCCCGGCCGCCCTCGGGGAGCCCCCAGCGGGTTTACTAGCTTTCTGCATCCTTGAGACCCCAGGAGCCGGCTCGACGCTCCGCCCCCTTGAGGCCCCGCCCCCTCGAGGGCCCGCCTCCTTCTCCCACAGCACCCGGGAGGCGGGGCGGGGCCGGTGTGCTTCCGCAGCCAATGGGTAGGCGGCGTGGAGAGGGCGGAGGCGGTTGTGATGCGCCGGGGCCGGAGGGCGGCGGCCAATCAGCGGCGAGCGCGAGGGCGGGCTGTGACGCGGCCGGCGCTCCTCGTGCGGCAGCGGTATAGGAGCGAGCGCCACGGCGAGCGGGACCAGCGGAGTGCAGCCGCTGCCGCCCGCGCTCGCTGCCTCTGCGCCGCCGCCGCCCCGCACCCGTCCGCCGCGCCCCCAGCCGCCCGCGCCCCGGGCCTGCCCGTCGGCGAGGGGGCGAGCGGCCTCGGCGCCCGGCCTCCGTGAGGGGGGCGTCCGGCCGGACCCTGAGCTTCGCCCTCACGCGCTGCGGCCGACCGCGCCTCCTCGGCCGCCTGCCCGGCATGAAGACCAAGTTCTGTAACGGGGGCGAGGCGGAGCCCTCGCCGCTTGGGCTGCTGCTGAGCTGCGGCGGCGGGGGCAGCGCGGCCCCGGCGCCCGGCGTGGGGCAGCAGCGCGACGCCGCCAGTGACCGCGAGCCCAAGCAGCTGGGCGGGCGGCAGCCGCCGCTCGCGCTGCCCCCGCCGCCGCCGCCGCCGCTGCCGCTGCCCCCGCCGCCCCCGCCGCCGCCGCCGGCGGACGACCAGCCCGAGCCCCGGACGCGGCGCAGGGCCTATCTGTGGTGCAAGGAGTTCCTGCCCGGCGCCTGGCGGGCCCTTCGCGAGGACCAGTTCCACATCAGTGTCATCAGGTCGGTGGCACGGGGGCGGGCGGGCGGTCAGGTGACGCCGGCCGGGGGCGGGCCCGACCGGGGGGGGCTCTGCGGCCGGCTAAGCCTCCTTTCACTGTCCCTTCTGAAATAGGGGCCAGATCCAGTAAAACGGACCCCGCGGCCTCTCAAGGCCACCCCCCGACCCCCCGCCTAAGGCAGGCTGTTGAAAACATACCGGCGTCGTGGGAAAGCAGGTCTCTTCTAAGGAGAACAATATTGTTCAGTCACAAAGTACACTTTGTACAGAAGCTTAAAATAGGTCTGAAAGAAGTGAAAGTGTTGGTCGCTCAGTCATGTCCGACTCTTTGTGACTCCATGGGCTGTAGCCCACCAGGCTCCTCCGTCCATGGGGATTCTCCAGGCAAGGATACTGGAGTGGGTTGCCATGCTGTCCTCCAGGGGATCTTCCCGACCCAGGGATCGAACCCGGGTCTCCTGCATTGGCGGCGGATTCTTTACCTGCTGAGCCACCCGGGAAACTTGAAATATGTCTAGCAAGTCCCTTTGGGTTTAGGGCCTTGAATGAAGGAGGCATATTGTGGCGCTTAAAAAAAATCACTTGGTGACTTTTGCTTTTCGTTTCTCTAGTCCAAGATTAGATCTCTTTCATGCTGAAAGAGACATTTGTATGTGGTGAAGGGGTGGCCTCTGTTCATTCCTCACTAACCTTGCAGACATGTTGGTGGGTGACAAGCCAAAATTAGGATGTGTGGCTCTAAAAATAGCTACTAAGAGAAAGGTAAAAAGATTTTGCCCCCTTTTTTAAGCTTAGAAAACACAATCATAAGTTTAAATTACAAGAAATGTATGTGTACGTATTCAGGCTTAACCAGAAAACATAAATTTGGTTTTTGTCAATACTACGCCTTTGAGATGACCACTTACCGTTGAGTAGGTTTCCTTCTGTTGAGACATTTAAAAATGTGTGGTCTTTTACTGCTAATTTTCTTTTAACTGTTTGACCAGGTTGAATGCAGTGTCTAGAAGCTGGCTGGCTGGCTGCCACCAATAATGCTGAAATCCAGTTTTCGTCATTTGATTCCTTTTCTGTGCCCAGTGTTTCACCAGAGCCGCAAATGCAGCAGAATTAACTGACCTTCACTTTCTGTTTGTGCCAGTGGCCTTCCTTACAGATATGCTTAGGAGCAGTGAGAGTCGAAGAGAAAGGAAAGCCCAAGAATTGCCTAATTAAACATTTTGTTTTTTTTTGTTTTTTCTCCCCAAATGAAACTTTTTTCCAAGCTATCACATTTAGTTAGGCCTGAAAATTCTCTGTGAGAGGATTGTCCCATGTGATGCTCAGATCACCCAACTGTAAAATGGAAGGTGTAAAGGGGCAGCGGCTTGCCTGAGGTCAGTGGCTCTGAGCCGACCTTAGAGCAAGCTGCCCAGCCTCTTGAACCCACTGCCTACTCCAGTGCTCTCGCCTTTTGCCTCTGAAAACATTTGGACAGCCCGGATCCAGCCGTAGGTGTTTTTGTGGCCCCTTTCTGGCGAGTGTCACTCGTTAGCGAAACCTTTTGTGTTTTGTGCAAATCTGACAATATAAAAGCTTAGAGGATGTCGATGGAAAAACTAATCAATCGTCAATCTAAGAACGAAATGGGAAGTTTTATTTGAGCCAGGCTGAACCTCGTAACCTGGAGACAGTCTCTGAGAGCTCTGAGAACTGTTGGGAGTGTGGGGGGCTGTGTGTACGTGGCCAAGAGCGACCTTGCTAACAAGTACACGTGTCAGCAGAAGGTTCCTTCTAATCAGGAGGAACAGACATCTGTGTTAATGATCTCAGTGTGGGAAGGTGCAGGAATCTGGCTTTGTGAAATATTTCTCCTGGAAACAATCCGAGGGCCAATTTGGTCATTTTTCCTAGAGCAAGAAGTACCTCATCCTAATCTTTGCCCTGAATTCCTTTTGGGATGTATGCGAGTCAGTGACTACAGTGGCTAATGATTTGATGCTTATAGAACTGGATGGTGGGCAGGGTTCTCTGTAGTCCTTTCCCTTTCAGTCTTAATTTGACCAAGGTTTAGGAGGCATTTGGTGAGCAATTCCATGGTGCTAGCCATGCTGTTTCCCAGGTCAGGGGAGGATTTCCTTGATAAGCCCCTTGATGGGTTGTTGGTGGACTAGAGCCTGTGAACAGTAACCAAAGGCCTCTGGACCACTATCGTAGTAGTCTGTTATGCTCCAGGAAACAGCTGCCTCTTGTTGCTTCTTCCCACATGTGGAGCTATGCTACTATATTCACTGGTTTTACAGAGCTGTATACTTAGTCAATCATTTCAAGTTATCTAACGGCCATTAATTTTATTGGAGGCTTAGTCACACATTTGGTAATGCAGGAGAGAGTAATCTTATAAAATAGGCAGAATGAAAGTAATATAGCTAGTGACATTAACAAGGTCACGAGTGAGTATTTAAACTAAGAACTTGCGTTAGGTGCAGCCCAGTCTCTTCTGGGCCAATTGCCGTCTTGAAGGGAAATGATGTATTGGCATTGTAAACGTGACACATGCATGTATGATGTACTTTAAGGGAAACGATAACGCTGGCACTGCACAGATGTCTGCACATGCAGGGCAGTGACTCCTGAGAGGACTGAGGGGAAGGAAGGGTTGAGAGGAGTTTTGTGGTTGGCTCCAGAATAAGGAAAATTGATCTTTGTGGTTGAGTGGGTATTTCTGCCACCGGGGAGGGCTGGTTAACAATATAACACTCCAGGGGGTAGGGAGGAGGCCGAAATGGGCAGAGAAGAATTTTATGTTTAAATTTTTCTTGTCTTGCCTTAAAATAAAAATCTTTATTTCATCAAGAATGTTTTGTTTCTTTTCTCCAAGAATCAGTAATCTTGGAAGACACAGCTTTCCTACTGGCTTGGTGGACCTTTTAGAATGATGTTGTATGGTGTGGTGTTAGTCCTGTTTTCTGGAATAATGTAGTTATGGAACGAGTTGAATGTGGAGAAGGAGGTGTTTTAGGGTATGGAAAGCGGGTGATGTCTAGTTTAAAAAAAAAAGACAATTCAGAGTGGGGAGAGGGCTACACCTGTGAAATTCAGTGGCCCTCCACAGCCAGTTCCTTTATAGGTTCTGGTGATGGCGTCTCCCTGGCCCAGGCCTCCAGCCCCGGCTTTCTGCTGGGTGCTGGGCCGTCTTCAGTTTATGAGAGCTTGCTCAGCTCAGTCCAGCCAGTCTGTCCCACGTTTAACCCTTTTGCTTCTCCCCACCCTGGAATATGCTTATCCTGCTTTTTTTTTCCTTTTTCTTTGAACTGTTAATATTAACAGCAGCCGGCTGGTGCCCCAGGGTTATTTCTCAGTCTTCTCATTCTCTCTGGAAGCCTTTGTCAACACTCGATGGCAGCTAAACCCTGGTGCCCTGCTTCTGCGCCCACACCTCGCTTCTGCTCCTGCCCTGCTGTCCTGGCTTAGACCCTGTAACAGGAGGTGCTTGTGCTGTGGGTTGCCTCACCCCCGTTCAGTACACCATTGCCAGGGATTTCTCAAATATCCCAACTCCTTTGTTTGAAAGTTTACTGTGGCTTCTGTAGCTGAAGAATAAAATCCAAACTTGTTTGCATGTGTTACACTTGGGCCCCAGCCTTACTTTTTCAGAGTGGTTCTTTTTTTGTTATTGTTTTATAAATCTCTCCTTTCCTGTAACCAGCGACAACTAACTGAGCTAGTTAGACTTGACCTTGTATTTCTTGAATGAGCTTTGTGTTTTCAGTCTCCAGGCCTTTCTTTGCTCCTACACTCTACTTGGCAGCCCGGTGTCTGCTTTTAAAATACCTCCTTCAAGCCCTAAGTTAGAGAGCCAGAAGAATTTCTTCCTCACTTAGGTTTCTTCTAAAGCACTTTCTGCATAGACACCTTTGTGTCACAGCACTTACCGTATTGTGTGTTTATTCGTTCAGCTGCGTTAGATTGAATGTTTAGAGGGAGGTCGTGTTCATCTTTACATCTCCAGCTGTAGAAAAGCGCTTGACTTTAGCCCCTGGATTTTAGCTTAAATTGGCTTCTTTTCTGTCCTTCTAATGTGATGACGGGGTCTTTGTCATCAGACTTCTGGTTGCCGAAGTCCCTCTAGCTGAGAGTGGTATAGGGAAAGATAAAAATGACTGTAACATGACAGTTGTCCATAATGAGCTGACCACTTGGGCGTTTTCTCCGTGCCTGGACATCGTAGCTGAACACCAGCTCATACCTCTGCCCATCAAATCAATGTCACTGTCACACTCAGCGCTGCCTGGTAAAGCAGCCACGGTCGTGAGTGTAATTGTTAATCTTGCAAAAGATGCACAATGTCTTTTAAGTTTGAGGAAGAAAATGTTTGAGGACTAAAAGTTTCACACGTGTCCCTCTACAGCCCACTACTAGTTAAGAAACGATGGGGTAGATGATACCACGAGCTCTTCAAAATTGAATCGTTTGAGTATCAAGACAGAGAGGCCCTTGAAAAAGACTGGCAAAATTCTACAGCAGAAGTTAAAGAAGGAGTGAGTTGTGCTTTATGCTGCCATCATAAATGTTTTTGGAAAAATTAAGCCAAATTCCCTACTTGGTTTCCTTTTTATGTCATAGTTCCATTTATAACCTACATTATGTTACATGTAAGAACATAAACGATTCTGTTTCATTTTTCAAGATAAAGTTTCATTTACACTTTGTTTTTACTACACACTGAAAATTTGGTCCCTTAATTGGCTTTACTTCTTTCAAAAAAAAAAAAACAGAATAAACTTTAGAGTAGTTTTGGATTAGCAGCCAAATTGGTCAGAAAGCACAGCGTTTGCTTTTTACCTGCCCCTCCCCCACAGCCCCCATCACTTGGTCGCTCTCCTCCCCGAGTGGCGCCCTTGGTACAGTGCGGGCCTGCACTGACCTGTCCTTAACCAGGGTCTGCAGTTTATGTTAGGGTTCACTCCTGGTGGTGAACATGCTGTGGGTTTGGACAAATGCATGATGACGTAGTGTATCCACCACTGTAGGATCCTACAGAAGAGCCTCATGACCCCCAAAATCCTGTGTCCTCTGTCTATCCCACCCTCCCCTCCACCCCTGATCTTTTTAGTGTCTCCATAGGTTTGCCTTTTCCAGAATGTCATATGGTTGGAATCATGCAGTACAGCCTTTGCAGATTGCCTTCTTTCACTTGATAAACATTTACATTTACTCCATGTCTTTTCATGGCTTGATAGTCTTAGCGCTGAATCATTTCCCATGGTCTGGGTGTACCACAGTTTTATCCATTAGCCTACTGAAGGATATTTTTGATTGCTTCCACGTTTTGACAGTTATTAATACAGCTCTTAGGAACATCCTTGTACAGGTTTTTGTGTGGACATAACTTTTCAGTTCGTTTGGGTAAATAGCAAGCACAGTTGCTGGATTATATGGTAAGAGTATGTTTATGTAAGAAACTGCCAAAGTGGCTGTACCATTTCTCATTCCCATCAGCAGTGAATGAGGGGGATGTGGAGCAGTGAATTGCTCCACACCCTCATCAGTATTTGATGTCAGTTTTCTGGATTTTGGCCATTTGAGAAGGTATGTAATGGGATCTGGTTTTAATTTGTGATTTTCTATAATGACAAGGAGGTCCACCAGTCCATTCTAAAGGAGATCAATCCTGGGTGTTCATTGGAAGGGCTGATGCTAAAGCTGAAACTCCAATACTTTGGCCACCTCATGCGAAGAGTTGACTCACTGGAAAAGACTCTGATGCTGGGAGGGGTTGGGGGCAGGAGGAGACGGGGACGACAGAAAATGAGATGGCTGGATGGCATCACCGACTCGATGGACATGAGTTTGAGTGAACTCTGGGAGTTGGTGATGGACAGGGAGGCCTGGCGTGCTGTGATTCATGGGGTCGCAAAGAGTCGGACATGACTGAGCCACTGAACTGAATGACAAGTGATGTGAAGCATCTTTTCGTATGCTTACTTGCCATCTGTATATCTTCCTTGGTTAGTTGTTTGTTTAGGTTTTTTGCCCATTTTCAATCAGGTTGTTTTCTTATTGTTGAATTTTGAGAGTTCTTTGAATATTGTAGATAGTAGTCCTTTATCAGAGGACTTCCCTGGTGGCGCCAGTGGTAAAGAATCCGCCTGCCAGTGCAGGAGACACAAGAGATGTGGGTTCATTCCCTGTGTCGGAAAGATCCCCTGGAGGAGGGCATGGCAACCCACTCCAGAATTCTTGCCTGGGAAATCCATGGACAGAGGAGCCTGGCGGGCCACAGCCCGTGGGGTCGTAGAGTCGGACACGACTGAGTGACTGAGTACCACCTTTATCAGATTTGTCGTTTGCAGATATTTTCTTGCAGTTTGTGGCTTTGTCTTCACATTCTCTGGATAGTGCCTTTTGCAGAGCAGAATTGTTTAATCTGAATGAAGTCCAGCTTATGAGTTATTTCTTTCATGGAGCCTGTCTCTGGAGTTGTATCTAAAACCTCATCACCATACCCAAGGTCTTCTAGATTTTCTTCAGTGTGATTTTCTAGTTTTCTAGTTTTGCATTTTACATTTAGGTCAGTCATTCATTTTGAGGTTCTTTTTTGTTTTTCTCTCACTGCACAGCTTGCAGGATCTCAGATCCCCAACCAGAGATTGAACCCAGGCCCATGACAGTAAAAGTGTCAAATCCTAACCACTGGACCACCAGGGAACTCTCTATTTTGAGTTAATTTTTGTGACAGTATAAAGTCTGTATCTAGAGTTCATTTTTCTTTTGGCTGGGCTGCGAGATTTGGGGGATCTTAGTTCCACAGCCAGGCATTGAACCCATGCCCCCTGCAATAAAAGCACAGAGTCCTAACCGCTGGATCACCAGGGAATTCCCAGGGTTTCATTTTTTTCCTTGTGGATGTCCAGTTGTTCCAGCGCCATTTTTGAAAAGGCTGTCCTTTCTCTACAGTTTTGTCTTTGCTTTTTGTCAAGATCAGTTGACTATGTGGGTCTCTTCCTAGGCTCTGCATGCTGTTCCATTGATCTTTCTTTTTTTTTTGGCCAGTATCATAGTGTCTTGATTACTGTAGCTTTGTAATAAGTCTTGAAGTCTGATAGGATTAGTCCTACGACTGTTCTTTTTCAATATCAAGTTGACTATTCTAGGTCTTTTGCTTCTCCGTATAGCTTTAGAATTAGTTTACTGACGTCCGCAAAATAACTTAATGGGATTTTTATTGGGATCATATGAATGTATAGACCCAGTAGGGAAGAATGGACATCCTGACAGTATTGAGTCTTACTCTTCACAGACATGGGTCATGTTTCCATGTATGTAGTTCTTCTTTGATGTCTGTCTTTAGAATTTTGTAGTTTTCCTCATATGGATTTTGTACATATTTTATTAGGTTTATACCTCAGTATTTAATTTTGAGGAGTGCTAATGTAAATAATATGTTTTAAATTTCAGTTTCTTTGTTCATTATTCATATATAGGAAGGCGACTGACTTTTGCGTATTAAGCTTGTCTCATATAACCTTGTTGTAATCGCTTAGTTGGTTTTTTTTTTTATCAGCCTGGTCTCTGGCTTGCTCAGCTCTGACCCTGATGCCCATGCTCTCCTTTCCAGTTTTCTTCTCCAGTGGAGCCCTGGCCACCAGCCTAGACCAGCCACCACCCCCCGATCTCAGCGTCCTCCGCCCACTGGCAGGGAGTCTTGTACTGCCCTAGGACAGCCGTTGTCTTCAGTTTTACATCAGCCTGTTGTGCATCCATGGCTGGACTGCCAAATCCCTGTGTATCAACATTCAGTCGTCTCACTGCGCCTAGCCCTTATGGCACCCCACTCCAGTCCTCTTGCCTGGAGAATCCCATGGATGGAGGAGCCTGGTGGGCTGCTGTCCATGGGGTCGCTAAGAGTTGGACATGACTGAGCGACTTCACTTTCACATTTCACTTTCATGCATTGGAGAAGGAAATAGCACCCCACTCCAGTGTTCTTGCCTGGAGAATCCCAGGGACAGGGGAGCCTGGTGGGCTGCCATCTGTGGGGCTGCACAGGGTCGGACACGACTGAAGCAACTTAGCAGCAGCAACTGTATCACAGTAGTCCAGGGGCTGGTGATGAAACAATAAAGTGTAAGGCTGGGAGGTCTGGGTGGGCTGGAAGGGATGTGGGCACTTTGTAGAGAAAGTGAGAGCATCCCTGAATTCACTCTGAAAGTTGGAAGGACCTAGCAGGTGGGAAGAGAAGGCAGAGACGGGCTGTGTCCCAAGGATGCTCGGGTTGGTGGCTTGAAATGGGTATCTTCAGAATACTTTTTGAGGGACACCTAGTCATGTCTGGACACCTTTTGATTGTCATGGTTTCGTGGTGGTGGTGGTGACCCTGGCGCCTGATGGTTATCCTGGTAGAGGGCAGGGACACTGCTGAACGTCCTACAGTGCACAGTGCAGCCCTCTCCTCTCTGCCCCCAGTAGCGATGGGGCTGAGGATTGTGCAGCCTGGGGTAGAGGACTGCAGATGGAGCTTTCTCCACCCGGCACGCCCTTAATAAATGAACTTTTGGCGCTTCCACTGCAGGGCACACGGGTTCAATTCCTGGTCAGTGAACCAAGATCCCACATGCCATGCAGTGTGACCAAAAAAAAAAAAAAATTAACCTTTGCTTTGAAATTGGTGATGGTAACCAGCCGACGTCATCCCGCACTGACGTCATCCCGCACTAGATACCATTACACTGTTCTACCTGGCAACGTGCCGAAGGTTCTGCAGCCGTCTGCAGAGCCAGCAGCTCGCTGGGGACAAAGCTTCTGCCTTAACTGTGCCCGCAGACTCGGTGCTGAGAGGGCTGGGCGCTCAGAGGCCTGTCCCTGATGACAGCACAGCCGTGCTGTCACTGGGCTGAAGTGGCTTTTCCCCCTGAGCTGTGGTTGGTTCACGTTAAAATTTAGATGGTTAGAAGAAATTTTTCAAAAATGCACTTTTTTCCCCCTTGTGTTCTAAATTCAGGTATTTAGGAATTTAGATATTTAGATTTCAGGAATTTAGATATTATCTAAATATGTTTCGATATTATCCTGTCTTCCATCTTCTCTGCTTACAGCCCTATGGACTTAAAGATACTTTTTTCTGCTTAGGTATTGGTTATGATGTTAACTTTTTTCTAGTCATCTTGACTTTTATTTATTTTATTCTTTATAATTTTATTTCATTTTTTTCTTTTGGCCACACCGTGCATGCAGCATGTGGGATCTTAGTTCCCCAACCAGGGATCAAACTTGTGCCCTCTGCAATGGAAGCATGGAATCTTAACTATTGGACCATGAATGAGGTCCTTTTGACTTTTAGATGGTGCTCTTGCAGCTCCTGGGTGCAGGCCCTGAGCCTTAGGGAGGCAAAGTCCTGTGTGTGCTGGGTTTTGCAGCAGGTTACTTGTGGACAGTTTGCAGAGGTTTCAGTAACTTTTTGGTTTTCAGCAGAGTACAGTCGGTTTGGTGCAGACCAGAAACTAACCACTGCAGTTTAGCAGGTGAAAGCCTTTGTATTAAAGGCTTCCCTGGATCAGGCAGTATCTTGGGTTTCTCATTATTTAAGCTGACTTTTTACAAGTGATTAAAAATTTTTAGATGTTTTTGAGCAGAGTGTGGCATATACATAAAATCAGATATTATCCAGCTTTGATAAAAAGGAGATGCTGAAATGTTACAACGTGGTGAACCTGGAGGACGTTATTCTAAATGAAATAAGCCAGTCCCCAAAAGACAAATATTGCCTGACACCACTGCTGTGAGTTCCCGAGAGGAGTCAAGTTCGTGGGGACACAGTATCCTGGTGGGTGCCAGGGACTGGGGGGTGGGGAATGGGGAGTTCCTGTTTAAAGGCAGTCAGCTTTATGAGATGAAGAGCTCTGGAGGTGGAACGTGATGGTTCGCAGCAGTGTGAATGTACCTAATGGGCAGTCACAAATGGTTCAGATGGCAAACTGTGTGTTATGTGTATTCTACCTCAAACTTACAAATTGGAAAGGAATACACTCTGGATGTTTGACATTAGGAATGGCGTATTGCAGACCTTGGGCACTGCACCAAAGTGCAGTATCCCCACAGTGTGGATTTTCCCCAAGTAGAACGCTATAAAATCAAACCAATAACCTCATTAAGACTTGGTTAAGTCTACAGATTAAGGATACAAGCCATTTGTAAAGCTACTTGAACACACGTTGCTGGAACAAAAGCTGTGTTACACAGTGAGCCGCTGTCTAGTGAGGTGACTTTATTCCAGAACTTGCAGATTGTTCCTCTGGGATGGAGCCCACACGCTGGACACAGGCTCTCCCCCGCGCTCTCTTTGTCACTGTAGGAAACACTGCCAGCCACTTCCTGTCGCCAGTGAGTGCTCACCGTTCCGGGTGCGACAGTCTTAGGTGCCCAGCGCCTGCCCCGCGTAGACCAGCTTTCTGCTGCCGCGTCAGTGACTCACACAGCACAGCGCGGATGAGTCACATCTGCTGGGCTGTTCAGCCTTTACGGGCTTAGCGTGGACTCAAACTTGACCTCCTTTCTACACGTGGAGGATATTTTCAATCTATGAGAACTTCCCAGAGCAACCAAACTTGACTGACAGTCTTAACAGCTGATACCTGACGGTACGAAAAACACCCAAAAAAACATTTCAGTGTTTTTTCACAAGGTGGGTGAAGAGTCAGGGAGGATTTGTGAAGCAGGCGTGCAAGCAAGATGCCATCTTGCCCTGCAGCTTCCTGGCTGGAGAGGGAGTGAGGAGGGCAGGGCTGGGCCAGGTGTCCACCTCGAGAACTGAGCCTTAGAGGGGCCGGGGGGCTGGGGGGCTGGTTTTTCCCGTTGCTGGGGCTGCAACTGCCTTCCTTTGCTTCCCGGTGTTCCAGTGGGGTTTCCTGGCTCTCTGTGTTGGAGTGGTGAGTGCTTCTGCCACCTCTGGCCTCCCGGGGAAAGTGCAACAGTGCTATAAGTGGTGAAAGTGAAGTCACTCAGTTGTGTCGGACTCTTAGCGACCCTGTGGACTGTAGCCTACCAGGCTCCTCCATCCATGAGATTTTCCAGGCAAGAGTACTGGAGTGGGCTGCCATTTCCTTCTCCGTAAGTGGTGAGCTGATAAAAAGTCAGCAGTTTTTTCCTCATTTACCTCATGGCAGGGAAGTGTTCATCTTCTTCTCCCTCCTTAAAAATCTCCACTGCCACTGGAAATTAATTGTACTTTATCCCAAATATGACAGTAACCTGTTTGAAATGTAGTGACCTAAGCAGGCGACAGGATGAGACGGTTGGATGGCATCACCGACTCAATGGACATGAGTTTGAGCAAGCACCGGGAGTAGTAAAGGACAGGGAGGCCTGACGTGCTGCAGTCCATGGGGTCGCAAAGAGTCGGAGAGGACTGAGTGACTGAACAACAGCAGCAACAACAATTAGCAAATTAAGGCGGTCTTGATTAGTTTTGTGCCTTACCAGGTTTGGGGGCTCTGCGCTGTGTGTAGGTAACATGTAAGTTTCCTCGGGCCCTTTCATTGTGTAACATGGTCGACTTCCATTGGAAAGGGTTATGCTATAGGTTCTGGAACAGGGGGGCTAATGTAGAGAAAGACGAGTCAGAGAAAAATCAAGTTGGCTGAGTCTTGAAGTGGCTCTTGAGTTGAAGGTTAGAAAAGTGACCAAGAAGCAGATTCATCATTATTCTTATAGAGTGCCATCAGCGAAAAATACTTTGTTTTTTTTAAGGACTCTGCCAGGAAATTGAGGGCTGAAAATGAGGCCTGGGCCTAAAAATCCTGAAACATACCCAGGGTCTTATCTGTTATGTGACTCGAGAAAGGAAATCAGTGGGAAATGTTCAGTTAACTGGAGCCAAAGTTCCTAAACATTTCCTTTAATTTTCTAAAGCGAGAGTGTGAAAATGAGGAAAAGCGAGACTAAGAATTGAGAACGTCTCCCGGCCTGCTTCGGGAGCTGCTCACAGCTGAGCTCCTCTGTGTGCGCGTCTCCCTCCTGGGACTCCTCAGCGATGTTTCATGTTCCTGCTCAGGGCCGCAGGCCAGTGAGGGGCTCAAAGCATCAACAGGTACCTCGTATTTGCCGCCCTAGATTTAAGGCAGGAGTGGAGGGGAGGTATGAAGAGCTTTTAGATTTTACACAAGAATATTTCATTTGTTAACTTCTGATTATCTTGTGGTTAGGATGGTACTTCATTTGAATTGGTGATTAACCAGGAAATTCAGTTGAGTGGGATAGCTCCCTTCTTTTTGTTTGTGCAGTGATTAGAGAAGACAGTTGGAAAAAGAAAATAAAGATTATTTTTGTTTATTATATTAAAAAAAGTCTTTGAGTAGGTAATCGGTGTACTGGTTTTAACATTCAGACTTTCCGGAAGGGCGTCTTTCCCACCGCTGGCCCCAGCGCCTCTCCCTGGAAGCAAGCATTGTCCTTCCTTCGTTATCCGTTCTTCCAGAGAGACGTCAGGCATAAGGCAAGTGTGGGTATACCTGTTTCTCCAGCAAACCCAAGAGCTGCAGTGTGCCAGGGGCTGGGAATGCCTGGCTTCCCCTCCCGCTTTAATGCTAATGCTCACAGTAGGTTACTTTTTTGCGCTAAAAGCAGCACTGTATCTTAGAGATTGTTTTGTGTTGGTATTTATTGAGCTGTCTTACTCTCTTGAATAGCCATATAGTGTTATATTTTAGTTGAAGTATTTTGATTTTTTTAAGGACGGTTAAAGACTAGAGCTTCTACTTTCTTAAGTTAATCATGATAATAAAAGATTCCATTCGTTAAGTGCCTACTGTTGCCAGGTACTGTGGCAGTTGTGCTTATCTCAGTTAACCTGGGCACCAGGAGAAGTGTTATTCTTTTATTCTTTCTTGGCCAAGCTACATGGCAGGCGGGATCCTCCTTCCTGGACCAGGGATCAAAACTGTGCCCCCTGCAGTGGAAACACGGAGCCCTAACCACTGGACGGCCAGAAAAGTCCCTCGAGGAGGTATTCCTTACCATAGGGGCCCAGAGAGGTTGAGTAACTTGCCAGAAATTAAAGTGTTAACAGGTGGTGATTCCTTGCCAGTTGTAACACAGTAAGATGGTTATTTTAGCTGTTTGCTCAGGCATGCACTTGAGTTTTGGCAGAGATTACATACACCTGTCTGTATTTTTTTGCCCATTTTTTAGTGACAAGCAGTTCTCTACAACAGTACCTACTGCTTGTGAGATATGTGCAAAAGTATGCTGAGACTATGATGTCTGGCAAGAACTTCAAATGAACTTGAGTGTGCTGATGAGTCCTGTCTTTCAGGTGAGAAATCCAGTCAAGGGACAGGTCTGCCCTCAGGCCCAGTCAGTGCTCCCGTGGGTTAGAAGCCTATGGATAGGCCTGCTGTCCCAGTCCAGGGCCATGTGACATTCGTATGGACGCGTCACATGGAGAAGGCGGGGGTGTCTGACCTTGCCAGGGGCCCTGTTTTACCAATGAGAACTGCAGACAGACCGCGTTTGTGAGTCGCCTTTGTCTGTTTGTGGATTGTGGATAAGGATGCTGAGGGTTCTGTTGGGTACACATATGATGGTGGATAATTAACACCAGAAGCGATGGTGGGGGCGTTTTATTTGTTCTCCCCTGCACATAGGCTGTTGGAAATTTCATTTCTTCCAAGTCTTCCTCTCTTAGTTTTCCTGCACTGCATTTGTCCTGGCAGCGCAGGGGTGGAATTCAGGACACCGCATTAAAGAGTACTGTAGAAGTACTGCCCCCAGGGCAGAGGTGGTCACAGCTACTAAAGCATAATTTTAAAATTTTGAGAAGTCCAGAGATTATGAACACATGGAAGTATGCCAGTCAGCAGGAGGAAGGCAAAGGGCAGAGGAGGCAGGTATTGGCAAACCTTCCCTCATGGGCTTGATTCTGAAATGTTTTCTCTTGAACAGTTTTTACAATGGCCTGGATACCTGGCTTGTGAAAGGTGACTGGGTTGTGGCAGAGAAGGCTCTGTGTGAGGGCGCTCCCTGACAGGCCTCAAACTGAGCAGGGGTGGGGAGGGAAAGGCCTTGAAAAGATACGTGGGGAGGAAAGCAAGAAGTTATGGCAGGACTGGAGGAAAGGACCTCTGGTGGTACTGGTGGGGGACAGGTGCCACCTCCAAACAGAATTACAGATCGGTGTGGGAAGCTGGAAACCCAGCGCAACCACAGAGGAAGGAACTTGGTAACTTTCCTCATTCCAAAACCCTTAGTAGCACTTCTTTCTCCAGACCCTAAAATCAGAGGCGTCTTCTTCATGGGCTTTCTCCTAAGCTCTGGCAGTTTCTTTGAAAGTGTTCAGTACTTGGGTGCAGATTTTAATCAAACAGTGATCGCCGTGGATCCTACACAGGGAGCTTAATATTAAAGAGGATGGTCATTCATAGATTCAGATAAATCAGTGAATGGTTGATCTTAATAAACTGTCTAAGGCAAGTTATCACTGGTTTAGAAAAGGAAAATATAACAGCTTTATTGAGATATAATTCACATAGTATGAAATTCATTCTCTTAAATGGTACAGTTCAGTGCTTGTTAGTATTTTTACAGTTATACAGCATTCACTGCGATTTTTCTAGGACATTTTCATCATCTCAAAATGAGACCCTGTACTGTGTTAGCAGTCTCCTCCCATCCTCCCCTCTCCCTAGCTTGACAACCACTGACTGATTTTTATCTATTTGCCTCTTCTGGACATTTCATATAGAAGGAATCGTACAGTATGTATGGCCTCTTGTGACCAGTTTCTTTCACTTAGTATAATGTTTTCTAGATTTATCCTTGTAGCATGTATTAGTACTTCATTCCTTTTTATGGCTGAGTAATAGTCCATTAACATGATATACCCCAATTTGTTTATTCATTCAGTAACTGATGGACATTAGGGTTCTTTCTCTTTTGGGGGGCTGTTACAAAATTCTGTGTACAATATTTGTGAGAACATATGTTTTCGTTTCTCTAGGTATATGCGTAGGAGTGGAATTGCTGGATCATTCAGTAACTCAATGTTTAACTTTTTGAAGATGTTCCCAGCTGGCACTAGTGGTAGAGAACCCCCCTGCCAGTGCAGTAGACGGAAGAGATACAAGTTCAATCCCTGGATCGGGAAAATCCCCTGGAGGTGGGCACAGCAGCCCACTCCAATATTCTTGCTTGGGAAATCCCATGGACAGAGGAGCCTGGCAGGCTATAGTCCATGGGGTCACAAAGAGTCGGACGCAGCTGAAGTGACTTAGCACCCACAACAACATGCACTGATTTTTTGAGGCCTGTGTCAGAGGATCCCCATGCTGCTGCTGCTGCGTTACTTCAGTCGTGTCCGACTCTGTGTGACCCCATAGACGGAAGCCCACCAGGCTCCCCCTTCCCTGGGATTCTCCAGGCAAGAACACTGGAGTGGGTTGCCATTTCCTTCTCCAATGTGTGAAAGTGAAAAGTGAAAGTGTGAAGTCTCTCAATTGTGTCCGACCCTTAGCGACCCCACGGACTGCAGCCTACCAGGCTCCTGCATCCCTGGGATTTTCTAGGCAAGAGTACTGGAGTGGCTTGCCATTGCCTTCTCCGGAGGATCTCCAATGGACCCCCACAAATACCCCTGTTGAGATCAAAGAGGTCATTGCTTTGACCCATTGTGATCCTTCACCAGCATCTTTTTTTCCCTCTTACTACTGGTGATCTTGGTTTTATACACATGCTAAATTGCCAACTGATTTTTGAGAAAAGTTCATTATAGCATATGCTGGTGATTGTGTTTTAGATGCCATGAAGTTTTATGCAAAATAACTTCTCTTTATTAAAAATTACGTTTGTAAAGTAGTGAAGACTAAAATTTTTAAAAGAATAAATTAGCTTTATCAAATCTGAACATTTTGCCAAATTGGCCTCGGGTTCCTTTCCTTTGTCTGTTTTACACTGATGTTAAAATTTGCTTGTTTCATTCTGAAATGAGTCTGATCTTTAGAGCAGACTTTTGAAATCTTTCATAACCTGTGTGTTTGGTGTAAGTGCTAAAGTGTTAGAGCATTTTGTGTGACAGGCGTACTTGTAATAGGATGGTTTGTCATAGGAGGGTTAATAATCTGTATGTTTTGAAACATTTTGGTTCCAGTTTGACTGAATGGAACTGGTTGATCTAGTCTTCTGTTTTAAGAAGACCTTTCATATCAGGAAAGCATAATGATATTTCCTGCTATGAGAAACCTTGAGATTTGTAAGTATCATCAGATGTCAGATCTTAGTTTCGTGGAGTGGCTTTTGTTTTGCACTGATTTTGTGGAATTGGTCTTGGTTCTTTTAAAGTCAGTTCTAAAGCCTATTGAGACACCGTTTCTTTGACCCATTTTTGGATCAACTACATTTTTAGATTATCTGCTGTTTTACGTTTTCCAGTTCTCTTTTCTCAATGATTCACAATTAATTGTATGACTTTGGTTGAGGGGAGTAATGAATTGATGTTTATCAGTTTGCTGCTAAGTCACTTCAGTCGTGTCCGACTCTATGTGACCCCATAGATGGAAGCCCACCAGGCTCCCCCGTCCCTGGGATTCTCCAGGCAAGAACACTGGAGTGGGTTGCCATTTCCTTCTCCAATGTGTGAAAGTGAAGTCGCTCAGTCGTGTCCGACCCTTAGCGACCCCACGTACTGCAGCCTACCAGGCTCCTCCATCCATGGGATTTTCCAGGCAATAGTACTGGAGTGGCTTGCCATTGCCTTCTCCGGTTTATCAGTTTAGGGGGAAGTTATTTAGCATAGATCACTAAGATGTTTCAAGAAATCCCTTTAGGCAGACGCGAGAGACGCCCGGCTCCCGGCGGCGCAGACGCGAGAGACGCCCGGCTCCCGGCGGCGCAGACGCGAGAGACGCCCGGCTCCCGGCGGCGCAGACGCGAGAGACGCCCGGCTCCCGGCGGCGGAGACGCGAGAGACGCCCGGCTCCCAGCGCAACCGACCACGTGTAGAATCGTGGCTGAGAGGAGCTGCCCCGCGCCCAGGGTTAGGGCGGTGGCCGAGAGGAGCTGTACCACGTCCAGGAGGCGGTGGCTGCTTGGGCACCGGAGGGCCGAGAGGAGCTGATCCACATTCAAAGCAGGAGGGGCAGCCTTGAGGAGATACCCCTCGTCCGAGGTAAGGTACAGCGGCTGCGCCTTGCTGGAGCAGCTGGGAAGAGGTACTCCACGACCAAGTGGAATATAAGAATCCAGTGTTCTGGGGAGGAAGGAACAAGATGGCGGAGGGATAAGATGACGAGACCACTTTCTCCCCCACAAATTCATCAAAAGAACATTTGAATGCGGAGTAAAGTCCACAAAACAACTTCTGAATACTGGCAGAGGACATCAGGCTCCCAGAAAAGCAGCCATTGTCTTCTAAAGGAAAGAGAAGAAATCAAGCTCCACCCACCAGAACACTGACACATGCCTCCCTAACCAGGGAACCCGGACAAGTCACCCGTCCAACCCCACACACAGCGAAGAAACTACATAATAAAGAGAACTCCACAAACTGCAAGAAGAGGGAAAGGCCACCCCAAGCAAAGCAATATAAGCAAGATGAAGAGGCAGAGAAATACCCAGCAAGTAAAGGAACAAGATAATTGCCCACCAACACAAACAAAAGAAGAAGATATAGGGACTCTACCTGATAAAGAATTTCAAATTTTGATGGTGAAAATGATTCAAAATCTTGAAAGCAAAATGGAGTTACAGATAAATAACCTGGAGAAAAGGATTGAGAAGATGGAAGAAAGATTTAATAAGGACTTAGAAGAAATAAAAAAGAGTCAATATACAATGAATAATGCAATAGATGAGATCAGAAACACTCTGGAGGGAACAAACTATAGAATAACAGAGGCAGAAGACAGGATTAGCGAACTAGAAGATAAAATTGTAGAAATAAATGAAACAGAGAGGAAAAAAGAAAAACGAATTAAAAGAAATGAGGACAATATTAGAGACCTCTGGGACAATGTTAAACGCTCCAACATTCGAATCATAGGAGTCCCAGAAGAAGAAGACAAAAAGAAAGACCATGAGAGAATACTTGAGGAGATAATAGTTGAAAACTTCCCTAAAATAGGGAAAGAAATAATCACCCAAGTCCAAGAAACCCAGAGAGTCCCCAACAGGATAAACCCAAGGCGAAATACTCCAAGACACATATTAATCAAATTAACAAAGATCAAACACAAAGAACAAATATTAAAAGCAGCAAGGGAAAAGCAGCAAATAACACATAAGGGGATTCCCATAAGGATAACAGCTGATCTTTCAACAGAAACTCTTCAGGCCAGAAGGGAGTGGCAAGACATACTTAAAGTGATGAAAGAAAATACCCTACAGCCCAGATTACTATACCCAGCAAGGATCTCATTCAAGTATGAAGGAGAAATCAAAAGCTTTACAGACAAGCAAAAGCTGAGGGAATTCAGCATCACCAAACCAGCTCTCCAACAAATGCTAAAGGATCTTCTCTAGACAGGATACACAGAAAGAGTGTATAAACTTGAACCCAAAGTAATAAAGAAAATGGCTACGGGATCGTACTTATCAATAATTACCTTAAACGTAAATGGGTTGAAATTTTCAAAAAGGCTAGGAAACAATTCTCATAGCCATCAATAGTTCAGTGTTGAGTTCATGAATAGTTTTTAAAGTTTGGGACAAACTGTAGTATTTGCTATTTGAAGTACTATTTGTAATTGGCATATTACGATGTAACATTGGTCTTCATTTCCAACTTAAAACGCCTAAAAATGCCTAACAGATTTTTAGATTTGTGAATTTTAGTTGAAATGTATTTTACGATGTTACTAAACCTGCAGAAATATTGAAATATTTCAGAGAACTTATTCACTATACATTTAATTTATTTTATTTATAAAAGTTATGAACTGTAGAAAGTTTTACTTGTTGGGTCAAATGCTTGTTGCTTCAAATGCTTGTTGCATTTGAAGTGCTAGTTACAAGAAAATCAAATACCTTCAGTGTATAAATGCTATTAAGTTTTTAAAGGACTCTGGAGTATAAGTAAGTTTGTTTAAAGAAATTTAGTCTATTCAACCTGAATCAGCTCTGTCAAACATTAATTAAAAGCCTCATTTTAAATAAATAAATAAATAATGGTGGTGGGAGGGAGGGTTGGGAAGCTGGCTGGAGGTGGAGGTGGTGAAGTTTATAAATCTAATTAAAAATGAAGTTGCATTTTCATTTTCCAAATCCACCCATCCACCAGCGTACTGTGTCACTAGACATTATGTACGATTTTACTTTGCGACAGAAACCATTACATTTAAAAATTCATTACAGCAAGGTGAGTTAGACACATGATGGATGCAGCTTTAATTCTGCCATATATTATTACAGTTAAAATGTAAATGATGAAAAATATTTTGTGCTTATCAGCATTTATGTGGAAATGTGTTTTACAGTGATATATGATGTTATATTTCTATTATTGTGATGAAAAAAAAAAGCAATACAAAAAGACGAAGTGTTTATTAAAACATGAAAAAAAAAAAAGAAATAAATGGTTTTGCAGCACTGAAGAAATTATAGAAAGTAAATAAGCTAGATCAGACCTGTTTTATGTAGTAATTTTATAGTTTATTTTAATTATTTCAGTTGTAAAATATTGTTATACTGTTAATTAGTTCTGATTGTTCATATTAAACTATTGTAATGCAAAAAAATAAATAAATAAAATTAAAACAAGAAAAATAAATAAATAAATAAAACAGGGGGAAAAAAAAAAAGAAATCCCTTTAAATTGGCTAACGTTCAGTATGTTTCATTATTTATTTGAATTTATGGTTTTCCCCATATTGATGTACTTACAAATATTCCCTTTGCAGTATTTTTTTAACTTTAAAGTATTTCATGCCATGTGTTAACTTTATATATATCTTTAAACATTAAAAAATTTCGTTATGTTCACTATCAATTTAATGTTTAAAAAAGTTATATTCTGCTATATCAGGTTTTAATTGATTAAAAAACAACAGGTCCATCTAGATATGAGAGGCATTCTGACACCACTGTTGGGTGAAGAGTGGCCTGGTGTGGCTCTTTTGTGGGGCACTGTGACAGCAGCCATCAGGAAAGTTTAAAATGGTAGTGCCCTTTGGCCCAGAAAACCCAGCTTTAAAGGATCTCCTCAGATTGCGCATAGAGGTTGACATGTAGGTATGCATTTTATAGGGTTGTGTATAGAAGTAAAAAAATAATGGAAAAACTGTTTTCTTCAGCAGTAGGCAGTTAGTTAAACCATGCTGTGTCTTTAAGGTGAAATTCTGTGCATAATTAAAAATGATGTTTTTAATACTGAATTGATGGAAAATGCTCATAATAGAAGTGGAAAAGCAACTTAACAGAGCAGTATATTCACCATGATTCCAACTTTAATAAAAAGAAAGAAACTGGGAAAAGGAGCTTGGGAAAATGACAAAAAAATATATATACCACAGTATTCAAAGTGGTTATATTTGAATAATAGAATTTGGGCAGGAAGTTATCTTTTTTATTTTGAGGAGGTCTTTCAGCTCCTTGTACGCACAAATTTTTGGAACCTAGATTTTAAAGTCTGAAAGTCAAAAAAATTTTAATACATGTTAAAACAGCCTACTTTAGTTGCTTCAACAACTGATAAACTTACTTGAGTTTTAAAAGCTATGCCTGGGTCACCCGGGTTCTTTGTCACTTGTGTGTAGGTGACGTTGAATGTGCCGGAAGCATCAACGCCCTCCTAAGTGCCTGCTCTGTGGCTCTGTGCTCACAGACTCCTTCTCTTTAGCATGTGATCCAGTTAGCCATCTGGGTCTTCGGTTAGCGCTGTGTCTTCAGTTTGTTTCTGCATTTTTTTTCCAGATATCATTTATGTTCTGTGTGTATTGTTTGACGCATCAAATTATTCTTAATTGTAAATTAATTCTTTTTTTAAATAGTTGATTGGCTCGTATCCTTTTTTCTTTTCTGTTTATTATCTATTCATTTATTTTTGGCTCTGCTGGGTCTCTGTTGCTGCGAGGGCTTTCCTCTAGTTGCCGGGAGCGGGGGCTGCTCCCGTTGGGCGCACGGGTTTCTCGCCGCAGGGGCTTCTCTTCTGGAGCGCGGGCTCTAGTCGCGTGAGCTTCCGGAGTTGCAGCGCGCAGGCCCAGTAGTTGTGGTGTGCGCGCTCATTTGCTCTGCGGCCTGTGGGACCTTCCCAGATCAGGGACCAAACCCACGTCTCCTGCATTGGTAGGCAGACTCTTTACCACTGAGCCACCAGGGAAGCCCGTAAGTTAATTCTTATTAATATCAAGAGAAATTGAATAGAGAAATTGTACATCTCAAGTGAAATCGAATATCAATTTCAAGAGAAATTGAGATGATTTTCCTATGTGATCAACAGTCTGTGAAAGCAGCTCTGTTCTCTCTTGTGGTCCCGTTGGTGCTGTTTGAGGGACCGTGGGGTGGAGATTAGGGGCCACACTCAGCTGGATCCCCAGGGTGCTGGTTAGAATTCCCACCACAGGGACCTCTCTTCAGCATCCTACCTGCCATGACTTGCTTACTTACATGTGTTGAATATGAAATAAAGGTGTTATTTTAATTTTATTTGATATTTTGCTTATGTGAGTATCTCTTTTACCTCCTAAATTGAATTATGGCAGATATGTTTATTATAAAGCACTTCTGCCGCTTGATAAAATGTATGGCGTTTCAGACTTCTCTGGAGTCCTCCAGCTTTCCTGGGGTTTTGTGCGGGAGGATATGTCTGACAAGTCACATGGTAAATTGACTGTTGTATTTCTGCTGCCGTTTCTGTGGCCTGTCAGGATTTCATTTGATTGTCACCCAAAAAAAAAAAAAAAACATTGGTTTACTTCCTCCCACTAGAGCATATTGTGCAAAAGGCTACAGAAAATACAAGAAATAAAGGATTTCCAGGTTGTGGGCCTGTTTCTGGCCAAGCTGGCCCGCCAGTCTTTTTCAGGAGTCTAGGGATAAACTTTGAATCGAGTTACACAGCTTAGAACAGTAGCTCATCTGTTTGCTCTCACTGTGAACTGAGCTTCGGAGAGTATGTGACAGGAAGGAAAACTAAGGCTTTTAGCTGATGTCATGCCGGTCCTGTTGCTTGGCAGCCAGATGCCTGTGGTGGCCAGCACTGGATGTGGCGGACCCTCGTGATGGAAGGTGGAGGCTGCTGTGCCAGCCTGTCTCTGGGTCTGTCTTCTCTCCTGTCTTTCAGGGCTTCCCGAACTGAGGTGCACAGCTAGCTTGCCTCCTGGAAAGTTCAGTTCAGTTGCTTAGTCATGTCTGACTCTTTTTGACCCCATGGACTGCAGCACACCAGGCCTCCCTGTCCATCACCAGCGCCTGGAGTCTGCTCAGACTCATGTCCATCGAGTTGGTGATGCCATCTAACCATCTCGTCCTCTGTTGTCCTCTTCTCCTCCTGCCTTCAATCTTTCCCAGCATCAGGGTCTTTTCCAGTCAGTCTGTCACATCAGGTGGCCAAAGTATTGGAGCTTCAGCTTCAGTATCAGTCCTTCCAGTGAATATTTAGGACTGATATTCTGAATATCAGACTCCTGGGAAAATTGTCCCTTATTCTTATAGAGGCTCCCAGATGCTGCATGATTGCTTTTCTTTAAATAAGCTGTTGAAAATATTTTAAAAATGACTTATTTATATCTGTAAAATGTTTATGTGGAAGCACATTCCAGTTTACTTGGTTCTGAAAAAATCATTACATAGGACCAAAGTTTTTTTTCCCTAAAAACACCTTTGTTGAGATACAGTTCACATATCATATAATTCACCGACTTAAATGATAGATTCAGTGGTTTTTAGTGTATGGTTTTGAATATTCCCACAGGTATATGCAGCCATCACCACGATCAATTTTAGAACATTTCCTCACCTCAAAAGGAAATCCAGACCCCTTCAGACCCCTTCTCCCTCGCCCTAGGCACCCACTCTGTAGGTCTCCTGTTCCGGACATTGCATATGAATGGAATCATAGTATGTGGTCTTTTGTGCTAGCTTCTTTCATGGAGGGTGTTTTTAAGGCTCATTTGTGTTACAGCATGTAACAGGACTTCATTCCTTTTTTAAAAATTATGGTAAAATATACATGGCGTAGTCATTCAGTCGTGTGTGACTCTTTACAACCCCGTGGACTGCAGCACACCTGACTTCCCTGTCTTTCACCATCTCCGGGAGTTTGCTTAGACTTGTGTCCGTTGAGTCAGTGATGCCATCCAACCATCTTGTCGTCTGTCATCCGCTTATAACAGTTACCGTTTTAGCCATTTTTACACGTACAGTTCAGTGGCATTAAGTCAGTCAGTTGTTGTTCAGCCATCACCACCATTCATCACATGAATGTTTTCATCTTCCTAAACTGAACCTTTGTGCCCATTAAATACGGACTCCTCATCCCAGCCTGTGACCCCTATTTGAAATTCATTTGTTGTTGTTCAGCTGCTAAGTCTTGTCCGACTCTTTTGCTACCCTATGGACTGTAGGCTCCTCTTCAATGGAGAGGAGCCAAGCTCCTCTGTCCATGGGATTCTCCAGGCAAGAATGCTGGAGTGGGTTGCCGTTTATTCTTCAGGGGATCTTCCCAACCCAGGGATTGAACCCGTGACTCCTGCCGCTCACTCCAGATCTGTTTCAGCTATGTTTTGTGTTCCCTGGAATGTGGTATGTCCTTTTGAAGTCTAGCCCTGCTGACTCACTTGATTTTAGCCCCGTGAGACCTATTTTCAGGCATCTCACCTCCGGAACTGTAAGATAGTGTGTGTTGTTTAAGGCCACTAAGTTTGTGGTCGTATGTGACCACAGGAACAGTCATTTGTTTTATGCAAGACTTCTGCAGACTCATTCTGACATCAGGTCCCTGTGAACCACGGTGGTGCCCAGACCTGCTGTGTGTCTGACGTGGCGTGTGGAGCCCTCCTGCTTTGTCTCCCTCCTCTCTCAGCATCAGAGTTAAACCCAGGGACTCTGGAGTCCGACACCTGCCTTCCCTCCTGGCTCGGCCACCTCCTTGCTTTGCACCTCTGTTTCCTCCTGTGTGCGATGGAGGCAGCCCAGCATCTGCCCTGAGGTTGTCGGGAGGTTGAGATGGTCCTGCTGTGTCAGATATGCGGAGCATCTCAGTCCCCGGGCTCCGTGACCTTGCCCCCTGCAGTAACTACGTGAGGTGCTGCTCTTTGACCGAGCAGTGGATTTTTGCGAGTCAGAGAGCTTTAGTGCTGTGCCCAAGGTCTCACTCACAGTGAGTGCAGAACTGGGATTTGAATCCCTGGCTCCCTGACTCTGAAGCCTGTGGTTTTTCTCTTAAATGACGCCCTCCCTCAGGAGAAAGGGACTGTCCCTGGGGGAGCTTTCAGTCTCATTAGAGAGCCGGGACAAGCTGCCAGCCTGTAGAGGACAGCATCTCTGTCCATTATGATGCGTAGCAGGGAGGAGACCAGTGAAGGGAGAGTGCCGCGAGCCTTGTCGTTTTCAGAAGGTGTCTGCTGAGTGTCTGCCCTTGGGGGCCGTGGGCCTGGAGAGCTGAAGCTAGACATGACCCCTGCCTTCACGGAGCTAGCAGGAAGATGGCAAAAGCTTCCTGCGGAGGTTGGGCTTCAACTTTGTTTTAAGTAGTAGGTAGTTAGAACAGCAGAGGAGAGTGAGGAGTTTTGACTGGAAGAACAGGAGTCAGGGGGTGAGGTGGTGAGTGGTATCAGTTAGTGCTGGGCTTAGCTGCTTGTGACAGAGGACCTCAGAGTCACAGTGGCTTAAACCACCCGGAAAGTCACTTCCCTCTTACATTGAAGAGGCCCAGAGTAGCCAGGCTGAGCCGGTGCAGCAGCTTCCTGGGCTCGGTGGGGATGCGCACCCCTCACGGCTGATGGCTGCGCCGTTCCTGGGATGTGGCCCTTAACCTCATGGTTTAAAACGCCGCTGCAGCTCGGGCCACTTGTGCTAGTCAGGATCCTGGCAAGAAAATGGAAACAGCACTGGGTATTTCAGCAGACCTAGAGAATTTAATATAGGAAATTGGGCGAACAGGCAGAGAACCAGAAAAGCAACAAAGGAAACACAAGTGAGTACATTAAGGAGTACTAAGTGTGCATGGCTTCCCTGTGGCTCAGCTGGTAAAGAATCTGCCCGCAATGTGGGAGACCCGGGTTGGATCCCTGGGTTGGGAAGATCCCTTGGAGAAGGAAAAGACTACCCACTCCAGTATTCTGGCCTGGAGAATTCCATGGACTATCCAGTCCTTGGAGTGCAAAGAGTCAGACACGACTGAGCAACTTTCACTTTCAGGTATGCAGGGGGCAGACTCCTGGGGCTGGGGAAACGAGGGAAGAGTGATACGATGCTGTGAGCTGAGAGGAGGGGCCCGCAGAGTTGGGACCCCGACCTCCAAGGGCACTGCTAGGCTGTGCCGGGGCCCTAGCCTCTGGACTGGTACCCTGGGGGGGACCACGAGGCTGGTGCTGAGGTTGACCAAAGAAGTGAGGACGGGAGCAGGTGGGTTGGTACCGCAGCCTGTGGGCAGGAGTGGCAGGCAGACCGCCTGCTCCCAGAACCCGGTGACACAGGAGCCGCTGCTCATGGAGGGGTGTCCCTGAAGACGCCAGCATCATCGCAGAACCGACCTGGGAGTCTGTCCACACTGCAGGATGGACCGGGGGAGGGCCCCAGCGTGTGAGCAGGCCCGTCGCTGGTTTCAGACCCTTCCTTTCCGTGCTCTGTGCTGGCACTTGGTCACACAGGCCTGGATGGCTGTAGAGGCGGCTGTAATACAATCCTGCTGTGAGGCAGGCTGCCCCCTGGCAAAGCCCAGCTTCTCTAACCCAGGAAGGGCGGAGAACGTCCGCCACAGGAGCGGAACCAGGCAAGACTATGCCACCGTCAGTGCAGCAGCGTTAATGCCTCCAGATAAAAGTTCTCCCAGTTATCTCTCTTCTGCACACAAACTGAACTCTCTCTCTTGGACTGGTTTTAGACGGTACGTTTCACCATGTGCCATGAGCCCTGTCTGGGCGTGTGATGGTTCCGTTATGGTTTGTATTTTAGCCTCTGGACTCTTGGTGGGTAGAGCAGGGAGAGAGGCAGCTGGCTCTGGAGACTGGGGGCTGTTCTGGAAAGCCGTGCTCCAGCTGGCTCGTGACTTTGTCTCCAGAAGTGGCACAGGCACAGCGTTGCTGTGTGATGCAGCTGCATCTGGCGGGCAGGTGTAGGTCAGGGTTTGCTGAGCATCTGGTTTAGACACTGTCCTGCAATTTTGCAATCTCTCTTATAGTTTTATGTCTGCTTTCTTCCCTGGAGTGGAAGTTTCTCGAGGCAGGACCAGAGCCTGTTTCATTTGTTATCTGAGCTTCCAGCATCGTGCTTCCCTCAGGTGATAGCTCTTCACGATCTATTAACTAGACTCTGAAGCCTACTACAGTTGAGGTGCCTTGGATCTTGAGTTCCTAACTGTACAGTCTCCAGTATCTGTACAGTCTCCAGTATCATTTCCAACCCAGGCAGGTGATTTGTCCCCAAAGCTACACTTTCCTGTTAAGTGTCCCCTGTAACGTGTTCCTCATCTTCGGTAGTCATGTGAGAGGTTTTGGGTGTTGAGGTCTCCCCTTTCCTCTGAGAGCTCCAATAATTCTTAATGTTGCAAATTGTTTGAAAGGGCTGTTAGTCAAATCTGGTTGAGAAGGGGTGGATCTTGCAACTTCAAGTGGAAAGCCCTGGGGGGATGGTTTAGGTATTGGTCCAAGGTTTAAACTCAGCAGTGACAGGAACAGGATGGGAATTTGGGGTCACAGATGAACATGGACTGGAAGGGATACATCTGAGATACCCCCACCCCCAGCTCCTGTGGCTAGGGCCTCTTTGCCTCTTGTCCCTCTCTGAGGCAGATGCTACATGCAAGTAAAAGCCGTTCTAATGAGGTAGATGAACCTGCAGCCTATTACACAGAGAGAAGTAAGTCCGGAAGAGAAAGATACTATATATTAACGCATATATATGGAATTTAGAAAGATGGTACTGACAGTCCTACATGCAGGGCAGCAAAGGAGACACAGCTGTAAATGACAGACTTTGGGCTTCAGTGGGAGAAGGTGAAGGTGGGATGATTTGAGAAAATAGCGTTGAAACATATACATTGCCATATATAAAATAGATGACCAGTGTAAGTCCGATGCATGAAGCAGGGCACCTAAAGCCGGTGCTCTGGAACAATCTAGAGGGATGGGATAGGGTGGGGTTCCGAATGCGGGGGGGCGGTTGGGGAGGCACAGGTAACCTATGGCCAATTCATGTCGATGTATGTCAGAAGCTATCACAATATTATAAAGTAATTATCCTCCAATTAAAAAAAAAAAAACAACACCTCCCTCATGGCTGTCCTAGAAGGACCGATGGGGAGTTTGCATGTGGAATTGATCTGAGAACTGTGGCGTTCACCTGTGCTGCAAGTGCCCTGAGAGACTGAGTGGAGACTCAGGTGCGGGCGGGTACCGTGGGCGGGAGCCGACTTCTCAGGCCCCGCTGCTCACGGCCCTCTTGTTTCCAGCAGAGGCGGCCTCAGCAACGTGTTGTTCCAGTGCTCCCTGCCCGACACCCTGGCCAGCGTCGGGGACGAGCCTCGGAAGGTGCTCCTGCGGCTGTACGGGGCGATCCTGAAGATGGTGAGTCCCTCGGCTGCCTGGGGCGGGGGGGCCTCGCCACGGTTCTCATCCTCTTGGCCTGATTACCTGGGAGGAGATTTAAGACATGTATGTGGTGTTGTGGGAACTAAAGACACTGCTTTTATTGTAATCGGGCTGCACCCCTGGGTTTTTTTCTTTATTATTCCAAGTGAATTCTGTCTTACTATTTGTTAGCAAACTAGTACAAGTACCACTTTTATATCCAGGAAAAGTACAGTGTTGGTCAAATCTGTAATAGTGCTTTGATGCTGCCTAGATTTTCCCCACACTGAAATTTTCAGCTCAGACTTAGGTGGTAAGGTTCCAATGTGGGGAAGGTATGGTTTGTTTAGCATCATTAGAAAGGGGCTACAGGATAACCCCAGTGCAAAGGAACAAGCTCAGTGAAGCTGAATTTAGTAAGTACCTCCCTTTGAGATTTCTTTTAAAACTTTGAGTTTGTTAGGTTCTTAATCTTTCTGAGTTTTTATATGACTTAAATAATTGAATCTAACTTTCAGTTAAAGTGCCTTATTTGTTGAATTGTCTTAACCGATTATATCCCAAATGTCTGGATGAAAAAAAAAAAAACCTATATATGAATTTATCATTTTACTAAACACATATATAAATGTCTGTATATTGCAATGGCAGAATTTTTATATCCATTTAAATCTTCCTTGGAAGGGCCCGTTTTGATCCTCATGAAATGGAAAATTAGTTTTCTCACTTAGTTTTTTTTCATAAGACTAGTCTCTCTCAGCTCAGTCTAAAAAGCAGGTCATGTCCATTATCTGTGATAATCGATTATATGTTTAGAAATAATAAAGTTGGCATTCTGGATGTTAACTCACTTAAAAAATTGTCATGATGTGATCAAATCTTCCCATTGGGTAGCTTCCCCTTAGAGGTGAGGGTCTGAGGTTGGAAACAAGCCCGCACGTCTGAGGACACCTGAGCTGCCATGGAGTTGGGTTCTCACACTGACCTGGCCCTGCCCGCTGACCCTGCGGTTCAGTTTTTTTATTCAATCAAGTTGCAGTCTCAGAGAAGTTCTTAAAATACTCAATTTACGTCCTTTTGGGTCTTTTAATGAAACCAACTTGGAGCCATTTTTCCCCCCTAAGGACTTTCTGTAACAGTGAAGTTCCATTTCGGCTCTCTTGTTTTGTACGCTTTCATTTAAATAACACTTTAAAAATACCTTAATAGCCACCTCCTGGAATCGCAGGCAATAAGACTATTATTTACCTCTGACTCCTGAGGCTCCTGTTTTAACTTAAATAGGAGCGTGTTCAGCGTGCACTGTGTGCTCCCCCTGGGCCAAATGGGGTCCTGAGGCCCTGTCCAGAGGGGGTGATGCGCTGATCCATGCTGTCCAGGATGCCGGCCACCAGCCACCTGTGGCCGTTAGGCACACTTGAAATGTGGCAAGGGGAGCCACGGAATGGAATTTTAAACTTTATTTAATTTTAATTCATTTAAATGGACATCATCCCATATAGCTGGTGGCTGCTGTGTTGGCCAACATAGCTCTAGAGCGTGCCATGTTAAGGGTGGGCAACTTAGAGAAAGCCAGCTGCAACATAGCCCATGTACGCTGAAATTTTCTTTTCTCCAAATAAAGATTCACCATCTATAGTTAATATTCTGCTTTTTAAAAAATTTTAGCAGTCTACAACTATTACCTTACAGTACTTAAATGCAATAGACATGTCTGGAAATAGAATTTAACAGAATTCTCTATCCCTATTTATTTTTAAAAGGAAAGAAAGATTATTGGGTAACTCAATAGAAAAATAGAGAATAATGGATGCCACTTAAAATGAATTTAACTTTTTACTGAGCTAATGGATCAGAGTGTGTTCTACACGCAGTTCTAACGGGGGAGGTGGGGGCAGCGCTCTGCATTTAGCTTCTCAATTCTATTTTTACTAGGCTGTCAGTTTCCATTCCTAAAACTGCATCTGCTGATGAAGCGCAGAAGCTATCCTTGAAAGCGCATGGGTAGAGAGAGAAACAGGTTGCTCATGAGATGGGTACTGAGCACACATCTGACGGCCTCACAGTTGACTCATTAGACAACAGACTTGCTTTTGTTAAGTAAAGAGCTGTTTCTTTGCTTTCTAGGTGGGACTTAATGTTTTCACATAATTACTCAAGTTCAAGTACACTTTTGATTGAGGCCCTAGTTCAAGTACACTTTTTTTGTTGAAGTATGAACTTAGTAAAAACTGTAAAACCTACAGCCTCAAATATTTTTGGTTCCCACGTTCTTCTGGGCTTGGCAGGGGCCCTTGCTGCCAGTTAAGAGTTTCAGACGTTAATGGCCCTTGTCAACTGCTGGCCATTGAACACTTGGGCAGCATGAGGAGGGGGAGAGATTCAGGATCTCTGAGCAGGGACTTCTGTTTAAGAGGGAGGAGGAGTGGGGAGTCAGGGGTGGAGACTCAGCGGCCAGTAAGACTAGATCCAAGTGCAGTGCCATGTGCTTTAAAAGCTGGCTTTCATGGCATGGGGCCAGGATTTTACCACAAATGTGAGTTTTCCTGTTCTCATATTTTCGAGTCAGATTTTAAAATGTCTATTACTTATTTTCTTGCTGGGTCATATTGCTGATCAGCTGTTTGCAGTGAATCTGGCCTCTAATGGGAGGAGGGATATTCATAGTCTACAGGTTATATTCCCACCATAACCAAAAAAATGGCCAGAATTGATAGTAACTTGTCAGGATTGCATTCATTAAGAGATGTGGCTGAGCAAATATGGAACCCAGATAATAAGTCACATTACTTTCATGAATGCATGGATTAAAGACAGAAATATCATACAAGACATACGTCATGCTTGCCTTATATTTTGCTCTGCCTTAGAGGAGAGCATATACACGTCCCTATACATGTATGTGCATTTATGGTATTTCCTGCCTTGGCCATATAAATGCAGTTCTCACATCCTTCAGGGTGGGTTAGAATAAGCTCCTTCCTTGAAACATGACAAATCATGACAGCATGTGATGATCAGCTTATGTAATATTTTCTCAATGTTTAGCTGTTTGGCTTAATAACATGAGAGCCTGGTTGAATTTCACACATCCCTTCTTTCCCTTTCTCCTCCTTGATTTCAGCTCTGGGACTTTTTACATCTGTGAGAATCGAATATTCAGTAATACTTTTAAAATTTGCATTTACAATCATTCAGAAGTAACTTGGTTTAAAATAATTAGATGCTTCTCGACTTTCTCATTCTTCATCTTGGTATTGCGAGATGTCCGACCTTGTTTCCATAGCAGCCCTGAGATGCTCTCTGGTGCAACTCACCACGGGCTAAACAATAAGACGACCAAGGTGAAGCCTCCAGGCGGGTTTAAAGCCAACAGTTCTGTCCCCACACAGCTGTCTCTGCCAGCCCCCATTTCTCCACGAGATGAATCAGAAGCAGACTTCCCAGCTGAACCCTGGAAGTTCTATTCAGGATTCGTGTTAATTTTAGGGTTGCATGAAAAGTCCTGCATTGGACAAGAGGAAAATGGGCCCTTTTGAGAATGAAACAAGATCAGGCACACACAGCTTGAAAAACTGCCACACCACACAATATTATTTGTAGGAGATTATTAAACATAAAAATATTGGTTTGATCTTCAAACTGTACGTCAATAGAATTTAGTGTCTATTTCCCTTGGGCCAGCTCTAACTTTAATGAAAAGGAGGTTATCCTCCTTAGCTGGATACACGATGGAAACTGAAATTAACCATAAGATCAACTTAACTAAAGCAGGTAGGATAGCTGAGTAGAAGCCTTGAGAAGTCCTGGTTTAGTCTTTGCCATTGTGGGAAGAGGTATCATTGCTAGAAGAAAGCTTGAACTGATGACGTCAGCTGCCAATGTAACGTGATTTTTTTCCTTTCTGGTTTCTGGGAAGGAACATGCGCTCTGCACCGTCCAGCAGCAGCCTTTTCCCAGAAGTGAGTTTGGCTGATTACAAATAACCAGTTTGCTTATTTATCATGAATTGTGGAAGACACAAATGTCAGTACGTATTGTTCCTTCAGTGTGACCTGTGCCAGTGGGCGGAAGTCTCAGGAGGCTTGGTCCCCGCCTCTGTCGGAGCAGTGACTGTGTGGAGCCGGCCCCTTCTCTGCATGAATGGAGAGGTTCGGCCTGGCCTTCCCCAGTCCTCACAGGCCTGAGCGCTTGTAACACACCCTGGGTCTCTCGAGTGTTGTCTGGGGAACTTTTGGTTTTGTTCTCTGAGTAATAGAAGGCTAATATTAGTGCTTGTTGGAGTACTAACCAGAATAAAATGAAAGACATCAAGGCACAACGCAGATATGTCTCGGGGACTCAAAGAGCACCTGGGGCACAGTCTTTTTTGAATCCAGAAAACCAAATCCACCGTCCCTGTCTTCTCTTAACCCCAGATTAATTGAAAATTCAGGCACGATAAAGTCCGGAGCCGCCCACAGGTAGTCAGCAGTAAACTGCTGGCCCCCCGAGAAGCCGCCTGATAGCAGCACTTGGCTCTGGAGCCAAGATGGGGTGGCCTCCCTGCTTCACGCAGAGCCCAACTTGGTCCCCAGTGGCTGGGCACACGTTCCCGCCAGAGGAACACGGTGCATTGGATTTTTTTTCTCATTGTATTAGGTCATTGTGACCTAATTTACTCTACTTTTAAAAACTCCCGTTATATGTTGAGCATGGTGTAATTATATCTATTGTAAAAGCAACTGAACTGAACTGAAAGCAGTCAAAACCTGCCTCCCAGAAGTGAAGCATCTTTCTAGTATTGCGTGTTCCCATTTGGTCTCACCTAGCATTTCTTCCATGAATCCTCTCCAAAGGCAGTTGCCAAATTACCCCCTACCATGGTACCACCTTCCATACCTGCTTTGGTGCCTTCTTTTGATAACGAAATAAACCACAGGCTACTGTGTCTAATTTTGACATATGCAAAGTGTCTTTTGTCTTGCTGGTCTTAAACGTTTGGGGTTTATGGCATGAAGCCAGGACAGATGTCTGGCCCCTGGAACGCTGGTGTGACTGCGGCCCGCCCTCTTGGGAAGGAATGTCTGTGTTGGGTGGCGTGAGGGCATGGGGTAATGTACGACTTCAGCTGTCTGTGCATGTGTTCTCTGCTGCAGGCTTGTCCATGCGATCGTGCCTGGAGCACTCTGGTTTCCAGGTGACAGACACGATTCACGGTATAGTATGAGTCCTCTGAAGTTGGAGCATTCTCTACAGCCTTAATTCTTTCTTTTAGTTCTTGGTTTCAAGAAATGTTTTTTAAAAAAACAAAGTTGTAATGCTTTTGTTAAGTAGCACCAGCTACAGTTTGTGCTTGCTTAAAAAGCTACAGTAATTAAGATTTCAGAATGTTATGTATTGAATATATCATTTTGGGGTGGTGGTTTTTTTTTCAGTCCCAGGCAAATCAGATCCCTTTCTTCTGTTTCCTCAGTAGAAAATGACATTTAGTAATTATAGACGTTTATGGGCCTCAGCTTGAAAATTCATTTCCAATATTCAGCTGCTGCTTCTCTCATGCCGTTTTCAGCCTTTAGGAAATGCCACGTACATATTGATATTGTGGTTGGAGTTGGAAGCTCCCTTTTCTGCCCTTATCATGTAGCGTCCTTCTCCCCACCCTGGGCCTTTACGAAGCTCAGTGGTGCTGCTCTGACGTGGGAAGATGCACAGCATCTGTCCCTGGAAACGTGCTGCCTGCAAGTCAGCCTTGGGGTGCTCGTGCTGGAGAAACCCGAGCCTTCAGAGTCCTGGGGTGGCAGGTCACCTGGGATCAGACCTGTTTTGAGAAAGTCACCTTCGGAAAGCCACCTTCTTTACCTGGCCTTGCACTCACCTGTCTTCCTCCTAGTTCAGGTCTGCCTGGAGGCTTTTAAAAGTTCTAGTCTCCTCTTGATGTTCGTCGCATCATCTGGTTTTGCAGAGTTCAGCGGGATCAGACTATCTTCGATTGGTCCTTGAGTAGATGGAACACACTCTAGAGACTCCAATGAAATGTTGGAAATCTTTGTCCATTTCAATTCTCGCTATCCCTATGTGTTCAGTAGATAATCACACAAGCTGCACTTTAGATCATTGGATTATCACCTCACATTTTAATGTGTTCTGTAAAATATTTTCAGAAAATGGCGGAAGAAGCCGTAAGAGCAATAAATACAGAATGTTTTCATAGAAATCAGGAAGCAGGAGGGTTAGGGTCCATGATATTGAGGAGAAAACATACTGCAAACGGTTACTGAAGAGCCGCATTCCTGCCGCCTTGGTTAACGGGGCCGGCAACAGGTGTAGCCCCCACACTGAGCCTCTTCTCTCGTCTTAGTCATCTTCACAACTACAGGCAGTACAGTCTGGAAGCCCGTGACCCTCCAGCACCTGACGAGCTTCGTGGCGACTGAATTCTCAGGGTGGTGCAGCTGTCCTGTGACTCAGGATGAAGCCTGGTGGCCCAGAGTCCCTCGGGGCTCAGTTCAGCAGGAGACCCTCTGGTTAGTGGAAAGAGGGAAGGTTTTCCCATACTGAATCTTAGATGCCCTAGAAGCTGAGTCTAGCTACCATTTGGCTTATTCTTTCTTAATTACTCATTTATGGATCCCAAAGCTCTTTTATTAAAAGGCTGCAGCCAACTTAATCTTTTTTTTTATAAGAGCCTTTAAAAGGGACGATAGCTGAGTGATCCTTGCCCTTATTGTGTGTAGATTCCCATTTGGATCTTTTTATCTCTGTAGCCACCAGCATATTTAACATGGTGCCCCTTCCTCCTTCTCACATTATCTGTAATTGATGATTTGATTTTAAACAGCATTTCCAACTTACTGTCCTGGTGATGGCGTGTCACTCTTCTTTCTCAGTTGGTTCATCACTTTGCCCCAGCCTACTGCACAAGCAGCTAATGCAACAGTGGGTCTTTAAATGCACTGTGAAGATAAACGTTTCAGGTTTTACACATGATATTGAAGTAGCTGTATGCCACTCTCGTTTATATTTACACACCCAGCCACACATACACAGACCAGGGAAAATCCAGATGCTGCTTTTGTTTCATCCAGCAAATGTGGCTTTATTAAAGTAGTTTAATCATTAAACTAGTTCCCTCATCATTAGCAGAATCTTTTATTAACAACTGCCCGAGCAATGAGAGTTTATTTGGCTTAAACAAATGTAAAGAAATAACCCTGTTATATTGTACAATATTAGGTAACTTACTTTCTTCATAGTCTTTAAAGTATGAAATCCTTTAAGTGTGATTTTGTCAGAAAAGTAACATTTGAAACCTTGTACCAAATATATTTACTGTAGAAATAGCATACCTTTAAATACTTTCTAAGTCTAGACGTATGTAAAGTGAAAAGTCAGAGTCCTATTTGGTCTCATTACCTAGCCAATAGTGTTCAGGCTTTTAGAAATTTAGGTTTTAAATTTAGAGGTGCTTGGCCAACCAAAATTCTGCTTCAGCTTTTAAATTCTTCCATGACTTTAAAACAAAATATAAACCACACCCCCTTTTTTATTACTACCACTTTAGCCTGTTTCCTTCAGGAGAGCTGGTGAATACTTAGATTATAATGGATACTTGTAGATTCTCTTGGAAACCAAGCCCAAACTAGGGAGAAAAGAAAAGAGAGATGGCAGGCAATCAGTGGCAGTGTGTTTTTATTATTACTGGATATCTTCTCTCTTTGTAGCATACAGTCACTTATTTAAGTGTACAATTCAGGAGTTTTTAGTTTATTCCAGCGTTGGGTGTCTTCTTTAGCATTCGATTTCTTAGGTCTTGAAGTTTCAGTGTTTATTTTGAAGAACGCTTTATTAAGGGGAATCTCAGAAGCATGGAGAAGTAGGCCAGAAGAGCAGCGAACCCCAGGTGCCCGATATTCGCCTGGGTCTCTGCCCAGCGTTCTTTCGTCCTTATCCTCATTTGTTCTCTAGGGTTCTTCCAGATTTCTTAGTATTTCTTCCATTCAGGTTTCAGTCTGTTCTCGTGTAAGCTGATTGTAAAAATCCATGACCACAATAGTGTTGAAAATGAACATTTTAAAACAATTATTTAATATTAAATAATGAGTTCGTGTCCAAATTTCTAATAAATGTGAAAACTTACCTTTACTTTATAACTTATTGAAAGCTAATTTTTATTAATGTACAAGCTAGTTGGTGAAGAACTCAGTCATGTTAAATATTTCTATATGGTATTTTAATATCTTCTTTGAGTAAAATCCCAGAGATTCCAAGTTAAGTTTTACCTCCTTTCTCCCTGGACAGAGAGTCCTCTTCTTCGGTAGCTCTCTCTGCAGAGGCCGCTTCCCTCACCTTTCTCTGACTGTTCAGCCTGCTTGGTTTTTGATTTCCTGCTCTTCTTACCTGCAGGATCGAGGGACCCTGAACATTCTGTACTGAGGAAACAGAACAGAGGGCTGGGTGTGGCACAGGTCCATCTTGCCTTCCTGATGGTGCTCTGATGGGAGGAGTAATGACTCACTGGGGGCAGAATGGAGTGGGCAGGGTGGGGAAATTATTCATAGAACTTATTTCTACCTAATGACGCTACTTTGTTAAAAAGAAATGGCCTTGGGAACTAAGGCAATTGGTAAGTCAGGTGAGGTGACTCGCTGTTATTGAGAGCACCATTAGGCAAGGGAGAGGGACTTGTGTTGGCTCAATAACTCCTTAACTGTATCTCCCTAAGAAGATACAGTTCAAGTAATAACAGCTTAGAAATAACCACAGTTGTCTAGAAGTGTGTACAGGTTAAATCCCGTTACTGCAGACTTCTGTGGGGTCTCCAAATTCCCTTTTTGTCTCTTTTTATGAAGTATCAATATGCAGAATATCAGATCATAGAACGTGTTCTGTTCTTAGTGTCCTTTGGGGAGAAGCAGCACAAGAATTTAATCTTTAGGGGGCGTTGCGGCCCACCGGGCATCCTACCTAATGCTGTAGCCCGTTTCCCCACTTCTGGGGTCACAGACCTGGGTCTGGACATACCAGGCTCCTTTTCCCTTGGTCACTCCTTGAGCTTCACGGCGCAGGAGTGTTTATTTAGTCCAGTCATCCACAAAGTATCGTGAGCACCAGGATTTGTTGGGAAAGGCCAGCAATAAAGAAAAGGTGGAGTCCCTGTTCATTAGGAATTTGTGGACCACTGGGGAGAGGGGACAGTTGGAGTGTAGGGCTAAGGCCGTGGTGTGGTCAGGAGGGCGTTTTGCAGTTAGGGAAGGAGTGACTGTACCTAATACTCCTCCCTAGGGTTTGTCCTGCCCCACATCAAGCCATCAGCAAGAGTCAAAAACTGTCTCTGTAGTACTTTCATTTTGTAGTTTTCATTGTAACGGGATTTAACCTGTAACATCTTTACATCAGAGAAATGCAGATTACACAAAAGAAAATAGCCTATATCCCCATTTGTACTTTCTGTACTTTGTACAAAATGTACTTCATTGTGTGCTAAGGATATTACCAAGTATGTATAAGTGCAAGTCTTTTGCAGATAACTTCATATGAACATTATTTTGTTTACTTTTTATATTGAGTAAACTGGAACATGTACTATTTATACATAACATACATTAAAATGTCTTTGGGTTATTATTTCTGTGTTGACGGATGGGAGTGGTTGCTCTGTATGGCTAGGTGTTTTGAATGGTGCTAGAGTAGCTGGTGGTACTTAACGTGGCATTTTTTTTCCCCTGTCCACACTTTCTACCCTTGGTACAGGTATTTTTGATAAAGCTGTGGAATGGAAAGGTATGTTTTTCATGGGATGTTCAAGACTCTTTTACCTTAAATTTCTGTAAGAGCTTGCTTTATGGGCCTCCGTGTCTGACTTAAGCAGACTTAGTTTAATAAATTAAATAATGTTTTTCTAGGGGCAATATTTGAGTATAAAATTGGACAGGACACGTAAGTTTCTTGCTTGCTTTCCCCTGTCTCCCGATACACACCGTGTGAAGGTTTTTAAAGCACCTGGGGTGGGGGATGCTTTTAAGAGCTCAGATCTGCCGTGAGGGGACGATGTGGGCAGACAGTGGCTTGCGGAAGGTCAGCGTCCGAGTGTGTCACTGATAGACTCCTGGTTACCGCTAACTTGCAATTTCATTGAGGAAAGGGGTGTAGAAGTCTCTCTCAATACATTAACAGATGAAGTAAGTTAGGGCCTGTATTAAATTGGCTTGGGCCTCTCTTGTGTGGAGGGACTCCATGCTGAGCTAGTGGCGGCCCGACCAGCAGGCCTCCTGCCCGCACGGGGCACCCTTGTCCACCCAGTGCTGACCTCGGTGGCCATGGGCCTTGTGCCCTTGGCCTTGTGGGACAGTTTCATCCTGGGCTGGCGCTGCCTTGAAAGACCCACCTGGCTAAACTGATGAGCCGGCTGAGCGCCCACGGGAATGCTCCCTCCACTGACTTTCCTCCAACGATGAAATTGTAAAAAGGTACCAGGGTGGTGGTGAGGTGGCGGCTGTGTGTACCCACAGCACCTCCCTTTTCTCGTAAAGCAGCGAGGCGCTTCCTCAGGTGTTGGTCCGAGTGTGGGACTCTGGTGGTGCCTTTAGACTGTGCGAGAAGCTCTCGTTTAAAGATCTGTGATGTCTTGTACACCCTGACTGTTCTGATGGTTGCTGAGTGAGTGTCTGCTCAGCGTTCCCCATTTCACCGGAAGTGTTTGCTTTTTCTCGTTCGTAGCGGTCCTGTAATAAAGAGGGATCCGAACAAGCTCAGAAAGACAGTGAATTTCAAGTAAGTAATTCAGCCCGCCCTGCGTCTGGTGTGAGGTGTGAGCTGGTGGTGGGCAGGGCAGCGCTGGGTGGACAAGGGTCCCTGTGCGGTCAGGAAGTGGGCACAGGGTCTCCGGGCCTTGCCCCGTGCTCCGGCTGTGCCCCTTCCTGTCCCTGAGTCCTGGTTGTGTCCCAGAGCGGGGGCTCCGGGTACTGGGAGTCACCTCAGGAAGAGGCAGCGAAGAGCCCGTGTTCCCGGCTCCTGCCGAGGGTGTAGGGAGGGCTGTAGGGAGCTGAACGACTCTTGGGCTGCGAGGAGACTGCGGCTTGGGTGGCGGGCGTGCGTGATGTTCCGACCTGGAGGCAGCCTGGCGTCCGCGCTGCCCTGACTGTCGTTGCCCAGGGGTCTCAGGGGCCACCCAGCCCCGGGCAGGCGGGAGTGTTTTTCCCTCTGCACCGCAGGTGGACCCTTTACTGTCTGAGCCACCGCAGTGGAAGCCCTCTCGGGGTGGTGCCCAGGTCCAGAGGCTGCTCCTGAACTGCGAGGTCTCACTCTCAGCAGGGCGTATGCTCAGAGGAGCTTCAGGTCAAGAGCACCTGGCCCTGAGACTCAGAGGCGGGGAGTCCAGTGTCGTGACCACACCGCAGGGAGTGACTGCTGTGGAGCCCACTCTCCCAGTGCGTCGAGGTGTGTGTGCAGTGCGTACACCCACACATGCTGAGGATGAAAGAAACACCAGCACGCTTGTGAATAAGCTGGCTTTGTTCATTGTACACTTACTTGTGGCATGCAGGATCTTTAGTTATGACATGTGGAATCTAGTTCCCTGACCAGAGATCAAACCTGGGCCCTCTGCATTGGGAGTGTAGTCTTAGCCACTGGACCACCAGGGAAATCCCTCTCTTATTGTCTCTTATTGTCAAAAAAGAAAAAGTGCTTTAAAAGTTAGTATTCAAAAAACGAAGATCATGGCATCCAATCCCATTACTTTATGGCAAATAAATGGGGGAAAAGTGGCAAGTGTCAGATTTCATTTCTTGGGCTCCAAAATCACTGTGGACAGTGACTGCAGCCATGAAATTAAAAGGCGCCTGCTGTTTGGAAGAAAAGCTATGACCAACCTAGACAGTGTATTAAAAAGCAGAGACATCACTTTGCCAACAAAGGCTAGTCTAGTCAAAGCTATGGTTTTTCCAGTAGTTGTGTATGAATGCGAGAGTTGGACCAGGAAGAAGGTTGAACACCAAAGAATTGATGCTCTTGAACTGTGGTGTTGGAGAAGACTCTTGAGAGTCCCTTGGACAGTAAGGAGATCCAACCAGTCAGTCCTAAAGGAAGTTAGCCCTGCATAGTCATTGGAAGGACTGATGCTGAAGCTGAAGCTCCAGTACTTTGGCCACCTGATGTGAGGAGCCGACTCATTGGAAAAAGACCCTGATGCTGGGAAAGATTGAGGGCAGGAGGAGAGGGGGAAGACAGAGGATGAGATGGTTGGATGTCATCACTGACTCAACGGACATGTGTTTGAGCAAACTCCGGGAGATAGTGAAGGACAGGGAAGCCTGTCGTGCTGCGGTCCATGGGGTACCAAAGAGTCAGACACAACTTAGTGACTGAACAACAGCAGCAATACTAATTATTAAAATTATCAAGAAACAGGAGTTTAAGAGAGCTGAGATTATAATGGAATGAAAGTATTGACCTTCTTTCTTGAGTTTCCATGGATCTTCTGCCTGGGCCCAGCTCCAAAGACCGTGGTCTGGAGGGTCTGGACTGGGTGCTCTCAGGGGAGACCCTGAATGAGCCGCTGTCAGAGGGAAGTAGCTGATGTTCTGTCTTCAATCTCCTGGGCATTTGTATACAGACCTCTGTCTATACTGGGATTGAAACTGTTGGGTTTCTAGGACCTCCATGATGCTGAACCTAAGTGTATTTTCAGTTCTCGTTTCCCCTTGACTTCTTAGCAGCCAAGGGGCCAGGACTCAGGGGCACCAAGCAAAGGCCCTCCCTTTACTCCATCCCATCGTTGTTTTCCTTCTGGGCTTGTTCTCCTGTTGTCTTTTTATTTTGCCCCAATATTTATTTCTTTGGCTGCACCGGGTCTTACTTGTGGCACACAGGATCTTTAGTTGTGACATGTGGGATCTAGTTCCCTGACCAGGAATTAAACCTGGGCCCTCTGCATGGGGAATGTAGGGTCTTAGCCACTGGACCACCAGGGAAGTCCCTCTCTTCTTGTCTTGAGTACGAGGCCTGACGCCCTATCCCACCCCACTCTTCCCAGACCACCTGATCCAACCCTGATCCTTTGTTTCTCCTGGAGGCCAGGGATCTGCGGCTCCTCCAGCCCATGGAGCTAACCCCAGCTGCTCCCTGTCTCCCGGGGTGTCTCGCCAAGTCCAAGACCAAACCCACATTCTCTTTCAGTCCGTCCTTTCTGGGCAGACCGGAAGCAGGAAGTCACCTCCGTCGCTCTTAGCTCCCCTCACCCTGTGTCCCACCCACAAGTCTGTTGGTTGTTTCCTTTGAATCAGACCTTGGATCTGTAAGTTTCTCTCCACCCGGCCTGTGAACCTGGCTAGTCCACGCTGCCCCAGCTCCCCTCGGGGCTCCCACTTCGACTCTTGCTGCCCACAGACCATTTCCTTCGTCATCACCAGAGCCATCTTTTTAAACTGTTCATCTCATCGTGTCGGCCTTTTGCTTACAGTCCTTTGGTGATTGCTTTCTCTCCTGATCCAAGTTAGGTGAGCTTTAAGAAAGAAATGGCAACCCACTCCAGTGTTCTTGCCTGGAGAATCCCAGGGACAGAGGAGCCTGGTCGGCTGCCGTCCATGGGGTCGCACAGAGTCGGACACGACTGAAGCAACTTAGCAGCAGCAGCAGCAGCAACCTGCCAAGTCCTGACAGCCTGACCCCACAGAGCTTCCTGGCCAGATTTCCACTGGGGCCAGTTGGTGCTGTTTGTTTATGATCCCCTTGGGTCAGAAGGTGGGCAGCCAGAACAGGGAAGGTGTACAGAACAGGCAGCCAGTACACAGTCAGAACAGGGAAGGTGGTTGGTCTTTGAGCCTCTTTGAACGGCTGCTCTTTGTCTCCTCTCCTCCAAACCAGCAGGAGGCCTGACTCCATTTCTGCTTAGGGGGCCTGAGAGTCTCTGGTGGGCTCACCTCCCCGGCCTGCAGTGGCAGTGTGTCCCACCTTCTTTCCTCTTCAGACTCCCCCTCCCCACCAGGGAAGTACTGTTGTATCTTCTCAGGAGGGTCATATTGTTGTTACAATCTGGGTATTATTACTGGATTTAATTTTTTTCAGAGATAAAGCCACATGGATAAAGTGTAAAGGCAGTCTCACACTTCCTCCCGCCCCCTGGGGCCCCTGTGGCCTCTTCTGCTCGCTCTGCCCCAGCTGCATTCTGAGCCCTGTCCCCGTGGCTTCCTGAACCACTCCTGGTTTTGTTACCAGCGACTTGTGTGGCCAGGTCCAGTGGCCACTTTCCTCTGCCCCCTGTTCACCGTCAAACACTGCTGCCCCATCCTGGCAGCAGGCATCTCCCCTCCCCCCACCGCCCCGTCTCCATCAGCTGTTCATGGGGTGGGCTGTAAACCTCCACTGGGGCGTCAGATGTCAGCCTTCTGTTGCTTCCTTAAGTGAACTGGAGTAGAAAACATTAGAAAGCATTGCACAGCTGTGAGCTTGTATGGTTTGTTTCAGACACGTGTGTACGTGTGTGTGCGCACACTGGGTTGCTGTGTACAGTGTGGAAGCGTTGCTGTAAACATGGGGCGTCCTCAGGCTCCATGCTGCTTCCTCCTCTTGGGCCAGTTCATTTAACGCTGTTCGGACGCTGAGGGCTCTCTGGCCTAGACCCCTGGGCAGCCCAGGGGGCCCCTCCAGGCTGGTTCCGTCCTCTTCCTGGGTTCCTCTGCTCCGTGCATCGGCCCCTCCCAGGGTCCCAGTCTCTACTTGGGGGTGGCCACCGCCCTCACACTCCATCAGGATGCCCTCTGCTTCTTCCCTGCGTGTGCCCCAGTCTGCCAACGGCCCTGCTCAATTCTGGCTGCTTCTGTCCCTGGAAGGCAGGCGCCATCCAGGCAGTGGCCACGTGTGTCTAGTTTTTGTTTCCCTGGGGCTGGAGTATATAAATGTATATTTCTGAAGCCAGTGTGAATCGTTTCCAGTGGAGGTATTGCCTTCTCTGCTGAGAAAGCAGGACCAGCTGTGGGTTGACAGTCAGAGTCCTGCCCAGGTGATGGGCACCAGACCGGGTCACGGCCCCTGCACCATGTTTCACCGGGCACGCTTTCCTTGAAGGTTTGGAGACCCGAGGTTACCTGCGCTCCTTCGTGACCTACCCACTTTCGTTCCGGGACTTGGTGTGTTCTTTCATTTTCCCCCTCTCCAAATTCTTCCCTCCGCTTCTCCCTGCTGTGAATAAATATTGACCTATGACATCACAGAAAAACAGGTATTTCTTGTTCACAGTGTGCAGAGCAATGCCAGGGAGAACTGGGACACTCCAGAGTCTGTTCGCTCTTCTCTCTGCCATCCTGGCGCTGGTTGACCCTGCTCAGGAGGGTCCTGACGGTGTGGGCTCAGCATGGGGCAGGGGCACTGGTGACAAGGGTGACGGCAGCTCCCACTCTCTGCACTGCCTGGGTGCCACGAGCAAAGCGCCAAACTTCCTGAAGTCAAGGCATGGGTTAAATCCGTGTCCAGAACTAGACATTTCAGACAAAAAGGGCCATTTCCGATTGGGTGCACGTGTCCCCAGTGCCCTCCAGCTTAGTCACTCTACACACAGAAAGTTGAAAAACCAAACTTTAATTCTGACAGAATTCTGGCTACCTAGGACAGAGGATGGAGAAGGCAATGGCAAGCCACTCCAGGACTCTTGCCTAGAAAATCCAATGGATGGAGGAGCCTGGTTGGCTGTAGTCCGTGGGGTCGCTAAGGGTCGGACATGACTGAGCGACTTCACTTTCACTTTTTACTTTCACATATTGGAGAAGGAAATGGCAACCCACTCCAGTGTTCTTGCCTGGAGAATCCCAAGGACAGGGGAGCCTGGTGGGCTTCCGTCTATGGGGTCACACAGAGTCGGACACGACTGAAGTGACTTAGCAGCAGCAGCAGCAGGACAGAGGATACCCTGATCCTGCTCTTGGAAACCGTTGGGAGTGGGTTGGATCTTTGAAGCGGGAGGTTGTACAGAGGGCAGGGGGCTGCCAGGAGCCACTGCCTGTGGACGGCCTGCTCCAGGCCTGAGCCCAGCACCCCCTTTCCATGATGCCAGCCTCCATTCACTTGCGGGGTATCTCTGAGGCTGAACTTGAGGTAAACAGGCCCACGCTGACCGTACGTACGTCCTGCAGAGGTTTGCTGTGAGGTCAGATGAGAGAGAGAAAACATTCTGCCAGTTCAGTAGAGCTGTTAGGAATTTGTTGTTATTCTCTAAAGGTTTAAGGAGTCGAACTGGTAGAAATCCTGTCTACCAGTAGACATCCTATAGAAATCCTGTCTGGTAGAAATCCTCCTCAGATCCATGAACCTGACAGATCAATGCTGTGTCTGGATGGTGTTGTCTCCATCTGCTTGGACTGCCAGGAAAAACTACCCAGGTTTATTGTTCATGGTTCCAGAGGTTGGCGGGCCAGGGTCAGGGTGCCAACACACAGCTGGGCTCTGGTGATGGTCCTTTCCTGGCTTGCAGATGCCGTCTTCTGCCTGTGTCCTCACATGGCAGGGAGAGAGAAATAAAGAGGCTGGGAGAGGGTGCAAGCTCTCTGGAGTCCCCTCTTAACAAGAATGTTGACCCATTAGGGCTCCACCCTCGTGGCCTCATCTAAACTCGGCATCTCCAAGAGCATCTCAGTAGGGGTGAGGGCGTGAACTGAGGAATTAGGGGAGGACACAGTTTGGTTCATTGCAGTTGTAGGTATAGAACTGCCAGGTAGTGAGATGGGGCCTCTCAAGGCGGTGATGGTCAGACCGGCAAGGTGGTGATGTCCTAACTCACAAGGCGGTGATAGTCAGACCACAGTCGTGGGGATTACACGAGTTAGTGGATGGATTACCCAGTCCCCCAAATGTGAAAGTGACTGAGTCACCTTTTACCTTAATGTGTGTCCCATATCCTTTGAAAGCAGTTTTTCCTTTTTGTTTTCTTCTCACCAGCTTCAGAATCCTGTCCCTGCCTGGTGAGTTTGTCCAGTGAAGTCTCTCCATCGTTTTGGTAAAATGATTATATTTTAAAGGACTGTGTTTTACGTGAACAGTGTTTCTCTGAGATCCTGTCCCCACAGCCCTTTTCTGAACAAGGGGTAACCTAGTGTCACCTGAGAGTGTTTTCAGACCACACCTGCCGCCCCTCCTGACACATCGACCCAGAAGCTCCACCTGCAGAAGCTCCTTTGGAGAACCGGATGTAGGGCTCCTTCCCACCCATCCACCCCAACAGATGGAAACTCTTAAGCTATGATTTGCTGCTGAAGGGAAGAGAACTAAGGAATAGATTTGAATTGAGAACAGAAGATGGATTTTGAAGGCAAAATGACTCTCGATCCCACTTAGTTATTAGGACTAATGGCAGAATGTAGCAGCGTCTGTGACTTGGGGTGTTCTTTCATTTTCAAACAAACATTAAATGACAGGACTGGGGGTGAAAGCAGGAAACAGCAACCTTGCTTGCTTTGTGCTCGCATGCAGGGCAGGTCTGAGCCAGTAATCCCAGACAGAGCTTCCCAGGCAGAGGCCCTTTGCCCACTTACTCTCACTGGGTGCTCTCAACCGAAAAGCAAATCAGCCTTCTCCAGGATGGGTGGGACTGTGTGGCCTTTGATGAGATGCCAAGAGTGAGACTAAATTGAAGTGGTAAACTATTGATGCTGTTCTATTTTAGGAACCAGTGACCTAAATTCAACCAGAATTTTGACTCATCAATAGAGTGTGATGCTTACCAGCATCCTAGTGTTAGTCATTCAGACGTGTCCGACTCTTTACGACCCCATGGACTAGAGCCCGCCAGGCTATTTAGTCCATGGAATTCTCCAGGCAAGAATGCTGGAGTGGGTTACCATTTCTTACTCCAGAGGATCTTCCCAACCCAGGGACTGAACCTGTGTCTCTTGTGTCTCCTACACTGGCAAGGGGTGTTCTTTACCACTGAGCTACTTGGGAAGCCCTTGCCAGCATGGATCCTGCAGTTTACCAATCTGTTTCTTCATATTTAAAGTGGGGGCGATGAGGATAATAACAAGTATAGTATTAATAACAGCAATAGTAGCAACAGCGCCCAATCATAGAGTCGCTGTGAGAGTAGATGAATGGCTCACATGGAAGGACTTGTGACACCTGGCACGTGGCTGACCCGGTAACCGTCTGGCGTGTCACCTTGTGTTTCAGGGCGCCGAGGCCATGGTCCTGGAGAGCGTCATGTTTGCCATTCTCGCCGAGAGGTCGCTGGGGCCGAAGCTCTTCGGCATTTTCCCCCAAGGCCGCCTGGAGCAGTTCATCCCGGTAAGGAGTGCAGGAGAGCTGGTAGGGGCTGGGGGGAGGCCCACAGAGGAGGTGGGGTCTGTGTCGTCTCCGTAGGAGCCCAGGCACCATGATCTGAAATATAAGTGTGGCCTGTGTTACCATAGAAGGAAACAAAAACAGAATTTCTGTTGAATTTGCATCAAAACCTCTGTCTTTCCTGCAGAGGTACATTCATCCAAATCAAAACACACAGGCAGACCTTGTTTAACTGAGCTTCACGGATACTGCGTATTTTACGAGTTGAAGGTGTGGGGTGGCTGTGCACTGTCAGACAATAATGGTTAGCACTTTTGAGCAATAAACTATTTTTTGATTAAGTCACTGTGGGACTCTTCGACGTAATGTCATTGCCACTTAATGCACTGTAGTATAACGTAAGAATAGCTTTTGTACGTGCTGGGAGACGAAAACATTCACGTGACTTGCTTTGTTGTGGCATCAGTGTGACCGTGGTGGTCTGGGACCGACCCCGGTATCTCCAAGTACAGCTGTTCGTGGAACCTGGCACTGCATCGCCCTCTAAAGCTGCTTGCCTTAGAACCAAGCCCAGTCACCGAGGCCTCATCTCCCTGGCCCTGGTCAGAGAACCACTGCAGGAAGTGGTCCTGACCACTCTGCCATGTGTCTATGCCCTGCAGGGGCGGGGCCGCCGCTGTTCTCCTCCTTGTCTCCCGCTGCCTGCTTCACTGTCGAGCCTCCCCTGCCCCTGTGTGCCCGTCAGATTCCTTCACATTGCCAGGCCTGGCTCAGATCCTGTTTCCGAGAGTCAGGGCTGTGCTCTGTTCTCACTGCGCTGGCCCGTTGTTAGTGTTGCCTTAACATCTGCCGGTGTGCCTCGCTTACAGTCACGTGTACATAGTCCCCACCCAGATCAGCCGGGAGCCAGGCTGCCCCAAGGCAGGAGTGGGGAACACTTCCAGTGAGCAGCTGCCTTGAGTGCCGCACGCCTCGTGGGCCAGCTGTGCAGGCAGAGGGGCCGAGCTGGCGGTAGAGCTGGGTGCGGTCCCGTCATAAACTGCTGGAGACCTGGCACGTTGAGCCTGGGGAAGAGGCCCCCTTCAGCATGGGGTGGGGTGACTGGAAGGCAAGCCCGGGGATGCTACGATTGTACGTGGAAGGACTTTCTCTCCAGGAAGTGGACCTTTGCAGGTGGCCTGCCCCTCCCTGAGCAGTGCTATCTGTGGGCACTGTGCCCTTTCAGGAGGAATTTTTCTCTGGACGAAACTGAGATGCCCCCAAAGACACTCTAGGTCTAGGGTCATGTGACCTCACGTGTCAAGGTTACCTGGATAAATGCCATCTTTTCACTCTTCTTTTATTTCAGAGCCGGCGATTAGACACTGAAGAATTAAGTTTGCCAGATATTTCTGCAGAAATAGCTGAGAAAATGGCCAGATTTCATGGTATGAAAATGCCATTCAATAAGGAACCAAAATGGCTCTTTGGAACAATGGAAAAGTAAGTGCTCAGGCGCTTGACTCTCGGGTGGCTTTCCCCGGGGTTCCTAGAGTCTCCGGAGCAGTTCTTATTTGCCCTGAGGGTCAGAGGCCTTTCTCAATCCACTGGCGCACAGGCTGTCTGCTGACACTTATGGTCTCGTGAATCATTCTATTCTAGCATGTAAAAATCAATTCCTGAACCAGAAAAGAAGAGTGTTTGCAGAAATGCTCCTGAACAGGCTGGGCGGGCAGAAAATCAACTTCCTACACTCTGGGGTTGGGGGCCCTGAGGATTCTGTGTGGTCCCTTGAGTGGGAGCCCCAAGCTGAGGCCACGGTGAACTGAGCCCTGATCCTCTGCTCCCCTCTCTTTCAAGATACCTGAATCAAGTTCTGAGAATTAGGTTTACGGGGGAGTCCAAAGTGAAGCAGCTGCACAGGTTCCTCAGCTACAACCTGCCTTTGGAGCTAGAAAACCTGAGGTGAGTGTCTGCCTCCGAGTCACCGCATCTGCTGCCAGTGACCATTGCAGGCATCATCTCGGGCCTGATAGCTCACGCTGGGGTGGTGGGATGAGTTTAAACAGGTTAATTCTGCCGTCTCAGTTTTACACGAGCAGCGTCACCTTCCTCTGATCATCCATGAAGTCTTCACGGAGGAAGTGAAGCGCCCAAATCCCAGGCCTGGTCAGTAACTCGGGCAGTAGGTTTTTCCTGAAACAACAAAAAGCAGGAACCCTTGGGACAGGCCAGAGGGCATCGACAGGGGGTACAGCTGAGCCCAAGCTTGGGCGGGCGGGAGGGCACGGAACAGGAAGCTTGACACAGGTTTCTGAGTTGAGACTGTAGGGCATCCCTAGGCTGCGGGGCGTGCAGGGCTCTAGACTCTCACCCACAGCCGAGTGTCGGCATTGCCACTTCTCATTTCTCACGAGTTTGAGCGTCTGCTGTACCAATGTCAGGAGTGGCTCTGAGCTGTTATGACCCAAACATCCTGCAGGGAACTTCTCTTTTGTTAGGAGAGAGAGGAGACAAGTAAATAAAATAATGTCAGGTTGTGATGAGAGCTATGAAGGAAACCAGAGGGCCAAACAGACCCAACACAGGGCTCTGCGGTCAGAGAGCTCCAAGGAGGAGGCCCCCCACTCCACCCCCGGGCAGGGAGGGCGTGCTCAGAGGCCCTGCCAGGGGAGGGAGCTATAGGTCTGAGAAGTAACAGCAGAACCTTTCTCTCTCAGGGCATTGCTTGAATCCACTCCATCTCCCGTTGTGTTCTGTCACAATGACTGTCAGGAAGGTAAGAAACGCTGCCCACGATGCAGAACCTGAGCCCTGTGTGTCTGCTTAGAAGGTTCCCTCCAGTGTGTATGTGATAACCGCCAGGGGCCCATGGTGGGGTGAGATACATGAATTTATGGCCCAGCCGTGCATGTGTGTTGTGCAGCTATTAAAATAATGAGGTTGAATTCTATACAGACCAACAGGAAAACCTCCAGGATACATTTAGCAGAAAGAGAAAGTTTTAGAAAGATGTGTAAGATCATCCCATTTCTATAAGAAAAAAACTTCTGAGAAGATCCACTAAACCGAGATCTGGGATCGACAAAGCTACATATTTGTGTAGTGTTTAACCCCTTTTGGTCAACATGTGAGCTTGTTGATCTGAAGAAGCATTAAAGAGCAAGATGGCCTCAACCAGCCCGGGGGCCCTGGCCCCTGCACCTTGCGTGCACTGCGTTGGCCAGAGCCCCTGCTCTCTCAGCGCTGGTTCAGATGCTTCTAATGACCTTGGGTTTCTCCGCTTTAAAAAACTGCAGGGACTTATCTGGTGGTCCAGTGGCTAAGGCTCCACACTCCAAATGCAGGGGGCCTGGGTTCGGTCCCTGGTCAGAGAGCCAGATCCCGCATGCTGCAACCAAGACACAATATAATCAAAGAAATAAATTTATTTTTTTAAAAACTATTAAATTTTTTTTAAAATTGCAATTCCAGGTACCTCTGACTGTAACCAAACTTCACTCAATGTTATTTCAAACCAAAACAGTTTACTCCGCGGCCCCATCTGGCAGGCTTCCCTCCCCGACACTGCCATGGCACCTGGCTTTGCCGTGCTGTCCTCATCCTGATCTTCCCAGGACAGCTGGCTGAGGTCCACCCTTGGGCCCTTTCCAGGCTCTTCAGGTTGTTTTTAATTTTGAGAACAGCCCCTGGTGAAGACTTGTCATCAAGATGTCAGTTTGAGCCAGAATACCTTTTACTAATTAGCTGATGATTGCTGGACAAGTCAGATCAAGCAGGGTGTGGGCAAGGCAGCCTCGTGTGTAGGAAGCCTTGAGCAGATCAGAACCACTCTTGGCCCAGCTCATGGAGGACCTGTGTCTTCGGTGACAGAACATGCCCAGAGTAAAGGTCTTGCCAAATCCTTTTGCAGGTAACATCTTACTGCTGGATGGCAGGGAGAATTCTGAAAAACAGAAACTCATGCTCATTGACTTTGAATACAGCAGTTACAACTATAGGTAATGTCAGATGTTTTTATTTCTGTGAGCATTTTAATATGTGTATGAAACAGTTGAAGGAGACCTTGGGTCATGGTACCACCCCGAGCTGCAAGTTTCCTCGCTGGGGGCTGGCACTTTCTGTCCCAGCGGGTGAGATGGGCGCCTACCCTGTTCTCAGTCGAGCTAGTGAGGAGCAGGCCCGGGCTCCTCAGAGTCCAAAGCTTGGCCTGACATTGGCTCCTCAGAGTGCTGACCGCAGGAGGGCTCCCGAGCAGTTGCTCCAGATGGTGGGCCCAGGTGCTGTCGTTGCTGGGGCTGCCCAGTTGGTGGTCCTATCGCTGCCACAGTCGTGTTCTTGGGACCCCCGGGTCCGGGGAGGGCTCATGGCAGGCCTGCTGCCTCATTCTCTGCCTCTCTCTCTTTTTCAGGGGATTCGACATTGGGAATCATTTCTGTGAATGGATGTACGACTATAATTATGAAAAGTATCCTTTTTTCAGAGCAAACATCCTTAAGTACCCCGCCAGGAAGCAACAGGTAGGCGCCCCGTGCGTGCACACCTGCTGAGGAGTGAGTGAGTCATACATGCATCGGTTTACCCGGTTAGAGCTGACGACAGCTCCACTTCTAACGGTGCTTGTTGTGGTTCAGCAGGTTCTTTTGCTTTAAAATGTTGTGTCAAGATACAGACAGTATTGGAATCCAGCCTTTTAAAGTCCCTTTGCCAAAGGTGGCCTGTAGCTAGTCAGAGACGATCACAGCCTCGTTGGTAACTCCTCCCAGCGTTTACTGCCCTGCCTTCTGGCCTTTTGGGGGTCACTGACTTCGCTCTGTGTTTCACTTGGTGCAGACAGAGGTGGTCTTGGGGGCACTGGCTCAGCAGCTGTTGCAGCACCCACAGCCCCCTTTTCTGTCCTGGGTGAGAGGAGTAGTCCAGTGACTAGAGTCAGTCCTGTGGGACTCCTCCCGGGAAGCTCTCTGTTCCATTCGTCAGCCATGGCCAAGCCTTGGGTTGAGGATGAGTAAGTTGTGATGTGGAAGCAAACAGGCTGAGTAGAGGAAACACTACCCCCGACTCTCCCAGTCTTGCAGGCCCTCAGCTCTGTCCATGCTGGGCAGCCCTGCTTTAGGTCAGCTTTCTCCCAGGAGCCCTGCCTGATCAGAGCATTGCCCAGGGGCTGGGAGCGAGGACACAGATGGTCAGTCACTGCGGTAGCTCACTCAGGAGAGGTTTCTTGAGTACCTGCAGTGTCTCTAGCAGGTGCCCATGCCCAGGGGCAGCCACTGAAACGCAGCCAGAGCTGACCCGCTCTCCTCTGGGCACATTTCAGGCCAACCTGATGACCTTGCATATGTCCAGAGTGACCGGGATGGTTTGGAACCTCAGGGTCATGCTATGTGGGCAGGAAGGCTGGTGAGCCCAGGGAGGAGAGCACATAGCAGGCTTCAGGTTCCTGCTGTGACACTGGGCAGGTGTCTCCAGAGAAGGAGCTCTCAAACCACTAAGGGGGGATTTTCAGTAAGAAAGATTTCATTCTAGTGGAGACAGAGCTGTGGGGCCACCCTCACTGCACAGCAGTGGAAATGTAAGGAAATGCCATTTCTGTTTTCTGAGAGGTTTTAATAATCACATACGGTGTCCATCTTGATTACCTACCCTGTCGCCATCTCCTGAGGTCATCTCATGCTTTTCTCTCTTTAATGCATTGAGGTGTTTTAAAATGTTAAATGACACTGGAATTCCTAAAATAAATTATTTGAATGAGTTATGTTATTTTGTGATGCTCGGTTGGATCCAGTTAGGCAGTTTCTTATTTCGCAGTTTTACATATATGAAACAGGACTCTAATGTTCATTTAAAAAATTATTCATACCTGCTTTTGGAATAAAAAATTATGCTAGTTTATAAAATGAGTGTCCCTTTTTATTTTCTGGAGCAAATTTTTATAAGATGGTGCTGTTTGAAAGTTTGGTAGACTTTGCCCATAAAACCATCTGGGCCTAGAACTTTTTTGGGAGGGAGCACCACTGATTACCACTTTGTTAGGGTTTCAGTCTCCAGATTTTCTATCTTCATTTGCTACCTTCAGCATTTAGAGTCTCCCAGAAATAGCCATCTAGGGTGGTGGCTCCACATGGGTTTTAAGAACTAATAGGCCTGATTGGAATCCCAGGTCTGCCACTGCTGGTCGCAGCCTGCTGTTTGCGTGCTTCAGTTTCCTCATCCGTGGAGATGACTGTGTCGTGGGAGTGAGTTGCTGTGCAGGAACGATGCTCAGCTTGGTGCCTGGCACACAGAGTTTAATAGGTGCCTCTTGTACCAAGTTTACTGCAGAATCCACGGCCCCCTGCCTGGAACAGTGGTAGAATGTGAAGGATGATTTCCGGTGGAGGAGGGGCAGAGTGTGGGAAGCAGATTTCAGAGCAGGAGGATGAAAGAGGGGCAGGTTGGGGAGGGAGAGGTACTGGTTACTTCTAGCCAGGTAACCAGTTAGCAAGGGTTCCTACCTGGAAGAAAGACTCTGATGGCTGTTTTCTCACAAAAACAAACAGGCAGTGGTTGGCCATGTTCTGTCGCCTTTTGATACAGTGTGAAATAGTGAAGCACAGGGACTCAGAAACGCTTATTCACACACAGACTCGTGGTGCCGCCTGGTAGAGCATCAGGGTAACCGTGTCTCCTCCGGACTGGAGTGAGGCGCTGCTAGTGCACGGACGTGAGTGTACAGTGAAGGCGTCTGATGTGCTCGCTTCGGCAGCACATATACTAAAAAGCATCTGAGAGGTGGACAAGGCCCCTTCTCGACGCCCGGGCCAGCTCCTGCCCTGAGGGAGTGTTTAACTGGTGAAGGTCAGGGTGCCCTGGCGCCTCAAGCCCATGCCACGTGGCGTGCCACCCCGGCTGGGGGTGTGCGGTAGGCCGGCCCTGCTTTGTGGGCAGACAGTGGGAGACAGGAGTGGGTGAGAGGAAAAGAGCGGCTCCACCTAAACAGCCCTCTGCAGAAGCAGCAGTGGTCTCAGCGACAGCACGGCCTGGAGAGGCCTTTCGTCCTCTGTCACCCCGGCACCCCAGCGGGGTGAGCGAGCTCCCTGGATCCCTGCCCCTGGGCCCAGGCGCATGCGGGCTTCTCTGATGTCTGGAAGAATCACGTGAGCTGTGCGCTTAGTGACAACTTCGACATCGTTTATTTTTGCCAATCGTTGATCCTAACGTCATTACTTTTTTTTAAAGCTCCATTTTCTTTCCAATTACTTGGCTGCATCCCAAAATGAATTTGAAAACCTCAGTAACGAAGAAAAGTCTGTTATAGAAGAAGAAATGCTCCTTGAAGTCAATAGGTAACTTTTCCTTTGTTGATCTGTTATGATAGCTTCCTTCTAACTTCTGTGATAGCGTGCACTTGGGATGCTTCCTTGCAAATAAGAGTATTTTAGGAGCTTCTTCATAACCCTACATCTCTGGGTCTTGTAGTTTGCCAAAAAAAGGAAGCGAGAACATTTGGTTATGGCCCACGTGGCTGAGTGTGTTAGGGTCCTTTGGCTCTCAGCACACGGCAAGTTAGGAGAGGGGTCTGTGCACGGGTCAACGCGTGGGGGTGGCATTCCGAACCGTCATCCCCGCCACAGACTCTGCTGCCCAGCCCCTGCCACCAGGGCTCGTGCCCTCCTGTCACTCGTGCTCCTGGAGTGGGGGCTCCATCAGGTAATACGAGGAACTAACTGAACGTCTGTGTCCTCAGCAGCTCTCAAAGCAAGGCTGAGAGACCCCCAGATTCCACAGAGGTCTCGAGCACGATGTGTTCACCCTCTCTCATCTCTTTAGTCGAGAGGCCTGAGTTACCCCTAGCCTCTGGGCTCTCCCATGAGATTCCGTGGTACCAGGGACGGCTTGAGTCCCTGTGACCCACCCCCCTCGGCATAGAGCCCCCTCCTCGCGGGCCTCAGAAGTGTCCACACTCTGCTCTCTGAGCTGCAGCCACCCTGGCAGCCCCTCAGCTCCTCCTGCGGCAGAGAGCGTCCCTCTCTGGTTCCCGAACAGATGGAAATAGGAAAGGGGGCATGGAGGAGAGGCCCAGACAGAATGGTGGTGCCAGGGGATCTAGTGGGTCAGGGGTGAAGAGTAGCAGAAGCCCCGAAGTCCTCGTTCTCCAGTGAGAGCTTGTCTTCGTTGTTGGAGGGGAGTATGGGTTCGCGGTGGCGGGAGGCACGGCACAGCCTAGAGGTGGGACCTGGCCGCACCTCCCCTCAGTCCGCTTCTGGGGCAGGAGGGGCGGGAAGGGCAGCAGGTCCTCCAGGCCCGGGCTGTCTGCCTGTCGCTGGTGTGCGCTGGGGGCTGCTGGTGCCCACCCACATGTAGAGGGTTTCATTCCCCGTGTGACCCCTGTTTCACCAGCACGGCTGCCAGGGCCCCCATGTGAGTCCCGTGAGTGTTGGCCCATGTGCCCAGGACAGGCTGCCGGGGCTTCACTCCTGCGGGGCCTCCAGCTGGGGGCGAGGACAACGTAGGGCTCCGGCCGCCGTCGCTGGGACGTGTTGTCCCCTGCACCCCACCGAGTCAGAGCGCCGCCGGGCAGGGAGTGACATCCTGGCCCCGTCTCACTGCACGTCCTGCTTGTGTCATTACAGGTTTGCCCTCGCGTCCCATTTCTTCTGGGGACTCTGGTCCATCGTTCAGGCCAAGATTTCCTCCATTGAATTTGGGTACATGGTATGTGTTGCGGGTGGGTTTTCTCTACTCCCAGGGGAAAACGCCTCCTTGTACACGAGCACCTGGCAGTAAGTGGCTCTTCCTTCCAGAGGGTCACCGTCCCTTCCACGTTCCTGCGCCAGGTGACCAGCACCAGGACAGCAGGCTCCCCCGGCTGCATCGCGGAAGCCTCCGTCACAGGTGCTGAGTCTGCCTCTGGAAGCTGCCCTCCCTCCCAGGGCCCGCAGCTGCCGCCTCCCCGCCTCAGGGGAATGCCGTGTGGTCCTGTGACTGACGGCAGATGTAGAAATCCGGACCCTCGAGACCCATCCCCGGCCTCAGTCCCCCTGACACAAAGGACACTGAGCAAAGCGGGAGGGGGCCTGTGCCTCCCACGCCTTAGTTTATCCATCTGTTCCCACCCGTCCTCCAGCCTGCAGGGCCTGGCGTAAGAGTGGAAGCTGGTGCTGAATGAATTAGCCCCCTTTTGCAGCGAGTTTGTATCATACTAGGCTGTCTTTTTATTCTAACCTGAGAACTGTCCTTGGCACAGACACTGCATTTAACTCCACTCCATAGTGCATGGTGGGGGTGTCCCGGGCAGGGGTGCTTCCGAGTGCAGCGAGCACCTGGCTTTGGGACTTGAGGTGGGAAACGGCCAGTTCCTCTTGTCCTCAGTCCACCGTGAGGATGGTTCCTGCTGCTGGGCAGAAGCTTTGGTAACGCACAGACACTCATAGACAAGAGAACATTCAGGTTTTTAAAGCTGATTTGGAGTCATGACTAGATGTTACTGTAAGACTGAGTGGACTTCAGAACAGGACCACCAAAGACAGAGAAAGGGGTCACATCCTAGAACAGGCATCAGTTCACCCGCAGGACACAGAGGTCCTGAGTGTGTGTGCCCCTGTCTCCTTCAAGAGACACAGGGCAGGGGCTTTCCTGGTGGTGCGGTGGTTAGGACTCCGCGCTTCCATCACGGGGGGCGTGGGTTCAGTCCCTGGTCAGGGAACTAGGATCTCACGTGCCTCACAGCGTGGCCAAAACGAAAGACATAGAGCAGAAACTGACAAAGCTGAGAGAACAGAGGGACACGTTCACCTGGTTCACTGCACACCTGGTGGTAGCGGGTGGAGCCAAGAAGCCCTGCCATAGAGGAGTCTGACACCTGAACATCACCCCAGCCAGCTTGACCTGACGAACGTGTGCGGAGCCCCAATGGCTGCGAGACACACACCCTTTTCAGAGAATGGGGAGCCTTCATCAGGATAGGCCATGTTTTGGGCTGTGAGACAGCCCTCAGATTTGCTGCAGAGTAAGTTCTCTGACCACGGTGCAATTTAATTGGAAATCGCCAACCACCGCAAAAATATCTGGAAAATTCTCAATTTGGAAATTAACTGTATACTTCTAAATAAACTCTGGGTCAAAGGAGAAAATAAAAGGACAATTAGAAAACATTTTAATTGAGTTAGACTGGAAACACCATTTTTTTTAGAAGAGGAAAAAGTAGAAGCAGTGATAGATTTTGTTTTCTTGGGCTCCAAAATCTCTGTGGATGGTGACTGAAGCCAGGAAATTAAAGAAGACGCTTGTTCCTTGGAAGGAAAGCTTTGACAAACCTAGACAGCGTCTTAAAAAGCAGAGACATCACATTGCTGACAAAGGTCCATATAGTCAAAGCTATAGTTTTTCCAGTAGTCGTGTACAGATGTGCATGTTGGACCATAAAGAGAGCTGAGCACCAAAGAATTGATGCTTTTGAACTGCGGTGCTGGAGTAGACTCTTGAGAGTCCCATGGACTGCAAGGAGATCAAACCAGTCCGTCCTAAAGGAAATCAGTCCTGAATATTCATTGGAAGGTCTGATGTTGCAGGTGAAGCTCCAGTACTTTGACCCCCTGATGTGAAGAGCCGACTCCTTGGGAAAGACCCTGATGCTGGGAAAGATTGAAGACAAAAGAAGGGGGCAGCAGAGCACAAGATGTTTGGAGGCATCAGCGACTCAGCGGCCATGATTCTGAGCAAACTGGGAGACTGTGAAGGACAGGGGGCCTGGTGCGCTGCAGTCCATGGGGTTGCAAAGGACATGGCTTAGCAACTGAACAAGAGAGGAAACACAACATCCTATAGTTTGTGGGATGCAGTTAAAACAATGTTTGGAATCTCTTGGTTTTGTATCTTAAACATTTGTACTGGGTAAGAGGAAAGTTCTCAAACTAGTAACATAAGCTTCTACCTTGAGAAGCTAGAAAGTGAAAAACCAGTTAATCCCAGAGTAAATAGAAGTAGAATAAAGGTAAGAGCAGAAATCATTGAAATATAAAATGTTAAAAATAGAGAAAAAAATCAATGATACCACAAAAATATTTATGAATATCTGGCTATACTGAGCAGGAAAGGATAAGGCAGACATGAACAAAACCAGGTACAGAGAGAGGCCATCATCACGAAGTCAGTGGGTGGTCAAGAAGAAACGTGCGACACCACTGTGTCTGGGCCCTGACAACTCGCTTGAAGCGTGCCAGTGGCTTGGAAGATACACATGGCCAAACGGCCTCATAAATGGCCGTGTGTTTATTAAACTGAACTGATAACTGAAAACCTGCAGACTAAACTTCAGGTCCTGGTGAATATTATCAAACATTTAAGGAAGCAACAACAGTCTCACAGAAACTTTTAGAAGGATCATTTCTCAGCTCGTTTGATGAGACTAGCGTGACCCTGACACCAAAACTAGATATTTCAAGAAGACTGCATGTCAGTGCCCTTTATGGACATCACACAAAAGCTGTTAGCACAGTACTGGCAAAAGTAAATCCAATATATATATAAAAGGATAATGATTTTATGACCAAGTGGCATTTATCCCCGAAATGCAGGACCAACAGTGACGCTTGAAAACCCATTAGTGTAAGTCACGATGGTAACAGAAGAAAGGAGAATCATGCAGCCGTCGCAGTGAACGCAGGGGAAGTGTTTGACAGAAGTCAGCCGTGTGGAACACCTGTTCACGCCAGAAAGTCTCAGCAGACTAGTAGCGGAGAACTTCCTCAGCCAGGTAGAGGGCTTTATGGGAGTCTGCAGGGGGCCGTGATGATCGACAGTAAAGGCCCAGACGCTCCTCCCACACGTGCCCCAGGTGGAGAGCACGGCCAGGGTGTGTGTGCTGAGTTCTCGCCCGTACAGGAAGGTGAGAAAAGAAAACTGCCTTTATTTTATGGGTGACATGATTGTGTACATGGAAAAATAGAAAAGAATCAATAGAAAAGCTGTTTAAATTACTGAGTTTATCAAGGTCATAGGTCACAAGGTCAATATAGAAAAGCTAACTGCATTCCGATGTGCTGGAAACAATTTGTAAAAAAAAAAAATAGTTTGGTGTAAAAAATGTGAAATACTTAAAATAACGTGCATGATCTATACACTGACAATTATAGATAGATACCATATGTATGGATTTAGACTTAAAATGTTCATTCTCCCCAAACCAATATATGCATCTCCGTGACCCCATCGAAACCCCACAGGCTTTTGATAGACATTGACAAGCTGATTCTAAAACTTACGGGAAAGTGCAAAGGCCGTGGAATAACTGAAACACCAAAATTATAGAACAGAGTTGGAAGGCATGCTACCTGATTTCACAGTTTACCAAGCACAATAATTAAGACCATATGGTGTTGGTGTAAAGACATACATAAATCAGATGGAATAGAATCGAGTTCCCAGAAATGGACTCCTTCATATATAGGCAACTGGTATTCCCCAGAAAGACCAAGATAGTTCATTGCAGGAAGGGTTAGATTTTCCAACTATGACATGAGAACAACTGAATAAGCCGTATGGAAAAAAGATAATGAACTTCAAACTTGTACCATACACAAAAATTGACTTGAATAGACCTAAATGGAAAAGCTGAAATGGGAGAAAAGCTTCATGACTGTGGCAAAGATTTTCTGAGGTTACATACAGCACTCACCATCAAAGAAAAAAGATACAATAAATTGGACTGAATCAAAATTTACAACTTTTTGTTTTTTGAAAGACATCATTAAAGTGAAAAGCCAAGCCACAGACTGGGAGAAAATACTGCAAATTTACATCTGACAAAGACTTGTGTTTAGAATGTCTAAGGAACTCATAACTCAGCAAGAAACCAAACAACTTACTTTATGAAAGGACAGAAGATTTGAACACAACGCAGAAAATAAATGACAAGTAAGCATCTGTTCATCTGCCGATATAGTCATGAAAGAGATGCCAGTTAAAGCCCAGAGAGATGCCCTCCACACCCATGTCAGTGGGTAGAACTTAAGCCGACAGTGCTGAACGTTGGCAAGAAGGTGATGTCACATACACTGCGGGTGGGACTGCAAGGGGGGGTGACCAGTGTGGAAAACAGTTGCCTCTCATATAAAGTCAAATACACACTTAACCATGCAGCCCAGCAGTCCCCCTCTTTGGTGGTGATCCAAGAGAAATGAAAGCCTGTTTCCACACCAAGACCCGAATTCACATCCTGCGATAGCCCCATACTGGACGCATCCCACGTGCCCAACATCAGACGAGTGTGTGAACACACTGCATTGGGGCGTGTCACAGAGAACTACTCCGCACCAAACGGACGAACACCACCCTCCCCGGCCGCACAGGAGTGTCCCTGACGCCAGAGGGGCCGGGTTGGATGATTCCGTTCACGTGGAAGCGTTCTGTCGCGGTCTGGAGGGCTTGACTGCGGAGGCCCTGGAGAACTCGGAGGGTGACGACGGTGCTGATGGTAGGCCGGCTGTGTGCTTTAGCCAACACCGCACGTTTTAGATGAGTTCGTTTGTGTTGGTTTATAAATTCTCCCTCAGTGTGCAGTTTTCTTCCGTTCCGTCGCTCAGTCGTGTCCGACTCTATGCGACCCCGTGGACTGTAGCCTACCAGGCTTCTCCGTCCATGGGATTCTCCAGGCAAGAATACCGGAGTGGGTTACCGTTTCCTTCTCCAGCAGTTTTCTTAGGGTGATGCTATAATCTTGGTGGTTGGCATGGCAGACTTCCAAGTGTGGAGTGGTCCTTCAGAAACTGCCCACACTGATGGACAGACAGGGAGCAGACCGAGCGCGCGGGGGCTGGCAGGTGTCCCGGTGTCCTCTCAGTAAGCATGCAACAGTGACCCCAGCACACACACACACACTACACACACACACACACTACACACACACTACACACACACACACTACACACACACACTCACTCACTCACTCACTCACTCCACCTTGGTGCAACACTTGCTGACGCCCAAGGGCCTTGGGCTTGGAAAGAGGAGCCTTTGGGGGCTGTCAACCTGTCTGTGAGGTGAATGAGTTGGTGCGCCGTGGCAGCGCCCGGTCCATAGACGTACGTCCCGTATCCTGTCCGGGTTGGCAGGGCCAGGCCAGCGCAGTAGGCCGCGGTGGGGAGCTGGGCTGCTGGCAGGCGAGGACGACCTGGGGGCAGCGCTGAATGGAGTGGCTCCGCTCTGTGCCAGGGGCAGGTGGGACCCTCAGTGAGGCCGCTCTTCCTTGTGTCTCCTAGGAGTATGCCCAAGCCAGGTTCGATGCCTACTTCGACCAGAAGAGGAAGCTTGGGGTGTGACCGTGTGCGGCCTTCCTGCCTGCATCCCTGGATGGCGTGGGGGTGGCTGAGCCCGCGGCCCCTCTGTGCTCCGACTACTGTACCCACGGCCGGAAGGCTCAGACGTCTCGCCGCCCAACACAGATGTGTATGATACGAAAGACTGTATTAAAATTGAGTAACATTTATTTCTTATCTCGTTTGCGACCTCACTAGGACTCTGACCTGAGACTGGGAAGCAGAATTAGAGTACACTAGTGCGACAGTGCAGTGTCTCAGACCCCTCTCACCGAGGGAAGGCGTTTCTGTCGCGGTCAGATGCGGCGCCCGGCAGTGTCCCTCCAGGTGCCTTTTGCGGTTAATGTTGGTCTTTACACGGTGTGAACGGCCATGCTGGCAGACAGTGCTGAGCGGGCCCGGTAGCGGGCATGCAGAGCTGCCCGCTCCCGAGGGGCCGGTGACACTGTGACCATGCTTCTTGGCTTGACCGCCCCCGATGGTGCGGGGGGCGCAGGGGCTGGGAGGAACGTGGCTACCTGCTTCCTGTCGTCTGAACTTCCCTCCGCCGGTGAATCTCGCCCTGACTGGATGTGCCCCGCCCTGTGCCCTCTAACAAAGTGCTTTATTAACCCCGGCTTCGGGGCGGGCAGCAGGCCATGGCCACCGAGGGCCACGTGGACACACCTGCCCCCCAACATGCTCTCTGCGCCCCCACTCCCACCCCCCTGCTCAGCCTGGAGTTGGGGCTGCTCCGGCAGGGCCGGCCCCCCACCCCCAGGCCTGGTCCTGCCCCGTGCCCTCGGAAGCCTCCTGCTGCCCCCGGTGCTGGGACCTTGGCGTGCCCACGCCTGCTGCCCGCTCATGTGGTCATTACACGGCCCTCCCAGTGGGAGACCACAGCCCGTGTGTGGAGTCTGGGGGCGTGGATAGAGTATAGCTGTGAAGTCCATGTATATTAAATGTCCTTTGGGATAAATCCTTTTGTTTTTTACTCAACTCTTATTTGAATTGTTTTTTTTGTGCATACATTCCTGCTACCACAAAGATTGTACTATACAAACAATAAAAAGTATAAAAGCCTGTCTCTGCCGTCACCCTGGGATGTGTCCTGAGTCTCGGGGTGGGGGGGGGCGTGGCTGATCCCGACCCAGCAGGATGGGTGGGATGGCAGGGTGGCCAGGAGGAAAAGAATGGCTGGGCCAGTGGAGGGAGACCACCGCCCGTCCTTCCAGACATCTGGAGCGTGGCTGGGAGGGGGTCTCGATGCCATTCCATCTGTGCGAGGTCTCGGAACACAGCCCCCAGCTGCTGCCTGTGCCCACGAGGCCATCTGCCTTAGACCTCAGGGCTCTGCCAGGCGGCGCCCTGCAGGGTCAGGTCAGCTCCGAAGTCACGGCCCAGGTGGCAGCCCTCCTCCCAGCCCTACCCTCGCCCTGTCCTCCCTGCTTTCATCCTGGGTAGCATTCCTGGCTTCCCATCTCCTCAGTGTCCTCCTGGGCCAGACCGCACGCTCGCCTGAGCAGGGGTCAGGCTTTTCCCCTGGGCAGGTGGCCTCCCCCGCCCCATCCCTGCATCTCCTGAGGGTGACCTCCAGCCCCAGGGTTCCCCCCCAAGCCCTGAGTGTGCTGGTCCCACAGTGCCCGGTGCTCTCAGCCAGGCTGCCAGCTGTCCGTGCGGCCAGCCTCTCTCTGGGCTTACACCTCCCTCCCCACAAACACGCCGGCTCTCGGTGCTGAGCACCTGCCCCACCTGCAAGCACTCAGCTCTGCTCCCCAGGAAGGTGAGGCTCAGAGTCCTGGGCTTGGGCCAGGCCTGAGACACGCCGCCCTCTGCTCCTAACCAGACGCTGCTCTTTCTTAGAGCCCAGTCTCCGCCAGGCGTGTGGGCTGCAGCCCAGCGTCTGGGGGCCCTGAGCCGGGGCAGCCCTGGACTCCAGAGGGACAGGCTCCTCCCAGCAGCTGGCCAGATGGAGCCACAGTGGTGGGGCCTCCTCCCCGCTCGCTGTGCCTGGGGCATCTCTGCCTTCAAGGCAGCGTTTGTTCCTGGGGCCTGCAGCCGGAAGAACCGCTTGGCAGCTCCTCGGCAGGAGAGTGTGAGGCCGCTGGGAAGCACTGGCTCTGTCCCCCAGCCAGTGGTAGGACCCAGGTCAGAGACGCCCGCAGGGTGCCACCTTTCCCCCAGCAGCTGGACGGCCGGGGGGCAGGACTGCCCACCAGATGGGGACAGGGAAGATTGTGGCCTCTGGGGACTGGAAGAGAGGCAGGGCGTGGGGTCTGGTTCAGTCCTTTTTTGACTCTCAGAGCCCTGGGCAATGCTTGGGGTGCCCTGGACACCCTCTGCCCACGTCTGCAGGAAGGTGGCCTCAGGTGTGACCCACCGTCCCCCGTGCAACATGGGTCTCACACACACAGTGCCCAGGCTGCTCTCTGATCCAGAGCATTGTGAGTGCCAGTGGCCAGCGCCAGCATGAGGACATGAGAATCTGGCCAATTCATGCCAAGCACCTCCCTCCACACCCCGAGTATCCCAGGCATCATCCTACAGTTTGCATACCTCTAAGGACAGGGAGCTCACTCACTTCCCCCGGTCCAGCCTGGGACGACAGTCACCCTGAGCTAAAATGTGCTGGACACATCTGTTCTCTGTCCTAGTTCTGCCCTCTTCCCCCCTCCCCCGAGTCTGGGGGTCCTGTAGATGTGCTTCTTGGGCCTCTGCTGACATCTTGAGGCCCCAGATCCTAGATCAGTGCCTCCCACCTCTCCACACCCCGTACCAGCTTCAGCTGCAAAGACAGACCTCGGAGAGACACAGGCTGGGACGGTGTCCCTCAAACCAGAAGAGGCTCCCGAGGAAGGACCAGCCCAGCGAGAGCCCAGGCTCCTGCACACCAGCCTCCCAGGCCCTGCCTCTCAGACAAGACCAAGACACGGGTCCTAGGCCTTCTTCATCTTTATTATTTTTTAAACTTGGTGGCACCACGTGGCATATGGGATCTTAGTTCCCTGACCAGGGATTGAACTGTATTGGAAGCACCATCCCTGTATTGGATGCATGAGGTCTTAACTGCTGAACCACCAGGGAAGTCCGCCGCCTCAGTATTTGTTTCCTGCTTGGCACGGTAAGGGCAGGTCGTGGGCGTTACTCATCCTCCACGGCAAAGGTGAAGGGGCTCAGCTTGTAGCCGGAGCCCGAGTAGAACTTGTTCTGGAACTCCACCCTGGGGGAGGAGAGCTGGTGAGAGGACCCCTGCCCCTGGCCCACCTCCCGCGCTGCCCGCACCAGCCTGCGGCCTCTCACCAGTGCAGCCTCAGCGCGTGCAGGAAGGCCGAGAGCCCCTCCATCACCAGCAGGATGGCCACGGTCATCACAGCGAAGGCAGCAAAGACCGGAACCAGCACCACAGCCTCCACGCCCATCTCACCGCCCAGGCCCAGGCCAACTCGCATCACCATGGCCCACAGGACCTCCGACAGTTCTGCAAGTGAGGGAGCGAGTGGTGGGAACCGCCTTGGCGTCCCTAAGCCCATTCTCCCCGAGGGTCAGCAGGGGACCTCCCCCCCAACCCCTCCTTTCCAGACAGGGACACTGGGAGGTGACGGGAGGAGATGTGTGGGGGGAGGCGCCGGACTCACGGGCGTGGGCCAGGCTTAGGGCCCAGAGGCGCAGGTAGGAGGCTGTGTTGGAGATGCAGCCGAGACAGAACTCGATGGTGTGGATGGCCTGGTGCATGAAAACCTCGGACAGGACAAACTAGGGGAACGAGCAGCAGTGAGGGGCAAGCCAGGCCGCTGGCCTCCCGCGACCCAGGGAGTCCCCACACCCACCTCTTCCTCCTCTTGGTCCCCCAGGCATCCGGCCTTCTCCTCATCAGAGTTCTGGCTGGCCACAGACACGTCGGGCTGGCCCAGGAGCCCGGCCTTGTCCTCATCCTGAAGCTGGAAGCAGCAGCATCAGCAGGCGCACGGGCCCAGGTGGGCTCTCTCAGCCCGGATGCGACTCTCCGCGCCCACCCCGCACGCCTCCCCTGCCCCTACCAGCGGTCGCCGCCTCTGAGACTGGTGGCGCTGGTGCTTCCGGCGCAGGAACAGGGGCGTGCCCAGCAGCAGCACGGGCACCGTGGCCAGGGCCAGGACCACCAGCGTGGACTGCACCACCTCCTGCGAGGGAGGGGCGGGAGTCAGGGTGCCACATGGTTCCCAGGGCCCAGGGAGCCTGCCCCTCACTTCTCCGCCGGGGCCCTAACGGAGCAGGGACGCCACCCCACACGGAGTTCCGGGAGGGTGGCACCCCAGACTTCCAGCACCCCTTCTGCTAGACCATCTCTGCTGGTCTTCCGGCCTCCCTCCTCGTCTCGGGGCCTCAGGTCTGCATCCCGCTTTCCAGACCAGGATCCTGCACCCAAGGGGCGGGGCCCCGTGGTGGGGGTGGGCCCACCTGGCCCCGCCCACAGGCGCTGCCCCCACCCACCGGCCCTTCCACGCCCCGCCCACCGGCCCCGGCCCCGCCCACCTGCCCCTGGAAGAGCTGCCGGTTGGTGGGGCTGCGCGAAAAGAGGAACATGTTGATGAAGTGGATCAGGATGCTGGGCGCGGTGGCAGCGCTGGCGGCCGTGACACACAGCCACTTGTAGACCACCAGGAAGACCAGGTAGCCGAACAGCCCCAGCAGGAAGACCAGCTCGGGGAGGGTCTCTAGCAGCAGCCGGTGCCACTGGCCAAAGTGCCTGGGGCAGGGGCGGGGGGAGAAGTAGGGGGTAGCCGGGTCACCAGGCCACTCTGGCCCTACTCGGGCCCCCCAACCCCAGGACCCCGGCCCTCACACGTGGTTGAAGACTCCCAGGACCACCCCGAAGGTCATGTGGGTGACCCCCAGGATGACGGACATCTTCATCTTGAAGGAGTTGAGGAAGCTCAGGTGGTTGACAGCCAGGCTCCAGACCTGAGGGAGCAGGAGGGCCGGGGGTCACGAAGGGGGCTCCCCACCCGAGTCACTCTCACCGGTCTGTGTGTGCCCCTCCAGGGCCCCCTGCGCAGTCCGTCACCCACCCGAGGAGGAGCAGCAGAGCGGCATGGTTAGAGCACAGCCTGGGCCCCTGCCCCAGTGCCTCTTGGCCAGGCAACCCTGAGCATGTACCCTCAGCTTCCTCACCTGTGCAGTGGGGAGGGTGGGCACTGACATGCACTTCATGGGACTGTCACAAGGACTGGACACAACATCGTTTCAACAAGAACGGCGCCCGCCTGGCAGAGGGCTCCAGAACACTGTCCTTATCAGGACTCATGTCTCTGCTTTTCAAGTGGCTGCAGCATGGGCCCTGCCAGGCATGCCCTAGTCTGGGGGGCCCTGAGCGGGGAGCCCAAACCCACCCTCCCGCCCGCACCACCCTGGACGGATGGCCAGGACTCACAGGGTCGATGCCGAAGGGGTAGGGTCCCAGGAAGACGCCGGTGACGTTGGGGTCCAGGGCAAGCAGCTGGTGCTGGGCCAGGAAGGCATCGCTGTGACAAGAGTGGGGAGGGGGCGGTCAGGGGCCCAGGGGCCTCGGGGCTGCAGTAGGGGAATGGCTGGGCCTCACCTCCAGCCGGACTGGTTGGCCATGGCCGCCACACTCCAGCCCGAGGGGAAGATGGCCGTGGCGCGGCTGAAGCACTCGTTGTAGATGAAGCCGGTGTAGACAGAGAACAGGCCCATGAGCAGCAGCAGGTAGCGACCCCCGAAGAAGGTCCTCCAGATCTGGGGGTGTGGGTGCAGTGAGAGCCGGCCCCGGGCTCTGGCCGTGCCTGCATCCCTCTTCTCCCTCCAGCCCCACCCCACCTCCACTCCTCACCTCGTTCTGCGCTGACTTCACAGCCGGCTGGTTCTCGGCCAGCACCATGGCCAGGGCGAAGAGGAACATCAGCAGCCCGTGGCCCACGTCACCAAACATGACAGCAAAGAGGAAGGGGAAGGTGATGATGGTGTAGGGCGCTGCGGGCAGAGGGGCCACGCGGTCAGCCAGGACCCCGGCCCTGTATAGGGGCCCCCAAGCAAGGGTCCAGGGCTACAGGAGACACAAAGGTGGTGTTTGCCAGGCAGGGACGCCACACTGCTTGCCCGCATGCAAGAGCCAGCCATCTACTAGCCGTGCAACCTTTGGCTAGTGTCTTAACCTCTCTGAACCTCCATCTCCCCATGGGCAAAATGGATATAATAATACCACTACTTTCTGGGGCTATTAAAAATGAGACAGCAGGCCATAAATAACAATATAAACTCATTAGTTCTAGCTATTATTTATGAGAAGAGCTTTACGCAGAAGCACAAAGAGCCCAATGGAAGTCCTGGCTGGCCTGTGGCAAGTTCCAGAAGGCCAAGTTGGTCACTTAATCTTTGAGGCCTCAGCTTCCCTTTAGCAAATGGGGAAAACTTCTCATAGATGTTAGGATTCTAATGCACATCCCAGTTATGGGTCAAATTGTGCCCCCCCTAAGGTAGGTTGGAGTCCTAACCCCCCAGCTCCTTAGAAAGTGACCTCATTTGGAGATACAATCTTTACAGATGTAACGAAGTGAAAATGAGGTCATTAGAGTGGGTCCTAATCGAATATGACTGCTGTCCTTATAAAACGGGTGAATTTGGACCTTAGACACAGACCCTGGAGAAGGCCATGCGAACATGAAGACAGCTGCCTCCCAGCCAAGGAGAGAGGCCTGATCAGAAGCCCCTCAAGCTCTCAGGAGGAGCCAGCCCTGCCAACACCCTGATCTCAGGTTCCCAGCCTCCGGAATGGAGAGATGATAAATACCCACTGCTGAAGCCGCCCCATCGATGATGCTCTGTTAGGGAGGCCCGAGCAAATGAACACCCGCCGGAGCTACTGCTGAGAGCTGGGGCCACATCAGCAGCCACAGATATCTGGGGATCAGGCTGCTCCAAGCACACTGCCATCTGCCAATGCAGAGGAACTACGGGCAGGCGAAGTGTGTGTGGGGGGCGCGCACCACGCCCCCAGGTGCTGTCCGGAGGGTCAGCAGGCCCCAGAGGACACGAGATCCGGGCCTCGGTCCATACAGCCCCAGGTTCCACCCTCAGATCCTGCTCGTACCACCTTGGGGGCCCCAAACCCTTTCTCTTGCCCACCAGCTGAGGCAGGCCCCCTCCCTGGCCTCGGACTAAGTCCCCCCCCTGAAACGGCTCTCCTCATGCTTCAGCCCCAGACCCCTCCTGGGGCTCACACGGAGCCGCCCTGCAGCCCTCACCCAGTGACACCGGGGACACTGGGCCACTGGGCACACCTGCCACTGAGCAGCCAACCTGCCTCAGGGGGAGTGCTGTCTGGAAGAAGAGGGACCGGGCGGGTGACAGGCCAGGTCCCACAGGCCTCAGGAAGGTGGCCGGGGCCAGGGAGGGAGGAAGCCAGTGCCCGCCGGCCCCAGGATGGACCCAAACGGGAGGGGCAGCCACACCCAGCTCCAGCCTCCTGGGGGTGGGCACCATGCTGCCAAATCTCTCACTTTTTGCCAAAGTCTTGGGAAAAGGCAGACTTTTGCCAAAACTCCCACTTTAAACCCTGGTGCCTGCAGCAGATGCTTGGCCTGGGTGGCACGGGGCCCTTGGCAGCTCTGTGTGGGCCCCTGTTGGGTGCACCACTCTCTGAGCAGCAGCCTCGCCAGGCTGGTGAGCACCCTGGGTATGCCAGGAGCAAACGGCCTCGCTGCCCACCCGCCAGGCCTGGCCGATAGCTGGGAGTGTTGGGTGTGGAAGCCCTGCTCGTTGGTCTTGAGACAGACACGCTCCAGTGTGCTTTATGCTTCCAGGGCTCCCTGCAGGCTCTGGCTGTGGCCAGACTTCACCCTGCTCAGCCGTGCCTTCCCCACACACCTCCCCATCCCCTGAGGTCCTTTACTGGTTTCTCCCAGGAGCACCTCTCTTAAGAGACCACTTGCACCAGAGACCCCATCTCAAGGCCTGCTTCTGGGAAAACCTGAACCAACTCAAACCTTTCAACATGTCTGGACAACATGGCCAAACAAAACATATCAGCAGACTGATTCTGGCCTCGTGGGCCACTGGTTTGCAACCTTTGGTGATCATCTTCCCAAGACTGCTCAGAGTTGAACTGTTATCTCCATTTTACAGATGAGGAAACTGAGGTTCAAAGAAGCTAAAAAACTCATCAAAGTAAGCAAGTAGGATCTCAAACCCAGGCCACTCCTACTGCAAAGCTATTGTTCTCTGCACAACTTGGCTGGCTCCCTTGTATGTGTAACAAGGTAGGGTTTGCTGGGGGTAAACTCGAAGCCCCCGGGCTCCCCCGAGAGCATGAGAAGCAGAGCGTCTCTCATCCCAGGAGGCCGGGGCAGCCCCAGCGTGGAGATGCAGCCCTGCCAGCCTTCCACCCAGAGCAGCAGCAGACCCTCCCGAAGGTTAGGGCTGTGGGAGGTGGCGGCCCTCACCGGGGTTGACCTCCTGGTAGCGGCCCACACCATAGGCGTCCACGATGCCCTGGAAGCTGGCCGTGAAGCGGTTGGTACGGATGAGCGTGGGGGGCATGTCCCGGCAGGGGATGCAGTGAACCACGGCGCTCACACCCGCCTCGCTCTGGGGCACCAGGCAGGCAGGCAGACAGACAGACAGAGAAGGCTGATTGCAGGGGCCTCCAAGGGCCTCGGACCATCCTCCCTCCCCAAGCCAGGCAGAGCTGGAGAGGCAGAGCACTGTGGGGACTCACTGGGTGGCAGCCCAGGGACCCGGGGCAGCCCCTTCTCTCCCTGTGAAACCGGACGACCAGCCCCACCCACCCCCTGTTCAGGGGGCTTTAGAGACCGCCAGAGACTGGCCCAGAAGCCACCTGGGAAACACAAGCAAGCTTCTCCCCATCCAGGTGGCTGGGGAGAGGGGCCCCTTGTTGCCACCGGTGACCCTGCCTACAGTGGCCACCCCCTAGGAGGCAGGGTTGGCACACCCATTTCACAGATGAGCCCAAGGCTCCCTCCAATCAGCCCAAGGTCACAGGGTTGGGGCCTGCAGAACCGGGATCTGAACGTTCTAACAACACCCAGCACAGCAGGGTACAATGGCCCATCCCAGGGCCTCGGGGTAAGTGGGGGTGGGGAGAGGGCTTGCGGGGGCTAGAGCCATCATGGAGAACTCCCTGGAGAAGGGTGAGCCCCGGCAAAGGCAGGGCACCCACGGCACCGGGAATGGAAAGTGTGTTGTGAGGAGGAGCCCCTGCCTGGCAGCAGGGGCAGGCAGGAGCCCCCTGCTCACCGAGCTGTCCTGAAGGGCCTGCTGCAGGGCAGGCAGGTCGCATGTGGCACACCAGGCCTCGGCGATGAGGCACTTGTGCGTGGAGCTCACGCTGCACTGGTTGAGGGCCAGGTACACGGCCTTCATCTTGCGGATCTGCACCTGCCAGGGTGGCAGCAGCCTCTGCACACGGCCCAGCACCTGGCTCAGGAAGCGCTCTGTCTCCCCCAGGACCTGTGGCCAGAGCGGGCGGTCAGGGGGCGGTGGGCTTGGGGGAGTGGCAGCCTGAGGTCCACCACGGCTGCGGCACCCACCTCCTGCAGCTCCTGGCTCTGCTGTTGCAGCTGCTGCAGGGCTGCGCGCCGGGCTGCCTCATCCTCCGCGAACGGGAAGACGTGGCAGTGGAAGCTGGCAGAGAGCCGGGTGGTGAGCAGGTGCCCGGGGTCCAGGCCACATGCGCGGGAGTGTGGAGGATGGCATGGGCTTGGCGTGGGGGGTGTCACCCAAGGCCCAGGGGGGCTCACCAGTCAGTGATCTTGCGGATCTTCTGCCCGATCTGCCCGCCCCAGTAGGAGATGAGGAAGGTCATCCACGTGGCAGGCTCACCCTGCGGAGTGGGGCCCAGGTCACACTGCAGTCCCCGTCCCCGGAGGGCTGCACCCCCGCCCAAGCCACCCCCGGCCCGCGCCCGCACACCGTCACCGGGTCCTCCAGCTGCTGCTCCGTCTCCCGGAAGCTGGCGATGAGGAAGCCGCGGCAGGCCCTCCAGAGCAGGCGCTCCAGGGCCGCGGCCTTGTGGGGTTCCACTGCACCGGCCACAAAGCTGCGGGGCCAGGCAGGGCTGGGCAGGGGCTGCGCCAGCCTCCCCTCCCCTCCACCCTGCCTCCCCATCCCTGCCAGGCACACCACCCCTCAGCCCCACGGGGAAGGCAGGAGCCCACCCGGCACACGCCAGGAGGGGAGAAACCTGCAGGGCAGCGGGGAATCCCAGGCCTGAGGGAGGAGGAGGCAGGGGGCAGTCTGAGGGAGCACTGGACAAGGAGTCCGCACTGGGCGAGAAAGAGCACCAAGCTGACCCTCGCTTACTTGACCCGCAGGTCCTGGTGCGGCCCTCCGGGGGCCTGGAGCAGGGGGGTCCTTTCTGAGGGCCCATCGGTGTGGATGGCCGCCAACTAGGAGCCGAGAGGCCCCATGAGCCCAAGCCCGGAGGTCCCCGCACCCCTGCCCCGCGCCCCCACCCAGGGGGCTACACTGACCGGGGGGCTGTGGCCCTGGCCCAGCACGGCCGAATGGAGCTGCAGCTGGTGCCACTGGGCCCTCAGGGCCTGCTGGTTGCCCCGCACGTCCCGGAGCTCCTGAGCCAGGCGGTCAGTCTCCTCCTGGATGCGCAGAAGGTCGCGGGGTGGGGGCGCCGGCAGCCCTCCCTCGGGCAGAGGCAGCGGCAGCCCAGCCCGCCGCACCTCCTCCTGCAGGAAGGCTGGGTGCAGAGGGGAGGAGTGTCAGGGGGCGCCGCTCGGGGGCCGCCACCAGCTAATGGCCACTACTAGCCAGGGCTGGAGGGTTTCCCCAGCGGCTCATCGGGCAAAGAATTCCACCCGCCAGTGCAGCAGACACAGGAGACCCGGGTTCGATCCCTGGGTCAGGAAGATCCCCTGGAGGGAGAATGGCAACCCACTCCAGTACTCTTTCCTGAGAATTCCACGGACAGAGGAGCCTGGTGGGCTGCAGTCCACGGGGTCACAAAGAGTCAGACACGACTGAGCGCACACAGCCAAGGGCTGGCTAACATCTAGGGGATTCGAAACGTCACCTCAAATGCCCCCGGCCACCAGCCAACTAAGTCCAAGACCCCAGAAACACCTCAGGCTAAACGTCCAACCCTGCGTGTTTACTCTGCTTCCCCACCCTGGTGCTCTTCTGGGCTGCTCTCCGTCCATCCCCAGCCCCTGGCCTGAGTCCCACAGCGGTCTTCCAGCAGGCGGCCTAGCGCTGCAGGGCCTCGGATGGCAGCTTGCATGCAGGCCCATGGAGGACCTGCCTGACCACTTAAAACCCATCAGGCAAGCTAACCACTAACCAGACACGCTCTATCTTCCCATTGTGCCGGGTCCTCCTGGTAGGGGTTTCTGGAACACAACCCAGGGCAGGGGTCCTTCTTGCCCAGGTCCAAGGAGAAGCTACTCCTTGGGGCACCGAGCCAAGATTGGTGGCCTCTGCTCACCCCAGTCCACCTGCAGCAGAGAAAGTTCTGTCCACGCATCTCTCCTGCTTAGAGACCTACGGGTGGCTCTCAGCATCTGCAGGATGATGTCCCGAGTCCTCACTTGGCACTCAAGGGCTTGTCCAAACCCTGGCCTGGGCATCAGCTCAGCTCACTCAGGAACACCCCACAGATCCCAGCTGCCCTGGCCTGGCTCTGCAGGGCCTGGCCTGGCTCTCCCTTCTCTGCCTTGCAACTAGGTGCTTGGGACTCTTCCTTTCAGACCAAGCTCCACTGGCACCTCCGCTCAGAAGCCTGCCTGGGGTGCGCAGGCCCAGGGCCAACTCACTGAAGGTCTTCTCCAACTCTTCGCAGCGCCGAACATCCACCACGAAGCGTCTCTGGAAGGCACTCACTGAGGCGTTGAGCTGTGGTTGTGCATGAAGGGGTCAGTATTCCAGGCCGGGGGGCCAAGGAGGTCCCCCACAAGGGCCAGACTGGCTTTCCTTAGGCCAAAGCTGCCTCCCCCAAAAGGTGCTGACCACACCATGACCCTCCTGATGCCCAGGTGAGGACAACCAGGCCCTACGCGGACCAGGGCCGAGAGGCCTGGCTAAAGCCAGGCGGGGGCAGGTGTGAGCAAAGACAGCCTTCCTGAGAACAGAGCACCCAGGGGCAGAGGCCGCCGGGATTCAAGCTGGGCTGGGAATCAGTACAGGGCGATGGTCCACCCTCTGGGACTCCCAGGGACGAGGCCTCCCCACACCCATCCCGGTCCCACTCACATCCCTGAACTCCACCAGGCCCAGCTCCCCGAGCTGGCTCACACAGGTGTAGGCGGCAGCTGTGGGCAGGAAGAGCTGGACCAGCGCCACCTCCTCGCTCCGGAACATGGAGCCCATGGTCCTGCGGGGCAGGCAGGCATGGGGGCTCAGGCCAGGAGGCAGGAAACAGGCAGCTGCCCACCACCTAGGAACTCCATGCTCCTATGATCCTCCAAGGTGCTGTGACTACCCCATCTGACAGATGGGAAAACTGAGGCCCAGGGAGGCTTGGCGGGGTGCTGAGGTCACACCGGAAGTAGGCGGTGCAGCTGACCCCACGGCCAGACCCAGAGTCCAACACCAAGCTCCTTCCCAGCTGGGTCTGACTTGTCTGAGACCCCTGCAACCCCTGTCCTGGCATCTCCTGGCGACACTGGCTCTTCTCACACCTGGCCCCATCTCCTGTCATCCCCTCTCTGTGACCTGCCCTCACCTCTTCAGGGCCCCAGGTCAAAGGCCACCTCCAGTGCTGGCCCCGTGACCCACTGTGGCCAGCTGGAACCCTCGCCTTTCCACCCCAGGGAGCGCCCATGACAAGGACACGGGGTGAGGTTGGGCCTGGCCCCTCAGGCAGTCGGAGCCTGCCTCTTCCCTGCAGCATCTGTGTGCTGAGGGGGTGGGGGCCACCCCCGGGCCTTGGGGAGGACACAGGGGACGGGCAGGGCCTCTGAGCAAGGAGGACCTTCCCCTGGGGCCTGGGCAGCCCCGCCACAGCCCCGGGAGCAATCCTGCAGGTGTCGACACCACTGAAAGTGAAACTATGCAAACGGGATGGGCAGGAAGGACCTGGCGGGGCCCGCTCCAACGTCAGCGGGGAGGCCCCCTGGCCTCCGATGGGCCCTGTGGACGCCCAGCTCCCAGGCCAGGACTCCTCGGCCGCTGCCCTGGGGGCCCGGGGCTGGCCCCCAGTCCCTCTGTGGGACTCCATTTCCTTAGCTCTCCCATTGAGGGGGGGAAGGGGCAGGGCTGAGCGAGGGTCCCGCTGAGGGTAAACGTTTGGCGCCAGAGCGCCCCGCCCGCTGCCTGGCCTGGGGCCACCTAGCGGGTCACTTCCTCCCCTGGGTCTGGTTAACTTGAGTCAATAGGAAAAGGAGCCCCTTCCCCAGCTGGAGAAAATGGTGAGAGTCGGCTGGGGGCCCTGAACAGGGGAGGGCGGGCGGGCGGCCCAGGGATGGAGGCTCTGAGCCCTGCCCAAGCTGTGTGTCCGTGGGGGACGTCTCCCTTGGAGGCTGGAGGCTAAGGCCAGCTCCTCCGGAAACCTCTCCTCTGAGCCCCTGGCTCGCCACGATGAGCCGCGCTGCAGGCGAGGGTCTGCGGTCTCTTCTAGCTCTGCCTCTTCCTAGTTGGGTTGGGCCTCAGTTTCCGCACCTGTAGAATGGGTCCCTCCCTCCCAGAAAGATGCAGCAGAGAAAGCTCTGAGCACAGCCTGGCCCGGCAGAGCTCAATACGAGGGGTCACAGGCTGTTAATACCCCCATCCTTCTCCCCCAACAAGGGCTGACACCCGCGAGCCTGCGGACTGAGCTGCCTCTACTGATCCACACGGGTGGAGGCGCCAAGACTCCCTTCCGGGGCGGAGGGAAGCGAGGGCGGCAGGCAGAGCGGGAGGCCCTGCAGCCCGCGCTGGGGCACTCACCCCGGGTCGGCCACACGCGGCACCGCTCGGATCTCCTGGCTCAACTTCTCGCTGCCTCCGCGGCGCCCACGCAACTCACTTTTCCCGACGGGCGGGGCCGGGAGGGGCGGGGCCAGGGAAGCCCCGCCCCCAGGCCGCCCTGGACCCGCCTCCGGAGTCTTGGAGCCGGTACGCGAGCCCCGGCCGGAGGGCCGGTGGGAGGCAGGCCTCCGACTGGGTCCTCGCTTCCTCGCCCCCCGGGTGGGAAACCGCTCGGAGCCTTGAGCCGCCTAATCCGGGCGAGGAGGCCCAGACCCCAGGGCAGACACTGGCGCCCACCGTGCACGTCTGCAAGGCTGGGGTGTGGGGAAGTGCTCAGCCGCGGCCCAGGGGCTACCTAGCGGGACCTCCACCACCTGGGCCTGTGGCTCACAGGACCCCCAAGAGGCTCAGACCTGGGGCCCGAGACCCACGTGTCCCCACTTCTGGGACCCTGTCCCTCTTGAGTGAGGCTGTAGTCACACAGGTCCTGCTATCTTCCTGTTTCCGGGCACCCGGCTTGACTCTGGGCCCAGTGCTCTGGGCACTTGGGTGGGCAGCTGCCCTTCTCTGGGCCTCTTCCCTCAGTGGCAGCAGGACCCGAGGGCCAGGCAGCAGGCCGCAGCCAGCAGGCACTGGGCAGTGCTCTGCCCTCACTGTCACTCCTCCTGTGACTGGACTTGTCCCTGTGTCCTTACTCCTAATTAGCTTCATGCAGCACGTCCAGTCCCAGCCTATGGGTCACCACTCTCCAGCTGCCTGCACTTTGGACTGGCCAAGACTGTATCCACTGCGTCAGCTCTGGTGATCCTTGAACCCCTACAGCAGAGGAAGGGCCTCTGGTGGTGGTGGTGGTGGTGTAGTCGCTAAGTCGTGTCCAACTCCTGCGACCCCATGGACTGCAGCCCGCCAGGCTCCTACATCCATGAGATTCTCCAGGCAAAAATACTAGAGTGGGTTGCCATTCCCTTCTCCAGGGGATCTTCCTGACCCAGGAATCAAACCTGGGTCTCCTGAATTGCAGGTAGCTTCTTTCCCAACTGAGCTATAAGGGAAGCCCAAGGGCCTCTGAGGGATGGGCAAATGTAGCCCCAGAGGTGGGAGCTGGAAACTGAGTCACAGCCAAGGTGTCTTCAGAAGAGTGGGGGACACTTTTGGTAGGGTTACTTTCAAGGAGAAACTTCGACGCAACTGAACTGAGTACCACTGGGGGCCTCAGGTCAGTGCTTCCCATGCAGGGCAAACTGGAACTCTTGACATGTTTCAAAATGGCCTTAGAGCTGACCCGGCAGTAAGGGAAGGAATTAAGTCAGGAGCTGGACAGGCTCATCTGTGGTGCTAGAGAAGGTTCTTGAGAGTCCCTTGGACAGCAAGATCAAACCATTCAATCCTAAAGGAAATCAACCCTGAATATTCATTGGAAGCACTGAAGCTGAAGCTCCGGTATTTTGGCCACCTGATGCAAAGAGCCAACTCATTAGAAAAGACCCCGATGCTGGCAAAGATTGAGGGCGGGAGAAGGGGGCAACAGAGGGCAAAATGGTTGGATGGCATCATCGACTAAATGGACACAAGTTTAAGCAAACTCTGGGAGCTGGTGAAAGACAGGGAAGCCTGGTGTGCTGGAGTTTATGGAGTCAGAGTTGGACACGACTGAGTGACTGAACAATTTTCCTGTGTACAGATACAGACTCCACGCCAAGCGTCTAATACTGGGTATGTCTAAAAAAAGCGAAACTAGAAGTGATTTAGGATATTCAAGCCTGCCTCTGACAGCTGGCCTGTTTTTCGGAGTTCCTGCTCCCAGCAGCCACCAGGACTAGCAGCGCTGGACTCACAGATGCTCCCAGGGCTCAAGTTGTCCTTTCTGGTCCTATACTTCTTACTTCTGAGCCACTTCGTGGATTAGAAGGGCCCCAAACCTTGGCCAATGGTGGGACTACACAGGTCCTGGGAGATGGCCCAGCAGGGCCTGGTAAGCAGGTGATGTGAGAAAGGAGGCTCTCCAGGAGTGAGTTGGGCAAAGTCTGCTGCAGGCCTTCTCAGAGCCTTGAATATGCTCCCAGGCAGAGCCTGTCCCGCTACTTCCTACACTTACTGATCCAAAGAACACTCTCCCCCTTCTAAGAAGCACCTGGGGAGATTAGTGTTTTGTAAAAAAGCACTTTTGGAAATGATGAAGGGAATTCTTGAGATCTCTCAGACCTCAGTTTTTTCCTCAAGATGCGTGCTGTGTGATTCTGAGCAAGTCACTTCACCTCTCTGAGCCAGCTTCCTCACTGCTGAGAATGAACTGAAATGCTCTCACACCGCTCAGCACCAAGTCAGAAGGGGTTGTTGTGGGGGCTATTCTACTGGCACTGGGCTTGCGTGTGGCCCCAGAAGGGACCACATCGCTTTGCCGGGGCTACAAAGCAGGAAGTCCTGAGCAGCAGAGGCCACACCAGCATTCTGCCCTGAGGAACTTGGGGAGGAAAAGGGATGTGGCTGGAGGACCGGCAAAGCCAGCTCACGGGCAGCAGGGCTTGTGTCATCTCCTCGTGACTATTACCCCAGAGCAGGCTTCCCCCACCCCGCCCCCGGCAAGGATGCCCGGGCCTGTGCAAGTTCCTGCTACTTGATGTACTTCTGCCTGCGGTTGGGCAAATGAGACTTTGCCCAGCTTATTCCTGGAGAGCCCCCTTTCTCAGCAGACTCTAGGTTTTCAAGAGTCTCAGCTGTGGGTGGTCTTCAGGAGAGGACAGGCCCCGGCCTCACCAACTGATCACTCAGGATTATGCAGTGACCTGAGCTGACCTTCAGCTAAGCCTTTGCAGAATATGCCCGGGAAGACGTGTGGGCTGCAGCCTGCTGTGGGCTGGGGCCCAGCGGGTCACACAGGTAAGGCAACTTGGTCCAAGAATCTGATCCACTGGAAGAATCCACAGGCTGTGGATGGTCCCGGCTCAGACAGCAGACACATGACAGAGACGGTGGGGGAGGTCCGAGCTTTTTATTGGGCAGGAGGGGCCGCGGGCTGGCCGGTCATCGGTAAAGGTAGTCGGCCTGGATGTTGGCAGCGATCTCGGCCTCCCACTTGTCCCCGTTGTTGAGGAGCTTCTCCTTGTTGTACAGCAGCTCCTCATGCGTCTCCGTGGAGAACTCGAAGTTGGGGCCCTGACGGCGGGGAGCAGGCGCAGTTGTGTCAGGCCCCTCCCAGGAGCTCCCGCTCCCTCCTCCCCCACCGTGGGGCCCTGCTCACCTCCACGATGGCGTCCACGGGGCAGGCCTCCTGGCAGAAGCCGCAGTAGATGCACTTGGTCATGTCAATGTCATAGCGTGTGGTCCGGCGGCTGCCATCAGCCCGCGGCTCAGCCTCGATGGTGATGGCCTGGGCGGTGGCACAGGGGGCTGTCACCTGCCAACCACACTGGCCCCTGGCACAGGATCCAGCCCTGCACAGGCCTACAGAGAGGCCCCTCTGTCGTCCACTCTCCATCTTCGTGGGCCTTTCCTGACTCCTCTCCTCAGAGGTCACCTGGCACAGCCATGACGCCGGCCTCTGCGTGCCTGCCTGAGCTGACACTCTCATTTGCTATCTGCCAGCACCTCCTGCCTGAGAATTCGAGTGCCACAAGGAGAGGGCTGCTGTGTTGACACTGAGGACCCCTGTGCCTGCTGGGTACCTGCCTGGCACATTCACCAGCCGAGCACCCCCACTTTGTCTGTTTCTGCACCCACAGGTCGTGACTCTCTGCAGTCCGTGTGGGACCCTCCAACAGAACCAAATGCCAGGGGCTCAAAGGAGCTGCAGCCAAGGGCAGCAAGAGCCCCGGCTGTGGTCTGAGTGTCCCCGGGTCTGGCCCTGTGAAGGGCACACACGTAGGCAGGGCTCCTGACACTGCTGCTGCACCATGTCGAAGTGGAGACTTTCAAGTGTCATCTCGTGCCTCCGGCCTGGCTCTCACACTTACGACCAGACCCCCAAGGGCAGGCCCCAAGTGTGTCCCATGGTCTGCTCAGGACTGGAAGCTTCCCTCCATTGACTCACCACCTCTGAGTCGGCTCCGGCAACAAGGCCTCATGGTTCCTATCACTGGGCAAGTGGCTCAGAGTGGGAGGGGACTTCCCTGGGGACACACACCCAGGAGGGGGTTGAGAATTGGGACCCAGGGCTGCCCACTTCTCTCTCTCTGCAGCAGACTGAGGCCTCCCCCTCCCAGCGGCCAGGGTCGGGGTGGTGGTCAGCTGGGGTCAGGGCGTACCTGGGCCGGGCAGACAGCCTCACAGAGCTTGCAGGCGATGCAGCGCTCCTCCCCGGATGGGTAACGGCGCAGTGCATGCTCCCCGCGGAAGCGCGGGCTCAGCGGGCCCTTCTCAAATGGGTAGTTGATGGTGGCCGGCTCGCGGAACAGGTAGCTCAGGGTCATGCCCAGGCCTGGGGAGCAGCACGGACACGGTGGGGAGGCCCCTTCTCCCTCACACATCTCTATCCCCCCTGAGCCCGCCTCGAGCCTCCCGTCCCCTGGGCCCACCTCGGATGAGCTCAGTCCACAGCAGGGTCTGTGCTGCCCGGTCGGTCACCGATTTCATGTCCATCGAGGGCTCCCGCAGGTTCACATATTCTGCAGGGGAGGTGGGCAGAGAGGCCCTCTTCAAGGACTCCAGCTCAGGAGATGAGGCCTGGCCTCCTAGACCTAAGAGCTGGGTCCCCGGGGGGCATGTTCATTCACCAAACGCCCCTTGCCTCAGTAAGCAACCCTCGAGGCTGTCCTCTGGCCAGTGGCAGTCCTGGCCTGCTTCTCCCTGCGCCTATTCGGCCGTCCAGACCCAGAGGGGATGCAGGTGGGGCTTGGGTGCTCAGGTCCTGAGGAGGAGGTACAGGCTCCCAGGACTCACACCTGGCAGCCCCCTCCTTGTTCCACACAGGGAGGGTCTGAGATCACATGTATAGCCACAAGGAAGGACCACCCCCCCAACTCCCTGCAATAACAGACCCCACCCCCATGAATCATCTTGATCACTCGCTTCATTTTACAGAGGGGAAACAGGCTCCAAGAGGGGGAGCCCCCAGCAAAGCCAGGACAAGAACCCAGGCCTTCTCCCCTGCCCCCGGCAGGACCATGATCACCAAGCCTGAGGCTCGAGGCACCCCGGGACTCACTGTAGGTGGCTGCCACTGCGCTGCTGTGCAGGCCCCGGCCACTGGCATGCCCTGCAAGGAGAAAGATTACGCTGTGCAGATGTGACCTCATGCCGGGAGGCTGGGCGCCCACAGCCAGGAAAGGTGCCCTCGGTCCTACCTGCACGTGTGGCCTGGGCCAGGGCCCGAAGCAGCATGGACACGGTCAGGCAGCGCATCTGTGAAAAGAGGGGCCGGCCCAGCTGGGTCCCGACAGCTGTGGTCCTCCCCACGTGAAACTGCAGCACGGCAGATGCCCTGACCCTTGACCCCAGTTTCACTGTGGCATCTTGTCCCCTGCTCACCCTCGTTCCTGTCAGAGGCACAGATGGCCTTCCTGTTCCCAGGAGCTGACGCGCTCAACCTCCAGGTAACACTGCCAACCACCACCATCATTTATTGAGAGCTCGCCGTGCCAGGCACAGTGCCAGGGGTCACAGATGAGACGCTCGGTCGTGTTAAGTGACTTGCCCAAAGTCGCACACTGAGGGGGGGTTCCTGATGTGAACCCAGGCCAAACCCCACCCTATACACCCCCCAGCCTTCCCCTGCTGGAACCCCTTAAAGGCTTAAATAACCCTCAAGATCAAACTCCTCTCCCCCGACCCCGCATCAAGGCCCTTCTGGAACTGCCTCCCTGCCTGCCGAATGACCTTGGGTTTTCCCATCAGTGATAAGGGGGTCACGGGGATGGAGGGGGGCTCGAAGAGGCCACTGGCTTAGCCCAGAGCCTGGCACTTCGCCAGAGCCGCATCCCGTGACCTGCGACCTCTGGCGGGCCCATTTCTTTCGACCGCTGACTTCAGGGCCAGGTGCCCAACCCGGCTCCTTCCGTGACTTTCCTCCCGACCTCTGACCCCAGGAGCCGGCGGCGCATGCGCCCTGGAGGCCGCCGGCGTCTCGGTTACCCCCGCCCCCGGCTGCACGCCCAAGGACACGGCGGCCGCGCGTGCTGAGCAGGCCTAGGTGAAACCTGGGCGCGGAGCCGGCAGGGCCCACAGGGGCCGCACCCGCGCCCCCCGACGCCCCGCTGCCCAGACGCGGCCTTAAGGGAAGAGATCGCACCACCCACCTTCAAGCGCGGCCGCTCCGTCCGGTGCAGCGCGGCCCGTCCGCCGAGAGGCGGAGCCTTTCTCCCGGGACGCTGCCATTGGGTCGTCTGGCTTCGCCATTTCCGCGCTTAGTCTCCATGGCGTGGTCTGATTGGCTGGCGGTACAGCCGAAGGAGGCGGGATCAAAAAAAATCTTCTTTCCGATTGGCTAGGGAAGAGCAGGCCCTGGAAGGGCAAAGGAGCCGGGACTCCCGAACCCTTGGGGGCGGGACATCCGAGGCGTGGTTTCAGGGTGCATCTCCCATTTGACTGGGTCTCCGGGTAGAGGGAGACGCGCTGCGCCCCAGCGGGGAAGGGCGATAACAGTGATTCCGCACCATAGCTGGGCTTTGGTAGGCTTTTGGGCTTCCCTTGTGGCTCAGCTGGGTTGGGAAGATTCCTCTGGAGAAGGAAATGGCAACCCACTCCAGTACTCTTGCCTGGAGAATTCCATGGACGGAGCAGACTGGTAGGCTACAGTCCATGGGGTCGCAAAGAGTCGGACACGACTGAGCGACTTCACTTTGTGGCTCAGCTAGTAAAGAATCCGCCTGCAATGAGGGAGACCTGGATTCGATCCCTGGGTTGGGAAGATCTGGAAAAGGCTACCCACTCTAGTATTCTGGCCTGGAGAATTCCATGGACTGTATAGTCCATGGGGTCACAAAGAGTCGGACACGACTGAGCGACTTTCACTTTCACTTTGGAGCCCTCCAGGCTCCTCCGTCCATGGGATTCTCCAGGCAAGAATACTGGAGTGGGTTGCCATTCCCTTCTCCAGGGGATCTTCCCGATCCAGCGATCGAACCTGAGTCTCCCGCACTGCAGACAGACGCTTTACCATCATAGCTGTGCTTCAGTTCAGTTCAGTTCCGACTCTTCGCGACCCCATGAATCACAGCACGCCAGGCCTCCCTGTCCATCACCAACTCCTGGAGTTCACCCAGACTCACGTGCATCGAGTCGGTGATGCCATCCAGCCATCTCATCCTCTGCTGTCCCCCTCTCCTCCTGTCTCCAGCCTTTCCCAGCATCAGGGTCTTTTCCAGTGAGTCAACTCTTCCCATGAAGTGGCCACAGTATAGGAGTTTCAGCCTCAGTCCAATGAACACCTTCCAATGAACACCCAGGACTGATTTCCTTTAAGATGGGCTGGTTGGATCTCCTTGCAGTCCAAGGGACTCTCAAGAGTCTTCTCCAACACCACAGTTCAAAAGCATCGATTCTTCGGCGATCAGCTTTCTTCACAGTCCAACTCTCACATCCACACATGACCACTGGAAAAACCATAGCCTTGACTAGACGGACCTTTGTTGGCAAAGTAATATCTCTGCTTTTTAATATGCTATCTAGGTTGCTCATAAGTTTCCTTCCAAGGAGTAAGTGTCTTTTACTTTCATGGCTGCAATCACCATCTGCAGTGATTTTGGAGCCCCCAAAAATAAAGTCAGCCACTGTTTCCACTGTTTCCCCATCTATTTCCTATGAAGTAATGGGACCAGATGCCATGATCTTAGTTTTCTGAATGTTGAGCTTTAAACCAACTTTTTCACTGTCCTCTATCACTTTCATCAAGAGGCTCTTTAGTTCCTCTTCACTTCCTGCCTTAAGGGTGGTGTCATCTGCATATCTGAGGTTATTGATATTTCTCCTGGCAGTCTTGATTCCAGCTTGTGCTTCTTCCAGCCCAGCGTTTCTCATGATGTACTCTGCATATAAGTTAAATAAGCAGGGTGACAATATACAGCCTTGATGTACTCCCTTTCCTATTTGGAACCAGTCTGTTGTACCATGTCCAGTTCTGACTGTTGCTTCCTGACCTGCATATAGGTTTCTCAAGAGGCAGGTCAGGTGGTCTGGTATTCCCATCTCTTTCAGAATGTTCCACAGTTTATTGCGATCCACACAGTCAAAGGCTTTGGCATAGTCAATAAAGCAGAAATAGATGTTTTTCTGGAACTCTCTTGCTTTTTCGATGATCCAGCGGATGTTGGCAATTTGATCTCTGGTTCCTCTGCCTTTTCTAAAACCAGCTTGAACATCTGGAAGTTCATGGTTCACCTATTGCTGAAGACTAGCTTCGAGAATTTTGAGCATGACTTTACTAGCGTGTGAGATGAGTGCAATTGTGTGGTAGTTTGAGCATTCTTTGGCATTGCCTTTCTTTGGGATTGGAATGAAAACTGACCTTTTCCAGTTCTGTGGCCACTGCTGAGTTTTCCAAATTTGCATGCTCTATGCCAAACCTCCACCTGGGCAGCTTCACTTAATCCTCACCCCAACCCTCTGTGGAGGAACGATTTACGAATGGGAAAACTGAGACCCGGGCTTGTGCAGGAACTTGGCCTAATCCTTGAGAGCCGCGCAGTGCGGCCGCCTCAACCACTCCTGGATGTATACGACTCAGGAGCCTCGCAACCCAAACAGCCACAAAAGAAACCCATGTTTCCTCCCAGTGAATTGTGTGGCAGAGGGAACTGGGAGGCTGCAGACACCGAGAAGACCCTTGAAGGCCGCCCGTGTCTTGGGTTGGGGGGGCCGGCGGGGAGTGGAAGGTGGACAAGGAGGTCTTCCTGGAAGAGCTGACATCCAAGCAGAGAGCACGGAGGAGTTGGGCAGAACAAGAAGGGCCAGAGGGCACACCCAGTGCGTTTGCAGAGGTCCCTGGAGGAGGATACATCAAGGGCATCAGAAGAGGACAAGGATGGCGGTGCGGGCATGCGCAGGGCTGTGGCAGAGCCTCCCAAGGAAGGCTTCCCGTCTAGACTTGTGGGCCAGAGGGAGCCAGTGAAGGGGTTCAGACTGAGGGCTGGCATGGTCCAGTGAGCTTTGGGAAGATCCGGGGGTGCACTGGGGAGAAGGGCTGGGCCTGGGGGAAGAAGGTAGGTGATGGATGGCCCTGGGCACAGCCTTTAGTGTGTGGATTGGGGAGGCCTGTGGCATCATCGAATCCTCAGGAATTGCCCAGAGATGGGACTTGGGAGGTAGAAGGGAGTGTCTAGCTGGAGGCCTGGGAGTTTGGCAGCTGAATGGGTGGGGGCTGCTCCATAGCATCGGGGTCCAGGAGGATGAGCAGGACAAGGAAGAGGATGAGCCCAGGGTGGGACATGGAGAGGGGAGGGTGCCCAGGGCCAACCACTTGGGGGACAGGAGCGTGTTCAGAGCTCCTCAGGGCTCAAGCTGAAGGGAAGGAGAATCTACTGCGGGTGTCTCATCGATCTTTCCTGGAGGGAGAGGTGGGGAGAGACAAGGGAGGCAGCCTCCCCCCCCCGAATGAGGAGACAGGAGCTTAGAGTCAGCAATTATGTTCCAAAATTTAATCCTTACAATGATCTCAGGAGATATTGTTCGTCACCCCCTCTGTACACCAGAGGGGAACAAGCTCTGAGAGGGCAGGGACGACCCAAGTCACGGCAGGTCCACAGCAGGCCACGGACCAGATGCCAGGGCAGAAAGAGGGGTCCCGAGAAGCGCCCACAGCCGCCCAACTCTCCCGGGACACAGGTGGCCAGCCTGGGAGCCAGAGAGCAGGTTACACAGTTTCCCACGCGCCCACACCTTGGCCGGTCCTGGTTGGGGGGAAGCTGAGGGCCTGAAAAGAGAAGCCCTGGGCGGGAGGAGGGCAAGCACTGATCTGGACTGTGGCCTTGGCAGGTCCTTTCCCCCTGCGTCGTGGATCCCAGGTCGTGCCTCCACCAGCCTCAGGTGGCCACGGCAGCAAAGAACTCATGGACGTGGGCTGGGAGGGACACTCGGTGCTCCTGCGCCTGGGGTGGGCTCACAGCAGGGTGCAGCTGCAGCTGCGGGTCTCCATGGCCATCAGCAGCACCCTCAGGTTGCGCGGAGTGTGGGGCGGGTAGCGGATGGCGTAGATCTTCTCCAGCCCAGGGGGGCGCAGCAGGCAGGCACGGTGGTGGGAGAAGGTGTCGAAGGAGAACTTGCCGTGGTAGCTGCCCATCCCACTGCTGCCTGCAGAGGGACAGCGGGCAGGGCAGTCAGGCCCCCAGTGGCCAGCCGAGGGGCGTCAGACACACCTGGGCTCTGCCGGTCACAGGGCATGACCTGGGTGGGCCGCTTCATCCCCCGAGCCTTGGTTTCCCCGCCTGTAATGTGGGCTAATCATGCTGTGGGTAAAGGGCTTAGCCCCACCCTGGCACCAGCACCAAGTCAAATAAATGTTGAGGACGCCAGGTCTGGGGCAAGATGGGTGGACAGTGGGTGAGTGGGTTCCAGGGTTGGGGGGAGGGATGGATTGGGGGTTTGGGGCTAACAGTGCACGCTATAGAAACTAGACAACAGGGACCTACTGTAGAGCACAGGGAACTATATTTAATATCTTGTAATAACCTATAATGGAAAAGAATCTGAAAACGTGTGTGTATGTGTGTGTTAGTTACCTAGTCGTGTTCAACTCTTTGTGACCCCATGAACTGTAGCCCACCAGGCTTCTCTGTTCATGGAATTCTCCAGACAAGAATACTGGAGTGGATTGCCATTCCCTTCTCCAGAGGATCTTCCCGACCCAGGGATTGAACCCTGGTCTCCTGCATCATAGGCAGATTCTTTACCATTTGAGCTACAGGGAAGTCCTGTGTGTGTGTGTGTGTGTGTGTGTGTGTGTGTGTGTGTGTGTGTAAAACTGAATTGCTGAAACCAACACATTATTGTAAATCAAATATACTTCAGTTAAAAGAGGGAAGCAAGATGGGAAGTAAAGAAAGCAACCCCCCAGGGATTCTGGGGGGACTCCCTAGGCTTGAACCCCAGCTTTGAACTGGCAAGCGACTTCACCCTGGTCTCCTCGTGACATGGGGTGAGAGTGGCACCATCTTCTAGAGTCACAGGGACAAGTGTTCAGCCCCATAGATACAGCGAGTGCTGTGTTGAGTCCACAATGTCTAGGTAGGGAGACAGTCAAGGACCAGGCAGTAGGAAGTCCAGGGCATGCAGCCTGGTGGAAGCCGGGGCAATCTGAGAGGGCTTCCTGGAGTGGGTGAGGCCTGAGGGGCATGGCATTGGCTAGATAAAGTGGGCGTTTGGGTGCAGGAAGGCCCCAGACTGAGGGACAGCTCGACAGAGCGTTGAAGGTGGGTGACCTGGATGTGCTGGGACTCAGGTCAAGTGCCATGTGGCTGGGGCAGCAGCTAGGGAAACGCAAGAGGAGGCTTGGGCAGGATTCCACAGCCAGGCCAGGCAGGGCCAGCCTCCAGAAGCTGAGTCGGGGTCCTGTGGCTCCGTCAGGGGCTGGGAGCTATGGGGGGCTTTGTCAGGGGAGGAAGAGGACCAGGTGCCCCCACTAACAGACCCCCTCACTTCCCTGAGGAGGAGGGACTGGGACTGGAGGTGGGGAGCCAGGTGGGCTGGGGGCAGGGCTTCCAGAAGGGGGCGGCGGTGCCCCGCCCTGGGAGGGCCTGGGACTACCAGGGCAGCCCGCCAGGCCCTGCTGGTCATTTACCCCGGTGCCCAGTGTGGGCCCTCTCGTCCCTTGAGAAGGAGGCCACTCAGAGAGGGGCCTTGGTGGCCCCACATCACACAGCCATCAGGCTTGCTGGGGCCAGCTTCAGAGGCCGGGACCTTGCAGCTGGCCTGGGGGCTGCTAGGGCCAGGTGGAGGGGAGAGCTGACAGCAGCCCCCATCTCCAGCATGGACCCGAGGGGGCGCGGGAGGGCTTGAAGGAGCCGCGTGTAGCCACGCGTGGCGCAGAGAGCACACCCGGGCCGCTCTGCGTGCGCCACCAGGCCAGTCAGGGAGAAAAGCCGCAGCAAGCACTGCGGACGGACATCACAGTGAGGTGGAAAACAACCTAAGTTGTGTGTCTGTGGGTCTGCCTGCGGATGGAAGTGCCAGGACCGCTCCAGGCTCTGCGGAGAGGAGCGGAGAGAGGTGAGAGACGGCACCTACCCACTCCTCCGAAAGGCAGGCTGGCCAAGGTCAAGTGCATGAAGCCGTCGTTCCCACAGAAGCCCCCGCTGCTGGTCTGGGCAAGGATCCGTTTGACCACCTGCGGGGAAGCAGCGGTGAGGCTGGTGAGAGAGCTGCCGGGGCTCTGCCTGGCCCGCCTGGGGTGCCAGGGTCCATGGCAGGGTCTGAGGCCACCATGTGAGCTGAAGAGTAGCCTGCCACCCCCTCGTCCCCACTGGAGGCGTGTGTCTCGAGCTTCCCGAGTGTGGTCCAGGCGGCCGTGGACACAGACACAGGCTGGCAGAGGAGGCGGGAAACCCAGCCTCCTCCTGGGGACATGGAGGGGCAGGCGATCAGGGAGATGCCCCGGGAGGGATGTGAGGTGCCTGCTGGGTGTCCGGGAGGACAGAGGTGAGTAGGAGTGGCCCCCACCCACCCACGGTGAAGGCCAGGTGGGGAGGCCGAGGGGCAGGGAAGCTGTGGTAGGCCTTGCGGTCTGCACCACCGGGAGGACACTGAGATTTGTACTTTGGAAACATGAACTTGACCCCTGCTTGACTTAATGAAGGCCCTTTTTCAGTCTATGGACAATAAAGACTCAGTTCAGTCGCTCAGTCGTGCTCGACTCTTTGCAATCCCATGGACTGCGGCACGCCAGGTCTCCCTGCCCATCGCCAAGATGAGTAAACACTGAAGAGTTGTTGCACAAAACCTTGGCTGTAGTTAGTTACAACGCGTGACCGTCAGGTCACAGCGAGGTCAGGGCCTCCCCGCAGAGAGGACCCCCATCCTCAGGGCCAGAAAATCCCGCTGAGACCAGCAGTAAGGACAGCAGAAGGCGGAGTTGGGACCGTCAGTGCCTAGTGAGGAGCCAGGGCAGGCCACGTGGGCTGGGATGAGGGTTTGTGTCACCGCGTATCCTGGAACAGCGCCAGGCAGTCAGAAAAGCTTGAAAGCCGATTGGCCAGATGGCCCCGCTCCCTGCTTCCAAACATCTGTGTAGCACTTTCTTTTTTGACTGCTCTGTGCAGCATGTGGAATCTTGGTTCCCCCACCAGGGAGTGACCCTGTGCCTCCTGCATTGGGAGCAGGTTTAACAGAGCCTTAACTACTGGACAACCAGGGAGGTCCCTGTGTAGCATTGTCTAAAGTTAACACTACGCAGATAAACAAGGTCTCCTTGGAGGAACAGCTGATTCTAGGGCCAGGCAGCTTGTAGACCCAGAAAGGAAGGAAGCGGTGGGAAAACCAAAGGATGGGCAAGTGTCTGGGACAGAGCAGCTCCCAGTGCCCAAAGGCCAGACAAGTTGAAGGAAAATCAGGTGGTACTGGGGACAGGTTGAACAAGGAAACAAATCAGGTGGTATTGGGTTGTAACCCAGAAAATAAAGCAGATGCACTGGAGTCCATGCTGATATAAAGAACCAGGCTTCCCTGGTGGGCCAGTGGTTAAGACTGCGTGCTTCCACTGCAGGAAGCGCAGGTTCAGCTCCTGGTTGGAGAACTAAGATTTCACGTGCCACGTGGAGCGGCCAAAAAGAAAAAAGGCACTGATATAAAGAACCAAGCCAAGATTCCAGGTGGGGTATGTAGATGTTCCCCCTCCAGCAGGCAGAGCTTACTCTCACCCCCTTCCATTGAAGGTAGGCTAGACTTAGTGACTTGCTCTCACAGAACAGAATAAGGAAAGGCAAGAATAATCCTTGGTGGAGACCTGTGCCAGACCTAACCTTGGCCAGGGATGAAGGTCAACCTCACCACTGATGCATGGATCTCATGGTCCGCTGAGGATGAGCAGAGATGGGCCCTTGGCCCTGTGGCTTCTTTCATGAGAGAAACAGCTGGCCACTGAGATGGGGGACATTCTGCAGGACAGATGGCTGGCACCCCGTAAGCTGAGAGATTGCCACAAGGGGAGCAGAGGAGCCATGGCAACTAAATGCAGCTCAGGACCCTGGCCTGGATCCTGGGGTGGAAAGAAAAACTGGCAAAATCTGTCTGAAGTCTGGAGTGTGGTTGACAGCAATGTGCCAATGTCAGTTTCTTAGGTTTGACCAACGTAAGGGGAGAAACTGGAGTATATGGGCCTTCCCTGGACTCTCTGCAACTTTTCTGTAAATCTAAAATTATTCCAAAATTAAAAGTTTATTTTAAAAAAGCCTTGCTAGGACTTCCCTGCGGAGAAGGCAATGGCAACCCACTCCAGTACTCTTGCCTGGAAAATCCCATGGATGGAGGAACCTGGTAGGCTGCAGTCCATGGGATCGAGAAGAGTCGGACACGACTGAGCGACTTCACTTTCACTTTTCACTTGCATGCATTGGAGAAGGAAATGGCAACCCACTCTGGTGTTCTTGCCTGGAGAATCCCAGGGACAGGGGAGGCTGCTGTCTATGGGGTCACACAGAGTCGGACATGACTGAAGCGACTTAGCAGAAGAAGCAGCAGGACTTCCCTGGTGGTCCAGTGGGTAAGACTCCGTGCTCCCAGTGTAGGAGGTCTGGGTTCTATCCCTGATCGGAGAACTAGATCCCACATACCTGCTGCAATTAAGAGTTTTCATGCCACAACTAAGACCTGACACAGCCTAAATAAATAAATAAAAATAAAAAGTAAAATTAAGAAAAGCATTGCCCAGGGGAATCCCCTGGAGGGTCAGTGGTTAGGACTCTGCGCTTCCACTGCAGGGGGCACGAGTTTTAGCCCTGATCGGGAACTAAGATACTACATGCTGCACGGCACTCCAGTGAGAGGGGTGGGGGTCGGGGAGAAGCATTGCCCAGTCTATGAGGGATCTCAGGAGGGCTGGGCGTGGGGGACATGTGTCCTGAGCTGGAGATCGCTGGCCACACGCACGTGAGTCTCCCAAAGGGCCCCCAGGGAGGGGCAGGGGACCAGGCTCACTCTCGGGTCTGCATGTTCTGGTCATTCATCCCCCGTCAATCATCCCATCCCACGTCGTGTGTGCCTTCCATGAGCCAAGCACTGAAGGGGATACTGCGGTCACCAGGCCGAGATGATGCAGAGCAAGAGAGGCTAGGGCTGACCTAGAGGGGATGCTGGACCCTAGAGGAGACCCTGGAGCTGCCCACTAAAGGCCTGGGAGAACGTGGCCTAGACTGAAAGGCAGCGGGGAGGCTCTGCTGCCCCCAGGAGAAAGGAGAGAGACAGAGCCAAGTATGCCACCTGTCAGTGCCCCCGAGGACCAGGACCCCCTGCCCCCCTGCCAGGCCCATTGGCCCACTCTGGTCCTGGAGCCATCCCCCTCTGCTGACCCCACCCCAGTCTCCACTGCTGCCACCTGCCCCCGCCTGCGTCCAGCCCCACCTGGCTGCTGTTGGAGAAGGCGTACAGGGCCAGGGGCTTCTCCCGACGGTTGATGAAGTCGATGGCCTGGCCCAGGCTCCTCACGTTCACGATGGGCAGGATGGGCCCGAAGATCTCCTCCTGCATCACCGGCTCGGTCTCCTGCACGTCCACCAGCACCGTGGGGGCTGCAGGGACCGGGGCGGCTCAGCCCAAGGGCGGGGCCTCAGGTAGCTGGGGTCTCAAGTGGGCGGGGCCTCCAGCAGGTGGGGCCTCTGGTGGGCGGGGCCTCTGGTGGGCGGGCCTGCGGGCTGTCAGGGCCCAGGGACCCAGATGTCCCAGGGACGATAGTCTCCCCGCAGCCCCCGGGAAGTGACCACGAGGGGCTCCCCAGCCTGACCGGGGCCCGTGGGGCCCAGAGAACCACTCAGCCTTGGTCTCACAGTCAGAGGGTGACCCGATCTTAGACCGCAGAGTCTGAGGCCCCAGGTCCCAGCCTGTTAGACCCTCCGAGTCGTTCGGCCCAGGAGACCAGGGTTCTTTGCTCACAGCAGAGCGGACGCTCAGGACGGGCAGTGGGAGCTGAGAACCGTGGGCGCGTAGCACTGGGGGTCGTGTGGCCCGTGGAGCAGCAGATCATGGGGCTGAAGCTGGGGACCTGAGCCTAGAACTCTGGGGTCTGAGTTTGGAGAACTTTGGCCAGAGTGTGGAGTCGTGGGGTCGCGGGCTCAGACCCCAGCAACAGGAAACACTGGTGTCACAAAGTTGGGGCACCAGGCTGGGCTGTAGCGGTGGGGTCGGGGGAGCCTCAGAGCCCAGCCTCGGGGCCTAGCTGTGGCCCCCAGTGTGGAGGGGCCTTTGCTGGGGTGGGGGTGGGGCACAGTGGCAGGGAGGGAGGGGCTCACCGATGTAGAGATCGCTTTCGTCACTCTGGCCGCCAATAACCACGCGGCCACAGCTCAGCAGGCCCCGGAGCCGCTGGAAATGCTTCTCGCTGACGATGCGGCCCAGGTTTGGGGAGCTCTGGGGGTCGTCGCCATAGAAACGGGTGATGGCGCTCTGCAGGGCGGGCACCAGCCGCGCCTGCATCTCGGGGCTGCACAGGACGTAGTCGGGGGCCACGCAGGTCTGACCAGCGTTGAAACAGCGGAAGAAGGCCACCCGGTTGGCCACGGTCTGGGGGTCGCAGTTGTCGTCCACATAGCAGGGGTTCTTGCCTCCCAGCTCCAGCGTGACTGGCGTCAGGTGCTTGGCGGCGGCAGTCATGACGATCTTGCCAACTTGAGGGTTCCCTGGGCAAGGAAGGAAACCATAGTGGTTCTCCATCACTTGACCAGGCGGGGCAGCCCCAGCCCAGGGCTGGGCGCTCTCAAGGGGATTCACTCCCTGCCCTGCGCGTCCCTGGAGAGGCCTTTGAATGGGGTCTCACCTGGCCTTTCCTTGTCAGTTGCTGCTACACCGGGACCTTCCTCCCATCATCTTCCCACTACCCCCGCCCTGACTAGCCCCACACAGTGGAAGGTCCCGGCTCCCTCACCTGACTTGCCTGCTTAGTCGTTCAGGAACACCCCCCACACACACACCCCCGCTACAACGTCTCCCGGATCCTGACCCCAGGCTGGGACCTGCAGGGACTCTTTCTAACCCGCCCCTCTGCACCCTCTCTTCTCTCCACTGGCCTCTGAAAAGGACCCTTGTGGCCCAAGGTCAGCATCCCCATCCAGCTGGTCAACATCTGGGTCTCCCCTCTCTCTGACCTGATGCGGCAGCCCTGGCACCCTCTCCCCACCAGGTCCCTGCCTCTTCTCTGTGTAGGTCTCCCTGGTCTCACAGTCCCCTCCTCCACTCAGCCACCCCAACTACTCCTGAGGCCCCCCAGGCCTTGAGACCTTCCTGCCCATGCCTGACCCAGGGTCCCACGCTGCCATTTGTGTCATGATGACCCTGGTCTTTCTCCCCAGCCATCACGGCCCGAGGGAACCCGAAGCCCAGTAACCTCTCTGGTCTCACTTCCTCCTGCTTCCCTGTCCTTGGTCCCCTCTGTCCAGGCCTCCGTCACCCCCCGGGTGCCCTCCCCTGACCACAGCTCCTCTGTCAGGGCCTCCTGTCTTTGTCAAACACCTCCCTGACTATGAGGCCATCCTGACCAATCCCCGCCATGTGCCTTCCCACCTCTGCCCTGATCAACTTGGAATGGGCTCCGTGACCACGCAGGAGACCTTGCCTTCCTAGCCCGGCTTCATCCCAAGGCCTGGCTGTGCCGGGCACGGTCTGCGCTCTAGTAAACATTCACTGAGCAAGCAAGTTAGTGAGTGAGTGGATGCTGACCAGGCCACGTGCTGTGACAGAGGCTTTCATTCATCCGTTTATCCTTAAGACAGGCCTGTGACTTAGGGATGGCCCCTGTCCCACTGATAAGGAAACTGAGGCCTGGACAAGTCAGGAGATGTGGCAGAGTACCTTCTGGTGGTCCGTCGGCCCCTGCACAGACTGCCTCGGGGGCCTGACCTGGACATTGGCCTCTGGGGTCTGCCTGCCTTGCCTTTGCACCCTCCGTCCTAAGGGGCCAGCACCCAAAGCCCATTGAGCTTCGGGGTGTGGCGGTGGAAGGTGAGTGGAGGGCGGGTGGGGGCCCCCCAGCTGCCTCCTCCTGGTATTCCCGTCCCCTGGAACCTGCAGGAATAGCTGAGGACCCTGCCTCCATGCTCCCCCCCGTCTCCACCCTGTCTGTTACGGTGGAGGCTGGCAGGCCTTGTCCTGGGCTCGTGGCAGGGTCTGGGGAGGAGAGAGGCCGAGACAGCCTCCCTGGCCAGGGACGAGGTGTGCCGTGGGGGAGTCAGGTCTGGCCTCCCTCCTCCAGGGCCTGGCCCACTGACATGGCTGTCTGCCTCCTCCACACTTTCTTCTCTTCTGGGAACTCTGCCCTGGTCACCTGAAGCTAGGTGGTGTCTGGGCCCCATGGGCACATGCCAGGGTGATGGCAGGTGACCTATGGGGGCAAAATTCAGCCTGCCCCAGTCCTGGCTAGTGAGGTGGGCACTTCATCTCTTTGTCACCCAAGTCTCCGGACCCTCATCCGTCCAGCCTTCCAGAAGGGCTGTGGGGTGGTGAGGGAGTGCCTGGCATAGCCAGAGCTCACTCAGCAAGGGCAGATGCTGTGACGTGTGAGGCTGTGACTGGTGGAGAGGCCTGTTCCCTGGGTCGGGGTCCAGCTCCCCAAGGGTCCCCAGGGGCCCAGGACCGCTCTCCAGCCTGCTTCTCCCGGAGCCGAGTGCAACCCCCAGCGCTCACCCCTGTGTCCTCCCTGGCTGGCTGTCTACCTCTGTCCTCTGAGCCTCTCTCCAGCAGCAGGGGACAAGGCCCCGAGGGTGGGGCAGGCCTCAGGCCTCTCGCCCCTCCCATCCCACGCGCTCCCCTGACCTGCCCCCCGCAGCCAGCCCCTCACCCGTGAAGAAGATGTAGTCGAACTTGTGCTCCAGCAGCCGCCCTGTCTCCTGGGGCCCACCCAGCACCACGGCAAAGCAGCTCTGCAAGCAGGGACGGACAAACGGAGGCTCCTTCTGGGGTCCCAGACTGAGAGCCCAGGGGGCTGCCTGCCTGCCTGGGGCCACTCCCTCCTTGCCTGACCTGACCCAGCAGTGCCAGGGCTCCAGGTGGGCTGGGTGGGGAGCAGGGAGCCCCCCCAGGGGCACTGGGCAGGGGCAGTACCAGCCCAACAAGTGTGAGGTTGGGCCCTGGCAGAGTTGGGGTGGGGACTGAGGACAGGGTGACCAGAGACAGACAGGGAGCCCCTGGGGACAGGCCCCACCCCTCTGTTTCATGCAGAGGGGAACAGAGAAGCCGGTGACCTGGCCAAGGCCACACAACCCAGAGGAGGTCGGAACTCAGGTCCTGCCCCGGGCCCAGGGGGCCGGCCTGGCCCTGCTCAGCCCCAGTGTGGCTGCCCGGTCTGCACCGGGCCCGGCTCACCTGGTCCACGTATCGGGGCAGCACCTCGGCCAGGACCTTCTCAGTGCTCTTGCTGATCTCCGAGGGCTTCAGCACCACGCAGTTCCCTGTGGGGCGGGGCGGGGCGGGGCCGTGTGTAGCCACGCCCCATCTCCAGTTGGTCCTCACACATCTGCAGGGCAGGAGCCCACCTCGCTCCCCCTCCAGCTGAAGAATACAGCTGGGCTAGGAGAGGTGCGGTGCCAGCCCCAAGGCCACACACACAGAAACCAGGCAGTCTTAGCCACCTGGTGCCAGGCCCCCCCAACTCCTCCCTGGCTCTGGGGATGGCTGTGAAGCCATGAGGCTGGGAGGGGATGGGCAGGGGGCAGGAAGGTGGAGGGTCCGTCTCACCTGCTGCGAGGGCGCCCACCAGGGGCCCCAGGCTCAGGTTCAGGGGGTAGTTCCAGGGAGACAGGATGAGCACCAGGCCAAAGGGCTCCTTCCGGATGAAGGCCGAGTCCAGCTGCGTGGCCTGGGTTGGGGCCAGCGTGATGGAGAATGGTGAGGGGCTGAGACCCCAGCCCCTCAGCCACCCTCCACCCAGAGAGGTGTCCTGACTCCAGCGTCACTCACCAGGTTCTTGGACACTTTCTCATCCTTCATCCAGGCCCTCAGGTTCCTAAGGGCCAAGTTAATCTCGTTCTGGCTGATGCTGATTTCAGACACCTCTGCCTCGAAAGCTGACTGCAGGGTGGGTGGGTGGGGGGAAGGGGCAGGGTCAGGACTGGGGTCAGGGACCCAGGATCCACAGGTGGCCGGAGCCCTGGGAAGGGCAAAGCCTGTCTTATTGACCCGTTCATTCAATCACTCCACATTCAGGGAAGGCTTACAGTGTATGGGTCCCATTCCTGTGCTGGGGATGTCGGGTGATGAAGCAGACAGAAGACCTGCCCACGGAGCTGACGCTGTGGTGGGGGGCACAGTCCTCGTGATGATGAGAATACTGACTACTCCATTAAGATGTGACCAGTGCAATAGAAAAATGAAACAGGGTTTCAGGGTGTGTGTGTGAGTGCCTGTGCATGTGTGTGTCTCTTTGCTCTATTTACACAAGATGGTCAGTACCAGCCTCTGGGATGGCGTGACATTTGAGCAGTGAAGAAAGAAATGGAGGGAGCCCATGGATACCTGGAGGCAGGATGTTCCAAGCTGAGGGTCTGGCATGTGCAAAGGCCCTGAGGCGGTGTAGGCTTTGCTCTCTTCCCAGTTAGTGAGCAGGAGAGTGGGTGAGGTGATGAGGCCTAGCCACTGGGGTGAGTACTGTTGAGCACAGCAGGGACAGGATCTAACTCAAGTTTGAACAGGACTGTCGTGTGGCCCCTGTGGCCTGATTTTGTGGATGTCAGTCTGTAGCAGACACTGGGGACAGGTGTCTCTGGATAATTGCCATCAGTTCCCACAGCCCAGGGGCCAAGGGCAGATTTCGAGGGCAGGAGTCAGAAAGAGGCAAAAATCAATAGGGACACTGTCCCGATCTCTGCCAGCTGGCAGACCTGCCCCACCCCCACGAGGGAAGAGGGACCCAGCGCGTGGGCTGCAGGCAACTGGAGGCCCATCACCCGGGACACAAGAGCCAGGCTATCCTCACACCTGAGACTCCGCTGTTACAGTGGGAGTGCCTTCCTGCCAGAGATGAGGGCGATGGGCCCAGGGGTGCCAGAGCTGAGCCTTGAGTGGGAAGGATGTGGGGACCCTGGAGAAGGAAGCCCAGTCCACCGGCCTGCTTCAGGCATGCCTTTTGCTGTGTCTATGCTCACAGACCACACTCCTGCCCAGTGAGATCTCCTGTGACCCGCGTGAGGTTTGGGCCTGTTTAAGGGGCTTCTCTGGTGGCTCAGATGGTAAAGCATCCACCTGCAATGCAGGAGACCCGGGTTTGATCCCTGGGTTGGGAAGATCCCCTAGAGGAGGGCATGGCAACCCACTCCAGTACTCTTGCCTGGAGAATCCCATAAACAGAGGAACCTGTCCATGGGGTTGCAAATAGATGGACACGACTGAGCGACTAACACTTTTACTCTTTTCAAGGGATGATCTGGACCCCATTGAATGCCAGGCAAGAGTAGGCTGTTTTCAGCAGGGGCTGTGTGCCCTCAGGCAAGAACATGCCCTCTCTCAGTCACGTTTGAGAGTGACTGGCTGTGACCACCTGTACCTGGAAGGGCTGCTGAAGGTTAAGTGGGAAGATTCGTGCAGGGCAGACAGGGCAGATGCTGCCTGCTGGGAGGGTGGGAACAGGACTGGCCGAGACCAGAGGGAGGGACAGATTGGATTTCCTGGGCTGCTGCTACCTTTATGGGGCCCTGGCTCCTGAAGCCTTGAGGGTTGGAGGCGGGAGGTGAAATCTGAGCTGTAGGGAGAAGAGGGACCAGATAGACTATCAGGTCAGGTGTCACAGAGGCAGACAGGCCAGGCCAGCAGGTGTGCAGGGCAGAGGCTCTGTGGGGGTGCCAGCCTCTAGGGAGCCCACTAAGCCAGGGTAGGGGATGGGAGGGTAGGTCATGGACCAGGTCCAGTGAGGGACACTCCACAGAGGGAGGCAGAGCCAGGCCCCTTGGATGTCAGAGAGCCAAGGAGAGGATTCTCTGGCACCATGGTTTCATAAATGGGACAACAGATGATTCCAGAAAGAGCTGATGAGGGAGCCCAGCTGTAGTCCCGGAGCCTGGTGATAAATGGAAGCTTTGAGGGCACTAAGAAATGGTCTGGGCATCACCAGGAGGGCACGGCCTGAGGACAAGTCCTTGTGCCCAGCTTTTTCTGCCCCAATAGAATGGGGGTGCCCTGATCCATGACCTCAGATGCCACGAAACCCCATAGTCTCTGAGTCCAGGCCTGCTCTGGAGCCAGGGTGGACACCCGGTTGGGTGTCTGCAAATCAGGTGGGTCCTAAGGAGGCTGCAGAGGCACCTCCAGGTCTGCCAGGGCAACACCTCTCCCACAGACTGGGTGGAGCCAGCAGGCCCAGCAGAACGGCAAAGATGGCGGTAAGGGATGACCCCAGGGTTCCCTGCAGGGTTCTGCTCGTGGGCTCAGGAGGGTTGAAGGAGAGCTCAGTGAGGACGAGCTTGGTGCTCAGCATGAGCCAGTGTGGGCCGCTGGAGCCCCTGGGGACAGCAGGCGACATGCACCCTGGCCTGTCCTGGTCTGAAGTATCAGAATAGCACCTGACCAGCTGGCAAACAGTCACAGCCTTGGCGGGTTATTGGTGGTGAGGGACAGGGCGGCACCAGGGATGAGTCTGGACACTGTGGCTTTGTGGCAAGCACAGGGATGTTTTATCCAGAGAAGAAACCCGGGGACAGCTGTCCTGGGGCAGCGGCAGCCACATTGGTGGGCCCTACTGGCTGAGAGTGTGGGAGGCTGACTACAAGGAAGGCTACTGCTGGAAACCAGAGGCAATGAGCCCCAGGCATCCAGGGTTTGGACAGAGGCCATGATGCCCACAGTACCTGGTGAAGCCAGAGTCCCCCCAACACATGTGGCCTTAGGGGTGCGACCCTCCTCTCCAGACCTCATCCCTCACGTGTCTCCACCTCTTGCCCTCCCCTCTAGCCATGCCTGCCTCCTTGCTGCTCCTCCAGCTCAAACACACCAAGCACCTCCGGCCTCAGGGCCTTTGCACATGCTTGGCCCTCTGCCATTTCCCCCCTTGTCCCTGGGACCCTTCTCCCTCCCCATTCACACATCACCATCTCCAGGAAACCTCCCCTGACCCCCACATACGAAACAGCACCCTGACCCCGGCCTGCTCTCACCCCCTTCACACTGGGAGTGTCTCTCCATGGTATTTATCACCACCCAACATGCTTTGTATTTATTTACTGTCTAATTGTGTCTCTCCCCAGGAGGCCAGCTCCCTGGACACAGGGACTTGGTTTTATTTGTTGTATCCCCAGAGCCTAGAACAGGACCTGGCACATAGTAAGTGTTCAATAAATAGCAGTGGAGGGGGGAATTCCCTGGTGGTCCAGTGGTTAGGACTCGGTGCTTTCACTGCCAAGGGCGCAGGTTCAATTCCCCATCAGGGGACTAAAATCCCAAAAGCCGTTCGTGTGTGTGCGTATGTGTGCTAAGTTGCGGTCCAACTCTTTGTAACCCTACGAACTGTAGCCCACCAGACTCCTCTGTCTATGGAATTCTTCAGGCAAGAATACACTGGCGTGGGTTGCCGTACCCTCCTCCAGCGGTCTTCCCGATCCAGGGATCAAACCTGTGTCTCTTATGTCTCTTGCATTTGTAGGTGTGATCTTTTCCACTAGCACCACCTGGGAAGCCCAGACAGCAATGGAGTGAAGGTAGAAATGAACGACTAGATGAATGCAGAAGAGTGGGTTCTGCTACAGGAAAGGAGGTGGGCGTGATGGCTTCTAGTTCCCCTTTGTGGAGGATGCAGCTGTCTCCACCTTCGCTGCCCACTCCCCCACCCTGCCCGCTTCCCCGCAAGTCCCCTCCCTTCACCCCTGCCCCCCTCCCCCACCCCTGCCCTCCTCCCTTCACCCCGCTCTCCTCCCCCACTCCTGCCCCCTCCCCCACCCCTGCCCCCTCCCTTCACCCCTGCCCCCCTCCCCCACCCCTGCCCCCCTCCCTTCACCCCTGCCCCCCTCCCCCGCCCCCCACCCACCTTGTGCAGGTCCTGAGCCAGCGCCTCCTGCAGAAGCTGCTTGTTCTCTCGCAGAAAGCGGCTCAGGCCCTTCAGCTGGGAGGCCCGGAACTCGGCCGGCCGCGTGCGCCCCGAGACGAAGGCCTCCCGCAGCCGCTGAAGGGTGTCCGCGAAGGGGTCCATCCTGCCAGGCGGGGCAGCGTGGGTTGGGATGCTCCCACCTCCGTGGCCCCCTCCACGGCCCCTGCCCTCACCCACGAGGGCCCACGGACACCCCCTCGGAGACTCACACGTAATCCCAGGGACCCAAGCTTCCCCACCTACACGCATGCACACCACACACACACACAGGACACACTTAGACACCCACTGACAGAACTACAGATCACGCCCCTCGGCCCGTGGGCAGGAGGGCCCTGGACCCCAGGGCAGTCACGGGACTGGGCCTGGGCTGGGTGGCAGCTACTCCACAGCCTCTAAGAGTGAGCAGGCGACCAGGGGACCACGCGTCTTCCTGCCACAGGGAACCAGCCTTAAGCCACGGCTGCGCCCTGCTCCGCACCCCTCCCGGAGATGGCAGCCCTGAGCCCAGCAGGCCTGAGTGGAGCAACCGGGGGGAGTGTGGTCACCAACAGCCACTGCAGCCACCTCGTTGGTACGTTCCTGACGCAGAATGGGCTGCAACCCAGGTCCCCAGGTGGGCCAGGCTGGTGGGAGGTGGCTCAGAGGCCGGGTGACAGGACCTCCATCCCTGCGGCCCAGCTCCGCAGCAAGATGGGGAAGGAAGAGCTCGCCTCCCACAAGTGCTGCGGCCCACCCCCGCTCCGCGGCCACGGTGCAGGAGGAACAGGGAGTGGGGGTGGCAAGCAGTGAGGGGCAGCCCTGCCCGTGTGCTGGCATCATCCTGGGCCGGCAGGCTGGGTAGGGGCCCTGGCATTCCCCTGGGCCCCAGCCTGTTTACCTGAAGCTCACAAGAGGAGTGCTCTGACGCACTCGGTCCTCGGCCTGGTGCCAAGGACCCATGGGGACCCTTTCCTCCTTCTCTTCTGACTCCCATCCCTCGGGTCTCTGCTTGGCTGATGCCTCCTTCAGGCAGCCCACCGTGATTACTCCTTTATACATTCTCACAGTGGTCCTGCAACCGTGCTCCCTACCACACCGCGTGTGTGTGAGTTGCTCAGTCGTGTCCGACTCTTTGTGATTCCCCTGGACTGTAGCCCGCCAGACTCCTCTATCCATGGACTGCTGCAAGCAAGAACACTGGAGTGGGTGGCCATTTCCTTCTCCAGGGGATCTTCCCAACCCCGGGTCTCCTGCATTGAGGGCAGATTCTTCACCATCTGAGCCACCAGGGAAGCCCACACTGTGTTGTACTTTGTGGTAAATACCTGGTTTCCTTCTGTCCACTTCTCTGTCTGCACCCCCCACCCCTCTCCTCTCCCACTAGACTGAGAGGCGGGACCCCACTTTGCCTTCTTAGCCCATCATTTGGGTCTTTGCCCTCCCCGTCTGTTAGGGTCTCCCTTCCATCTACCAGCTGACAGGGTTTTTTTTAATCAAGGATGAGACCCTGCCAGCCGGTTTGGGGCTCAGGGCGTGGCTTCAGTGCCCCCAGGGCTGCCAGCTACTGTTAAGTGGCCACTGCTGCCACAGCCCTAAGCTTTCTGGAGGGCTCCATGACTGCTAGGGCCAAGCTGCTCCAGCTGACAGGATGGCCTGGCCTGATGGACACTGTGCCAAGAGCCTGATGGGAGACCTGAGCTGTCCCCATCGATGTGATGGAGGCCAGACTGAGCCCACAGGCCTCCTGCTGCCATCAGGAGAAAGCGGGCAGTTGTCTGGGCACAGGGCGGGCTCCATGTCCTGCAGAGAGGGTGACAGTGCCCAGAGTGGGGACATTGTCAGGGCCTCTCTCAGCCTCAGGCTCACCCTCCGCTCCAACCCTCCTCCTGGGAAGAAGGCATACTGGCCAGAGGCCCAGGAGCCCAGAGCCTTGATGACCCCCAGGGCTGCCTTGTAAGCTCAAACCCTGATCCAGCCTTTTCTGCCTGTGTGACCTTGGGCAAGTCACTCGTCTTCTCTCTGCCTCAGTTTCCACATCTGTAAAATAGGGATGCCGATAGCACTTGCTCTGGAGAAGGAAACAGGAACCCACTCCAGTATTCTTGTCTGGGAAATGCCATGAACAGAGGAGCCTGGCGGGCTACAGTCCATGGAATCACAAAGAGCTGGACACAACTGAGTGACTAAACCACCACCACCAATAACACTTGCTACCGGAGGATTAAATGACATATCACCCTGGGAAGCAGTGGCTGTTGCCCGCATAGTTAATGGTCAGCTGTGGTTATTGTTACCAAGTGCTCGACAAATATTTATCCCTGTTCCCTCCCCCCACCTCCTCTCACCTTCAGATTCCTGCTGATGGATGCTGAGGGCGAACCACACCTGCCCCCTCCCTCCTGCACAGGGTTCCTTTCCTAAGAGTCTCCGCAGAACCCACAAAAATGTGAGGCATCTCACTTGAAGGGAGCATCTCCCAGTGCAGTGAGGGGCGGGGAGCTCTGCGGGGGTGGAGGTCTGGTTGGAACATTCCAGCAGCCTCTCCAGGCAACACTGAGGCCAACTCACACAATAGTGCCCCCTGCAATTTGGTCAGGACCGAGTCCCCGCCCTCTGAGGGGTGCCTGCTGGGGAGCGGGGAGCTTGACTCGACCCACGTGAGCAGGTGAGCCAAGGCTACCTGTGGGGCCTGGGGCCGAAGGGAACCCTGGGCCTGTGACCTCACAAGGGAGCGGAGGAGCTGCTGCGGACACACCAGTGCACGGGCTCCTGCACCGGGGGGTCTGAGCCCACCTCCCTGAGAGCTGTTAAGTCATTTGATGTGACAAGGGACGGCTTGTTCCCCGGGGACCTCAGGACCTTCCCTCAAGCCCAGGGGCCTGGGGATGCACTAGTAAGAAAAATAGCGACCAGGTGCTGACGCTGCAGGTACTGTGTCGGCAGCGGGGGCGCCAGCCGTGGGTACAGCATGGTGTTGGGATGGCGTCCCTGAAGGAAGCTGAGGCCCTGGGCCTATGGCATCAAGACACTGACAGGCGGGGTGGGCACTCAGGTCTGCCGCCTCCAAAGCAGCATTGGGAAGCCGCTGTTCCCCGGGGCCCGCGCCTGCACCCTGCCTGGTCCTGCTGATGAGCTGCCTCCCAGCCCCCACCCTGTCCACCCTCTCATGCTTTCTGCCTCAGTTTCCCTGTGTACCTCACTGTCCCTCTAAAACACGCTCCCAGTATGCCATGTCAGGGGCCCAGAGACCTGGGTCCAAATCCCAGGTTATCAGTTCGGGCCTCAGGCAGGTGGCTTGGCCTCCCTGTGGCTTTTCCCATCTGCGAAATGGGCACGATGCCTGTGTCTACCCTGTGGTGCTGGGAAGCGGTTGGTGCTGGGCTGAGCCCTGTGAGTGCTTGTGAGGATGTTTCCTGATGATTGTTATTCAGACCAGACCGCAAAGGACGGCTGTGCCGAGGGGACCGAGGGGAGAAGACCCTGGGGTGGGAACCCAAGGAGACCTTGGCCCAGCGTGGACACCCGGGAGGCAAGGATATCAACTTGGGACCCTGTGGGGGCAGGGAAGCAGAGCTGGCAAGAGTAACAGAGGTGACCTTGGTGGTCTGAGGGCTTGGGAAGCCCCTCGACCGTCAGGTGGAGGTCACAGGCCTGCCTCAAAAGCCCCACACACCCCAATACCCTAGAGTCTCTAATCTGACCTCACCCCCAGAGCCATGTAGCCTTAACCTGGATTTTCCAAAGGTCTCCCGCACTCTGGGCAGCAGCCCTCTCCCTTTCGTGGGGGCCGTGGAAGCCGGGGACCAACCCTTGGCCGTGGGCTGAGCCAACCCCAGCCCTGTCGTATGGAGAGGCTGTGCCAGCGGCTAGACTCCCTGATGCTGGTGAGGTCCATCTGACAACAGCTTCTCTGCGAGGCAGGGAGGGCGGGGCCTGGCTGACCTTTCTTCCTGGACGTTGGCAGGGTCCATTCCCAAGAATGTTATCTCTCAGAACCACTCACAGTGAACCCCACCCCAGCAGCAGGTACGTGAGGCCGATGCCCAGGGAATGTGTTGTCGGTTGCTTGACACCACCCCCATCCACCCCAGGGACAGGGGTGTATTCCTTCTGGGGCAGCTGGTCCAGAGCTGGGGCCCCTGGCTCCCTCAGTAACCCCAGCCCAGCTCAGACTCAGTACAAGTGCTGGCTGGCCTCAGGGACCCTCAGCTCCTCTCTTTCATCTCTGAGGATGGGGCAAAGAGAAGTCCCTTCCTCCTTCTTCTTTCTCCCCAGATGGGCAGAGCAGCTCTGAGAAGACAAAGCTAACTTCTGCCTGCGACCGTGAGGGGTCAGGCCTGCCCTGACCCAGAGCAGCCAGTCTCAACAGCAGCCCAGAGTCCCTGCGCCAGCCCACTGGCAGGTCCCCAGCCCTGACCACTGGCCACTATATCCCCAGCCGCCACGGATCACCATACCTGAGGCCCTGCCCAGCTGCCCGTCTTCCTGGTCGGCCGCGCTCTGCCCAGCTGCCCGCCCCGCCGTTATGAAATGTCCAGGGCTGGGCCGGCCCCTGGGGCGGGGCCACCCTGGCCTCGTGCCTGACTTTGACTCCAGGCTAGCCGGAGGCCAGAGGCCACAGGCTGAGATTTCACCAGCACTTCCCTCGGTGTTGGGGGGGGCCTCTAGGTCCTTCCCTGGACCACAGAGAGAGGGCCAGGGCCCAGAGAGGGCCAGCACCAGGCCAGTGCCACACAGCAGGCCTCGAGGGAGATCTGAGCTGAGGGTCTATCCCGAGGCCTTGGTGGGAAGGGTCCCAGGCCCAGCTGGAGGAGGAGGAGAGTCCAGGCAGTGGAATTCTGGTGTGGGTGGGGGCTGTGGCCTGGAGTGGCAGGGAAAGCCTGCTCCCCACAACCACCCCCCACCCCGCCCCTCTGAGCCTCAGTTTCCCATCTGCAAAGTGAGGAGGTCAGATCCAAAGACAGCTGGAGTCCGGAAACACAACCTCAGGGCCCAGGCGGGCTGCAGGCTTCGTCCTGACGGCCGCGTGTCTGTGCCCGTCAGCACTGCCTCCCCCAGCACCCCACTCATGGCGCCTGTCACCCCTGCAACGTGACATTTTACAAGGAGGAGACGGAGGCCCGGGGGGAGGATCTAACCCCACAGGGCACAGTGGCGGTCTGGGACCCACATGAGAAGGTTGTCATTCTGCACAGGGCTGGGTTGGTCTCCAGCCACCGCCTCCTACCTCCCGGGAAAGAGCGCCGCCCTCTGCCATCCAGGTGAGCCGCCATCGTGACAAGTGTGGCCCTGGAGGTTCCCATGTGCCTGCTCCTCCACATCACCCCAGCCCCCACGCCGCACACCTGTCAGAGCCGGCACAAAGGGGAAGATCCCCCCGCAGGTGCTGGTGTCAGACAGGCGGGCGGTTAGGTTACAGGTGTGGGGACAGGTGTATCCTCCGTGCCATCACCCCAGGCTGGTCGCCCTGGGCCCGCTGCTGCCCCTCCACCTTGGTGCCCTGGGTCTTGCCTGGGATCGTGGCCCAGGGCCTCTGGGCCAACCAGGCCCCCGGGAGATGCTCCTCACGGCCCCCGCCCTCCCCGCGGCCCCTGCCTACCTGGGAGGGCAGGAGAGGCCTCCAGGCCCTCCTGCAGGATCTGGTACCCCCCAGAGGCTTCAGCCACTGGGATGGGGTAAGGGGCTGCTGGGGCCCCCGTCCTCTGCGTGGGATGGAGCCCCCAGCCGCTGCCTGTCACGTGGCTCGGCATGTGACAGCCCTGCCCTGCTGCCTGGAGCTGAGCCAGGCAGAGGCAGAGCCAGCGGCAGGCGGGGCAGGGCTGGAGCTGAGCCTGGCAGCGGTCAGCCTGGAACCAGGCCCAGAGAGGGACAGTCACTCATCTAAGACCACACAGCAAATCAGGGACCCACCTGGGGAGACACTGATGGGTGGCAGGGGTATTGCAGGATCCTGAGGGGCCCCTCCCTGACCGGGGATCCCTCCTGCAAGGGTTACCCCTGAACTTGTCACGAATTCAGCCTGGGAAGTCCCCAGAGAGGACTGTCCTCCTGGCACAAGGGTCCTAACCTGGCCTGGGAGTGAAGATCCCTGATCCTTAAGGGGCACCGCCCCCTGGGAAGGCTCTCTGGGTTGAATGCCTCGTGTTGATCCTTAAAGCTCCAGGGGCTCAGTGGGACCTTGGGTGACACCCTCGTCCCAGAGAACTTGGGATAAATGAGGGGATATTGCCAAGGTACCACTAGACGCCACTCTCGGAGCCAGTCTGGTGGTGGCAGGGTATTCTGAGGACCCAGGTCAGCCAGTGGATCGGGTGTTGGGGGGCACAGGGGTTGGCGGCTGGCGGTGGGGGAATATCTGACCAGCCGGGCCCTGCCCTTCTGCAGCTCCTCTGGGTTTCAGATTGGAGATCTGGATGAAAAGACCCTCGTGATCATGACCCTTGGGCTCCCTCTCTGGGCAGAGAGACGGGGGAAGGTGAGCAGGTCATGGGCTGAGGCATCACGTTCCTTCGTTCATTCTGTCCCTCCCCTGATGAGCCCGGCTCACGGAGCCTCAGATCCGAGCACCTGACCACCTGACCTGCTGACAGATACAGACCAGGCTCCCCAGGTGACCTGAAGCAAGTCCCGACCCCTCTCCAGGCCTCTGTTTCCTCCACCTAAAACAGAGTTGATGCTCTCTGCCTCACAGGGCTGCTGTGAGGGTGAAATCCGAGCACGTCTGGAAAGCCCCCAGTATACAGTAGGTGCTCGGTAGGTGTGAAGGATTTTCTGCCCTTACCCCACCCTCCTAAGGGAGTGGCCACCCCAGGCCTTGTCCCCGGGGTCCTGCCCCCAGCTTTGAAAGCAGGACCTGTCTCCGCCCAGGCAGCCACCTCCATGGAGCCAGTGTGACCCTGGGGTGCAGTCACAGGCCACGGGGGTGCAATGCCCAGCAGTCATTTGTGTGCTCACTTAACAAAGCTTCACTAACACATGACACAGATTCTCATATGATTCTCAGATTGTGGTCTGAACTTCACAGATGAAACAGCAGACTCAGAGAGGGCCAGGGGCTGGGCCAGGGCCGCACAGAGGGACAAGCGGGGATTCTAACCCAGCCAGGTCTGAGTGCCAGGCCCTCGGCGTCTCCAGGGGGCCCCGCTGTGTTGCCTAGGAGCCAGGTGAGGGTCACCCCCACTCCCAGGAGCCTTTGGGCCTCAGTCGAAAGTAGCATCTATCCTGGACACTTGCTGTGTCAGGTGCTGGGCAGGGTCTTTGGCACATCCCAGCTCGGGACCTCCCAATAGCTTGTGACAATCGTCATCCCCGTGGTTCCTAGTGTTTTTTATGATTTTTAAAAATGTTTTAATCAATTTTGTTGGCTGCCCAGGGTCTTAGTTGCAGCTTGCGAAGATCTTCAATCTTGGTCAAGGCATGTAAGAGCTAGCTCCCTGCCCAGGGTTTCAACCCGGCCCCCCTCCACTGGAAGTGTGGAGTCTTAACCACTGAACCCCTAGGGAAGTCCTCCAGTGTTTTTTAGTTTTAAAAAATGGCAAAAACCTGCCTCAAGGCCACAGAAGCAGTGTTAGGGGAAATAGCAGTGGACCCTGAGCGCTCTTTTGGATTCCGTGTAGGGGTGACACTTCACAAGACCTCTGGAGCTGTTTCAGGGTGTTTGAATCAGGAATAATGTGTATGTCTCCTGTTTGCTTTTCTGTGAGGAGCATCTATTATTTTCAAATGAGATCAAAACTAGATCCTAGTACAGAAAAAATTGGACCGTCCCAAGTGGCTCGACAGTAAAGAATCCACCTGCAATGCAGGAGCCAAAGGAGACTAGGGTTCAGGCCCTGGGTCGGGAAGATCCCCTGGAGGAGGGCATGCCAACCCACTCAAGTATTCTTGCCTGGAGAATCCCATGGACAAGGAGACTGGTGGGCTACAATTCATGGGGTCACAAAGAGTCAGACGTGACCGAGCAACTTAGCACTCACGCCGCACAATGTGGGACATTTGAATTTGTACTCTTTGTGTCAGTGTTTTTTAAAAAAGTGATCGATTTCTTGTTATTTGGATGTAAATATGTTTTCTTTTTGGGTAATAGGATTAAGTTGTTGCTCAGTCAATAAGTCATGTCTGTTTGTGACCCCATGGACTGCAGCCCACCAGGTTCCTCTGTCCATGGGTTTTCCCAGGTAAGAATCCTGGAGTGGGCTACCATTTCCTTCTCCAGGGGATCTTCCTAGACCAGGGATTGAACCAGAGTCTCTTACTTGGCAGGCAGATACTTTACCACTGAGCCACCAGGAAAGCTTGATAGGATTAGGATAGTGTCATTAACCACTGGATGCCATAAAGTCAGATTTGGAAATGAGCTACCATGAGCTCCCCCTGCTCCCCAAAATGTTCTGAAATGAATCGATTTTAAGAAAGTAATTCAAAAGTAGAAGCTACCAAAATCACAGAAGGAGTCCACGTATAACAAGGACTCCAAGACTTAATTAAATATTTCTGGGACCCTACACTGTACAGTAACCTATTTTTAAGGCATGGCCCGAGATCCCACATAAAACAAGCAATATTGCAGAAAGCCAGCATCCAAGAAGTGATGCCAGGGACTTTCCTGGCAGTCCAGTGGTTAAGACTGTGCTTCCAACGCAGAGGGTGTGGGTGTGATCCGTGGTTGGGGAACTGAGACCCCACATGCTGTGTGGCAAGGCCCAAAAAAATAAATAAATAAATAAAAGAAGAAGTAGCTCCCAATGGCGCTCAGCACAGAGGAGGCAGGGGCCCACTTGCGCAGCAAACCACCCCCTTCCTAGAACAATGTGCTTGATCTCCTCTTACCTTCTCTTCGCTTTCTGGATGATTTGTAAAATACACTCCATCTGATGACATCTTGGGGGTCCCTCCTGGTGAGAGATACACAGCCCAAGGGTGTCTGCCCACGAGCATGCAAGCCCACCCAAGTGACCTTTACCCTTTCTTGGAGGACACACATCCACTCTGAGTAAATACCAGGCCACCTGGAACCTCAAAATGTGAATGGTGAGCTCTCGGCCAGAGGGAGCTTCCAGAGACTGCATCTCAGAGCTTCCCGGCCTCTTCAGAGGTCACCCCATCTTCCCTTTGTCCCTTTATAGGAATTATTTGGGTTTGTCCTTTTTCCAACACAGTGACAACTAAATATCTCCCCTGTCCGGCCTCTCTCTAAGAGCCACTGGGTCTGGGGCACTGCCCTTCTCTTTTCATGGGTGTGATAAACGCTCACATACTGAGGTTTAGGGAACCCATTCTGCCTTATCCATGAGTTAACTTGAATTTGGTGCTAACTAGAGCAGCCTGCTCATGGCCTATCAAACACTGTGCACTTGCTTCAATTGTTAAACAAAAGGGCGCATTGACCAGAAGAATGTCCACGTTAAAAATAAAGATGATATGCCTCTTCCCGGGATGTCCATGCTGGTAACTCCTTCAGTGATGAGACTCCGTTCCCAGGCGCCAAGGCCATACTGACTCACTGTATTCACCCTGATTTGTCTTCTGCGAAACCTTGAAGGAATGTCTCCTTGACTTGTTTGATATTCTGTGTTCTGACAAGACATAAAACTGTGCTGAAAACCCTGTTTCTCTGGAGCAGTTCCTCAGAGTACCCTGAGAGGCTGTCTTCGGGGCTATGGTCCTCAGTTCAGCTCAAATAAAGCCCTTTCCTATTCCTGTTACGGGAGGTTTATTGATTATTTTCATCCACAGCTGTCACACTCCGCTCTCACCCCTAAAGCTCTGCTCCAGTCTCTAAAATTCCTCTCTTCCCCCGGCCACCAGCTAGCCCCCCTCCACCCTGTTTTCAGTTGGCGGAAGCCTTTTTCACTTACACCTGTTTTCCAAGGGAGGAAATATTGGCGTGAGTGGAAATGAGGCAAAGGGACTTCCCGCATTAACACCCAGAGAAGACCGAGCACCCTGGGGATCCACCCACACGGAGAGAGGGCCCATCCCCCACCCTTCCGCCCTGGCTCGTCTGGGGTTTTCAGTTCTCTATCCAAGGAACTGGAGGAGTCTGGTACACTGGGCTGAGTGATTTCTTTCCTTAATTGCTTCAAGTGCAGAAGGCGGCAGACAGGAAGGTTATTAGCAGACTATAGATGCTAGTCTCCACCCAGGTCCAAGGGCCCCCTTTCTGATATGGCTTTAGGAGGGTGCACTCCTAGGAGCCGACAAAGGTCTGTGTAGTCAAAGCTATGGTTTTTCCAGTAGTCGTGTATGGATGTGAGAGCTGGACCATAAAGTAGGCTGAGCACTTAAGAATTGTGGTCCTGGAGAAGACGCTGGAGAGTCCCTTGGACTGCAAGGAGATCAAATCAGTCAATCTAAAGGAAACCAACCCTGAATATTCATTGGAAGGACTGATGCTGAAGCTGAAGCTCCACCTGATGCAAAGAGCTGACTCATTGGAAAAGACCCTGATACTGGGAAAGATTGAAGGCAAAGGAGGGGGGACAGCAGAGGATGAGATAGTTAGACGGCATCACCGACTCAATGGACACGAATCTGAGCAAACTCTGGGAGGTAGTGAAGGACAGGGAAGCCTGCAGTCCTTGGGGTCACAAAGAATTGGACACAACTTAGTGACTGAATAACTGCAACAAAATTTCTTCTAGTGGTGGAACAACTGAGATCTATTCTCTCAGGAGGTTTACTATTTATAATGCAGTTTTGTTGTGTGTAGTCCTTGCACAGCGTATTAGGTCCCCAGGCTTTATTTATCTACTAGCTGTGTGTTCCTTGAACATTTCTCCCATACCCCATCACCTGCCTTTGCTAATCACTATCCCACTCTGTTTTTTCAGATTCTTTTTAAGATTATACATAGAAGAGACATCATCCTTCTTTGTCTGACTTATCTCACTTAGCATAACCTCAGGATACAGCCATGTTGCCACAAATGGCAAGCTTCTCTTTTGTTCTCATGAACAGTATTCCATTGAACGTGTCTGTTGCATCTTTATCCACACTCATCCACTGATGGACACAGGTTGTCTCCGCATCTCGACTGTTCTGAAGAAAGCTGCAATCACATGGGAGCACAGATATCTCTCTGATGTTCTGTTTTCATTTTCTTTGGATAAATATCCAGAAATGGGATTGTCGGATCACACGGTGGTTGTGTTTTTAATTTTTTGTGGAATCTCCAGACTGTTCTCCACAATGGCCGGGCCAGCTTACATTCCCACCAACAGGGCACAAATGTTCTCGTCTGAAGGAGCTGCTGCGATGATATTTGGAAAATCAGATTAGGGATGCATGATGTCTCTGAAAACAGAACACTATGCCTGGGTAGAGCATGCCTGAAAACAAGGTGTTCTACCAAGGAGCCCGTACATAAAGCTCTCTGTTATGTGTTTCTCCTGAAAACAGGGAAATACGCCCTTCCGCATAGCTGGATGAGGGAGGGCTTCTGGGCAGGCTCCTTAGATAGATGATGCAGCAGCTTACTAGCTCCTCATGTAACCAATCTGTTTGCTTGAAATGCAAAATTGTATCCATGTATGGTAATAGAGCGATTGCTGTTGCTCCCTCCCTGCCTTACTGAAAGGAAAATATAAAATAAACCGCAACCTGTGTTGCGCAGATCTTTTTCTCCTCCGGCTGGAGTTTTGTGTGTCTGTCTTTTGTGTTGTCTGTTTTGTCCATTTCGTTCGCAGCATCGTCTCTCCACATCCTCTCCTGCACCGGTCATCTCTTGATGATAGCCGTTCTTACAGGTGTGAGGGGATATCTTAACTTGTGGTTTTGATTTGCATTTCCCTGGTGATGCAACGCTGTTGATGAAAAAATGGACAATCCCAAAGTTGAAAAGTATGTTTTATTCAATAGATCTGCTGAGGACCTAAGCCTGGGAAACAGCCTCTCAAATAAGCTCTGAGGGAATGCTCTGAAGAGGACAGGGAGGAGCTAGGATATATAAGAGGTTATGCAACAAAAACCACGTAGCGGGAACATCAAAATTTTACTGTTACAATAATGAAAAAAAAACAGACATGCCAAAGTTAATGAATTTAGTGCTGTTCTAGGTATGGGAAGCAAGAATCTAGGCTTAGTGAAGTCATTCCTTTGATTCGCACCTGAACTATCTGGGGCCAGCATCCTTCTTTTCCCCATCCTGACTCTCCTCGGGGAGCACAGTCTGGGGCCACGGCCGTGACTGAGGGCAGCAGCATCCTTTATTTACTGATATGGCAGGTGACCTTCTTCATCTACAGAGCATTTTTTTGTGCTGTTGGCCATTTGTATGTCTTCTTCAGAAAAAAAAAAAATCCATTTAACTCCTATTCTCTTTTTTTTTTTGGCCTCAAGGCATATGAGATCTTAGTTCCCTGAACAGGGATTGGACCTGTACCATCTGCATTCGAAGCACAGAGTCTTAATCACTGGACTGCCAGCAAGTCTCCCCTACCCATTTTTAAGCTGGATTTTGTTGTTGCTGTTATTGAGTTGTATGAGTTCTTTATGAATTATGGATACGAACCCCTAATCAGATGCACAATTTGAAACAATTCTCCCATATTCCATAGGCTGCCTTCCTATCATTAATTTATTATTTTATTTTTTGGCTGCACTGGGTCTTTTTTGCCATGCACGGGCTTTCTCTAGTTGCAGTGGGCGGGGGTTACTCTCGAGTTGCGGCACACAGGCTTCTCCTTGTGGTGAGCGTGAAGTGAAAGTCGCTCAGTCGAGTCCGACTCTTGGCGACCCCATGGACTAGACAGTCTATGGAATTCTCCAGGCCAGAATACCGGAGTGGGTAGCCTTTCCCTTCTCCAGGAGATCTTCCCGACCAGGGGTCGAACTCAGGTTTCCCGCGTTGCAGGCACATTCTTTACCAGCTGAGCCCCCAGGGAAGCCCTCTCCTTGTGGTGGCTTCTCTTATTTCAGAGCACAGGCTCTAGAGCACGCAAGCACAGGTTTCAGCAGTGGTGAAGCTCAGGCTTAGCTGCCCCCTCAGCACATGGAATCTTCCTGGACCAGGGATCAGGACTGTGTCCCCTGCATTGGCAGGAGGATTCCTAACCACTGGATCACCAAGGTAGTCCTATAGGTGCCTTCTTATTTTAATTGTTTCTTTTGCAGTATTTAGTTCAATTTAGTCACTCAGTCATATCCGAATCTTTGCGACCCCATGGACTGCAGCCCACCAGGCTTCCCTGTTCATCACCAACTCCCAGAGTTCACTCAAACTCCTGTCCATTGAGCTGGTGATGCCATCCAACCATCTCATTCCCTGTTGTCCCCTTCTCCTCCTGCCTTCAGTCTTTCCCAGCATCAGGGTCTTTTCTAATGAGTCAGTTCTTTGCATCAGCTGTAGAAACTTTTAAGTTGATATAGTCCTACCTGTTGATTTTTTTTCTTTTGTTGTTTGTGTTATTGATGTCGTAGCTGAGACATCATTGCAAGACCCATACTGAGAAGCTATTTTTTTTTTCAAGCTTAAAACTTTTTGTTTTGTATTGGGGATATAGCTGATGAACAACATTGTGGTAGTTTCAGGTGAACAACTAAGCAACTCAGCCATGCTTACACAGTATCTTTTCTCCCCCAACCTCACTCCCATGCAGGCTGGCATATAACATTAAATAGAGTTCCACGTGCTGCTATACAGTAGGTCCTTTTTGGTTATCTATTTTTAATATAGAAGTGTGTACATGACTCTCAGGAGCTACTACATTTTCTTCTAGGAGCTTTATTAGGTATTAGGTTATTAGGTATTATGTGTTTTTGGCTACAAACATCCATATAGTCAAAGCTATGGTTTTGCCAGTAGTCATGTATGGATGTGAGAGCTGGATGATAAAAAAGGCTGAGAGCCAAAGAATTGATGCCTTTGAACTGCGGTGCTGGAGAAGACTCTTGAGAGTCCCTTGGACAGCAAGGACATCAAACAAGTCCATCCTAAAGGAAATCAACCCTGAATATTCATTGGAAAGACTGAGCTGAAACTGAAACTCCAATACTTTGGCCACCTGATGTGAAGATTTGGCTCATTGGAAAAGACCCTGATCCTGGGCAAGATTAAAGGCAAGAGGAGAAGAGGGTGGCCGAGGATGAGACGGTTGGATGGCATCATCGACTCAATGGACATGAGTTTGAGCTCACTCTGGGAGATGGCGACGGACAGGAAGCCTGGCATGCTGCAGTCCATGGGGTTGCAAAGAGTCAGATGGGACTGAGTGACTAAACAGCAAAGTGTCTTTGATCCATTTCAAGTTAATAATTTCTGTGAGTACCTTCAGAGAGAGGTCCAATTTCATTTTGAGCATGTAGTTATCCAGTTTTCCCAACACCATCTGTTGAAGAGACTGTCCTGGAACCAATACTTTTAAAAACTTCCCAGGTATTTCTAACCAGGCAGATACCCAGAGCTGTGGAGTGTCACCTCCAGCAAAGCAGAAATTTCCTGGGCTCTCACTGGAACCCCGGACCCAGTGTCCAGTCTAAAGGAGGCAGGAGGCTCTGAACCCTGCTGCAGTGTGGTGCTGGGGGTGGTCACCCCACTGCAATCCAGCAGCCCCCACAACCTTCTGTCTCCCAATGACCCTGCAAAAGGAAGCTCAGGGTGAGTGGGAGGTGGGTGTGGGCTGCCAAGTCTTGTATTGGGAGCCTCTCCCGGGTGCTGTGGGGACTCTTTGAAGTGAAGTGTTAGTCACTCAGTCATGTCCAACTCTTTGAGACCCCATGGACAGTAGCCCACCAGGCTCCTCTGTCCATGGAATTTTCCAGGCAAGAATACTGGACTGGGTTGCTATTTCCTTGCCATTGCCAAGATTCCAGGGGATCTTCCTGACCCAAGGATTGAACTCAGGTCTCCTGCACTGCAGGAAGATTCTTTACCAACTGAGCCACCAGGGAATCCTTGGGGGTCTCTTTGGTGACCTGCAAACACACCAGATGGGGCCTGGAGATGGAGTAGGGATGACAGTGGTAAGGTTGAGGGGCGCGTATCATGGGCCTGGCACTTTCCTAAGGCTTTGCGCTAACCCAGCAATCCCGAAACAGCCCTGTGAAACCTTTGAACTGAGTATCCCGGGTTCGCTGTTGTTCGGTCGCTCAGTCATGTCTGACTGTTTGCAACCACATGGACTGCAGCACGCCAGGCTTCCTGGTCTTTCACCAACTCCCGGAACGTGCTCAAACTCATGTCCATCGAGTTTGTGATGCCGTCCAAACATCTCATTGTCTGTCATCCCCTTCTCCTGCCCCCAATCTTTCCCAGCATCAGGGTCTTTTTCAGAGTCAGTTCTTCACATCAGGTGGCCAAAGTATTGGAGTTTCAGCTTCAGCATCAGTCCTTCCAATGAATATTCAGGACTGATTTCCTTTAGGATTGACTGGTGTGATCTCCTTGCAGTCCAAGGGACTCTCAGGAGTTTTCTCCAACACCAGAGTTCAAAAGCATCAATTCTTCCCTGCTCAGCCTTCTTTATGTCCAACTGTCACATCCATACAGGACTACTGGAAAAACCGTAGCTTTGACTAGACAGACCTTTGTTGGCAAAGTAATGTGTCTGCTTTTTAATCCCTGGTTTACAGGTGAGGAAACAGAGGCACAGAGAGGTGGAGTTAACCTCCAGAGTCACAACACAGGGAAGTGGCAGAGTGGGGATTCGAACTAGTACCTCCCATCCCGAGGCCACCGAGGGACACGCGGGTGCTCCCCTACACACAGACACGCAGACACAGAGACATAGAAACAGACACAAGCGGACACACACACACACACACAGACAGACACACAGACAGACAGACAGACACACACACACACACACACACACACACACACACACACACACACACACACGCCGCCGGGCACGCCCCCAGCCGCGCAGCGCCTCCCCTAGCGGAGGAGGTGGCCCGGGAGCGGGGCGCGGCCGGTCCCAGCGCCGGGAGGAAGTGCCGGCCCCCTGCCCGGACTCCCGGGCGAGTGCTCCCGCGTGTCGGGCCATGGAGGCGGAGCCGCCGCTCTACCCGGTGGCGGGGGCCGCGGGGCCGCAGGGCGATGAGGACCGGCTCGGGGTCCCCGACGGGCCCGAGGCCCCGGTGAGCGGGGACGCGGGCGGCGTCGCGGCGCGGGCGCCGGGAGGGCCTGGGTCTCCCCGGCGGGAGTGGGATGCGGCCGCGGGGGCCGGGCGCGGCGGGGCTGGACGCGGGAGCGGCCGGGAGGCGCCTTTGCGAGCGGCCGTGGTGCCCCGCAGCTGGACGAGCTGGTGGGCGCGTACCCCAGCTACAACGAGGAGGAGGAGGAGCGCCGCTACTACCGCCGCAAGCGGCTCGGCGTGCTCAAGAACGTGCTGGCGGCCAGCGCGGGCGGCATGCTCACCTACGGCGTCTACCTGGGTAGGTGGCCGGCGGGGGCGGGCTGGGCCCCGGGCCCGGCGAGGCGGCACGGCCCGCGGGCTCCGCGCAGGGACCCAAGGCTCCCCCGCTTCCTCCGGCTCCGTCTGCGGACCTGAGGTTTCTCAGGGAAAGAGAAACCTCGGCCTCCGTTCCTCTTTCACTTCTCGATCTGCGCCCTCGCAGATGCAGCTGCGGCGCCCCCTCAGTGGGGGCAACCCGGGGCGGGGGACAGCCTCCGCCCTCGAGAGTATGTGGGCGGTGCGCTGGGCGCCCTGGGCGGGTCTGCTGCCATCCTGGGGGGAGGCAGGGCACGGGGGCGCTGGGGTCCGAAAGTCCTGCAGGGCGACGCAGGGGAGGGCGGTCTAGATTCAAGTCGCCGTCGTTGCCACTGGCAGGTGGACGCTCGACCAGCCTGGGCCTCCCCGCTGTCCTCCGGGGCATTGGAGTTAGGGATCCCTTTGGTGCCTGGAGCTCCCTGCCCGGCTTTGCGTTCCCGCCTCCGCTTGGTTGCCCCCAGAGCCAGGCGGCCCCTCCATGCCCGCTCCCTGCCGCCCCAGGCCTCCTGCAGATGCAGCTGATCCTGCACTACGACGAGACCTACCGCGAGGTGAAGTACGGCGACATGGGCCTGCCTGACATCGACAGCAAGATGCTGATGGGCATCAACGTGACGCCCATCGCCGCCCTGCTGTACACGCCTGTGCTCATCAGGTGCGCCGCGCCAGCCCTGCCAGGGCCGGGCTGCCCCGCTCCAACCTTGAAGGCGTGCAAGGGCTGCTGGACACCGGGGTCTCCAGCTGCTCTGGTGTTCCTGCGGGGTGGGGAGAGGCCTTGCTGACCTGGAAGGGCAAGAGAGAAGGGGTGAAACCCAGGTTTGGGGAAGAAACAAGAGCTTTGCCCCCAGACACCGTGGGTCTCAAGAAACAGAAATTTGCTCTGGCTCCTTCCCTCAGCTTGCCCATACCCCATGTGGCATCATTCTCGTGCCCTGCTTTGTGGCCTGGAGCCACAATGACTTTATAAGGTCAGGGCTGTGGTGTTTCTGGAAAGAATCTGATCAGCTAGCAAAACCCAGGGACACACCCCAGGACCCATCAGCGGTGGCAGTGTTGAGGGACATCGCTCACTGTAAAGGGCATGGTTGGGCAGGTGCCCTGGGGGTGTCTACTCCAGACCTGAGCCTTACTGGCATCTGGTACCGTCGCCGGGCCCTCCACAAGAACCTAACCACTAGGTGGTAGGTCTGTGTTCAGATGGGACCCAGAGATCAGTGCATACACTGGATCTGTTCCCCTGTCTTTCCAAAACAAAAGCAACCTCAGCCCCCGCCAGCTCCTGGGCTGTTTTCTTGTCTTAAAATAAAAAAGACAGAGGTGGTGAGGGAGAGAGAGAGGCTGAGAAAGAAAGGAAGGAAGGAAGAAAGGAAGAAAACCTCCTAGGATAAACTTTCAGAACTGCCCTAAGTCAGAAGCATCTAAAAGGCTTTATGGCTCTTGAAACCTATCACTATTATTCACAGGGACCTCCTTCCATTTCCGGGCACTTTATAACATATTGCATTCCCTACAATCCAAGGTGGATGCTCTAATCTTAGACACAGGGAGACCAAGAGATTGAACCCATTCCCACAGGCAGAAGTGCAGACTGAAAGTTTGAACCCAGGCAGAGAGACTCGGAACCGCCGTGCCTTCCCTACCCCATACTCCCAGGTGGACTTTCCAAAGGACTATACCACCTGCCTGAGCACTGACTGTGTCATTTTTTAAACCACAGCCTCATCAGCAATGAGTGTTAGTATTTTTACTTTTTGCAGTTTCAAAATGTACAGTGCAGTTTCCGTGCCCTTCCCCAAATAGATCAGAGGAGGCTGCCTGTCTGTTTATTAGATGGCAGTTCAGTTCAGTTCAGTCACTCAGTTGTGTCCAATTCTTGGTGACCCTGTGGACTGCAGCATGCCAGGCTTCCCTGTCCATCACCAACTCCTGGAGCTTACTCAAACTCATGTCCTGGTCAGCGATGCCATCCAACCATCTCATCCTCTGTTGCCCACCCCATTCTCCTCCTGCCCTCAATCTTTCCCAGCATGAGGATCTTTTCCAATGAGTAGACTTTTTCATATCAGGTGGCCAACGTAATGGAGCTTCAGCATCAGTCCTTTCAGTGAATATTCAGGGTTGATTTCCTTTAGAATTGACTAGTTTGATCCTTGGTGCGTGACCACACGATCATGGTTATCTAGATCATTAAGACCTTTTTTGTATAGTTCTGTGTATTCTTGCCACCTCTTCTTAATCTCTTCACAAGCAAGTATACTCCAATTAAAATAAAAAAAAGAACCAGGACCCTGTTGTAGAAGAATAAGTAATTGTATCAGAAAACCAGAGTCACTGAACTTTGAGCTTGCTGGAAACTCAAAGAAAGGAAATAATGAGCACAAATACTCAAAACAAACAAACAAAAACCAAAACAAAGCCAATTCCAAGATCAGAGGTTTCTAACCTGATCAGCCTCCACGCCCTGAATGGGCCCTTATCCTGTCATTTGTCAACCCCTTCCTAATACGGTGTGACATTTTCCAAGAGCCAGTGAGGCTGTTGTTCTAGGAGCCAGTGAAGAGGAAACTTCCCAACTGACCATGCTGGACCGAGAGGGCAAAGTGCAGAGGGGACGGGGCGCCAGGGCTCTCGCCACAGTCCTCAGCTTTCCTCCACCCGGTTACCGGACGAGTTCCTCGGACATTCACTTGGGTCCTGCAGCCTCTGCCTGTGGGTAGAGGAGGGGCCTCGGTAGTCAGCTCCGAACACAGATGAGGGCTTCTTGTGCCCATGGGCCACTGTCTCCCAACACCCTCTCCGCGCTTTGTCTCCCCTGTCCCTGCGGTGGCCGTGAGAAGCTCGCGCTGGGGCCCGGCACGCATTACATCTGTGTCACCTGAGGCCACCAGCAAGTCCGTATCTCTGGGACTCTAGTTCAGGTCCCTCGATTCCAAGGCCAGGGGTCTCTCCCCACCTCAGCCAGCCTCAGGAGCTGGGACCCAGAGTTGTGGCCCCTGTGATTTTGGGCTGAAGCTGTCTGGGTAGCCCGTGGTGCCAGCATCCTTCCTACCACTTGCAGGTTTTTTGGCACCAAGTGGATGATGTTCCTGGCTGTGGGCATCTACGCCCTCTTTGTCTCCACCAACTACTGGGAGCGCTACTACACGCTTGTGCCCTCAGCTGTGACCCTGGGCATGGCCATTGTGCCTCTTTGGGCCTCCATGGGCAACTACATCACCAGGTGAGTCTGCTGGACGGCAGGGTGGAAGACCGGGGACCCAGCAGAGCTGCATTGCGCACCTCAGCTGGGGGACCGTAAGCTAGCCTTCTTTGTCCTCTGGGCCTCAGTTTCCCCATAGGTGGGACACAGGCCAGGTGACACATATGCCCGGGTACAGAAAGTGAGGCATCTGGCTGGCATAGGGCTGGGGAGAGCCTTCTCCCCTTTGTGGTCCAGGATGGCCCAGAAGTACTACGAGTACTCCCACTATAAGGAGCAGGATGAGCAGGGGCCCCAGCAGCGCCCACCACGGGGCTCCCATGCACCCTACCTCCTGGTCTTCCAAGCCATCTTCTACAGCTTCTTCCACGTGAGTGCCATGTCTGGGGACCCTGGGGGCAGGCTATTCCAGGCCCAGAATCACATACTGCAGCCCATCCCACAGTCTTTCCAGCCCTATAGTCCACTGCCCTTTCTTAGGCCAACCCTTGCTTGCTTACCTCTAGTGATAGAGACCTCATTACCTCACTCTCCATGGTGCTGACCAGGAGGAAGTCCTCCTGCTTTGGGCACCCCTCACCACCGGACTGCCCCCTAGAGGTGGGAGGGCCCCTGTCCTCCCAAGGGTGGGCCCAGACCCCTCCCAGATGGTGCCTGTGCTCTCCACCTGGTTCCATGCCCTGCACCTGATCCACACCACTCTCCTGCCCACAGCTGAGCTTTGCCTGCGCCCAGCTGCCCATGATCTACTTCCTGAACCACTACCTGTATGACCTGAACCACACGCTGTACAACGTGCAGAACTGCGGTTAGTGCTCAGGGGGGTGGGTTCCCTAAGGTCTGCTTGCCTCCCCCACTGACTCACCCGGCAGACACTGGGCCCTCAAGGGCAGAAAGGATGCCCTTCCTCACAGGATCCAGAGCTGAGAGCCTGCGGTCACAGCTCTGGTGATCAGGAAAAGCAAAGGGCCTTGTCCTTAGGACATCTGATCCAACCTGGGATCAGGGTAGGGTGCATGAGGGAAGGCTGCCTAGAGGAGGTGCCATCTGAGCTGAGACTGCCTCTGGACTCTCTCAGGATCAAGTATACCCTCAATGCAGAGAGATGTATGGAGGTGGGAGGTGGGCTGGCAACCTGGGGAGAGGTACTTTCAGCCCCCTTGGCCCTCACCTCCAAAGGGCTTTCCAAAGGAAGCCTGCCTTTGCAGGCACGGATCCTCAGCCACCCCTTCTAACCCTCCCCTCACCCATCTGCTTGGTCCCATTTCTTTATGGCTGAGTTGCCAGTGTGCCCTGCTCCCTGCCTCACGATGCTCCCCCACCCTCCCCTTTCTCAGGCACTAACAGCCAGGGCATCCTCCTCGGCTTCAACAAGACGGTTCTGAGAACTCTACCGCGGAGCCGAAACCTCATTGTGGTGGAGAGCGTGCTCATGGCAGTGGCCTTCGTGGCCATGCTGCTGGTGCGGCCCGGGGTCGGGGTGTGGCGGGGTCAGCTCTGAGGCCCCTGGCGGGAGAGAGAGGCGGCTTCGTCTGAGTCCGGAGTCAGGGCTGAGACCTCGGGAGGGGACCTGAGCCTACGCGCTGGGCTTGAGGCTCGGAGGCGTGGCCGATGCCTGTGGACTGAGAGGAGTTGGAATACCGGAGGCCAGTGAGAGAGGGTCCAGGCCAGATCCGGGGTCGGGCTGGAGACAGGGTCCTGGAGGACTGGTTGTGACACCGGGCGGAACCGGGGGTGGGGAGAATGGGGGGCGGGGCGAGGGTCCGAGGTGTGGCTTCAACCTGGGGGCAGGGCTGGGACTGAGGGGCGGGGCCGAGTTCAAGGGGCGGGGCCAGGGCTCCCCCGCCCCGTCCCTCACCACCTGGCCCGCAGGTGCTGGGCCTGTGCGGTGCCGCATACCGGCCCACGGAGGAGATCGACCTGCGCAGCGTGGGCTGGGGCAACATCTTCCAGCTGCCCTTCAAGCACGTGCGCGACTTCCGCCTGCGCCACCTCGTGCCCTTTTTCATCTACAGCGGCTTCGAGGTGCTCTTTGCCTGCACTGGTCTCGCGCTGGTAAGTGCAGCCTGCAGAGGGTAAAGCCAGATAAAGTCCACGACATCCCGTTAAATTTGAGTTTCGGATAAACAACGAATAATTTTCGAATTTATCAGTTCAGTTCAGTTCAATCGCTCAGTCGTGTCTGACTCCTTGTGACCCCCTGGACCACAGCACACCAGGTCTCCCTGTCCATCACCAACTCCCGGAGCCTACCCAAACTCATGTCCACTGAGTTGGTGATACCATCCAACCATCTCGTCCTCTGCCGTCCCCTTCTCCTCCTGCCGTCAGTCTTTCCCAGCATCAGGGTCTTTTCAAATTTTGAGTTTATAAGTACGTGTAATACAAACACGGTTGGCCCTCTGCCTTCACGAATCCAGAGGGCCCACAGCACTGCCCCACTTTATGAAAGGGATTTAAGCATCCATTGAGGGTGTCTGCAGAGAGTCCTGGCGCCAACCCCCTGCAGACAGTGAGGGACAATCGTAGGCCCAGATATTTCCCCCCTTCTCCTTCTGCCTCTCTCCCTCAATCCCCGTGTACCTTGGGCAAGTTACTTTCACCTCTCCCAGACTGGTTCCTCATTTGTGAAGTGTCTAATGACTCACTTCCAGTTGAGACGGAATCGTGCCCAGAAAGTGTTTGGTTCCACGTGGCTTCCAACCTTGGTGTCCGGGGTCACTGTCCAAACATTTTCTCATGGTCTGTCCCTAAGGAACCTTCCCACAAGCTTTGGAGGAAGTTGGCTCTGTGGTGGCCGTTGAGAGGGCAGGATGTGGCCTGACGTGAGTCAAAGAGCCTGGGCCAGCTGACCACCAACCTCACCCCTGTCCCCCTAGGGCTACGGCGTGTGCTCGGTGGGGCTGGAGCGCCTGGCGTACCTCCTCGTGGCTTATAGCCTGGGCGCCTCGGCCTCCTCGGCCCTGGGCCTGCTGGGGCTGTGGCTACCGCGCCCGGTGCCCCTGGTGGCCGGGGCTGGATTGCACCTGCTGCTCACTCTCAGCCTCTTCTTCTGGGCCCCCAAGCCCCGGACCCTGCAGCACATCTGGATCCTCTACACAGTAGCCGTGCTCTGGGGTGTGGGCAGTGCCCTCAACAAGACTGGGATCAGCAGTGAGTATAACTGTGTGCCCTGGGTAGCTGGACAGGGGATCCAGTGGCTCCTCGGGGCAGTTGTGGGGAGCACAGACATCCAGGGACAGACTTGGGGCAATGAACACCCTGGAGGGCTGTCGTGGGGCCTGTGCACTTGCTGGGGGCAGGTGGGGATCCCTGTGCACACTGTTGGGGGGCAAGTCCCGTGGACACTGCAGGGACAGATGGGGGCTGTGGACACCCTCAAAGCAGGTATGGAGTCACCTTCATGGACATCCTGTCGACTCCCAGGGCAGGCATGGGATTCAGGGTAACATTGTGTGGTTCTGTGAACTGAGTATGGGGCTCTGTGGACACCTCTTCAGTTCAGTTCAGTTCAGTCGCTCAGTCGTGTCCGACTCTTTGTGACCCCATAAACTTCAGCACGCCAGGCTTCCCTGTCCATCACCAACTCCCGGAGTTTAATCAAACTCATGTCCATCGAGTTGGTGGTGCCATCCAACCATCTCATCCTCTGTTGTCCCCTTCTTGTCCCTCCTTCAATCTTTCCCAGCATCAGGGTCTTTTCCAATGAGTCAGTTCTTCGCATCAGGTGGCCAAAATATTGGACACCTCTTAGGGACCATGTGAAAAAAAAACACTAAGAGGCCTTATTTCATACTAGGGGACAGGGTCCACCTTGGCATAGTTTTCAGAACACTGGAAACATATCAAGTCTGTGCCCCAGAGCAGGTCCATTGCATCCCAGAATAATAACCAGGGTGTGTCATTAGGGGGCTCACTGGAAAAGTCCCTGATGCTGGGAAAGATTGAAGGCAAAAGGAGAAGGGGTCAACAGAGGATGAAATGGTTAGTTAGCATCACTGACTCAATGGACATGAGTTTCAGCAAACTCCAGGAGACAGTGAAGGACAGGGAAGCCTGGAGTGCTGCAGTCCATGGGATCGCAGAGTCGGGGACGACTGAGCGACTGAACAACAAGGAACCACTAGGGGGCAAGCCAGGACCGGTTCACAACAACTTTCTAAGCGCTCTTGCCAAGAGTTGGGACCAGCGCAGGGCATCTGAAGGTTCCCAGAGGGAGAACCGCAGCTCTGGGCCCCACCTGGCCCCTCTCCCCTCTCTGCCCTGCCCTGTCTGCAGCACTCCTGGGAATCCTGTATGAGGACAAGGAGAGGCAAGACTTCATCTTCACCATCTATCACTGGTGGCAGGCTGTGGCCATCTTCACCGTCTACTTGGGCTCAAGCCTGCCCATGAAGGTGAGGGCCGTCCCTACTCCACCCCCTAGACAAGAGATACTTTTGAGTGCCCACCCTGGCCTCACAAACCCTGAAAGGCATTCTCTGTCCAAGGGCCAGGCCCTGGGCAAAGCCCACTGGTTGGCTCCACACCCATCACTGGCTCGTTACTTACTGCTTCATCTCCTGCCAGCCTCAGTTTACCCGTGTCTGAAAGGGTTCATAGTTTGCCCTCCCCTGTGGGCACATCCCAGCTGCCTTGTGGGTTTGGTCACCTGTTCACTAGATGTTGGGCTCTGAGGTGGATGCTGAAGGTCCCTCTCCCCTCAAGGGTCCTGGCCAACTTTAAAAACAATTAAAAAAAAAAAAGGTATTCACTTGGCTGCACTGGGCCTTAGTCGCAGCACACGGGATCTTAGTTGGAGCACCTGGGATCTAGTTCCCTGGCCAGGGATTGAACCTGGGCCCTTCGCATTGGGAGCACAGAGTGTTAGCCACTGGACTATCAGGGAAGTCCCTGGCCAACTTAAAAAAAGTGAAATAGCATAGCAAGTTGCCTGTGAATATGTGTGAATGTACTGCCTTATGCTGTAAAATGATTTCTGACTGCCTGTTACAGTCAAACCCTGTAACAAGTGTCACTTATGGTCCTCACGTGTAAGGGACAGAGTAATCTAAGCCCTGTTAAGGTGGGCCAAGCCTCCCTTCACATCTACCCCGGGAGGCAAAAGGATTATCATTACAGTAAGGGAAACTGAGGCCCTGAGAAGTAGGGTGGCCATAAGCGGCAGAGCTGGGGTTTGGGCCTTGCCGGCAGGACGGCACCCAAAGAGCTTGGCTGGCCCCCAGGAGGAGGGGAGGGCGGCAGAGGAGCTGGCGTGCTGTGCGGGCGAGGGGCTGGGCCAGGAGGGCGCGGGGCCGTCGGCCGCGGGTCCCTGCATTCCCCCTTGTTGGCCCAGGCCAAGCTGACGGTGCTGCTGGTGACGCTGGTGGCGTCCGCGGCCTCGTACCTGTGCATGGAGCAGAAGCTGCGGCGGGGCGTGGTCCCGCGCCAGCCCCGCATCCCGCGGCCCCAGCACAAGGTGCGCGGCTACAGGTACCTGGAGGAGGACAACTCCGACGAGAGCGACGCGGACGGCGGGGGCGGCGGCCGCGGGGACTGCGCGGAGGAGGCGGGGCCGCTCGCGGGGCCGCGACCCGGCCCGGAACCAGCCGGCCTCTCCCGCCGGCCCTGCCCCTACGAACAGGCGCAGGGAGGCGATGGGCCGGAGGAGCAGTGAAGGGCCAAGCCTGATCTCCGGCCTAGGTTGAACGCGTCTTAGCTCGGGGCCCCTCTGATTCCGCGCGCCGATTTCAGGAAGGACCCTCTGCGCGGCGCCCCGGGTTCAGGAACGCCCCTCCCAGAGCCTGGCCACCTGGAGCTCGGGCCTCCCCGCAGCCTCTTCCAAGGCGGACTGGGTCCTCGAGGCCCCTCCGCCGGGCCCAGGGTTCAAGAGACTGCACAGCCGAAACCTTCCTCCGACCTTAGGGGCCCGCTCTCCACGACCCCCTCCGCGGCCCCAGCCCCGGGGCAGGGACCCCGCAGTCCAGCCCCAGCTCCCGGCTCCAGGACTGGGCCGATCGCTGTGTCGCCCGCTTTGCACATCCCATCCCCACGGTCCGCCAAGATGTACGACTTTAAGAAAATGGGCAATAAAGAGATTTTTGTCTTGTCCTGACTGGGAAGCGTGTCGTGGGTGAGCGGAGATGGCCCGGGGTGTGTGGCCGGGTGATCCAGCCGACTGGGGCACTGGGGTCGCCTGCCTTGAGCTGAGATTGGGGAGGGCGGGTCCCCTAAGCCCGGCTCCCCAGGCTGTTCCCTCTCCTGGAGGCACTGCTGCTCCCCACAGCCGCGGCCTTTGCCAGTTCTACCCCACTCACCCAGGACAAAGAGGCGCCTGGGGGTCGTCAGTAGGGACCTCAGGGGAGTGTGATGGGAGCAGCCAGCTCCACGTTGGGCTAGAGGAGGGGATGGAGCCCCGCAGCCCCGGTCGCACTGCCCTTCCTCTAGCATCCCCAGCCCTCCTGCTACACCCCCATCCTTTCCTTACCCCTTGGGCAGCTTCTGCCCACAGCTCTCCAAGGGACTCCTTTTGGGGCCAAGTCCATTTCTGAGCCGTGCGTGGGTCACCCCGTGTCCAGTATGGGCCTGGGGCTTTGATGTCTGAGCCCAGCTAAACTTGGCTGCTGATCTTCCGGGGTGACAGCCTACGCTGTGGTGATGTCCATGACGATGCAGACGCTGGTGGGAGAGGCAGACCCCTATCCCCAAGGTCGCCCACCACTGTGGGGAGAGGGAACTGAGATCCCACTGTGAGGAGAGGCAAGGGGACCACAGGAGGGTCCTGGAGCCCCCAGCTGCACCCCCAGGAGATCGGTACCAGCAATGCTGGAGCCAAAGCATTCCTCCTCACACCACATCCACCCCTGGCTGACTCCCAGACCCTCGTCCACACCCACTTCAGCATTGGTCTCCTGGCTTCTTCCACCCACTATGGCCCTCTCTCCTCTGCCCCACTTGAGTTTGGTTCCAGGAGCCTCAGCCAGCCCTGGAGCCAGGCTCTTGACCTCAGACAGGTCAACCCGTCTGAGCCACTTTCCTGCTCTGTAAACTGTATCTGTGGTGGCACCAAGGTCCCCAGAGCCTGTAGGAGACTCACAAGGGCACAGACGATATTTTAAATTGTCTAAAATGTGGACATCTCCCTGCTCTGAGCAAATTAACAGGTTCAAGTGGTTCGTAGTTTCAGCATTAGATGACACCACAAATCCTTTCATGTCATATCTTTGAGAAGGTGGGTTTCCTGTGGTTTCGGGATAAAAAAATGGACATGACCATGGAACAAGAAATGAGACCGGGGGTGTCCCGTCTGACTCCAGGTTTGAGAAGCTGGCTGGTGCACATAGCCAGTTTGTAAGTCCCGGTGGTTATTGTTGTCGAGTCATTACGTGGTATCCAGCTCTTGTGCGACCCCATGGACTGTAGCCCACCAGGCTCCTCTGTCCATGGGATTTTGTAGCTAAGAATACTGGAGTGGGTTGCCATTTCTTTCTCCAGGGGATCGTCCCAACCCAGGAATCAAACCCAAGTCTCCTGCATGTGTCTCCTACATTGTAGGTAAATTCTTTACCACTGAGCTACCAAGGAAGCCCGGTGGTTATTAGAGAAGGAAATAAAAATACCATTTTTTTTCTTTCTATTGGTGTGTATTATTCAGTATATTTTCTAAGTGACTACTAAGTTATTAGAACATACATACTTATTGATTGGACCTAAAATAATTCACAAATAGAACAGTAAGAGACTTCTTTTGGCTTAGGAGCACCATGAAAAAATTACTGAGGCACTGAGGGTTTCAGGACCAGGGAACGCTTGGGCAGCTCTGTGTTAGCAGAGGGCTGGCACGGAGTTGGACCCTGGGCCCCCCTCCTGCCTTGTCCAGAGAACTGCAGCATCTTTTCTGGCCCCAGCCTGCGGACGAAGATTAAACCTATGGTCTGTGATGCCCCAGGCCCTGCTCTGAACCAGCATAAACTAGTCACCCAGTCCTTTTTTGCAGATTCTAGGATCCTGCCTTTATGGGGGGCAGCGAGGCCCACACCTCTCCACAGCCTCCCCAGCAGGTGATCTCTAGACTCAGACAGATGAAGGGGCTGAAAACTGCCTGCCTCATACACAGACTTCCAATGACAAGCAGGCCCAGACTGGGTCATGCGGGGTGACTGGCCCTCTGCCCTCCCCATTCCCCAACAGCATCTGGCATGGAAGGCAATGTTCTCTGAAGGCAGATGTGCTGACCTCCTTCTGGCAGGGTTCCAGCCAAATTCCGGACAGAGCTGGGCAACCAGATGCTTGAGCCATAAGCAGGGCAGGGCATCATTTGGAAAAGTGTGGTCATCTGGGCGTGCCAGGCAAGCGGGGAGAGGGGAAGACAATGGTTCTACTGCTGGTCACAGTTTCAAGTCATTTTCAGGGATGAGTCCAGGCACGCGGAGCAGCCACCTGGGAGGCAGCATGACTTTCAATGACACGCCTTGCAGGGGGGTAGGCTCCCTGTCAGAAGACTCCACACCCCCTCTTACTGCTCCTGGCACATGGACAAGACCCACAGACAGACACACGAAACAGGCCACACCTATGACAAGCAATGCGCACACACACACACACACCCAGAACAAGCAGGATAACTGTCACGGCAACAAGTCCCAGCAGGTCAGCTCACAGCGACGCCTAATTAAGCCATCAGATGTGGATGCTCCAGCCCTTGGCAGCTTCAGGTCTGGTTGTAAAGTACACTATTGATGTCTCTGTCACCTCTGGATAAGGGGACCGGGTGGCTGTCTGGACTCCAAGGTGGAAAGTCAGACTCAGCATCATGGTCTTGGCTTCTGTGATTCTGTGTCAATCTGCCCTTGGGTAATTTTAAAAATTATATGAGTCCAAGACTCTATAGTGTAAGATTTTAACTGTCTTCTCAATAGCAGATGAGAGAGCCTAAAAGTCTCCTTCTAGAGTCACCTAGAGATGCTGGAGCAGAAACAAACTGGTTTGGGGACATCCTTGGCGGTCCAGTCGTTAAGACTCTGTGGTTTCTAGGGGATGTGGGTTCAATCTCTAGCCGGGGAACTAAGATCCCACATGCCATGGCATCCCACATGGCATGGCCAAAAAATAAAATTTGATAAATTCTGCAACTGAGGTAGATCTACGTCAGCAGGATACAAAAGTGAAGGTTGCTATTTAGAGGGTATTTGAGTTTATATTCAGAAAAATGAAAGTTGCTCAGCCATGTCCAATTCTTTGCAACCCCATGGACTATACAGTCCGTGGAATTCTCCAGGCCAGAATACTGGCATAGTCTTTCCCTTCTCCAGGGGATCTTCCCAACCCAGGGATCAAACCCAGGTCTCCCGCATTGCAAGCAGATTCTTTACCAGCTGAGCCACCAGGGAAGCCCAAGAATACTGGAGTGGGTAATCTATCTGTTCTCCAGCAGATCTTCCCAACTCAGAAATCTAACCGGGGTCTCCTGCATTGCAGAGGGTCAATCTAAATGCAAGTTTGCAAATGTGGACATTCTCCTGAGTATCTTGTTCAAGAGATGAGGCTTTTTTTATGAGAAGGCGGGATCTTATGAGAGTTGTTGAAGTTGGACAATTTGGCATGAGCTGAATCCCTTTGTGTTATATGTTCCTGGTCATGAGGCAATACACATCATGGTTTTGTTTTTACAGACGGCAAACCCAGCAGCACAGCTCTGGGGTCAGGAGCAGTGTGGCTGTGGTCCGGGCTGGTCAGGGTCCTGCTCTGGTGCTGACAGTCGTGCCCAGTTCGGCTGGCTGAGAGGCCTGTGTTGCCCAGGGAGGGCCTACGAGGGATGAAACCGCTGCTCTCAGTGAACCCCTGTCTTGTTTACTGTCTTATTCCTGTGCTATCGCTCAGTCATGTTCGACTCTTTGCAACCCCATGTCTGTAGCCCACCAGGCTCCTCTGTCCAAGGGATTCTCCAGGCAAGCATACTGGAGTGGGTTGCCATTTTTTAGGGGACCCCAAAGTGGTAATGACTCTGGGACAAGAATGGCCTTCCAGAGCATCATGGTCCTGGGCAAGGGACCAAGGGTGGGGGTGGGGATGGGATGGGGTTGAGACTATGCCCAAAGACCCAGGTCTGACTTTACCCTAAAGATGTCATCTTTACTCTAGCAAGGAGGCTTCTATGGCCCACTTTCCTGACCCAAGACATAAGTACAGGGAATTTCCCTGGCGGACCAGTGGTTTGGACACCAAGTTTTCACTGCTGAGGGCCTGGGTTCAATCCCTGGTTGGGGAACTAAGATTCCACAAGCCATGTGGCACAACTGGAAAAAAAAAATAAAAAAAGCCATTTGGACATTTATGTGGAAAGTGTTGTCAATAAAATATCACACCTGGATTCTGGGGACAACGACATGTGACTGAGGGCCTGTGGGTTTCACACCACAGTTGAGCTCTTCAGGCAACCTGGGGAGCTCAGCTGTAGCTCAGGATTTGCTGTTGTTCAGTCGCTCAGCCCTGTCCGACTCGGCGACCCCATGGACGGCAGCACGCGAGGCTGCCCCTGTCCTTCACGATCTCCCGGAGTTTGCTCATACTCGTGTCCGTTGAATCGGTGATGCCGTCCAACCGTAGAGTAGGACTCACTTCAGAAAGGCCTGTGGGTGCACCTTTCATCACACGCACTGAACTTCAGCGAGAGTCACAGAATTCCCACAAGGTTTATGAGAAAGTTCACCAGCTTGGACTGAAAGGACACAGATAATACAAAAGAAAAAGAGGCCCTCAGAATGCCCCCTCCCAGTCTGCCAGATTCTACCGGCAGGAAGCAGACTGAGAAAACCACTCGGCTGCAAACACATGCTCCTTTATGGGAAAGGAGACTCAGACGACCAGGACCCAGAGATCAGAGCCGTGAGCCTTGGAGAATTCTTCCCAAACCTTGGAATCCAATTAAACAACTTCCCGCATGTTCCTGGCTGGATTTCAGAACTGCTTTGGACCAGCCCGGTCCCCTGTGCCTCCTGTTTTCTGTCTTTTTGAACAGGAATGCCTATGGCAGTTATCCTGTACTGAGATTATAAGACTACAGCCAAGGCATCAGCCAGAATTCCAGTCATCTCAGGGCTCCAATGGGAAAGGACCCACTTCCAAGCTCCCTCCCCTGGCCATTGGCTGGCTGTGGTTCCTTGGAGGTTGTTAGGTTGAGGTTCTCAGCTCCTCGCTGGCTATTGACGGAGGCTGCCTACAGTTTCTGCTGTGTGGGCCTTTCCATAGGCGGCTGGCTTCATCAGAGTAAACAAGAGAAGAACCAGAAAAAGCATGAGCAGGTGGAATAATAACCTTTACTTTTGTGGAAGTGAAATTCGAATAACACAAAACTCACCATGTCAAAGTTCAGTGGCATTTTCTGCACTTGGCATATTATGTAATCAACATCTCTCTCTTGTTTCAAAATTTTCATCACCACAGGATGAATATCCTGTACCCACAAAGCAATCATGCCTGGTTTTTCCTGCCCCCAGACCTTGGCAGCCACCAGTCTACTTCCTGTCTCTATGGATTTGCCTCTTCTAGACATTTTATGTAAAACAAATCATTCAACACGTTCCCTTTGATGTCTGTTTTTTTTTTCCACTTGACCTAATGTTTTCCAGTTTCATCCGTATTGTAGCACATGTATAAGGACTTCATTTTTAAAAAAATAGACCTTTTTAGAGTTCTTTTAGGTTCACATTCCTTTCTAAGGTGGAATAATATTCCATTGTATGGATACACCGTATTGGTTTATCCATTCACCCACCGATGGACATTTGGGTTGTCTCCACATTTTGGCTGTTGTGAATAAAGCTTCCATGAACATTCATGAACAAATATTTGTTCAAACACCTGTTTTCAATTTGGAGAAGTATACACCTAGGAGCTGAATTGCTTGGTCATGTGGTACCTCCGCTAAACTTTTTGAGTAACTGCCGAACTCATTTCCACAGCTGAGGCATCATCTGCCAGTCTCACCAGCAGTGTGCGGAAATGCTGATGTCTACACACTCTTACCAAGACTCATTCTTCTCTGTTTTTATGGGGTTTTTGTAGTTGTTTTTTCACTGTAGCTACCCTGCTTGGGTATGAAGTGGTATCTTATTGTGGTTTTGATTTGAAATTCCGTAATGATCAGTGAGACTGGACATCTTTTCATGTGCTTTTCAATCATTTGTATATTTTCTTTGGAGATAGTGTTCTGAGTCTGGTCTCCCCATACTGGTAGAATAAGACACTGGCAGCAATGTAAAAGCAAGAATGGGGTTTATTTTTAGCTTGAGCTAGGGCTTATGCCTCTTTTAGCGCAGTGGAGTGTGGACAAGAGCCCCGAGCCCAGGTCACAGCGGTTTTTATAGTCTTAGATTACATAAGCACATATTTTTGTTTAAAAGATCAAACTGGCAGAAGCTCATAGGCCAGTTTATGCGCGTACAGAAGCTCATTGGCTAGTTTATGCGCGTGCGGGGGTTTTTTGGGGGGATTTTTTTTTTTTTTTTGATTGGCCTGATTTTTGGCACCAGCGGGACTTTTTTAGGGAGGAGTTTTTTAATTTTGGCGCCAGCGGGATCTTTTTAGGGAGGAGTTTCTGTGAATTTAGCCTCCACCCTGTCTCCAGGAATTCGAAACTTAGGCCTAAGCAAGGTCTCAGGCCTATCACAGCTACTCAGATGTTAGGGCTCCTAACATCTCTCCCCTTTTTTGTTGTTTAAACGGAGGAATCTTCTTCCGTGGGTAGTTTGATCCAGGGATCTTTATATAGCCTTATTTAAAACAATTTTAGGAATCTTTACTTAAAAACAACTTTATCTAAAATGGAGTAACTGGTTTTATGAGCAGCAAGCAAAGTACAGAAGTAAAAATGTATTATAGAAGTATTAAGTTTTACATTAGGTTACAGCGTCTAATCTGAAATCACACTCATAATATTATTTTTTACGATATCTAGGAACTAGTTATTTTTTAGGATGTCTGAACCATAGCTACTTTATTTTGACTTTTAATTGTAAAATTTTTTTTAATAGCCAAAGCAGATGTCACCATTAATGACGTCAGTGTTTTTTTAGGTATGAGAAGATGCAAGAATTGGAACTCATAAAGCTTTTTTTTGAAAAGATTTGACTATTTGAAGGCTTGTTTTGTCAGTTTTCTTAGAGCACAGAGTGCCTCATTTTTGATTTTTACCCTGAACTTTTTTTAGGGGGTGTTGAAGTTCAGCAGCTTGTAATGGTCATGACATAATCTTCATAGAGGCAGCTGGCAAGTACCAACTTTTAGTCAGCAGGGTTTTTTTATAGCCACATATCTGACCATGTGACACCATTTTATGGCCATTGTGTCTCGCGATGCTGGGAAGGCTCATTTTCAGGTCTAGGGAATCAATGGGCCACTCAGTGTGTTAAAATTGGACCAGGCCTTGTAAGTAGCAAAAGTCTCTGGACCACTGTTTTACTAGTTTCTTGGTCTAGGAAAATACTTTTTTTGTTGTTTTTTTATACCCAGAGTCACATTATTATAATTATTGATTTTATATGGAACTGCATATTAACATTATATTACAGGCTCAGTGAAACAAGTGACATAGAAAATAATATAGCCATAGTTAGTAGTTATTAGTAAAATAAGAATTATAAGTCAAGAACTTTTATTAGATAAAGCCTGGTATACCCTAAGTCACCTGACTTTATTTGTTAAATGACTATAGCCTGGTGTTAATTTTTTGGTTGTATATTATGGAGCATCTGACCTTTATCTGAAGATTGGTTACTGAGATAAGCTTTAGAAACTAACCTAGAGTGTCTTTTTTAATAACTTAATTAAATTTTTTAGCAGTATTACGTAACAATTTACAAACTTAATATTTTATGATTTTTTATTATGGAGGCATTAACCCTGTAGCCAGGAAGGCTTTAACCCATCAAATAAAAAATGAGGTTTGTCAGGGAGCTGGGAAAAGCCAAGCAGCCATCTTGGATTTTTTATAGCCCTGACTCTGATTTTTAGCTATTTTTTTAATTTTTTAATTTAGAAGCAGACTGTTGTCATGGTTTAAGGACATTAGGATGGCACAAGTCTAACAGAGTTTTTGTATAAGCAGAATGAGCTTTTATATGTCTACAAACCCAACTGGATTAATTTTTAAAGCTAGCATAGGATCAGGCCTACGGTAGAAAAGCATTTGATTTGTATGCAGAGGGCTAAGAAGTCAAGAAAACATTATAAATGATCATATGAATCAAGTTTAGCATCTTGGGCAAGCTGTCTACCTCTGATGTCGTCGCCTTTTTATCTTGGTGTAGTGTAGTTTTTTTTGAAAGAAGTCTTTTTATCTAGGTTGGAGACAGTCTTTTAAATTATGTCTTTTTTTAGTCTTGGTTGCAGGTCATAAGGTATTTGATCTTTATCCAAAGATAGATCACTGAGACAAGCTTTAGAAACAAACCTAGGGTGTTTTTTAAGAACTCAACCAAATCTTATATTAATATCACACAACAGCAAAGATCTATTTAAGAAATGAGTCTTAGTAGAAACAGATTTTTATTAACAAACTGGGATTTAACACTTATTGAAACATCTTTTTTTAAAATTATTTATTTTTATTAAATATAACTAAGTTAAGACTTGTTTACAAAATAGATCTGTTTTTAATAAATTTGACCTGATTATTTATTTAACCATAGACTTTTTTTTTTTTTTTTGCTTTGTTTTGTTGAAACTTTTATGGAGTTTTAAACTTAACTTTAAAAACTTTTAGGGCTAGGAAAGTCATTTTAAAGGCTTATCACAGATTTTGCCTAACAGATATGAGTGAATTTTTTTCTTTTTTAAGGTCTCTAAAACTGAGATTTTTGTACCTGTTAGTGAGATAACCTTTTTAGTTTATCTGATAAAGTTACTGGAAGCCTAAGAATTTTTAGTCTCTGAAGGGGTCAGATAGAGAAAAATGTTAAATGTTTTAATTTGTCTGTTAAATATTATTTTATCAAATTATTATTAGTTTGAGGGGAAGGTTTTTTAAAATCTGAAAAACACCGATTTAAACCAGTAATTTTTTAGAAACTATAAAAGTTATAAGCATATTTGCCAGTTTATTTTGTCTTTTTGTTAACCTTTGTACAGTCATCAGGTTTTTTACTAGAATTTTTTAATTTTTTACCCAGTTTAGAAACTTGTATTTATTTAAAAGTCCTTTTTATAAATTTTTTGGAAGAGGAAGCATTTTTACAAGAAACTTGGTTAATGTTGTGACAACACTTTAAGATAGTAATCAGAATTATGGCAACATTTTACCTGAATATATCAGAATTTATATATAAATTGTTTTTAGGATATCTGTGTTAGTAACATTTACTACATAATATATCCGAGACTTATTATTTACTTGAGAGTACTTTTTATGTAATTTAACATGGAAGTTGAACCTAATTAGTGTAATATCTCTCTTTGGGATGTTTCAGGGGCCCTCTGAAGCATCCCAAAGTCAGCTAGAAGCCAAAAGTGCTTTATCAGATTGATTTAGGAAGTTTTGTCAACAAATATCAGAAAGGTTTAGAGCACTCAGTCAGATGGGATTATAGGTCACTGTGAAACAATAGTTATTTACTCAGTCATAGTAACAATATAGGATTTTAGAGGCAAATATAGAACAGACCACTTAAGAGGCAAATAAACTTAAATCTATTGTCAAATGTAGTTTAACATCTTAAGAAAATGTTTATTTATATACAAAACTCTTTTTTTGGGGTCTACTTTTTACAAAACTATTTTATTACTTTTTGTACCCATTTGTTTTTTTATCTTGGAACAGCCAACTGTAAGTCAGACCTACTATCTTTTTTTTTTATAAAATGTAATTTTATTTTTTATATTTTTATTGAACACACACATTTTTTTTTAAGCAACCAAGAATTGACTTTTATATTAGCATTTTATAGATTGGTGAACATAAATACCAGTGATAAAAAATTTTAGCAAACATTTTAGGATGGCATCAAACATTATTTATTAATAGTCTAAAATAGTTTTTCTGTAAGTTAGTATTTAGTAGTGAATGTTTTAGAATCTTCTTTTATTTGGAAATGACTTGGCCATTTAATAAATTTTGTTATTTAATTTAGCACAACCTTAGAAATTTAGGTTACCAAAATCTAGAGAAACTGTTTTAGACAGACATTTTTAATTTTAATAGAGTTTATTTAAAAGCTCATGTCTCATTTACATTTTTTAGAAGTTTTTTTTTTTCACTCAAGGTAATATTTTTGTCGACAAACTTGTAACAGATGTGATATTTAATTTATATTGAACCTAGGTGCAATGAAAATATTTTACTTATTGTTAATTATTCTAAGACATGTCTATATTAGATAGATTAACAAACATTAATATCAGGTATTTAATACTGAATATTTTCCAGTTTACTTGAACCTGGAATTTATTATTTAATTTAGAATTATTTGATTTGTAAGCGCTTACCCTTTTTAAAGCCAATTAAATAGAGCTCATTTACAAATTAACTTCAAAAATATTACTCAGAGACAAAGACATACCAAGACATATTAAGACAGACACAGTGCGAGGCTTTAGTCATGAATTAGATATTATAATATAAAATTTACTAGTTTATAAAAACAGTTGGACCGATTTTATAGGGGGTCAGCGGAGGGATCCCATAAACAATAAAAGGGCATAAGGAAGGAGAGTCACCCAGTCCCCGCCAGTCGCTATTGCCAATTTTGTCAATGTTTTTTTTAGGGTCCGATTCATCCTTTTTACTTGACCCGAGCTCTGGGGATTGTATTTGCAGTGTAATTTTTATTTAATATCCATAGCCAAAACCAATCTCTGAACAACTTTATCTTAGCCAAATTCCTTGGTCTCCGGGCAGCTGCTCGGAGGCCTGCCATAAGAGTCTGGCGGTACACTTGGAGATGCTCTCTACCTTCTGTGCACTCAAAATCCCACTGGGGCCGGGTCAATGGAAATCCCTCATCAATTAGGTTTGGCTGCATGGTGGGCCTCCCGTCTACACCCGGGACATGTTTTCCAGCTTCCGATAGAATCCGCTCCCGTTCTTCCGTGGTGAAGAGCACCTGTAACAGCTACTGACAGTCATCCCAGGTGGGATTATGGGTGAAAAGGATAGAAACAAAATGCTTTATCCATGCTGGTGGGTTTTCCACCAGATCTTGCCAGACCAGGATATAGGGCATCTGGTCCGGGTGGCCGGAAGGGCCAGGCTCGAGAACCTTCCCCCAACAGCCCGGATGGTGGTCAGGCTGAAGGTTCCCTCTCTTAGCCACCTGACATTAAAAGTGGGCCACTCCAAGGAGCAGAGCGTCACCAGCTTATTCCTCTTCACTAGCAGAGACAAGCCTTGCACCCTAGATTTAAAGTCAGAGAAATGATCCATCATGAGGGAGAGCGGGGTAGAGCTTCCTTGACCCATGACCACAGAATAGATTACGGAAGAGAAAAGTCACAGGAGAGAGACAGAGACAGTGCCAGCACACACGACAACACGACAAACGGAGGACAGACAAACGTCCGCCGAAAACACACTACTAGGTCTCTGAGACCTCTGAGGCTTCCTGCAGTTTAAAGTAACCTTACTGAAGGGCGTCCACTGCCCACCAGATTCCGGATCGGGAGAGACCTCCTCTCTCCCGAAGAGCCAGCTGCCTTCCAGCGCGAATGCTGAGCCTCGGCCTTACGCTGGCTATGGCGATCAATTCGCCCCTGAACAGACCTTGCACTGGTGCTGTAATCAGCCCTCCTCCAGGCTGATGAACCCCTTCTGCTGGGAGAGCGTTATTCTCCCCAGTCAAAGGGATCCCGGACGAGCCCCCAAATGTTATGCCCTGAGTCCGGTCCCCCCATACTGGTAGAATAAGACACTCGCAGCAATTCAAAAGCAAGAATGGGGTTTATTTCTAGCTCGAGCTGGGGCTCATGCCTCCTCCAGCGCAGTGGCGTGTGGACAAGAGCCCCGAGCCCAGGTCACAGCGGTTTTTATAGTCTTAGATTACATAAGCACATATTTTTGTTCAAAAGATCAAACTGGCAGAAGCTCTTTGGCCAGTTTCTGTGTGCGTGCGGGGGTTTTTCTGGGGGATTTCCCTTTTTCCTCTGATTGGCCTGATTTTTGGCGCCGGTGGGATCTTCTTAGGGAGGAGTTTCTGTGAACTTAGCCTCCACCCTGTCTCCAGGAAATTGAAACTTAGGCCTAAGCAAGGTCTCAGGCCTATCACGGCTACTCAGATGTTAGGGCTTCTAACAATAGGTACTTTGCTATTCAGCTACTTTGCTCATATTTAAATTGGATTTTTTGCTTCTTGTTGCTGAGTTGTCAGACTTCTTTATGTATTCTAGATACATAACCCTTACCAGATTATATTGCAAATATTTTCTCATATTCTGTAGGTTGTCTTTTTACTTTCTTAACAATGTCCTTTGATGCACAAAAGTTTTAGATTTTTGTAAATCCCAATTTATCTATTTGTTCTTTTGTTGTTCATGCTTTTGGTGTCATATTTAAGAATCCATTGTGAAACCCAAGGATATGAAGACTCACTCCTATGTCTTCTGAGAGTTTATTGTTTTAGCTCCTGTACTAGGTTGTCAGTACATACTGAGTTAATTTTTGAATATGGAGTGAAGTAGGCATTCAACTTCTTTGGCATGTGGTTAGCCTGGTGTCCCAACACCATTTGTTGAAGAGACTATTCTTTCTATAGCTTCCCTAGTGGCTCAGTTGATAAAGAATCTGCCTGCAATGCAGGAGACCCAGGCTTGATCCCGGGATGGGGAAGATTCCCTGGAAGAGGGAATGGCAACCCACTCCAGTACTCTTGCCTTCTTTCTTTCCATACTGGATGATCTTGGCATCCTTGTTGGAAATCAACTGGTCATAGATATTTGGGTTTGTTTCTAGACTCTCAAAGACTTCTGTCCTTCCCCCCACCTCTCAGGCCTCTCACTGCTTGCAGTGCATTGAAGTTTCTGGAAACATCCAACCCGCTCCCATAATGACCTTCCAGTGACCTCGTGAGATGGGTGTCACCATTGGCTGCTGGGGAGACTGAGACTCTGGGCATTCTGGACAGGGTGGGTTCCCGGCTGGGGAGCTTCCCTGGGGAAGAGCCAGAAGGGAGGCTGCCAGGGGCCCAGGATCTGTCACAAGACTTACTGGGCAGCTTTTCCTAGGAATGACCAGGGAGCCACTGTTTGTTCCCTCCAGGGAACCCAGTGCCACTTTCGAAATCCATCTAAAATTCATGATCATTTGGAAGCTGGTAAAGATGCTGGAGAGGACACACGGACTTCTGTCCTTCCCCCCACCCCTCAGGCTTCCCTGGTGGCTCAGAGGGTAAAGCGTCTACCTGCAATGCAGGAGACCTGGGTTCGATCCCTGGGTCAGGAAGATCCTCTGGAGAAGGAAATGGCCACCCAATCCAGTACTCTTGCCTGGAAAATCCCATGGACAGAGAGCCTGGTAGACTACAGTCCACGGGATCCCAAAGAGTTGGACACGACTGAGCAACTTCATGTCAAAGATGCTGATGCCAGGGCCCATCCTATACCTGCTGGGGCAGGAGCCCAGAGTGGGGCCCTGGCATCTTCAGATCCCCAGGGAAAGTTTGAGGGTCCCCAAATTAACCTGTTGAGTCCCACTGAGGAAGCCAGGGTCCTGGAGTACTAGACACTGCTGTTTCTTTTCTCCCCAAGAAAGATCCTTTTCACAGGGCACCCAGCCACTTGGCCCTCTCCCCCTCCTGCCTAAGGGCTTCCCAGGTGACTCGGTGGTAAAGAAACCTGCCTGCCAATGCAGCAGATGTGAGTTCAGTCTCAGGGTCAGGAAGATCCCCTGGAGGAGGGCATTGCAACCCACTCCAGTATTCTTGCCTGGAGAATTCCATGGACAGAGGAGCCTGGTGAGCTACAGACCATGGAGGTCACAAAGAGTGTGACGTGACTGAGCATGCACGCACACAGATAAGAGTTTGGGGAGACACCACTCAGACAGAAGTCTGGGAGGTCTCATTGGAAGATCATGGTCTAGAGTCTCCTGCTCTGTCTTGAGGGTTGTCATATCCAGTCCCTCCTTCCCCTCCCCTAGCTGCTAGTCACTTCCTGGAAAACACAGGAACTACCCCACTGCCCCAAACTCTGCAGAAGCCCACCCCACATCCACATGGGTCACCCCCTGTGACATTCTCATAGGGGGATCATTCCTGTAAGCACCCAGCATGACCCCAGACTTCCCCCTCTATACCACCCCACCCCTCAACCATCACCAGTTCTCTGCTTCCCTGGAGCAGCAGAATTTCTTTTAAGCCTTTCCTTCCCCTGAGAACTATTTGTTTACATTCTTTGACCATTTTTAAAAAATTAATATTTTCTTTGCCACGCCGCACAGCATGCAGGAATCTTTGTTCCCCGACCAGGGATTGAACCTGCCCCCAGCTTGCACTGGAAGCATGGATCTTAACCCCTGGACCAACGGGGAAGTCACAGAACTGTTTGGAAGATCACCTAGTGGGGTGGCTCTGAACTAGGGACAATGTCATTCCCCTGGGGACACTTGGCAGAGTCTGGAGACATTCTGGTTTGTCGAAACTGCGGAGGTGTAGAGCCGGGGAAGGCCAGCAGTTGCAAACGCTGAGGAGCCCTGCCAGCACCTGCGTTTCAGACTTCTGTCCTCCAGGACTGAGAGACGGTAACCCCGCTGTCTCCAGCCACCGCCGTTGTTGCAGTGGCTCGTCAGAGCAGCCCCAGGAAACGGATCCGAGGTGTTTGCAGAGCGTCTCGCCATTGTTGCCCTTTACATTTCACAGCTGCTGTGGAGGCCGAACATACTTTCACTTGCTTGTGGGCTATGCAGGCTTCTTGTTGGTTCAGTTCAATGTGGTTTAGTTCGTTTAGTTTTTTGTTTGTTTTTGGCTGTGTGGCTTGTGGGAACTTAGTTGCCCAACCAAGGATTGAACCCAAGCCCTTGGCAGTGAGAGCGTGGCGTCCTAGCCACTGAACCGTCAGGGAATTCCCTGGTTTGTCTTGCTTTAACAGCTTTGAGATACAATTGGTGAATTGCACAATCTGGTGGTTCCCAGGAGGCGGGCCGTACCCCAGCCCAACATACCCCACTCCCGGCTCTTCAATGTTCTTGCCAGCCCTGACTTCCCTTCTGGCGTCTTGTGTGGCTCCCACTGGTCTGGTTCCCAGCACAGCCAAAGAGCACCTCACACACCTGCCTGGGGTGCAAGCTGGTTCTCATGCTGTGCCCGGACCTGCTCTCCACAGCCCTCGGCCATGGAGTGATCTTGATTTCTTGGGACAGGCTTGGGGGTGGAGGGCAGATGGGGCAAACCACACATGAGTCACCAGCAGTGGGCCCTGAGTGCGTGCTTCTGCTTCCTGGAACCTAGCAGATGCCCTAGAAAGACTGGGGGAACGTTAGCGGCCAATACTTACGAGCACTGACTTCGCGTCAGGAGCCGGGGTATCTACATCCATTCTTTCATCTCACCATGAGATCCTCTAATTGCAGGTGATGCTTCAGGGAGGCTCAGGGAGGTTAAGCAACTTGCCTGTGCTGTGTGTTTAGTCACTCAGTTGTGTCTTTCTGACCCCATGGAAAGTAGCCCGCCAGGCTCCTCTGTCCATGGAATTCTCCCGGCAAGAATACTGGAGTGGGTTGCCATGCCCTTCTCCAGGGAGTCTTTCCCACCCAGGGATCAAGCACAGATCTCCCGCATTGTAGGGGGAATCTTTACCTTCTGAGCCACCAGGGAAGCCCAAGTAACTTACCAAGGGTCACACAGTAAATAGGAGAATAAGGGGGGAAAGGAACAACCTGTGACACCCTGTGGCCACAGGGGGCCCTGGCCCATCCACTCTCTCTCTGCAGCTGCCAGGGCCCCTTCCTCTGCCCTGAGGATGCCAGTCGGGCACATGAGGAGAGTGCAAACGGAGCCCTGCAGGGTGGGAATGAAGGCATAGACATGAGGATCTGGTGCAGGGACCTGGGTGACTTGAAGAGCTCTGCTGGCTGAGGGCACCCTGGAGGAGGCCGCCAGGGTCCCACTGACAAAGTATTGATGCTTTCAAACTGTGGTGCTGGAGAAGACTCTTGAGAGTCCCTTGGAGAGCAAAGAGATCAAACCAGTCAATACTAAAGGAAATCATCCCTAAATATTCACTGGAAGGACTGATGCTGAAGCTCCAATACTTTGGCCACCTGATGCAAAGAGCCGACTCATTGGAAAAGACCCTGATGCTGGGAGAGATTGAGGGCAGGAGGAGAAGGGGATGACAGAGGACGAGATGGTTGGGTGGCATCACCGACTCAATAGATATGAGTTTGAGCAAACTCCAGGAGACAGTGGAGGACAGAGGAGCCTGAGGGGTTGCAGTCCATGGGGTCGCAAAGAGTTAGACTCTTAGCGACTTAGCAACTGAACAACAACCTTATCTTTCTCCTTTCTGCCTGTAACTTTCTGCCTGTCCTTCCCAGCAATCACAGCATCCCTGGAGTCATCTGGAGTTGCCAAACCCGTTCCGGGGGCCAACTGTGCCAGGTGAGGCAGCTGCAGGAGGTGCTGATGTGTGAATCAGCAGGAGGCCAGGCCAGCTGGAGCTTCGGTTTGGTGATTCGTCACCCGGGTGCCTCTCCACCGCCAGACGTGGGCACAGGGCGTCCGGGCGGGGGGCTGTACAGGCAGCAGGCAGAGGCACGGTGAGAGCGCACGTCTGGAGGCAGCATGTCAGGCACAAAGGACCCAGGCTTGGCAAAGGATCCAGGGTCGGAGTCCACACCAGGGTACGTGGGGTTGGGGGGTGGGGAGGTGGGGGGGGTGGGCCAGCAGCACAGAGTGGGCGAGTGGGGAAGAGAAATGGGATCACGACCCCATGGGCCTGGGGGCCCATGGGCCTGGGGCCTGGCTCAGCGCAGGGAGGTGGTGCAGCCCTGCCCACCCCACCCCGCTCCCCCCCCCACCTCCGACACCTGTGATGCCTAGGAGCACTCTCAGAGACCCTGCAGCCCCCCTGGGCTGGTCTGGCCTGGGGCAGAGGTTGAGACTCCCCAGGCTAGGGGAAGAGGTGGATAGACAGGGTCTGGCCAGGTGTGACCCGGGCTGTGCTCAGGAAGTGCTCCGGGGGTTGGGACAGGGGCTAGGGACAGCGCCTTGTAAAAACAACACTCACTGTTCACTTCTGATTCTGGGAGCATTGCATTCTCATGGTAGAAAACTTGGAAGCTACAGAAAGATGTTGTTGAGAAGTCAATAAAAAGTACAGGACAGGACTTCCCTAGGGATCCAGTGGTTAAAACTAACACAATTCGGTGCCGGTGGGGGAGGAATTGCGGGGTCTCAGGACCCAGGACTGAAGCTGCTATGTAGCCCCCGTGAGGAGGGGGTGGCTGACCTCAGCCCCACCCAGCCGTCCGCCTCCTCATTTGATTGGGCAATGGCGGGGGTGGGCCTGAGGATGTGGTCCCTGGGCTTTGATTCATTCTGGCGGCATTCAGCCCTAGAGAGGCTCTAGAGAGCCACGGTCGGAGGGACAAAGCCAGAGCAGGGTGACCAGGCTCCACCGGAACTCCAGCAGGGAAAGCTGGGTGGGGCGGGTGATGCTGGCACCTCTGGGGCAGCCCTGGAACTTGAAGGCCTAAGGGTGCTCCCGGCCACCTTGGACAGAGGTGGCCCCGCAGCCCCAGCTGCTCACAGACTTGCTCAGGAGGAAATGGCCCTGGTTCCTCTTGGCGCTGAGCCTGGGCCTGGGCGGGACTTCCTGATCTCCCTCTGCCCCTCTGCCATCTGGGGTGGGGGGCAGGGGTCTAGGTGGGGCCACCCCGGGGCCTGTCTGTGGGAGGGCACAACTTGGGTCCCCTTCCAGCCCAAAAAAGGGCCAGGATACCCGCCTGGCCAACCACAGGTGGGAGCAGGCAGGTCCTGGATTCCCCCTAAGAGCTGAGCTCCCGCTGCCCACCTGCTGAGGGGCCTAACCCAAATGGCCAGCCTTCCCCCTCCCACCCCGCAGGACTTTCATGTCCCTGGTGTCCCCAGGCCAGGCCTGTGCCCTGGAAGCACTTGCCCAAGGCTAGACACAACCTGGCAGGAGGGAGTAGAGGGTAAGGGTCCTGGGGCCAGATCCTGCCCCCTGCTCTGCCTGGCACCAGGTGTTGCCTGGGAATGTGCCCAGCTTCCCCTGTACTTCTCAGCTTGGAGGCCCACTGAGCAGGGCACCAGTGCTTTCCTGGCCTTACGGTTTCTAAAAATAGTAAGCGCGGTGGCCAGCCCCCACTGAGGCTGGCCAGGCTTGTGCTGTGCACACCCATGGAGAAGTCTGTCCCCACTCCCCAGGTGAGGAGACCGAGGGTCAGAGAGGAGGAGGGGGAGGTGCAGGGTGCCCAGTGGGGACGCTGAGACCTGCCTCACTCCATGGTCAGTGCTCTGAGGCAGAGGTCCTGGGCTCAGGCCTATGAGACACTGCTGGACCCTGAGGGTAGATGGCTCACATCAGCACACAGAGAAAAAGAGACTGGTCAGAGAGACACTCAGACAGAGAGACACTCAGAGAGACCTGGAGGCACAGGTGATGGTATGGCTTTGGGGCCCTAGTTGGGGTCCTCAGAGCCTTTTCTTGCTCAAAGTCCAGGTATTTCCCCCCAGAGGCCCTCCCGGGCTCCTTCTTCCCACCCCCATGCCCCATCCCCCTCCCCTCCCAGCCCTGCTGGGGTTCCCTTGGGTGTCAGACCGAGTCCAGATGGGCTCAAGGCTCCAGACTGTCAGCTGCGCTTTCCCATGGATGCCCTGCCCACCCCATTGCTCCTTGTTCCAGGACCACCTCCCCAGAGCACAGTGAGCCATACCATGCTTTGGGGTCCTGTGGCACACCCCAACCTCAGTTTCCGCATCTGCCACTGCAAAGTTCTGTGGTCTCTGAGGCAAAGAACCCCTCGAGGCCCCATGGGGGTGTCCGTGGGCCCATGTGGGTGCGAGTAGGGGCCATGGAGGGGTGGTGGTGGTGGGGGCACCCTGACCCACGCTGCCCCCACCCAGCAGGATGGACCCCTTCGCAGACACCCTGCAGCGGCTGCGGGAGGCCTTCATCTCGGGGTGCACGCGGCCGGCTGAGTTCCGGGCCACCCAGCTGAAGGGCCTGAGCCGCTTTCTGCGAGAAAACAAGCAGCTTCTGCAGGAGGCGCTGGCTCAGGACCTGCACAAGGTGGGCGGGGAGCGGGGTGGAGGGAGAGGGCAGGGGTGGGGGCTGGAGCCAGCTGCATCCCCAGCTCAGTCCTGTGGTTCAGCAGACCCTTCCCTGGGTCGATTCAGTAAACCTGTAAGGCAGGTCTGCCTACTGTCCCACGTCACAGACAGGGGAAGTGAGGCACGTGGGAGTTAAGTCACTCGCCCAAGGTCCCACCGCCAGAAAGCGGCAGAGCCCGGGACCCATGCTCCTCACTGCAGTTCCCAGGGGCTAGCTGTGCTCACCCTGAAGACTGTCTCCGTGTCCACCCTGAGGACTCTTGGGGACCTCCAGCGCTAGATCCGCTCCTCTCCCCACCCCGCCCAGGCCTGACCCCGGAATCCCACCTCCACCACAGGCGGCCTTTCATTCGGACATTTCGGAGCTCATTCTCTGCCAGAACGAGGTCGACTTGGCTCTCAGGGACCTGCACATCTGGATGAAGGACGAGCCAGCCGCCAAGAATCTGGTGAGACCTCCGGCCAGGCGGGACAGCTCCAGGGCGGCACGGCCCAGGCCCTGGGCAAGTCACTGACTTTCTCGGGACTGCGGTCTCCTTGAGGGGACTCCACTTCACAGGCAGGTCGAGGGCTATGAGGGGTGGGCTTTGGGATGATCCTTAGCAAGGCCTCACTGTCCGTCCCACATCCCAGATCACGCAGCTGGACTCGGCCTTCATCCGGAAGGAGCCCTTCGGCCTGGTGCTCATCCTGTCTCCCTGGAACTACCCCCTGAACCTGAGCCTGGGGCCCCTGGTGGGCGCCCTTGCAGCAGGTGAGAGAACGCCTCCCTCACGCCCCCTGCCTGTCCTCCCCGCAGCCCCCAGAGCCAGGAAGGAGGGAGCTGGCACCAGGTGGCTGAGAAGGCCTGAGTCCTGTCTGGCCACCATCCCTGGGGCTGTGTGGCCTCGGGGCCAATAGGGCACCTCTCTCAGCGGCACTAGGTGTGAGGACTGAATGGAGATGGGTGTGGCTACACGTGGCCCCGCCCCCTCCCTGCCCCACCCCGCCCCACAGGGAACTGCGTGGTGCTGAAACCCTCGGAGATCAGCAAGAGCACTGAGAAGGTCCTGGCCGAGGTGCTGCCCCGATACCTGGACCAGGTGAGGGTGAGCCTGTGTCCCACACCCCCGCTCCCACCAGCGGAAGATCCTGCAGGGTCCCCTGAGCCGTCCATCCCTCCCGCCCCCTTGCAGAGCTGCTTTGCCGTGGTGCTGGGCGGGCCCGAGGAGACGGGGCAGCTGCTGGAGCACGAGTTCGACTACATCTTCTTCACGGGTGAGGGTGGCCCCGGCTGGTGTCCTGGGGGAAGAGGGATGTTGGAGAAGAGAATGGAGAAGGCGGAGGAGGGAGGAGGCGATGGCCAGCAGTGTGGAACCTCCCTGATGGCAATCATCTGGGGCAGGTGGGCCTGGCAGGGTGGGGTCCTGGGGCTGCAGGGCAGGGCCAGATCCCATTAGGTGAGCCAGGATGGGGCCAGGAAGGTGGTGTCTGAACCATCCGGCCAAGAGCAGCTGAGTCAAACCCCATGTTCCCAGGGAGTACTCGAGTTGGCAAAATCGTCATGACTGCCGCCGCCAAGCACCTGACGCCAGTCACGCTGGAGCTGGGAGGCAAGAACCCCTGCTATGTGGACGACAACTGCGACCCCCAGACCGTGGCCAACCGGGTGGCCTTCTTCCGCTGTTTCAACGCCGGTCAGACCTGCGTGGCCCCCGACTACGTCCTGTGCAGCCCCGAGATGCAGGCGCGGCTGGTGCCCGCCCTGCAGAGCGCCATCACCCGTTTCTATGGCGACGACCCCCAGAGCTCCCCCGACCTGGGCCGCATCGTCAGCGAGAAGCATTTCCAGCGGCTCCGGGGCCTGCTGAGCTGTGGCCGCGTGGTTATTGGCGGCCAGAGTGACGAAAGCGATCTCTACATCGGTGAGCCTCGCCCTCCCTGCCACTGTGCCCCACCCCCACCCCAGCAAAGGCCCCTCCACACTGGGGGCCACAGCTAGGCCCCGAGGCTGGGCTCTGAGGCTCCCCCGACCCCACCGCTACAGCCCAGCCTGGTGCCCCAACTTTGTGACACCAGTGTTTCCTGTTGCCGGGGTCTGAGCCCGCAACCCCATGACTCCACATTCTGACCAAAGTTCTCCAAGCTCAGTTCAGTTCAGTCGCTCAGTCGTGACCAACTCTTTGCGACACCATGGACTGCAGCATGCCAAGCCTCCCTGTCCATCACCAACTCCCAGAGCTTGCTCAAACTCAGGTCCATCGAGTCGGTGATGTCATCCAACCATTTCATCCTCTGTCGTCCCCTTCTATCTTCAATCTTTCCCAGCATCAGGGTGTTTTCCAATGAGTCAGTTCTTCACATCAGGTGGCCATAGAATTGGAGTTTCAGCTTCAGCATCAGTCCTTCTGATGAATAGTCAGAACTGATTTCCTTTAGGATTATTTAGGTCTCCAACCTCAGACCCCAGATTTCTAGGCTCAGGTTCCCAACTTCAGCCCCACGAACTGCTGCTCCACGGGCCACACGACCCCCAGTGCTACGCGCCCACCATTCTCAGCTCCCAATGCCTGTCCTGAGCGTCCGCTCTGTTGTGAACAAAGAACCCTGGTCTCCTGGGCCGAACGACTCGGAGGGTCTAACAGGCTGGGACCTGGGGCCTCAGACTCTGGGGTCTAAGATCGGGTCACCCTCTGACTGTAAGACCAAGGCTGAGTGGTTCTCTGAGCCCCACGGGCCCCGGTCAGGCTGGGGAGCCCCTCGTGGTCACTTCCCGGGGGCTGCGGGGAGACTATCGTCCCTGGGACATCTGGGTCCCTGGGCCCTGACAGCCCGCAGGCCCGCCCACCAGAGGCCCCGCCCACCAGAGACCCCACCTGCTGGAGGCCCCGCCCACCAGAGACCCCACCTGCTGGAGGCCCCGCCCACCCGAGACCCCAGCTACCTGAGGCCCCGCCCTTGGGCTGAGCCGGCCCCTGTCCCTGCAGCCCCCACGGTGCTGGTGGACGTGCAGGAGACTGATCCGGTGATGCAGGAGGAGATCTTCGGGCCCATCCTGCCCATTGTGAACGTGAGGAGCCTGGGCCAGGCCATCGACTTCATCAACCGTCGGGAGAAGCCCCTGGCCCTGTACGCCTTCTCCAACAGCAGCCAGGTGGGGTTGGACGCAGGTGGGGGCAACAGAGGGGCCCAAAGGGGTGAGACTAGCCACCTCCCATTTCCCAGCCCACTTAACAAGGGTCAGGGAGCAGACAACTCCAGGGTGACTATAATCCAGGCCACTGGATGGCGGCTCCCTGAATACAGGTGTCCCGTTGAGACAGGGGTTGGGTTGGGGGGCAGCACCAAGAACCTACGAACTGGTGGGCGGCCAGCTGCCTGCCCTGGCTGGGGCAGCCTCCACCCAGACAAGGAGGTGCCCTTTCTATCTGCCCTGCCCCAAACACCCCTCTTTTCCTAAACCATGCAAAAGTTGTATATGGGTGTGCAGGGCCCCTGAAGGGGGATGGGCAGAGCAAAGGGCGTAGCCCGGATGGCTGCCTGTCTGCTGCAGCTGCTAACCCTCACAGGCGCTTCTCAGGGCTGTGGGCACCTCTTCATGAACTCAGAGGGGTGACACTCACTCAGCAGAGGACGGAGACCAGGGAGGCGCCTCTGCTCGCTGGGGAATAAGGAGCCTATGCTCCACCCCCTGACTCTGGCCTCCCCCTCCTTCCAGGTAGTGAACCAGATGCTGGACAGGACCAGCAGCGGCAACTTTGCAGGGAATGAAGGCTTCGCCTACCTGACTCTTACCTCCCTGCCATTCGGGGGAGTCGGTGAGCCCTGCCTTCCTTCACCCTCCAGCCCCAATTCCCAGGGAAGCCCAGGTGGGCACTCCAGACCAGGAAAGTTCAGTTTGGCCTTCACTCACGGTTCAACCTTGATCCAGGCCCCTGGCTTCTCAGGGTCTCAGTTTCCCTCTCTGCAGACTAGCTCATCGCATGGCCTGGCTTTCCCTGGGCTCCCTGCTGGGTGGTGGGCTGCTGCTGGTGGTGGGCTCCTCACCATGGCCTCAGACCCTCATTTCTGTGCCCCTGCAGGCAAAAGTGGGATGGGAAGATACCACGGCAAGTTCTCCTTCGACACCTTCTCCCACCAGCGTGCCTGCCTGCTATCCCACTCGGGCCTGGAGATGCTGAAGAACATCCGCTACCCACCCTATTCTAACTGCAGACAGAAGCTGTTCACCTGGGCCTTGGGCAGCCACAGCTGCACCCTTCTGTGAGCACCCTGCCCGCCTCCAGGTCTCCATCCACAACCCCTCTGTCCTGCTGCTGCCTGGGTGCTCAGGGGCCCCCAAAAGGCAGGTGTCCTGTCCAGGAACAGAAAGGTCCTGCCCTTGGGTCTTTGTCTGAACAGACGCCCGGCTGGACAGACCTCTGGGCCAGCAGTTCAGCCCCTTTCAGGACCAGAATCCCCTCTGCAGCTTTCTGACAGATTTGTTGACCCTCTGCTTGAACATATCTGATGACAGAGAACTCACCCCCTAGGTTGAGCAGCCCTAGTGGTTAGGAAGGCCTCTGTCACGTCAGATCTATAATTATGCTCCCAAAGTAGAGTGATTTCTAACAGCTCCAGCCACACCTGGTTTGGGAAGCTGGGTTTGTCTGGGTCTCAGTTTCCCCAACTGCAGTGAAGAACGTGGGCCCTTGGAGACGTCTCTGCCCTCCAGGCCAGGGTCTGCTGTGCCCGTCTCTGTCCTCCAAGCTTGTACCTGCCCCCTCGCCCCTCACTCCTCTCAGTGAGCCTCACTCCCATCTCACAGGCAGGAGCCAAGCCCCAGAGAGGGCACCGACTCCCCAGGTCACACAGCCTTTCGGGGAGGGGGTGTCAGAGCCAGTGGGGGCTGGGGGTCCCTCTACTTCCTGGGGCTCAGAGGGGCAACTCAGCTGGCCCACCTCCAGACTGTCCTCACAGCTGTGCCATGCATATGTGTCGGTGCACAGAGCACAGGTGTGAGCACGCCGATCCTCAGACAGGCACCAGTGCTCACACTCTCTTGCTTGCACACTCAGGCGGGGCTGGAGGCTATTCCTGGGGGCTTTTTGTGCCAGTTCCCCGATGCCCTTCCATTCTGTGAACACCTTCTGAGGGTGTGGAGAAAAGGGAACTCCCCTACACTTTTTTGTGGGAATATAAATTGGTGCAGTTACTGTAAAGAACAGTACCGAGGTTCCTTAGAAAAACTAAAAATAGAGAAACTGTATGACCCAGCGATCCCACTAGTGGGCATATATCTGGAGAAGACTAATTGAAAAAGATACATACACCCCAATATTCACTACAGCACTATTTACAATAGCCGAAACATGGGGGCCGCCTAGATGTCCAACAACAGATGAAGGGATAAAGCAGATGTGGCACATAGATAAACAATGAAATACCACTCAGCCCTAAAAAGTGTGAAATAATGTCATTTACAGCAGCACGGATGAACCTAGAGATTCTCACACTGAGCGAGGTCAGTTGGACCAAGACAGATCCTACACACTCACATGTGGAACCACAGAAATAGTACAACCGAACTTACTTACAGAACAGAAGCAGATTCCCAGACATAGTCCACCAATTTATGGTGACCAGAGAGGAAGTGGGAGAGGGATCCGTTCGGTGTATGGGCTTAACACATACACACTGCTGTACATAAAATAAACCACAAGGTCCTATTACACAGCACAGGGAACTGTAGTCAATATCTTATGATAAACTGCAATGGAAATTATTTGAAAAATATACACATAAAACACAACATTGTGACTCAGCTCTGTTGTTGTTCGGTCACTAAGTCGTGTCCAACGCTGCAACCCCAAGGACTGCAGCGCACCAGGCTTGCGGGTCCGTCACCATTTCCTGGAGCTTGCTTAATCTCATGTCCATGAAGCTGGTGATGGCATCCAACCATCTCATCCTCTGTCACCCCCTTCTCCTCCTGCCCTCAGTCTTTCCCAGCATCAGAGTCTTTTCCAATGAGTCGACTCCTTGCATCAGGTGGCCAAAGTGTTGGAACTTCAGCTTCAGCATCAGTCCTTCCAATGAATAGTCAGGATTAATTTCCTTCAGGATTGACTGGTTTGATCTCTTGCTGTCTAAGGGCCTCTCAACTATCCTTCAATCTAAAAAATAAATTAATAATTAAAAATACATGTATAAAAAAAAAATACATGTATATATGAAAACACCTTCTGAGACACAGAAACTGGACCTCAGCCAAGGGAACTGAACTTTCCAGGACCCCCTAAAGCTGTCCTTCCCAGAACAGGAAGTGTTCGGGTCTCCAGAAACTGTCCCCATAGCTGGGGGCTGCTGATCAAGCCCCCCTTCCTTCCCGGGAGGTCCAGTGGCCTGGGCAGGCCCCTTGAACAAAGGCTTGGCTTCTGACTAATAAAGTGGGTCACCAAGGCCCCCGCCCTGAGAGAAGCAGGGAGCAAGGACCCTCAGGCTGGCACACACGCTCGCTCCACCACCACTGGCTGGGCTCGGCCAAGCTGCTGAGCATCCTGGAGCCCAGATCCCGCCCCGCAGTGCAGCGGGAATGAGAGCTGTTCTCCCTCTGAGGGTCTCCAGGGCCCCTGCCCAGGACCCTAACACTGAGGCAGCCCGAGCACGGGTTAGAAAAGAATTTGCAGGCACAGAGCATTGCAGAACGAACCAAGTTTATGACGAGCAGGGAGCAGACATAATGAGGGCGCTGCAAATGCAGCCCGCCGACCTCTGACAGACCAGGGGGAGGTGAGAGTTTTCTGCTGTTAGTTGCCAGTTTTATAGCCTCGAGATAAAATTCCTGCTAGGAGGTTAGGTGATTGGTTAGGGCGTAGAGAGGGACTGCTGGGGTGCGCATTCTAGCCTAATTTGGGGTCAGGAAGCCTATTAGTGATGCTGGGCGGGGGTAGCGGGGCTTTGAGCAACAAAGGGGATCTGTCGGGCCCGCAGCTGACCTTGTTTCTGGGCTCCATGTCAGTGGCCTTGGTACAAGGCCTCCCACCTGTGGCCTTGGGACAGGACTCAGCACCTAATGGAGGTCTCTGCTCTCCCTTTGCTGAGGCTCCAGATCCCTGGAGGGCGCTAGCAGGGACCCCCACCCCATTGGGTGACCCAGCGTCAGACTTCAACCCCGTCCACCCCTGCCAGCTACCCTACAGAGGTGCCAGCACCCTGATAGGCCCCATAGGCCCCGCCGTCCGGGTGGAGGGTGGGACAGAAGGAAGTGTGTGATCTGGGCGCTGCAGAGAGGGCTGGCCTGGAGGGAGCCCCGGCTGCTGGGCCTGGCTCTGGAGCCAGGCCAAGACCTCCTGGGAGGACAAGGGCTGGTCATAAAGAAGGCCTGGGACCAATCGCCTGGGGGAGACCCAGCCTCAGGGCCCTGGCACGGGCACCCAGTAGGCACTGGTGACCTGATGGTCACTGCCCAACACAGCCTCTCTCCTCAGGGACCACTGGACCACACCTCCCTGACAGCTGAGCCTGGGGCCAGGCGTGGGGGGCTTACTCTTCATCCTTCCTTCCCTGTCCCTTGAGACCAGCAGGACGACGGTGGGCTCAGATTGGACACCCACCAGTTCAGGCCCTAGAGCAGCAGACCAGGACATGCACGTGGAAGGAGCTGCTCGTGAAGACACGACTGAGGTCTGGGTCTGGGTCTACGTCACGGTGGCAGCAGGCCACCGGCACAGGCAGGGCAGAGAAGCTGGGTCTCTGCAGCTCTCCCAGGGCCCACAGCAGGTGCCCAGCCAGGTAGACGCCAGCCATCTCATTGCCGCGGGGGCCCTGGTCACTGCCAGGTGGGGCGGGGCCTCTCAGGGCACAAGCAACCAGCACGTCAACCTGTGGAGGCGGCTCCCCTGGAGGGTGGAGCTGCTCAGGCAACCCTGGCACTGGCGCTGGGCCCAGTGCTGTGAAGCGCAGGAGTGGGTGCCTGGACAGCTTGGACATCCCGTCCCTCACCGTGGAAGGGAGAGGGCATGGAGCAGGCACCACCCAGCTCGTCTGCTGGGAGAAGCAATTACAGAACCCTCTCTTTCATGAAACCCTCCCGTGAATTCTGTGAGCATCCCTATGCGCATTAGCAGGAAGTCCAGCGTCTCACTCTCCCTCTCTCCCCTTCGTCGCTGTTACAGGAACCGGGTCAGGAGGAGGTTGGCAAGAAGGGCAGCCCACCAGCCGCAGCTCTATAGGGTCCGCCACATGGGGTCGCTGTTGAGCAACAACCCTGCCCTCCAGGGGCCCTCGGGTCCTGCTGCAGTCCCAGGGGCAGGGCCCTAGTCTGCTTAATAACTGTTCTCCAGGGAGAGCTGGACCTTATATAAGGCTGATCGCCAAAGAACGGATGCTTTGAATTGTGGTGCTGGAGAAGACTTGAGAATCCCTTGGACTGCAAGGAGATCCAACCAGTCCACCCTAAAGGAAATCAGTCCTGAATATTCATTGGAAGGACTGATGCTGAAGCTGAAGCTCCAATAGTTTGGCCACCTGATGGGAAGAGCCGACTCACTGGAAAAGACCCTGATGCTGGGAAAGATTGAGGGCAGGAGAAGAGGGCGACAGAGGATGAGAAGGTTGGATGGCATCACCGACTCAATGGACACGGATCTGAGCAAACTTTGGGAGAGAGTGAAGGACAGGGGAACCCGGCGGGCTGCAGTCCATGGGGTGGCAAAGAGTCGGACACGACTGAGCGACTGAGCAACAGCAGCAACAAAGCCCTCAGCTGGCCTTCGGAGGTGGGAGGAGCTTCAGCGAGGCCCATCTGTTGGCACCGGCCCTCCCACCTTGTACTCCTTTGTTGGTTTCCACCTCAGGGGCCTCCACCTCCTTCCTTCCTCAGCCCTGCTCATCCCTCCTGGGGCAGCTGAGATCTGGCTTCCACTGCAACCTGAGCCCCCAGCCGAGGGCACAGCAAAATGGGGTTACAAAGAGAAATATTAGGAAGAGGCTGACATATCAAAAATATGATCCTTTTAAAAGGACCAAATAACAATGACAAGAAAAAGTCAGAACTTGGCTGGACTTCTCTGCTCTTATTACAGCTTCAGGTTTTATTTGGAGGTGTTAACATTACTTGTAACATTATGGTGGAGGAAACACTGTCCTTTCAGGGTTTGGGGCTAGAGATCTATCTTCCCTGCAGATGCTAAATAATAATGATTTTGAGTGATTTCTCCCACAATTTAAAATTTTATTCAATACGCTTTTATATTGTAGTTACTACGTGTCAGACACTGGGTTTTTTTGTTTGTTTGTTTTATGTGTCTGGATTGTTCAGCTTATAGGATCTCAGTTCCCCAGGGATGGAACCTGAGCTCACCACAGTGAAAGCGCTGAGTCTCAGTCACTGGACTGCCAGGGAATTCCTCCCAACCCTGTTTTAAGCACTGTTGCTGCTGCTGCTGCTGCTAAGTCACTTCAGTCGTGTCCGACTCTGTGCGACCCCATAAACGGCAGCCCACTAGGCTCCTCTGTCCCTTGGATTCTCCAGGCAAGAATTCTGGAGTGGGTTGCCATTTCCTTCTCCAATGCATGAGAGTGAAAAGTGAAAGTGAAGTCGTTCAGTCGTGTCCAACTCATAGCAACCCCATGGACTGCAGCCCACCAGGCTCCTCCGTCCATGGGATTTTCCAGGCAAGAGTACTGGAGTGGGGTGCCATTGCCTTCTCCATTAACTGTTTAATTTAAACCTCAGGATGGTAGGAGGAGATAGGATAATCCCAGTTTTACAGATGGGAACGCTGAGACACCGAGAACTGAAATGACTTGCTCAAGGTCACACCACTAGCAAGGCTTTGGAGCCAGGCTTCACTGTTTGCGCCTGTAACCACCAGGGCACACAATAGCAAGCATCTTTCTGAGGTGACCGGCGTCTCCATTTCTAGACACAGAGCCAGCTGGCGTCCCAGCAGACACCCTGTTGCGCTGACCGAGGAGGTGGAGGAGCGGGTGGGCAGGGCCATCATTGAGGGCCATCTCTTGGCAGTCCCTGCTGGGTGGCCCCCACTGGGCCAGGGCAGAAGTTGGCTCCAGCAGCCTTGGCCCCTGGGTCCTCTCCCAGGATCAAGCCTTCCAGTCACTGTGACTTGTCTTCTCTGTGAGGGGGAGCCCACCATGCACCCCGTTTCATCAACACAGCCGCCGACTATGAGAGGGGCATTGTCTTCATCCAAACTGAGAAGCTCACGTTCCCCGGGCCTCCCCTGCCCAGACTGGCCCCCTACCCCAGCTGGGTCCCCAACCCAGGCCATGCCTGCCCGGCCTCAGACCTCCCTTCTGAACAGTGGGTCCTGAGACACAATCTGCAGCCCAGGGCCCCCCTTGCCCCCCACCCCCCGCTGTGTGCCAAACCCGCACTTCCATGCCTCAGTTTCCCATTCTATAAAATGGAAGGTGTCCGGGGGTCCACGGCTCCTGTCCTCCCTCCTGTGTGGGAAAGGACCCCTCTCTGTGAGCTCGGGATCCAGGGCAGCTCTGCCTCAGGGTGGTCTTAGACCTGCTGTGTGTTCTGGGGCCAGGGCTGACTGTCTCTGTGCCCACAGGATTTCATCACAGCCCAGGGGGAAGATCCCATAGTGCGTGTGTGGGGGCGTGGTGGGGACTTGGAGAAAGATTGCCCTGGAGCCAGCAGAGGGGCTTTCAGAGGAGGCCATGGTCCAGAGGAGGGCTCTAAGCCCCCTGTGTTCACAGGACCACAGAGTTGATCTGGGAGGGCAGAAGTGCGTGTCTGTGTATGTGCCCACGTGTGCGGGTGTCCAGGCATGTGTCTGCCCAGGCGCTGTGTGTGTGAGCACACATATTTCTGAGAGCTTCCGCACTTTGGCCCTTCTTCCAGAAGGATTCGTATGTGGCGGGTGGCACAGCCCAGATGCACGTTTCCAGGTGTGTAATGAGCCCAGTGCTCATGGGACTCAGGGGGCATCAGGCTGGGGAAGGGGTGCAGCTCAACAAGGCTCTCCCCACCCAGGGCCAGCTGTCCAGGTGCAGGGATGCAGGGAGGAGGTACAGGTAGGGCAGGTAGGGTGGCGGAAGTCCCACCAGGGAGGCTGAGACAGTCAGCATCTGGGAGGGAGCGGGCCCAGTCCACCCCCTGGGGGTCCCCTCTGTCCTGACCAGGCACTCTCTGCAGTATCCACCACAGGGCCGTGCTGGCCGGGGCGGAACGGAGCCTGGGCACAGCCTCACACTGTCCAGGCCTCCCCTGCCCCCGCGCTTGAGAGCTTCGCTCCTGCCCGGCAGCGGGGCTGGAGGAGCCCGGAGCTCTGTCCTCCCCAGCTCTCCCTCCCTGGGCCCTCTGCACCCCCAGCCGGCCCATCCATCTCCCCGCGGCCACGGCTGCCATGCTGCCTCCTGCTATTGAGCAGCGAAATGAGAAGGTGTGAAGAAAATGCGGGCACCCGGGACAGGCTGGCAGGCTAGATGGATGAAGGGGCAGGGGGCCAGGAGGCGCCTCCGGCAGGAAGAGCAGACCAGCTGGGGCAGAGGCTGTGAAGAAGCAAGGCGTGCCTGTGTGTGTGTGCGTGTGCACGTGCAAGAGACAGCATGTGTTTCTGTGCACAGAGGAGCATGAGCACGCATGCACACGAGTGGTGGCAGGTCACTGAGTCTTGAGTCTGTGTGTGCCCGTGGGTTGGCATGCCTGTGAGCTCACATACATGTGGCAGGCTTCCCATCTCACAGACCAAAGGCAAGTGCAAGCACGTACACACACACACACACACACACACACACACACCAGAAACCAATAGACCTTCAGGCCCCTGGGAGTCCAGGCTGAGGGGGCGCCAACCCCATCACCTCTCCTATCTCCCCCCTGCCCCACCGTGGCTCCTGGGACGGGGTGGTGTGGCTCCACCTCACTGGCCGAAGTGACAGACTGTGTCCCCAGAGCTCGACTGTGGAGGAGGCGTGCAGTCCAGTGGACTTTGGGAACCCAGGTTGAGCACGCCCGGCCCAGCCCGGTGTGCTCTTGCCTGGTGCCCCAGCCCAGGGCCCTAGAGAGGGCCAACCTGGGGTTAGCCCATTGACCCGCCCTGGGCCACATGGCAGCAAGCAGCGTGGGGGAAAACCCCTCCCTTTCTGACCGGCCATCTGCATGTTCCCTGAATGCCCCGCTCCAGACAGGCAGGGGCTCCTGGGGAAGGTGCCCGGTCAGGATTTACCCCCGAGGCCTCTGACCTGGGAAAGCCTCCCCCAACCCTGTGGGGACTGTGTAGGCACCATCAGCCAAGATGGGGACAGCTTACTGCACCCCCGCCCCCAAGCGGGGCCAGCCCATCCCAGGCAGAAGCGATTATGCACTTAGTTCAGTTGGGGAAACCGAGGCACGGGGCTGTCAGGTCCTGCCAGTGTCACAGCTCATGGGCTGAGTGGTCAGGAGGATCTGGCCTCCCATCCCCCATCCAGGGGCTCTGCTTCTGCTTATACACGTGGCTGTCGCCCCCTTGCCTTTCTGGTCAGAGGACCCTGGTGGTTCCATGACATCAGCCCCCGGTCAGGGGTCTGGGTCCTGGGAAGAGGGCGGCACCTCTGCCAGTCAGCCTTCTATGCTTCTACCGCAGCCCCTTGACCTCCCTGAGGCCGTCAGCCCCGGCCCCTCCATTCAGCCTGGCCCGGACCCCTGCAGATCTCCCAGCCTGTCCTGGAGGTGGGCTCCCGCCCTGCGTCTGGGCCCATTGATCAGGAATGGCTGGGGGGCTCCTAGCTGGGGAGGGGAGGAAGCCAGGAGCGGGGACCGGGAGTGGGGAGAGGCAGCCTCACCACGTCAGAGCTTCCCCACCTGCCCTCCTGCGCAGCATCGCGCCTGGAGCCAGACAAGCCCAGCCTGGGGCCTTGTGCAGTCCAGTCTGAGGGTGGCTTGCAGAAGGGGCTCTACACACCCCAGAGCTGAGGTCCCACCTGCAGAGACCAGGTGCCTGGCTTGGGGAGAGAACCAAGACGTAGACGATCCAGGAGGGAAGGACAGTTCTGCCAGGAAGCTGGGGACTGACGGAGGGCCTGAGCACTGAGCCGTGCTGCCGATGGACAGGGAGACCGGGAGAGGCTGACCACCGGGGCAACAGGCAGGGACCCCAGCTGAACCACTGTCTCCAGGAACTGGAAGTCTGGGCTGTCCCCATGGCAGGTAAGGGGCAGGCGGCCCAGGCAGTCCCACAAGAAGGTTCAAGCTCTGGGGTGGATGGGGTGCGGCAGGGTCTAGATTTAGGGACCAGGGAAACCCCACGTACCCAGGGCCTGGGCAAGAGGATAGGGCAGGGGCACCCCAGGCTGAGGCCTCAGGTCCCACTAGGGCGGGGTCCATGCAGACATTCAAGTGCAAATGTGGGGGTGTTGATAGGCAGCAGGATAGAGCCATTTCTGGGAGGTGAAAGCCTTATCAGGCGTGGGGGACCTTGGGCCTGGCCCCTCCTTTCTCTGGGCCTCGCCCCTGGAGTATCAAGGTGGACAAGGAGCCTCAACTTCCCCTACAAATCTGACTCCATGTCGGTGGAAATTGGCAATCAAGAGATGTTGGCTTTCAGAGGAAGTGGGCAGAGGACAGGCCCCTCCCCAGAGTTACTGAGGGCAGCACAGGGCAGCATGTGAACCAGGAGGGGCAGGGTATAGGCCCAGAAAAGACTGGGGAGCCAGTAACCAGCCTGTGAAGCCCCCAGGCCCAGCAAAACCATGAGCCTCTCCCACTTGGGACACATCACCAAAGACTCTGGGGCTGACGTCGGTTACCTGGATGATGTACCTGCCCCAGCAGAATAGCTAAGTGATGGGTAACTGCCCACCTGATGGCCTGGTCCGGGTGATGGGGGACATCGGCCCATCCACCTTTCATCTCTGGAGGATTTAGACCTGATATGGCCCGTCCCCTTTCAGTAAGACCCACCCATCCCCAGACTGCAGAGCTCCCAGGGACTTTAGTGAGGTGCCACTTCTCACAGGTAGCTCTCAGGTCTGCTGAGGATGGGGTCACTGGCCTTGGACCCCACACCCTCACCTGGTACCTGCTCTGCATTGGCTCTGGCCAGGTGCTGCCTGCCGGTCAACCCATCACATGCTGTATCATCCCAGGAAACTCCCTCCACCCATGGACCTGTCCATCCATCCATCCATCCAGCACTGTAATTCTACCTCTGCCCAGGGAATCACAGTTTTACTAGGTTCTCAATCCATGTGGGGCTGCTAGAAATGAACGGTCTGCTTTTCAGGATGCTTTTTCTAGTTTAAAATTTTTATGTTAAAATATACATAACATGGGTCTTCCCTGATGGCTCAGACAGTAAAGAATCTGCCTGTAAGGCAGGACACCCAAGGTTCGATCACTGGGTCGGGAAGATCCCCTGGAGAAGGGCATGGCAACCCACTCCAGTATTCTTGCCTGGAGAATTTCATGGGCAGAGGAGCCTGGCAGACAACAGTCCATGGGGTCTCAAAGAGTCAGACATGACTGAGCGACTAACCGCTTCTTTTCCGCTTTTTCATGCATCACATAAAACTATCATTTAAAGTATTTTAAGTGTTCGGCGGCATTAAGCACATTCATACTGTTGTGCAACCATCACCACCATCCATCTCCAGAACTTTCTGCATCTTGCAAAGCTGAAACACTGTCCCCATTGAACATTAATTCATTCCCTCTCCCTGCCCCTGGCAACCGCCATCCACTTTATGAATTCCCCTGCTTTAGGCGCCTCTCATGAATGGAACCATAGTCTTTGTCGTTTTGCGACTGGCTTGTTTTACTTAGCATAACATCCTCAAGGTTCATCCATGTTGTAGTCTGCACCATAATACCCTTCCTTTCAAAGACAGAATAATAAGCCATTGTCTGGATACACACGGACACTAGGGTTGCATCCACATTTCAGCTGTTGTGAACAATGCTGCTCTGAATGCCAGTGAACCCATATCTGTTCAGGTACTTGCTCTTGGTTCTTTCGGGCATTCCAGTATTCTTGCCTGGAGAATTCCATGGATAGAGGAAGCTGGCAGGCTGTAGTCCACAGGGTCACAAAGAGTCGGACACGGGCTTCCCAAGTGGCGCAGTGGTAAAGAATCCGCCCGCCAATGCAGGAGACTCAGAGTCGGACTTGACTGACCAACATTTCCACGTTTCGTAGTAATTCTTTCATATTTTGAGGAACCCTCAGTGGCTACACCGTCTAACGTTCCACCAGCAATGCACAAGGGTTCCAATTTCTCTACATCTTCACCAACACTTGTGACACTTTTTTTGTTATTGTTGCTTTTGTTACTTGCTTTGGTTTTTGGTAATAGCCATCCTCGTAGGTATAAAGTATTTCATTGTAGTTAAAAGAATTTTTTTTAAATAAGAAGGATGGAGCCATGGCAAACTTTTGCACAAGCCATGTGCCAGGATTGCAGACCAAAAATGGGCTCTTTTATCTTTTTAAGGTTTATTTTTGGCTGCTCTGGGTCTTCGTTGCTGCATGCAGGGGTCATTCTTTGTGGCTGTGCTTGGGTTTCTCATTGTGGGGGCTTCTCTTGAGGCAGAACAGGGCCTCTAGGGTCCGTGGGCTTCAGGAGTTACGACACACAGGCTTAGTTGCTCTGTGGCATGTGAGATTTTCCCGGACCAGGGATCAAACCCATATCCCCTGCATTGGCAGTTGGATTCTTAACTATTAGGCCACCAGGGAAGCCCAAAAGGGGGGCTCTTTAGACAAAAGTGAGGAGGCCGGAGAGGAAAGATGCTAGAACTGGCTTCTGAAGGCAAAATTTGGGCCAATTTGCCCTAGTGGCTCAGGCAGTAAAGAATCTGCCTGCAAAGTAGGAGAACCAGGCTTGATCCCTGTGTTGGGAAGATCCCCTGAAGAAGAGAATGGCAACCCACTCCAGTATTCTTGCTTGGAGAATCCCATGGACAGAAGAGCCTGGTGGGCAACAGTCCACGGGGTCACAAAGAGTCAGACACGACTGAGTGACGAACACAGCTTCAGGGTCAGAGATGGGTGAGAATCACTCACAGTAATTCGGGGATCTCCTTCAGCTCAGCACTCCTTAAGCAGCACGAGGAAACCAGATCCGCACAGAACTGAGAAAGACCCCCCACCCCCACCCCCACAACCCAACCTGTACCATCATCCATAACAAGGTCCTTTCTGAAGGGCCTACTGTGTGCCAGGCCCTGTGTGTGTCTTCACGAATCCTCATGTCAGCCCAATAAGGCAGATTCAAGAACTCCTTGGGACACATGTGGAAACTGAGGTTCCAGGAGGTGAAATAATTTGCTCAAGGCCACACGGCCTCCTGATGGCTCAAAGGCTCCCTGGGAAGCCAGACAGGTCCTGTCTCTGGCCTCCAGGAGCTTTAAGTGAACATTTACCTCATGATGCTGGTTAGGGATCCTATGGGAACACAGGCCTGGCAATCAGGGAAGGCTTTCTGGAAGAAGAGGTATCTTGGTGCAGCCTGAAAGATGAAGGCTGGCCGGGTGGACTGGGGGTGGGTAAGGAGAACAGAGGCCAAAGGCCCACATCCTGTCCTCTCTCCCCAGCCTTCCTCTCTGCTAGCCTTGGGGTATTTGCCCCCTCAGAGACCTACACACTGCCCATGATCAGCTCCAGCTGGGAGCCCCAGCCAGACTCCATGTTATCATCAGGCCCTTCCACCGGTTCCACAGGGGCCCCAGCGGTGGCTGAGCCCACCGAGCAGGGCCCCAAGAACCCACGTGTGTCCAGTGTGACGGTTCAGCTGGAGATGAAAGCTCTGTGGGAAGAGTTCAACCAGCTGGGCACAGAGATGATCGTCACCAAGGCGGGCAGGTGGGAACATGGCGGGTGAGGGGGTGGCAGGAGTGGGGGGCCGGCTGGAACCATGCCAGGGCCGCTGAGTACCCCCTCCTGCAGGAGGATGTTCCCCACCTTCCAGGTGAAGATCCTGGGCATGGACACGCTGGCTGACTACGCCCTGCTCATGGATTTTGTGCCTTTGGACGACAAGAGATACAGGTCTGGGACTGGCTCGGGCTTGCAGCTCAGACCTCAGGCACTGAGATGGAGAAGCAGAAGCCCACCTGCTTCCTGGGTGAATAGGGGCCAGTCGGAGCAGTGACAGGGGGTCTATCCCTGGCAGGCGGGGACGGAGGGGGCTAGCCCAGGGTGGCAGATGCGACCGCGGGGACCCCAGGCTGGACAGCCTTCTGGAGCCTCTGGTTCCTCGTGTGCAGATGGGCCGGCACACGGGCAGTAAGGGAGATGGTGACCCCCCATCAGTCTTGGCTCCAGGTGGGGGCAGCAGACAAGGCTGGCGCCCTGGGGTGCAGTTGGGTCGCCCTCGCCACCTCGCTCCGTCCCCAGGTACGCCTTCCACAGCTCTGCCTGGCTGGTGGCAGGCAAGGCAGACCCGGCCACGCCCGGCCGCGTGCACTTCCACCCCGACTCGCCGGCCAAGGGCGCGCAGTGGATGCGTCAGATCGTGTCCTTCGACAAGCTCAAGCTGACCAACAACCTGCTAGATGACAACGGCCATGTGAGGCCCGGGTCACCATGGGGAGGGGTTGGGCCAGGGTGGGGAACACTGGGGCCTGAGTGTGATGACGCCTGGGGCCAGAACTGGCTGGGGCTGTGATGCCCAATTCCTCCTGGCTGGGGGTTCGGACAGCAGAGGGAACTGCCCAGGCCCACCACAGATGCAAGAACATAGCATCATTGACACTGTGTCCAAGGCAAAGATCAGGCTGATGTCACGAGGAAAAGGAAACAGGGAAGGGGTCTGAGACGGAGGTGGCAACTGAGGCTATTTGAAGAGAAGTCTGATGGAGTGGAGGAGGGAGCCTGTGTATATAGAAGAGGGAGCTGTGGCAGGCAGAAGGGCCAGCGAGTGCAAAGGCCCCGAGGCAGGAGGATACTCGGGAGCAGGGTGTACTCGGGAGCAGGGTGGCGGGGACCGGCGAGGAGGCTCTGGTGTGGCTGGAGTGGAGTGAGGAGGGGCAGCGGGAGGGGAAGAGATACTAGGGGTGGCCTGCGCTGGTCTGCAGGACCAGTTGGCTGCAGAGAGGATTCAGATCTTTACTCTGTGTGGGGCAGGAGCCACAGATGGGGTGGTGGTGGTTCTGAGCTGCAGCTCATTGGGGCTGATGTGTGGAAAACGGGCAGAGGTGCCAAGTGGAGGCAGGGAGCACAGCTGGGAGGTGGCTGCAGAAATCCAGGAGAAAGATGCTGGTGGCTGGGCAGCGTGGAGGCCACGGGGTAGGAGAGGTGGTCAGATCCCAGACAGTCCTGTGATGGCTGGGACGAGGGAGTGAGAGAGGCCAAGCCACCTGGAAGTTCAGACGCAAAGGGGCCTTTGACTCAGAACCGCAGACTTGCAGTCTCACACCCAGCACCAGCACTCATGAGACGGGGCGGGGGTGGGGGGCCCTGGAGGAAGGGCTTCAGCCTCAGCGTGGGCTGGCTGCCACCCCACCCCACAGATCATCCTCAACTCCATGCACCGCTACCAGCCGCGCTTCCACGTGGTCTTCGTGGATCCACGCAAAGACAGCGAGCGCTACGCCCAGGAGAACTTCAAGTCCTTCATCTTCGCGGAGACCCAGTTCACAGCCGTGACAGCGTATCAGAACCACCGGGTGCGTCAGGCCACAGTTCCTGACCTGACTCCCCTAGCCCATCACGTGGGAGAAACTGAAGTACCAGGTTCTTAGGCCTGACAGGTGCACAGAGCCCTGCTCGTCTGTCCTTCCGGGACTCCATGGGCATCAGCCCACAGTCATTCCCCTGTCTTCACGCCCACTGGCTCTATGGTTCCTGGACTGAGAGGCCCAAGGCCTCCAGATTGCGGGGATCCAGGGAGGAGAGGGTGGCTAGCCCGGGGCCCCACAGCTCAAGGCTGACCTCTAACTACACTCTCTCCTCTGCAGATCACCCAGCTGAAAATTGCCAGCAACCCTTTTGCCAAAGGCTTTCGGGAGAGTGACCGAGACCCCTGGTACCGTCTGGCCCCATCCCCTCACCCCATTTCTATCCCTATGGATCTCTTAAGGTCTCAGCTCCTGACCCTTCTTTCAGGGTCACAGCCACTGGCTTGTCCTGGGGTCCCACTGCCTGACTCAGACCATGACCCTTGGCCTGGGATCCCCACCATGACCCTGCCCCCATTCGTGCTTGCCCCACCTCCAGGCCTATATCTCCACGGCCCCTGCTCAGCGTCCCGACCCGGAGTCGCAGCAGCCTCGGCCCCTGCCTGCTGAAAGGCTCCACTGAACGGGAGAAAGGTCAGCCTCCAGGCCCACAGACACCATGGGACTGAAGCCTGCTGAGCAGGCAGGAAGGGAGGGGACAGGGCCATGGGGCCCCCAGGAAGGAGCTGTGGACTGCTCATCAAGCTCACCAGGCATCTGTGTGGACAGAGAGGGGAAGCAGAAATTTCTGAGACAATTTTGGACCCAGGGCAGGGAGAACAGTTGGGCAGGGACAAGGTGCTGAGAGCAGGGGCGGTGAGGGGTGAGGGTGGAGGTCAGGTAGACTTCCTAGAGGAGGTGGTTCCTAGGCTGGGCCTTGGAGGACTGAGAGGGAGGGAGGAGGAGGGGAAGAAATTCCAGGCAAAGGCAAGAGCAAGGCTAAGTGGTGGGCAACTTGAGAAAGGAGAGCAGCAGGCTCTCAGACCAGCAAGCTGAAGGTGTGAGGGGAGGCCTGGGGTCCACTCAGACCACGTCCTCCCCCCTCAGACCCCAAGAAAGCCTTCACCTCCAGGATCCCCGCCAGGCTCCACCATCAGCTGCTGGCCCGCCATGAGGCTCTGCTGGCCCCAGCCACCTACCCACCCGTCACCTACCAGGGCCTGTATCCTGGAGCCTCAGGCCCAGTCCGACCAAGGGCCCGACCAACACCATACACCCTCCCCAATATCCAGACCAACAGGGACCAGGGGGTCCTGCCCCTCCCAGTGGGGCTGGGGCTCCTCTCCCCCACTGCAATGTGCCTGGGGCCTGGCCAGGACCCACAGTGACAGTGGGAGCCTGTGGACAGAGTCCTCTAATCCTGGAGCCCACTCCCTTCAGCCTTACCTCTGCAGAGACCTCCCCCCCTTGACCAGGAGAGCAGGGCAGGTAGAAGCCCAGAGAGGAAAGCGACCTGCCCAGAGTTACCAGGCTGGGGTGGTGCCAGGCTTGGAACTGGGCCCCCTATCTCCAAGCTGCCCCCTCTGCCTTGGGGGCGACTCCTCCAAACCCTGCTTTACCTCTCTCTTCCCTCCAACATTAAACCATTTGGAATGGGTGGTCAGAGCACTTCTGTCCTCAGAGGTCAGGGTGGAGGGCCTCAGGAAAGGCCACACCCTAGAGTCTGGGCTGCAGACATCTCAAAGCTCTGCTCCGAGCTGCTGGTGTCCCAGGGAACAGAGTCATGACAAAGGTGGCAACACAAGCCGAGTGGCAGGGCTGTGAGGGAGGTGTGTCCCTGCCCGCTGCCTCGCCCGCCCAGATGAGGACCGAAGCTGCCGCTCCGGGAGGCACCGAGCAAAGTCGAAGCGAAGCCTGGGACACCTGCCATTTCACATTTAGGTGCTGGTCTTGCAAGACCAGGGTGTCTGGTCCTTGGCGGGGGGGCCACAGTCTGGCAGAGGGGTGCAGCACGCCACAGGTAGTGACCACAGGGGTCAAGGCGGGGGTGACGCGAGGGGTTGGAGGATTCAATCAAAATTCCAGGCAGGAGAGCTTCTAGAGAAAGTGACCAGCTCCTGTAAGAGTAGAGCTGCGGAGGAGACGGGAGGGGAGGAGAGGCCAGCTCCCGGAGGTGGGAAAAGCAAGGGAAAGGTCTGGGGCTGGAGTGGGTCCCTTGGAGCGAGACGGCGCAGCTCATGCCACCCAGCGGAGACAGGAGATAGGGCCCGAAGGGTGCGGAGGGCTGGGCACTCCTTCCCGCGGCCCCAGGCATCTCTACCGCCTAAACGCCGACTCCAAACGTCCTGCAGCATTTGCGGGCGCAGAGAAACGCGGGGCCTCAACAATCAGACACCCCGACTCCCAAACCCCCCGGTCACTACGGCCGCGCCCGGTCGCCGGCCAGACACAAGTCCTGTTGCACTAGCCAGGGGACACTCTCCAGACCCGTCGAGCTAGCCCCGCCCCAGGCCCGCCCCTACCCGCCCCAGGCCCGCCCCTACCCGCCCCAGGCCCGCCCCTACCGGAAGTCCAGGCCCGCCCCTACCGGAAGCCCAGACTATCGAGCCACGCCCTTTCCCGCCCCGCCCCAAGCAAGGCCCGCCCCGCCCCAGGCCCTCCCCTACCGGAAGCCCAGGCCTGCCCCTGCCGGAAGCCCAGGCTATCGAGCCCCGCCCCTTCCCGCCCCGCCCCTCAACTCTCAGAGGGGCCCCTCCCCTGCCTGGGTCCGCCTCTTGGTCGGGCCCCGCCCCCGTAGGCGTGGCCTGTGCCGCTACCGCGCCCCACCAAGGCGGTCTAACTCCTCCCACGGCCAGCCCACCAAGTTCCCGAGAGAGCTCCCCGAGTGTGCTGGCCAGAGCCTCTTCCCTCGCGCCGCCCGGTGCCCTCCGTGTCCCCGCCGCGCTGGACCGGACATGCTGCCCGACTGCTTGTCGGCGGAGGGCGAACAGCGCTGCCGGCGGCTGCTGGCGGGAGCCACGGCCCGGCTGCGCGCGCGGCCTGCGGCGGCCGCGGTCCTCGTGCCGCTGTGCTCGGTGCGCGGGGTCCCGGCGCTTCTCTACACGCTGCGGTCCAGCCGCCTGGCCGGGAGGCACAAGGGTGACGTCAGGTACACCTGCGGGACCTCCTTTCCCTTCTAGGAGGGCGCCGCTAAACCCCGGAGACCGCCGGGTCGTGGGCAAAGCACTTAGCCTCCCCGAGCCTTGGTTTCCGCCTCTGCAGAATGGGTCTAGGTAGAGCCCGTCGCCCAACCGGCTGCGGAGGGAGTCAACAAACCGCATCCCTCCGCCCGGAACCTGGCGCCGCAGATACTCCTGCCCCGGCCCCGCCGCACGGATCGCTCGAAGCGCGGGCGGTGGACACACGGTAGCTCAGCTGATAAAGACTCCGCCTGCAATGCAGGAGACCCCGGCTCCATTCCTGCGTTGGAAGATCCCCTGGAGAAGGGATAGGCTACCCACGCCAGTATTCTTGGGCTTCCCTGGTGGCTCAGACGGTAAAGAATCCGCCTGCGATGCAGGAGACCTGGGGTTCGATTCCAGGGTGGGGAAGATTCCCCTGGAGGAGGGCATGGCAACCCACTCCAGTCTTCTTGCCTGGAGAATCCCCATGGACAGAGGAGCCTGACGGGCTACAGTCCACGGGGTCACAAAGAGCCGGACACGACTGAGCGACCAAGCACACACACTAAAAAGGCAGAACTTCGCCCCTTCCCTGCGACTGCAGGAGGATTCGTCTCCGGGAGCCAAGGGGGAGCGCGAGAGCGCGAGGCGGGGCTATCTGGCTTCCTGCCCAGACCGCCCCCTCCCCGAAACTGGGGACACCCTAGGGTCGCTGTCAGCGCCTCTGGGGCCACCCACGATAAGCCCAGTTAGTGTGTCTGAGCCCTGGGGGTTGTCCCCCTTACTCCTGTTGTTCAGGGAGGTAAACCGAGCCTGCAGAGGCCGTGGGGCTTGCCCAGCCCTCTCTGCAAACTAGGGGCAGAGACGTTTTTTTTAGGCAAGTCCCTGCCGCAGCGGCCACCCCCAGCCCTTCATGGCCCCAGTGGCCCATGAAGGAGGCTCCCTCTGCCTGTTCAGTTTCCCAGGTGGCAAGTGTGACCCGGCTGACCGGGACGTGGTGCACACGGCCCTGAGGGAGACTCAGGAGGAGCTGGGCCTGGCTGTACCAGAGGAGCAGGTGTGGGGAGTCCTGCGGCCCGTGCACGACCGGGTAAGCCCTTCAGGCCCTCACCCTGCTCAGCCTCTCTGCTCGCCCCGGGCTAGGAGCAGGGTGCTCAGGGACCAGGACTGTGGCAGTCACCGAGGGCGGTGGGGTCCCAGACAACCTGCCCGGATGTCGTGTTCCAGCCTCCCACACCCGTCGGGAAGGGGCCAGGGGTATTTGATTCCCCTTTCATGGGGGATGCTGAGGCTCTGTCCTGGGATGGAGGTGGTTCCAGGTGAACCAACTCCTCTCAGCTTGGTGGACAGATGTTGGGAAGGGCATCGCAGGCTAGGCAGGGGAGATTTGAGGGTGGTAAAAGTAAGGGAGAGCAATGGCCCAGAGGCCCGAGTGGGTCTAGTGTGTTGAGGGGGCCTGAGCCAGTCAGCATGGCTGGAGCAAGTCCACGAGCAGGGCTGGGTGGGCCTGGCCTGCGTGGCTGTAGGCCCCAGAGGCCTCCCCTTAGGCTCCCCTGGCCCAAAGCTCCACCAAGGCCTTCCTTCCCCTGACGGCCTGCCCCCCTCCTGCCACAGGAAAAGGTCACAGTGGTGCCTGTGCTGGCTGGTGTGGGCCCACTGGATCCCCAGAGGCTCAGGCCCAACCCTGAGGAGGTGAGTGGGGGCATCTGGGGTAGGGAGGGCAGGTTGTCCCCATGGGGAAGGCTGCAGAGGCCAGCGCTCTGTCTACCCTCTCACTGCCTCCTGCCCACAGGTGGATGAAGTGTTCGCCTTGCCCCTGGCCCATCTGCTGCAGGAGCAGAACCAAGGTTACACCCACTTCTGCCGCGGTGGCCACTTCCAGTACACGCTGCCTGTCTTCCTACATGGGCCACACCGGGTCTGGGGGCTCACAGCTGTCATCACCGAGTTCACCCTGAAGCTACTGGCCCCTGGTGTCTACCAGCCCCGCCTGGCCGGCCCGGAGCTGCCCCGGGGCTGAAGGCCTGGCCCCGAGCCGGCCCTGCCTCTGCCTGGCCAGGCTGGCTCCTCTCCAGGACTGAATAAAGAGTCTTTCCCAACACCGTGGCAACTGCATCTTCTGCACTGGAGCCCTGACCTTGGGCAGAGTCCATGGGACAGCTGGCCTGCTGGCTGGGGCACCTTGGGATAATCACGCTGTCACTGCTATGCACGCATACTGTGTGTCCGGCATCTGGCGTCTTTTCTCTCATCTCACTCCCTCACCACAGCCCTGTGAGGTGAGACCACTGCTGTCCCTGGGTAGTGAGACAGGATCAGGGAGGGCAGACACCTTGCCCAAGGTCACCCCAGTTGGGGATTTGAACCAGGCCCTGTCTGACTCCAGAGCCCAAACTCCTAGCCACTACAGCCACTGCAGAACTGTCTTCCAACCCTGGCCCACCCTGTGCCGGGCAGCAGGCATCCAGAGAGGAGCCCTGCGTCTACCTGCAAACCTGTGACATGCCGCACCAAGTGCTGTGCACTGGCCAGATGCTGCCCTGCCCTCACGGGTGCTCAGCCTCAGGGAGACCTTAGACCAGGCCACACAGATAATCGTGTGATTACACATTAATTACTCACAGATGTGTAATGGAATTACATATCCATCTTGTAAATCTCTGAGTTGAAGAGGTGGGCAGTCTGACCTGGACATGGCAGACTGGGCAGTATTAGGTAGGACAAGGGATAGAAAACGCCACCCAGTGGCTGACTTTGCCAAAGGGGGAATTCAGTTCAGTTCAGTCGCTCAGTCATGTTCGACTCTTTGCGACCCCGTGGACTGCAGCACGCCAGACCTCCCTGTCCATCACCAACTCGCGGAGTTCCCTCAAACTCATGTCCACTGAATCAGTGATGCCGTCCAGCCATCTCATCCTCTGTTGTCCCCTTCTCCTGCCTTCAGTCTTTCCCAGCATCAGGGTCTTTTCCAGTGAGTCAGTTCTTCGCATCAGGTGGTCAAAGTATTGGAGTTTCAGCTTCAGCATCAGTCCTTCCAATGAATAGTCAGGACTGATTTCCTTTAGGATGCACTGGTTGGATCTCCTTGCAGTCCAAGGGACTCTCAAGAGTCTTCTCCAACACCACAGTTCAAAAGCATCGATTCTTCAGCACTCAGCTTTCCTTATAGTCCAACTTCACATCCATTCATGACTACTAGAAAAACCATAGCCTTGACTAGGCAGACCTTTGTTAGCAAAGTAATGTCTCTGCTTTTTAATATGCTCTCTAGGTTGGTCATAACTTTTCTTCCAAGGAGCAAGCGTCTTTTAATTTCATGGCTGCAGTCACCATCTGGAGGAATGGTGGTTACAAACCCCACATATAGACTAGCTTCAGGCGTAGCTGGATCCAGCAGCTCCGGGGCACTCTTCTTTCTGTGCTATCCACTGTATCAGCCTCACTCTCAGGCGTATTCTCCACTCCCCAGAGATGAGAGGTGAGGAGACAACAGCTGTAGAACGGAACAGTACCAGCATCCCGTCAACAGAAAACAGCTTCTCTTTCTGGGCCAGTCTATCCCAGAGTTACACTTTCTTGGCTGACTTTGGGTCACACGACCTTCCCTGACCTTGTCACTTGGCTGCTGGACTTGTAATTCATTGATCAGCCGGGTCTGGGGCACAGGCCTGGGGAACAGGGTGAACCTCCTAGCATTAGAGTAGGGAAGGGGTGGCCCCCCAAAGGACCCCTGGAAAGAGAAAGGGAAGGTGAGCAGGCAAAAGGCAGCCACATTCCCCTGCAGAGTGACCTTGAGACCATAGATAAACAGGAGCAGGCCAGGTCAAAGGGCAAGGGAGGGATGTTGGGGCAAAAGTGCAACCCAGATTAGGACTTGAGCCCACAGCCTTATAATTGGAGTCACTCACCTGGTGTCTCTGCTTACTGAGGCTCAGGGTCTCGTGTTTCAGCACAGAAGGAATTCAGCGAGAGGCAAAGTGCTAGGCAAGAAGTAGGTTTATTAATATAGGACACTTGTGAGAGAGGAGGCTCAGCCCCAAGGATTAAGTGGGTTACATTTTTATAATCAAAGGCAAGTTGAGGAGAGGGGAAAGACCGCCTTCTCATTCTTCAAGTAGACCTCAGGCTTTCATGACTAGGTGGGCTTCCCTGATAGTTCAGTTGGTAAAGAATCCACCTACAATGCACGAGACCCTGGTTCGATTCCTGGGTTGGGAAGATCTGCTGGAGAAGGGATAGGCTACCCACTCCAGTATTCTGACATGGAAAATTCCATGGATTGTATAGTCCATGGGGTCCCAGAGTTGCACACAACTGAGTGACTTTCACTTTTCAACACTAGCTCCTCCTTCACATCAGATAGGAGAGTATCTGACCCTAGAAGGTCAAACTAGGACTGTCTCAGTACTTACTTAAATCAGCAGAATAATTTTTTTCTTTCACTTAATGACCTGGGGCATATGCTTCCATTTATGGCTTTATAGTTAAGCAAGCCTGCTTCGTCCCATGATGTTCTGATAGCTTTCTTGAGTGATCACTAACTTGCAGTGGTCCCCCAGAGTTCTCTAGGTTCCCTCTCTGTCTCTAGTCCCCTACTGGGACTTCTGCAACTACTTGTATAACTATCCTTAGTCTGTCCCTATCAGAAGGAGCGTCATTGACTCAATGGACCTGAACTGGAACAATCTCTGGAGGTAGTGAAGGACAGGGAAGCCTGGTACGCTGCAGTCCATGGAGTCACAAAGAGTCAAACACGACTGAGCGACAGAACAATCAGAAGAAGCAACACATGCACAAAGCTTGGGGTGTTCAAGGAAACGTGGGGGCAAGGGGCCCACCATTCAGAGGCCCATAGCGAGGAGCCAAGCCTCAGTGGTGGGTTAGGATTTTATTCCGAGCTGGGAGAAGGGGGAGAGGAGCCGAAGCGATTGGTTGATGTTTTAAAGGCTTAAGCCCCAGTGCGTTGAAGAAGGCAACCAGCCCGCACCGACGCTGCACCAGTTTTCTCGGAAAAGACAGGAGGTAGAGAGGCAGCAATGAATGTGGATCATGAAGTTAAACTATTAGTGGAGGAAATTCATCGTCTTGGTTTAAAAAATGCTGATGGAAAATTAAGTGTGAAATTTGGGGTCCTCTTCCAAGATGACAAATGTGCCAACCTCTTTGAAGCACTGGTAGGGATTCTCAAAGTGGCAAAACGAAGGAAGATTATTACATACTCAGGAGAGCTACTATTGCAAGGTGTTCATGATGATGTTGACATTATATTGCTTCAAGATTAATGTGGTTTGCATAGTTCTGTTTATTGTTTTTTGTTTGTTTCTGGTAAACTGGAATATTAAGTCAAAGGACAAACATACGCACCTACTTAATGTATTTTTATAGAACTTTATAAACAAAAGAAGACTCATTTTAGAAGTCCGTCCTTTTTTCTATCTTGAAAACAAATTTGTGTATTACACTGTAAAATGAACAAAACCTATTATTTTTCTCGGGAATCTGGTTGGAAAATGTAAACAACGTGGCTTTTTTGGTGGGGGAACCAGGAATGTTTGTTTCATAAATTATTCATAGACAATTTCTACAGATATTGGACATTCTGTGAAATCAAGAAACAAACTTGTAAGACTAGCTCCCACAAGGAACGTAATGTTTATGTAATAAAAACATATAACTCCCTTAAAAAAATAAAAAAATAAAGGCTTGAGCAGCAAGGGCACCAGGTTGCCTTTCCCCTCCTGCCTCCATGGAGCCCTCCCATCTCGCCTCCCCACTCCCCCCGTGACTCCCCACCCGCTCCCCCCAGCCCCCTCTCTCTCACCCCTCCTTGCCGCCCCCCTCTCCTGTCGCCCTTCACACCTCTTGTGTCACCTCTGGCCCTCCAGCCTCCTCACCTGGGAGCAGGGCCACATGATGGTGGTAAAAATAACTCTCCGAGAGAGTGCGAACTGCGGGGGGAAGGGACCCTTGGGGTGGAGGGCAGGGAGCTGCGGGCTCCTGGGCTCTGGGGCCCTGAGTCCCGCCCCTTCCGCCTCCCCCACGGCCACCCGCTGGCTCTCACCGGTCACCCCAGTCAGCTCCCAGCAGCCACCCAAGGCAGGTGCAGGCGCTCTCAGAGCGGTAAGTGCCCCCACTCCCGCCCCGGGCTGGAGGCCCCCACCCCACCAGCCTTGACCCTGTGCTCTGTCCTCAGGTCCCGGCTGCCTCCCAGGACCACCCCCCAGCGCCCTCAGTGATGCCCGCTGGCCCTGTGTGGTTGGCTCAGAGCCCTGCCCTCATCTGCGGTCCTCGGGGGCTTCTCTGAGTCCCCGCCCATGCCCGCGCCCCCATGGCGGGCCGGGGCCGGGTGAGCATGCAGGAGCACATGGCTATCGATGCGAGCCCGGGCCCCATCCGGCCCATCCGCCTCATCTCCCACTACTTCCCGCACTTCTACCCCACTGCTGAGCCCGCCCTGCGCCCCCCAGACCCTCGCCCCCCAGTGACCCCTGCCCGCTCTGCACCCCAGCCCCAGCCGGACCCAGAGCCAGAGGGAGACTCAGACGACAGCAGTGAGTGGGGACGGAGGGGGACAGAGGGCACACTCTGAGCTGTGCCCATCCAGGAAGGGGGTCGGGGGAGGCCAGGCTTCTGACCAGGGAGGGCCAGGAGGCATGGTGTCCGGCGGGGGTTGACACAGACGCTGACCTGTCTGCCACCTGCCCTAGCCGCCCTCTGCACCCTCGAGTTCACACTCCTTTTTGACGCGGACAATAGCACCCTGCACTGCACGGCTCACTGTGCCAAGGTGAGGAGGGGGCGGGCGGCGTCCCCGGGGCTTGGGCCTGCACCCCGGGCCTCTCCCACAGCCACTCTCCCTTCCCAGGGCCTCAAGCCGCTGGCCTCGGGCTCCGTGGACACCTTCGTCAAAGCCAACCTGCTGCCCGGAGCCAGCAAGGTGAGGGCAAGACGCAGGCCCCCACCGCTGCCCCTCGGCCAGGTACCCGGCCTGGAGTGCCCACCTGATCTGCCATGCCCCTCCTCCCCAAGGCCTCCACCTCAGGCCGGGGGCCCCTCATTGCTGGGATGGGGGGACCCAGGTGGGGCGCTGGGGCCCGAGGAGAGCTCTGACCCTCCCTGCATGGTCCTTAGGCCAGCCAGCTGCGGACACGCACGGTTCGGGGCACCAGGGGCCCTGTCTGGGAGGAGACGCTCACCTATCATGGGTTCACCCTCCAGGACGCCCGGCGCAAGACCCTGCGGTGAGGATGGGGCCTGGGCCACAAGGGGGGTGCCCGGGGCGGGAGCGGGGATGGGGGGCTGGCCTGGCTGGACTGACCCGGGCGGCCCCCAGGCTGTGCGTGTGTGAAGACCCATGGCTGCGGCGACGGAGGCGGGCGCCTCCCCTGGGAGAGCTGCGGGTGCCCCTGAGGAAGCTGGTGCCCAACCGGGCCAGGAGCTTTGACGTGTGTCTGGAGAGGCGGAGGCTGGTGAGTGGGGCTGGCACGCGGGGTGGGGCTGGCACTCGGGGTGGGGCTGGGGTGCAGACAGGGAGGGAGACCCGGGCGGCGTCCGGCCCCGGTGACTGGACTCTCCGCTCTTTCAGACCAAGAGGCCCAAGAGCCTGGACACAGCACGTGGCATGTCTCTGTATGAGGTCGGTGGGACGTGGGACCCAGAGGGGGGCGCTGGGCAGGGCCCTGGGCCCAGGGAGCTCTGAGAAACTGAGGCCCTCTCTCTCTCCGGGCCCGAGAACACTCGTAGTCTCAGGGGGACAGCCAGGCCCCAGGAGCTGTGGGGCACAAGGCCTCGGGGGGCAGAGACACAGGCCAGCTTGAGACAGAGGCTGAGCGGGGCGGTGGGGGCGGTTGGCCAGTGGCCCACACGGGCGGGGCAGGTCAGAGTTCAGGGGAGAACGGCTGTGGTGGGCTCACAGCCGCTAGGCCTGCCCCTGGGGCAGCGTGGGCACCGCTCCTGGGCTGGGAGCTCTGGACCGGCCCTTGTCAGGAGGGGTGAAGGGACCACGAGGGACTGGCAGGATGAAAGCAGAGACCTGGCCAGAGCCGCTGAAGCCCAGGGGCCCCAGGGACCCACAGAGCTGGGGCAGGGCTCTCCCCGCCCCGGTTCCCCCAGGACCTCAGGGCCAGGCGCTGCTGCCCTGCCCCCTAGTGGAGCCTGCGACTGTCAGTCAGGTCCAGGCTGGGGTACCCTCCTGGGGGAGCAGCCCTACTGCAAGCCCTTCCGCCCAGACCCCCCACATCAGCCCCCTCACCAGCACTCACAACCCTCCCCCCTTACTGAGAACTGAACCTGAGCAAGACTGTTGGGCTTTCTGCAAATCAAATCCCATGTGAGGTGTAGAAGCAAATTCTTTCCACGGTATCCTCCGAGTCCTTCTGGAAGCACCAGGGGCCAAGGGGGCAAAGGGCATTCAGCATCTGGCCCACGGGCTGTGGGGTGTGAGGAGGGAGGGTCTTGCAGCCGACAAGGCCTGTGTGTGCTTTGAGGAGGGACGACCCTCTGGGAGCTGCTTCCAGGCTTCCCCGAGAGGGAAGAGACGGGCCCCTAACGGAAGGCCACCTAGGAAGCTCCTATGCGTTTGTGACCCTCAGAGACATTAGTTGCCTCCCGCTCCATGAGAAACACAGCTGCAAATGGTGGGTCACAGGACCCGGACAAGCCCCCTCCCCTTCTCAGGCCCTGGAGGGTAGAGTTGACCTACAAGTCTCATTCCAGGGCACTAAGTCAGTGACTATCAGGAAACTGAACCACGAAATCAAACACTGGCCCCTGATTTCTTTGCGACCAGTTTGAGTTCTCCTGTCCAGGCCAATACTGGTGGGCGGCTGGGTGGTGGGCAATGCGGGGCTGACCCAGCCTTCCCCTGCAGCAGGAGGTGGAGGCAGAGGTGGCCTCGGAGGAGCGCGGGCGTGTCCTGCTGTCTCTGTGTTACAGCTCTCAGCGGGGTGGCCTGCTGGTGGGTGTGCTGCGCTGCGCCCACCTCGCCCCCATGGACGCCAACGGCTACTCGGACCCCTTCGTCCGCCTGTGAGTGTGAACCAGGCAGCCGGGTGGGCAGTGGGGGTTCCACAGAGCCCCTCCGCAGCTTGCCTCTCCGGGGCCACACCAAAACCAACCTCATCCCTTCCAGTTTCCTGCATCCCAACGGAGGGAAGAAATCGAAATACAAGACCAGCGTTCGGAAGAAGACCCTGAACCCTGAGTTCAATGAGGTAGGCTGGCCCGAGAGAAGGCAGTCCCAGCTGCTGGGGGAGGGGCGCCGGCATCCTGTCTCACAAAGCGCAGGCCCCAGCCGCCCTGGACCACTCGCCTGAGTCTGTTCCTGAAGCTGTGAAGGACTAAGGCCTCCTTTTCACCGCGTCCCCTGCAGGAGTTCTTCTACGCAGGCCCGCGGGAGGAGCTGGCCCAGAAGACACTGCTGGTGTCTGTATGGGATTACGACCTGGGCACGGCTGACGATTTCATTGGTGAGCGGGAATGCGGGGGAGCCGAGTCGGGGGGCGGGATTCCCACATGGCTCCTGACCTGTCCCCCTACCCAGGCGGGGTGCAGCTGAGCAGCCGGGCAGGCGGGGAGCGCCAGCAACACTGGCGTGAATGTCTGGGCCGCAGTGACCGCAGGCTGGAGCACTGGCACCCGCTGGACGGCGCGCCCCTCCAGCTCAGTGAATAGCGGGGCCCCCGGCCTGGCCTGCTCACTGCCCCTTCCCCAGGCTGACCCACAGCCTCTCTGCTGAGCTGGAAGGCCCCGGGCTGCTTCACCCCTGCTATTCAGCCCCTGGTCAATTGCTTCCTTCTTTCCCCGCTTTCGAATTCACCCCAGTCAAATCATGAAGCAATAAACCTCTCCTCCCAACCAGACCGGACAGTCTGTTTTTTCCCTGCCATCGTCTCACAGAGCAGAATGGGCCCTGCTCTCCTTGATTCCAGCCTTCAGAGGCCAGGCGCAGGTCTGGACCCCAGGTCAGTTTTCCCCTCCCAAATCTTGATTCCTGCACTGAGGGATAAATGCTCAGGGAGGTCTATGACAGGGGCTTTTGTAGTGGCTCAGTGCGTAAAGAATCCGCCTGCAATGCAGGAGACAAGGATTCAATTCCTGGGTCAGGAAGATTCCTGGAAAAAGAAATGGCAACCCACTCCAGTATTCTTGCCTGGAAAAAATCTCCTGGACAGAGGAGCCTGGTGGGTTTCAGCCCAAAGGGTTCCAAAGAGTTGGACATGACTGAGCATGCACAGTGTGTGACAGGTCGACACACAGAGACTCAAGGTGTTAATTCCCATCATGACCTTGTCCTGATCGATCCTTCCAAAGTCCCCCCGCCATCTGAGAAACAAGCCTCTGTGAATCAGGGGCTGCAGCAGCAGCGTGCAGATGAGCAAGGCCACAGAGAAGATGCAACGAGAGGGTGGGAATCGCTAGCTTTATTGTCCAGCCGTCCAGACAGACGGACACCAGCCCCGTGGGCTCAGGAAGCAGCCTGCCTGGCCTGGTGCTGCAGGGCAAACTGCTGCATCCGCTCCTCAAGCTCCGGCCGGAAGTGTCGTATCAGGCCCTGGGGTGGGAGGGGGTGCAGGGAGCGCGGTATGAAGCAGGGAGGGTCTGAAAGCCCCGCTGCCCCCCATACCCAGGCACTCACCCCCCATGCCCCTCGCGGGGCAGCATACCTGCACGGGCCACGCGGCCCCGTCGCCCAGGGCGCAGATGGTGTGGCCCTCGATCTGCTTGCTGATCTCCCATAGAGAGTCAATCTCCGCTGGCCGGGCGTCTCCCCTCACAAAGCGGGCCATCACCTTGTTCATCCAGTCCACACCTGCACCGGGGCAGCAAGAGACGGCCTGCTGACCCCTCCGGCCAGGGCAGGGGGATGGAACTCCAGGGATGCGGGTCATGGGGCGGGGGTGCTGAGAGAAGCCACAGCAGGCTGGGTACCCGCAGCAGTGTATTCAGGGTCCAGAGCCCACGCCACCTGTGCCCTGTGCCCCACCCAGGCCTGGCATGAGCCACAGAGAAACCCCCAGCCTGCCCAGCGCGCCTACCCTCGCGGCACGGGGTGCACTGGCCACAGCTCTCATGCTTGTAGAACTCGATGAGGCGGGCAATGGCTTTCACAATGTCCGTCTGCGGAGACAAGGCGCAGTGAGGAGGTGCCCGAGCCTGAGCCTCAGCCCCTGGCGGCACGCCCGCCCGATTCCAGCAGCGCTCTGGCCACCTCCACCCACCCCAGGCATCCTGCACTGCCAGGCTCCATGGGCTTTCCCCCGAGAGAAGCCTTGCCCCCCAGCCTCTCCCACCTCCCTGTATCTCGGGTGACAGGAATTGGGACCCAAGAACTGGCGGGTGTCTATGAGAAGCCTGGGCCGGGTTACCAACCAGGCTGACCTGAGGCAGGGGCTGGGTGGGGAGCATGGGCAGCCCTTCCTTACCGAGCGGTCCATGACGATCACGGCGGCTGTGCCCAGGCCTGTCTGCGCCTGTATCAGCGCGTCGAAGTCCATCAGCACCGTCTCACACACGGACTTGGGGATCAGCGGGGTGGACGAGCCGCCAGGGATCACAGCAAGGAGATTGTCCCAGCCACCCGTGACACCCCCTGGGGCCCCAGTCAGTCCCCGAGAAGATGGATGGTCAGGGAGGGGGCCGGCACACCTGTCAGCCCCCACCCCAGCCCAGGCCCCTGGGGCCCGCCCACCCCGCTGTCTGGCCCCAGGCCTCACCGGCGTGCTTTTCAATCAGTTCCTTCAGTGGCACAGACATCTCCTCCTCCACGGTGCAAGGGTTGTTGACGTGGCCAGAGATGTTGAACAGTTTGGTGCCTGAGTTGCGCTCTCGGCCGAAGCTAGCAAACCACGCACCCCCACGGCGGCAGATGGTAGGGGACACGGCCACCGTCTCCACATTGGCCACAGTTGTAGGGCAGCCAAACACTCCTGTGGGGAAGGAGGATGAGAACCTGGTGGATGGCACATCCCTGGTGGCTCCGTGGAAAAGAATCCACCTGCCAATGCAGGAGACATGGCTTCAATCCCACGTGCGAGGGGCAATGAAGTCTGTGCGCCACAGCTACTGAGCCTGTCCCCCAGGGCCCGGGAGCTCCACCACTGAAGCCCACGCGCCCTAGAGCTTGTGCTCAGCAGCAGGAGAAGCCATCGCAATGAGAAGCCTGTGCACCACAACTAGGGAGTGGCCCCGATTGCCACAAGGAGAGAAAAGCCTGCACAGCAACGAAGACCCGGCACAGCCAAAAGCAAAATAAATACATATATATATATATTTTTTTTTTAAAAGGAAACAAATCAGAGGCTGCCGGAGGCTGGGGACAGTTGGGGCAGGCCTCCTGGATGTGGCATCTGTCCAGGGTCTGCTTCTGTAGCAAACAGCCCTGCTTCCACCCCCATGTTACTCTGGTCCCTGGGAGCCCGATTCCAGCTGTGCTGCGTTTCCACCATCCTGCCCAAGCTCCCGGGGGCTGGAGCACACCCGGGTGTGTGGCCTGTGCCCTGGGGCAGGATGAGACTCCGGGAGCATTGGTGCAGCCTCTATGTTGTCCCCACCTACTCTCGGTGTCAGGCCCCCCAGTGCAGAAGGGACTCAGAAATTCCCCAAGAATGACCAGTGGCGACCTGAAGCCAGATCCCGGATTCCACAGGACAAGGCCCGGGATGAGGTCAGGCGCCAGGTCGTACCCACGTCTGCAGGGAAGGGCGGCTTCAGGCGGGGCTTGCCCTGTTTGCCCTCAATGGACTCGATGAGCGCAGTCTCCTCCCCGCAGATGTAGGCCCCGGCCCCACGCACCACAAACACGTCGAAATCGTAGCCGGAGCCGCAGGCATTCTTGCCAATCAGACCAGCCTCGTAGGCCTCTCGGATGGCTACCTGTGAGACAGGGATGTATGGACATGGTCCCCACGAACCCAGGACCACTGCGTGTGGGAGGGGGGGTACAGGCCCAGTGAGCACATCACCACGGTCCAGGGCCAAGGCTCCCTCTGGACACAGGCAGAGGATGTGCCAGGAGAAGGGTGGGGACTTTCACAATGTGTGTGCTACTTGTGCAACATTTAACAAATTCTCCAACTATAAGTATTTTTTAAAGACTTTAAGAAAATGATGAAATTTCAACAACTAGTTTCTCTAAGTAGTCAGTCGACGAGAGATTTTTCTTTGGCGTGTGTGTGGATTCCTGTCTTTACAATGAGGGAGTACTGCTTCTGAGAAGAGGAAAAGACCCTGGAGGATGATTTTTAAATATGTAATAACACACAAAATGCTACCATGTGCCAGGTTATGAACCTAATAGAAAGGTGAGGCTCTGGCCCTGGACCAATTACTACAGGCATCACTGGGCTGAGAATTACTGACATGACCTCTTGACCCTTCGGGAAAAATGCCCAGCCTACCCCCACCTCAGGAGCCCTGGAAAACCTCCCAGGCTGAGGCTCTGGGACACAGAACGAGATGGAAGCTTTGGGGTGCACGTCCCACTCAAGACACAGGCCAGCTCAAGAGATCCCCACCCTCCCAGCGCGACTCCAGATAGTTCCCACACGAGAACCTAGGAAGAACTCTGTCTGGGTTGGGGCATGTGAGTGCCCACTCAGCACCTGGCCCTCCCCCTGCCCACCTGCAGATTGGAGGCCTCGTTGTAAAACTCCCCGCGGATGTAGATGTAGGCAGCGCGAGCGCCCATGGCCCGGCCCCCTACTAGGCAGCCTTCCACCAGCTTGTGGGGGTCGTGGCGGATGATCTCTCGGTCCTTGCAGGTGCCCGGCTCCCCCTCATCTGCATTCACCACCAGATACTTGGGCCTGCGGGGGCCAGCAGGTCAGTCACGCCACAGGGCCACGAGGGTCAGGCTTTCAACCGTATGCCACCCCACTCCACCAAGAAACCTCAAACAGGTCTTATCTGACAGCCAATCCTTCTCTGTCCTCCCAACAAGTTCCCAGGGCTCTGCTTGCTCACCACCAAAGACGGGGAGCTCACTGCCTAGTCCACAGTGGGGCAGCTATGACCACCGGCAAGGTCTTGGTTCTACTCAGCCCAAATGCCTCTCCCAGTGCTTTCTCAAGAGCCCAAATCTGCTTTTGGTCACAATGAGCATTCTGTGAACCTCCATCATATCTCTGGAGCCAAAAGGAGACAGAGCTGACATTTATCATTTAATTTCTACATGCAGACCAAAGGGCAGGCCAAAAGTTGGTAGGCACAGTATCTCTTTAATCCCTGCACAACACGATATACATTTACAGAACAGAACACTGAGGTTCAGAAAGGCGAGGAGATTGCCCAAAGCTATATAGTTAAATGGCAGAGCCAGGAATTGATCAATTAAGTCTGCTGGGTTAAAATCTTGTGGAGACTCTGCTGCCCCTCAAGACTCCCCTGAGGAAAACGAGAGAACCGAGTCCCTGCTACTGGAGCTCTGGTAAGGTTTTCCCACTTCATTCACTCTTGGTTTCCAAGGAAACAGCCCCAAGGCCCAGGTAAGTCCCAGCTGCCCCAAGGTGCAACCCCATTTCTGCCTGCCTACACACACCTGCCATCTGAGGGCTTATTCATGAAGCTCCATTTGAGGCCAGTGGGGAAGCCAGCACCTCCACGGCCCCGCAAGCCCGACGTCTTGACCTCACCCAGGATCCAGTCAGGCCCCTTCAGCAGAATCTCCTTCGTTTTGTACCAGTCACCTCGACTCTGGGCACCTTTAAGCCTGGACAGGGTGGGGAAGGCAGTGAGGAGGAGGCCCTGCCTGGGGACCCACCAGCCTAAGGGCACCATCTCACCTCCAGTCATGGCGGCCATACAGGTTGGTGAAGATCCGGTCTTCATCCTTCAGTGAGCCAAAGGAGGTTTTCTTGGGCGCTGTCTGGGGACACAGAGCGTCAGTATGCCCAGCAGACCTCTGGGATTATGAGGGGCCAGGCCAGGAGCTACAGATTTTTGGGTCCCTTAATTAAGGAGGGCTGGACTGGGAGGAGGGCAGGGGCCAACGCTTCAGAACCTTTCACAACGTCATAAATACCATCACCACTTAGTAAGCACTTTCTGTTAGCAGGCACTAGGCTAAGCTTTTTATATCCAAGATCTCATTTCATTCTCATAACCCTGAGATAGGAATGATTTCCTCCAATTCACAGAAGAGGAAGCAAGACTCAGAGCAAAATGAGCTTACAAAAGGCACACAGCCTGAAGGAGCAGGTGGAATCTAAGCATGGGTCTGTCTGTGGCCAAAGCGCACACAGGATCCACAGCACAGACTACCACCCTGAGCCCAGCGTGATGTCATGTCCATTTATTTACTTGTCTGGCTCTGCTGGACCAAAACTTGATTTGGCCAAAGTCTTGCTTATATGACTAAACTCTGCTGGAGATATTTTCTGAAGGAAGAGGAATGATTCACTGGGGTTGGGACACAAAATGATGGCGGGAGACCAGCTCGGAATAAAACTGTTGAGGAGAAATGGCTCTGGAATCTCACGAGATACAGAGAGAACCCCAGCTGAGGGCTAAGGGGGCCTGGCTTCCAGACACCCACCCCCTTAAAAGCCAATACAGGGAGCAGAACGTTGAACGAGGAATGAGGAGGCGCACGGCCCTCTCCAAAGCTGTTTCTGCATCTGTAAAATGGGGCAATGACCCCTTCACGCGCTACAAGGTTGCAGCGAGGAAGGAATGAGACGAGGACGCTTTGCCACCTGCAAAATTTTCCGTTAGGTCGCGCATTGTTATTTAAGGGGAAGCCAAGGAGCCGGAGGGCTAGGGGCAGGAGAGAGTCAGCCTCCCGTTTGGGACCCGTTCCCTTCTACACTGGCAACCTTCCTATCAGAGGGGGAGATGAGAGGCTTCTCCAGAAGGCACTACGGACCCAGGGATGGCGCGCGCAGACGCGACAGCGAGACCCGGCCCGCGAGCGCCCCTGGTCCAAGCCAGGTCGGGCCTCACCGTGTCGCCGCTGAATCGCACAGACACCCGCGCGGGGAGCGACGCGCCGAGCAGCCGCCGTGCCGCCAGCATTGCGGGGCGGGGTGGGGGAGAGGCAAGCCGGTCACCTCCCACTGTCACCTTCACGGCTCTGAGGCTCAGGACCCGGCACGACCGAGACGCTAGGCGGCGCACAGGAAGAACGTCACACGCGCCCTGACGCCCGGGCGCGCCCCAACTTCCCCGCGCCGCTCCCGCCCCGCCCTTGGCCCCGCCTCCTCGAGGGAGCGCGGAGAGGCCGGAAGTGCTCTGTCTGGCGCTGAGGCTGCTGGGAGATGTAGTCCCGTGGTCCATCGGCCTGCCTTCTCCTGCCGCGGGGCTGGCATTTATTTACTGTCTTGCTCGCCGGCTCTGCTCTTTCGCATTTGCCTCCGGACTCTCAGCCTTTGAGCCCACTATGCAGCTGGACCCTCCTGCCTGCCTTGTACTGCTCTGGCCCTGTCCCAGCCCTGTCAGACTGTGAATTTACCCCCACCCACCGCGGGCACCCCTGAGCTCAGGGAAGCAGGGAGGCGGGGCAGGCAGGGGGTCTGCAGCAGAGTCTCCCAGAGGAGGGATGTCTAGAGTCCTAGGTTGGGGTGAGGCCAAGAGGGTGGAGATGGTCATCGGACGGCCCGTCCTCTCCCCAGTGCTGCTGCTCTCTCCGCACCGTCCCTCCCGCGGCGCGGGTCCGGAGAGTTTGGCATTTGGCGCTGCTGCTCAAGATCCTGGCGTGGTCCCCGCTGCCTTGGCAACCTGGCCCTGGCCTGGATGGAAGGACCCTGCCCCTCCCGCGCAGGGTCTTCTGGCCCAGGCCACGTCACCCCCCTTCTCCCCAGGACCTCTTCCGCTTGGGACTTTAGGGTGTTTCTGTCCCCAACACCCCCTCCACCCCCCACCCCCCCACCACCAGGCTCCTGTGACCTGAGATCTTCTGATCTTCGCCTTCCCCTGAAGTCTCCGAAGCTTGATTAACGTTTTAATCAATTTGTCAGTTCTCTGGAACGCTGTGGCTCTGAGTTCCAAGATAAGTATGTCTGTTTGAGTCTTCTCTCCCCAGCTCCTCAATTCTCTTATCCTGTGGTCATCCTTTTTAAAAAAAATTAAATTAACTTATTTTTTTATTTTGGCTGCACTGGGTCTTCCTTGCTGTACACAGGCTTCCTCTGGTTGCAGCAAGCAGGGCTGTTCTCTAGTTGAGGGCTCACTTTCCCTTGTGGTGGCTTCTCTTGTTTTGGAGCAGGGGCTCTAGGGCACTCGGGCTTCAGTAGTTGCTGCTCATGGGCGGCTTAGTTACCCCATGCATGTGGGATCTTCCTGGACCAGGGTCCCCTGCATTGGAAGGCGGATTCTGAGCCACTGGACTGCTGAGGAAGACCCATCCTTTCTTATCTTTCAAGAAATGTGCTATTTACAAAGTAATAGGCCCTTAATTTCTCATATATTTCCCACAGTAGCCCCGGATACTGTTAACTCCATTTTCTCCACGAAGAAAAGGGAGGGTCATGGTGGTTTCATCTCTTGTCCAGGGGCGTGAAGCTGCTGCGTGTAGAGCTGGAAACCGACCCAGGCCTTTCTTCCTTTGCAGAGCGCCCCAGACACAGCAGACACATAGAACAACTGGCACACACGTGACAGTCCCTGCAGGGTGTCAGTGGTGTTTCCAAAAGAAGAGGCAAGAGCCGGGGCACCTTGTCTGAGGGTTCCCAGAGGGGTGGGGCGGCCCCAGGGCCAGGGCCCATCAGTCCTGACTCCCAGCCCCAGGCCCCCTCTCCCGGGCAGGAAAAGAGATTGTCCAGTCAGGGCTGGGGATTACACAGCTAATCCGGGGCTCAGACCTGAGTCCATGGATCCCTCCCTCTGGGGTGGCAGAGGCGGGGCAGGATGGAGCCGGAGGGTGGATTCTCTCCTCATCCCTGCCTAACTGGGTCAGGGGAACACAGAGCCGTGGGGAGAAGGCAGCCCGGCGATGCTGCGGATGGGCGATGCTGGGCATGGGGTAAGAGCAACAGGCAGGGCCCCCAGATCATCCCGCGCCAGGCTCAGTGCCAAGCACTTGCCGTGTGTTATCTCCTTAATCCTCCCTCAACCCAGAGCCTAGGAACGACAAGCCCCTGTTTTCAGAAGAGGACGGAGAGTATTCGCCACGCAGAGTGGCCTGCCTAGGACAGCACAGCGGCCAGAATTCGGCCTGAGGTGTTCTGACCCTCAGTCCCAACCCATCCACAGCCCACGCTTGCCAGGCTCCACTGGGTGTCACCTCCTCCAGGAAGACCTCTCCTAAGGCAAACCCTGGCTCTCGGCTGTCTCATCCTATGCCACCGTCTCCCCTGCCGGCCCCCAGGCCAGAAGCTGGAAGGCATCCGGGATGCCTCGTTGTCCCCAGACCCACTGCATCCTGCCAGCCCTGCCTTCTGAGCACACCCCATTCCCATGCTTTCAGGCCCCGCCCCACAGCCATGACCCACCAGCTTTCATCTGGAATTTTACAAAGCCTCCTTGAGGTCTCCCAGCCTCACGTCTTTGCCCTGCAATCGCTTCTTCGCACCGTGGAACTAGCAGGACTGTTGTAAACCTGGAATCCGTCTTGCTCCTCCCCTGCCTGAGACCCGTCGTGGTTCCCTGTGTCCTCAAGAAGAAACCCAAGCCCCCTGGTGTGGCACTCAGAGCCCAACTCAGCTCGACTGGCTCTGCCCAGGCCAGCTGGCTTTGCACCTGGGACTCCATATTCCTCCGCTTCCTCCTCTGCCTCCTCCTCCCCAGAGGATCCCTTTGGATGTCACCTCCCAGGAAGCTTTTTTTCTACCACTTCACACAACTCTTGCACAACTACTGCCGTGGGACCAGCGTGACCACAGCTTGATCTGATCTTCCCTCTTCTCCAACCCCCAGGACAGAGCTTCTCCCAGTGGCGGCTTACTCAATATTGTAATCTAATTTTATATTTGGAAAGTGAGAAAACTAGATGCTTTTCCTTTGTTGGAAATTTAAGAAATACAAAATAGCAAAAAGAGAGTAGTAACAAAAGAAAGTTGTAACATGTTTTCAGGGGCTTCCCAGGTGGCACTAGTGGTAAAGAACTGGCCTTCCTGGTCTGGAAGATCCCCTGGAGGAGGGCATGGCAACCCACTCTAGTATTCATGCCTGGAGAATCTCATGGACAGAGGAGCCTGGTGGGCTATGGCCTGTAGAGCCGCCAAGACTCAGACACGATTGAAGCGACTTAGCATGCATGCCACATGTGTTCACTGCCCTGACTTAGTCCCTATTAGTATTTTTGTTATTTTGGTTGTGCTGTGTAGCATGAAGAATCTTAATTGCCCCACCAGAGATCAAACCTGTACCCACTGCAGTGGAAGTGTGGAGTCTTTACCTCTGGACCACCAGGGAAATCCCCCCATTATTATTTTTGCTTCTTTCCACTGTTTTCTAAATGGTTAAAAAACATTTCACAGTAGCATATGAATATGTGCTAAGTCGCTTCAGTCATGTCCAACTCTGACCCCATGGACTATAGCCTACCAGGCTCCTCTGTCTGTGGGGTTCTCCAGGCAAGAATACTGGAGTGGGTTTCCATGCCCTCCTCCAGGGAATCTTCCCAGCATATGAATATACTGATCCTTAAAAATTTAGACTTTAAAAGAAAAAACTAAAGTGCCTCTACCTCAGAGCCAAATACTGTCTAATCCAATATTATCTTAAATCCTTAAAAAAAAAAAAAACTTTGTTTGTACATTACTTTCCTGCAGAAAAATGAGTGTTTAGTGCTTTTTATTTGTAGAAACAGTGTCTAACTATAAAATGATCTTTCACCCTGCTTTTTCAATCAAAACTGGGTTTGAGAGTAGTCCATTTTACAAATAGATTTAGAAACCTAATTATCTACAGGTTACACCAGAGCATCAAGGTTAAAGACCTGGATTCAAAATCCTGCTTTCCACCACTTACTTCCTGTGTAATTTTATGACCCATGCCTCTATTGGGAAATCAGGATCGCATGCATCCTAAAAGAGCACTGTTAGGGTTGGGGAAAGTAAGTGAGCAGTGCCTGACACAACACCTAAAGAATGTTCGGCTAAAGGCACTGGATTAGATTAATTCAGAAAATCCACTTCTTTATATTATTGAGTCTTCCCATCCAGCCATGTGATATGATCTCATTTTTTTCAGATCTACTAGGTCCTTCACTAAGCATTTAGAATTTTTAAAAATTCTACACATTTTAAAATATAGGAATTTTATGGGATGTTTTTGTGATCTCTGTTCTGATAACATTTTCTAATTGACTGTTGTTTGTGAATGTCATGTCGCTTCCGTTGTGTTCAGCTCTTTGTGCCCCCATGTACTGTAGCCTGCCAGGCTCCTCTGTCCATGGGATTTTTCAGTCAAGAATCCTGGAATGGGTAGCCATGCTCTCCTCCAGGGGATCTTCCTGATCCAGGGATTGAACTGATGTCTCCTGTGTCTTCTGTATCACAGGCAGATTCTTTACCATTGAGCTGTGGATGCTTGTGTTTAGTACACCATTATTTCGCCTTAGTTGATTTTACATCTGGAACCCTTAATGGAATTCCCCATAAGAAAGTTTGTCCATTGAAGCTTTTCTATTTTCTGTGCTGATGATTGTATTGCTGAGAAATGATGAGTCTAGCATATTCCTTTCTAATGTCAGGTTCTAGTTTCTTTTCTTATTTCATCAACTAAGAGCTTCAGAATAAGACTGAATAGTATAGTAGGCTACCTGATGCGAAGAGTCAACTCACTGGAAAAGACCCTGATGCTGGGAAAGATTGAGGACAGGAGGAGAAGGGGATGACAGAGGATGAGATGGTTGGATGGCATCTCCGACTCAACGGACATTTGTTTGAACAAGCTCAGGGAGATAGTGAAGGACAGGGAAGCCTGATGTGCTGCAGTCCATTGGGATCGCTAAGAGTCAGACACAACTTTGCTACTGAACAACAACAGAGCTTCCTTATATGGGGTGTAACTTTAATGGGAGCGGTAAAGGCTTAATATTGAAATCCCCAATTCCATTTGTTAGAATTTTTGTTTCTCCTTTTCGCTTCATGTGCCTTTAGATGTCCTTAGACCAGCACATTTTAACTGGCAGCTCGGAAACAGAATTCCTGCTGTAAGTGTCTGTTTCCCTACTAATTAGTAATAACTACTCGTGAAAATGAAAGCAGAATGACTGCAGGAAAGAACCACCGACGCAGGTGCAAAAGGAGATGGAATTCTAAGCAATAACACCTAAAAACCTTTCTAGATAAAGTTGGAGTCTGGAAATATTCACAAGAGCATCAATCCTAGTCTTTTCTCCAACATCCTTTATTTCCTTTTTCTGTCACAGATCTAGATGCTTCCCTGATGGCTCAGTGGTAAAGACCCCACCTTCGATGCAGAAAATGCAGGTCAGGAAGATCCCCTGGAGGAGGAAATGGCAACCCACTCCAGTAATTCTTGTCTGGGAAATCCCATGGACAGAGGAACCTGCTATAATCCATGGGGTTGGATAGGACTTAGCGACTAAACAATCAATAGCGATAATCAGATCATCTTCTTCCCTAGTCAGTCAGAGGTGTGACCTTGAACCTCCCAATAACTTATTTCTAAACTGTGGGGTTCGGAGGAGGGTGGATCTGGGCAATAACATTAGGATTGCCCTACCAGATCTGGGCGTGGTTTTATTCGTTGCCCCAGGGCACCTTGGAAATGGATTTCTCCTCCAGTTGGGCAGGATTGTAAATATCCTGAAGACTTTGGCCCATTTATTATTTTACAACAAGCATGTGGGTGTGGTCAAAAGGAAAAAAAGCTAAGTATGATGTCAAGACAGCCTGTTAGTATGAAGTTTGCTGAGGCTTTTGATAGAGACCTTGATTGTATTAAGGCTCAGTTTCACTGAATGCTTCTGCATCTGAGATGATCATATTGTGTTTCTTCTTTCTTCTTAATTACATCAATCTTTTCCCTAATCTACTGAGTTACTTTTTACCTAAAGTGGTGGCAGAGTGAAGTCACTAAGAGAACAGTTTGGATCTTGGGTTCTATCACCTACCAGCTGCCTGGCATCTGACAAGTTTCTTGACCTCTCTGTGCTTCATGACTAGTCACAGTGGTGACCTGTTTTAATCTCCGTGAAGTCCTTAGGACAGGGCCCTGATCATTATAAGCGCTCTGTGTATGCTGTTCTCGTTTTTTATTATTCCAGGGACAAGGCTTTCGGTCATGCTGTCACATTTTTTCACTGGATTGACAGCTGTGGTGTGCCCCTTTCCCTCTTTGCCTATACATTGCAGGAGTTTTCTCAGGGTTCAGTTCAGTTCAGTCGCTCAGTCGTGTCCGACTCTCCGCGACCCCATGAACCACAGCATGCCAGGCCTCCCTGTCCATCACCAACTCCCGGAGTTCATTCAAACTCATGTCCATCGAGTCGGTGATGCCATCCAGCCATCTCATTCTCTGTCATCCCCGTCTCCTCCCACCCCCAATCCCTCCCAGCATCAGACTCTTTTCCAGTGAGTCAACTCGTCGCATGAGATGGCCAAAGTATTGGAGTTTCAGCTTTAGCATCAGTCCTTCCAATGAACACCCAGGACTGATCTCCTTTAAAAGTCATCATCTCCTGAAGCATCACTAGGACGCACCATAAGGCCATCTGGAGCTGGGCCTCTGCTTGGGGGTGATCTGACCACTGTTTCCATTTCTTTTATGGCCATTTGTTTATTTCCTTGAGCCAGTTATGTATTTTAAAGAATGTTTTCTTCATGGACTGTCCCTTTTTCTAATATAAAATATTTCTCTGCTTTTAATGATTTTGCCTTGAGGTCTAGGGTCTCTGATACTACTATTGCTATCTAAGCTTTCTTTTCATTAGTATGTGGGGTTTTTCTTTTCTTTCTTTCTTTTTTTGGCTGTGCCATTTGGCAGAAGGGATCTTAGTTCCCCGACCATCAATAGAACCTGTTAGCCCTGCATTGGGAATACAGTCTTAGCCACTGGAACACCAGGGAAATCCCTGGGATTTTTTTCATTTTATTTTCCATTTTTCTCTTGTTTAGGGATGACTTTAAAAACAACCCATAATTAGATTTTCATTTTGTTTTACTTTAACCCAATGTCACTGTCTTTTAAAAAGAGTCTGGCCTATTTACATTTATTGGTATTTCCACTGGAACATATATCTGCCATATTATTTTATGTTTTCTACTTAGCATTCTTTCTCTTGATTTCTTTTTCATCTGTTTTCTGAAATTCTATTGAATTAATTGAGTTTTCTTTGGGCTATTCCCTTCTTCCCCAGTACTGGTTTCAAAGTTATACATTTTAATTCTATTTTTAGTGGTTTCCCTTACATTTTTAACACTCAGATGGAAATTTCCTTTTCCAGCAAAAGCTAATCTATACATCTATCCTCCTGCTGAATTGAAACAAAAACAGGTGGTACTGCGTCTCTCTGTACTTACTTCTATCACAAATTCTGCATTCCAGTTTTCTGGATTGGCCCTGTTTATGACTTGGCAGGGAGGGCATTTCTGGCACCATGCTTCATGCTCTTGGTGGAGACCTGGCCTCCATCACTGAAGGCTCTCAGTCTTGTTCACCAGCACTGGTTACAGACGGAAGACTTGGCCCCAAGCCCTGTGCGTTCAGCTTGGCTCTGTTCCCACTTCCTGGCTAAGTCACAAGGTTTCAGCTCCCACTCCAGGCCGGGGGTTTCTTCCTATTTCTTTCCTTCAAAGAGAGCCTTATTTCGAGTCTACACAGAATTCCCTTGTTCACTTTTGTGTGATTGGAATGTCATTACTAACACTTTTATTTCCTTCTCTGTTTCTTTGAGAGGGAAAGGGTGAATCTTAGGTTCTTCTCTAATATCTTCAACTGGATATCTCCCTATTTTTTCCCCACTAATTTAAACTTGAGAAAGTAAAGTCAATCAGCCTTCACTGGGGAGGAACACACAGGACAAGGGAAGTGCAAACAGCGTAATTGACGGCTCATGTGACCCAGCCTCCCTCCCTGCTCTCCAGGGCAGAGTGCCCGAACATGCCCCGCAGACCCTCTGGTCCTGGCGTGAGAACCTGTCAGCCGGCCAGTGTCTCAGGGTCCCTCTCTGGCTAATGCTGATCCTGAAGCCCTGGGCACCATCTGCAGCCTCCATCAGGGAGCACCTGTGAAGTCTCAGTCCCAGGGATCAATGCAGTCCCCTCAGTTCACCCACCCTGACACCTCCTTGGCAGCAGAAGCATACTCAACACCCGGCAGATCAGGCCGAGGTGTCTGCGGGGTCTCCGTGTCAGCCCCTTTCCCGTCTTTAAGTTGCCCCTTGGCGTTCTGCCTACACCCCCTTTGTCCCTTAACACGAAAGCTCTAGGTTCCTTTTTGCCCCATGTTGCCCTTGACTGCTATTTGGGATGACAGACACCAGGAAGAGCTTACACACCCCTTGACTAATCCCAAGCCGTTAGAAATACGAGACTCAAGTTTCAGTCTTTAGAAATGCCAGGACCTACCTTATAAATCAGCAAAAAGCAAAACCTGTTGAGTGTTTATTAGAAACAGACTGAGCCGTTCATCTTCTGTTACATGTTCTTCCTCCCATGACCACTTTGCACCTTCCAAAGACAATTTCCTCCCAATATACAGAACTCAGAGCCACGAAGGACACATGGTCAGGGGCGCCGCGGCTGCAACGGTCATGACGCCATAGCCAGTATTTATGGCTTCCTTCCTCCTTCCCGAATCCCCCATTCCCTCTGCCTCCAGCCAGTACTGCAGCTGCTCAGGAGACTTTATCAGGTGGGATGACTTAATATCATAAAGATGTCACATCTTTCCAAGTTAATCTACAAGCTCATTGCAATTCCAATCAAAATCCGATCAAGGCTTTCCATGGAGCTGGGAAAACTGATTCCAAAATGGATATAGGGTCTTCCCTGGTGGTCCAGGGGCTACGACTCCGTGTTTCCAATGCAGGGGCCCAGGTTTGCAGGCTGCAACTAAAGATCCAGCACATCCAAATAAATAAATAAATATTGTTTTAAATAAATAAAATGGATATAGAAGAACAAAGGGCCCAGGATGGCCAACCTCATCTTGAAGATGAACAAAAGAATTGAGGGGAGATCTGCCAGACAGTAAGACTAATTATAAAGCTGGAGTGATCAAGACAAGGAGACCAGGCTCCTGATGTGCTTCTTTATCATTTTCTAGAAGTTCTGCCATTTTTATTTCTATTCCTTTTTTTGAAATTTTACTTATAGAATAAAGTTATTTCTATTTATTTTTGGCTGTGATGGGTCTTCATTGCAGTGTGAAGACTTCTCATTGAAGTGGCTTCTCTTACTGCGGCTCTAGGGTGTGGGTTCAGTAGTTGTGGCTCCCAGGCTGTGGGATTTTCTCCCAGCTCCTGTGGCATGTAGGATCTTTCCAGCTCAGGGATCAAACCCATGTCTCCTGCATTGATAGGAGGATTCTTTACCACTGAGCCACCAGGAAAGCCCTTGATTTCTTTTTTGACATGTCAGTTTAAGAGAGATTTATAAATATACTTATAAATATAAATATTATATCTATAAACATTAGGGTCTTTGTGTTTCTTGATTTTTGTTTTTTTTTTTTCATTTTATCACTTATAATGAGATACTGTTGTCTGTACTGTTTCTTTCGCTCCCTCTGGAATGTTGTAAAACTTTCTCTGAGCCATGATATATAGTTATTGAGGTAAATGTCCCAAGAACAATTGAAAGGACGGTGCCTTCTCCGTTTCTTTATTGCAGAATTTGACATTTGTTGTTTCCAGATGTCTCAGTCTCTATCTTCCCATCAGCTTTCTCTTTATGAAAGTCAGGGTATGTTATTTGGTGCATAGAAGCTCATAACTATAAACACTTCAGATGTTTCCTGCCAACATGAGAGATGGAGTGTGTGTTTGCTTTTTTATGCTTTTTGTGGCTTTGAGGGGATTCTGAAAGATTTGTAGGAACACCATCTGCAACATTATAAACCACTGGGCCTCCTTCCCCCGTCAGATGTTCCAAATTTAATAGAGAGTCTCCTTTATCATCTCTCTAATAACTGATAATAGTAGCTATCCTCGTACAAGAGAAATCCTGAGTTGTTTTTTTTTTTTTTGGCTGCACCGCACAGCATGCAGTATCTTAGTTATCTGCCCATGCTGAACCCATGCTCCTGCAGTGGAAGCTTGGGATCTTAACCACTGGACTACCAGGAAAGCCCCTGAGAAATCCTGAGTCTTGATCTAGTCAAGTTCATTCATTGGAGGGCCTCACTTAAGGAATTCACCCCCAGTCCAAGGTCACAAAGAAAAATCTTAAATTGTTTTTTGTTGGTATTTTATGTTTCTTCTTCACACATAAGTGAGCCCTATGGCAGCGTTTTTGAACCTCGATACTATGGACATCTGAGGCTGTACGATTTTTTGTTGTGGGTGACTTTCCTGTACATTATAAGATGTTTGGCAGCATCCCTAAGTGCCAGAAACACACCATAAGTTGTGGCAACAAAAATATCTCCACACAATCAAAAAGCCCCACTCATTAGCTGATGGCTGTTTGGGTTGTTTCCAGTCCTTGGCTATGATAAGTAAAGCCTCTATGAACACTCACAGGTCTTTGGTGGACACATCATTCTATTTCTCTTGGTTAAATACATCAGAGTTGAATTGTGGGATAAAAACATATCTCTAGACATGGCCAAACATAATCTGGGGGACAAAATCATCCCCAATTAAGAACCACTGATCTATCTGGAGTTTATTGTTGTAAATGGCATGAGGTAAGAAGCCACTCATTTTTCTCAATACAGTGCATCAGTTTTACTAAGCAACTCTTCAGAAATTTGTGAGCTACTACTATTACACATCAGGTTCCTGTATATGCAGAGATCTTAAGCAAGATCCAACCAGTCCATCCTAAAGGAACTCAGTCCTGAATATTCATTGGAAGGACTGATGCTGAAGCTGAAGCTCCGATGCTTTGGCCCCCTGATGAGAAGAGCCAGCTCCGGGCGTTGGTGATGGACAGGGAGGCCTGGTGTGCTGCAGTCCATGGAGTTTCAAAGAGTCAGACACGACTGAGCGACTGAACTGAACTGAACTGAAAGTTGAAAAATATGCATAAAAATAGAAAAGATAAAAGCATGGAAAAATGAGAAAAATAGGGTATTAGTTGAGGAAATCTAGAGAGGGAGAGAGACAAGGAAAAAAATAGTAGGGGGCAGATTATCAGATGAATGGGCTTCCCTTGTGGCTCAGCTGGTAAGGAATCTGCCTGCAGTGTGGAAGACCTGGGTTGGGAAGATCCCCTGGAGAAGGAAAACACTACTCACTCCAGTATTCTGGCCTGGAGAATTCTGTGGACTGTATAGTCCATGAGGTCGCAAAGAGTTTGACATGACTGAGCAACTTTCACTTATCCGATGAATAATACATATTCTCAGGCCTGAAGTAGATGAGCTGTCATGTTGAAAAGCCTCATAAGGACCCCTCACATTGAATGAAAAGGACCCAAGACTGAAACACGAGCCAACCATGAGATTCCAGGGCCCTCAGAAGGCAAGTGCAACCTTGTGAACAGAGAAGAACACCGCATACAAGGCACAAAGAATTTGAAAGCGCATCTTATCTTGTGGTGATGACAAAACACATGCTTTGACACTTAGCATCTCCGTGCCCTCCCATGAAGATGGGCAGGTCCTTGCTGTTGCCTCAGTGGAAACAGAGGAAGCCACATGGTGGGGCTTCCAGGGCTAAGTTCAAAAAGGTCCCACAGCTTTGTGGCGTCTCTGGAGACACTCACTTCAGTCATTGTGTAAAACGTCCAGCTGCCCTGAGGCCGCCACAGAGAGAGCAGAGCTGGAGAGAGAGGGAGGGAAAGGAGGGAGCAGGGATGAAGACACACCTGCTCCCACTGCCCAGCCCTGGAGAGACACCCTTCACTTTCGCTGCGTCCAGATACAAAGGGGCTCTGAGCCCTGGAAGAGGAAATGAGTTTGGAATATCTAGTCAGTCTCTGACTGACTAGATATAAAACGCCAGTTCAGTTCAGCTGCTCAGTCGTGTCCACCTCTTTGCGACCCCATGAACTGCAGCACTCCAGCCTCCCTGTCCATCACCAACTCCCGGAGTTTACCCAAACTCATGTCTATTGAGTCAGTGATGTCATCCAGCCATCCCATCCTCTGTCATCCCCTTCTCCTCCCGCCTTCAATCTTTCCCATCATCAGGGTCTTTTCCAATGACTCATTTCTTTGCATCAGGTGGCCAAAGTGTTGGAGTTTCAGCTTCAACATCAGTCCTTTCAATGAATATTCAGGTCTGACTTCCTTTAGGATGGACTGGTTGGATCTCCTTGCAGTCCAAGGGACTCTTAAGAGTCTTCTTTTTTTCAACTTAATTTTCTGAAATTTCTCATTTCTGTTATCATATTTTAGGTTTTATTTTTTAAAGTACTTTCAGTTTTGAGGACTTTTTTGTTTGTTTCGTTTTGGTCACACCATGTGGCTTGCGCATCTCCTGACCAGGGATTGAACCCACACTCCCTGCAATGAAAGCTGATCCAGTTTTAACCACTGGACCTCCAGAGACGTCCAGTGAACGTTCTTTTTTAAGAGCCTCACTTTATCTTCTGGGTCCCTTGGACTACAAGGAGATCCAACCAGTCCATCCTAAAGGAAACCAACCCTGAATATTCATTGGAAGGACTCATGCGGAAGCTGGAGCTTCAATACTTTGGGCACTTGATGCAAAGAGCTGACTCACTGGAAATACCCTGATGCTGGGAAAGATTGAAGGCAGGAAGAGAAGAGGGCGACAGATGACAAGATGGTTGGACGGCATCACGGACTCAGTGGACGTGAGCTTGAGCAAACTGGGAGACAGTGAAGGACAGGGAAGCCTGGAGTGCTGCAGTCCATGGGGTCAGAAAGAGTCTGAAAACACAGCCACTGAATACCACCAGCACCACCAATCTTCTGAGTTAACAACTTTTCTTATCTCCCGAAGATGATCATTAAAGTTTATTTTTAACTAAAGTTTTCTCCAGCACAGTCTGTCTTCTGAGTTCCTTCCTCCCTCCTGTTCATCGTTCTCTTTTTTATGCCAGAGATTTCTCTCCAACATCTGGTCATTGTTTGTTGTCTGCTGATCTGCAGTGTCAGGAATGAGCAGGAAGTTTGGCAGAGTTCAGGAGTCTGAGCAAACTCCGGGAGATCGTGAAGGACAGGGAAGCAGGTCTGCCTCCTGCAGTCCATGGAGTCACAGAGTCACGACGAGCAACAGCAGCCAGGTGACAGAGGGGACTGTGATCTGCAAGGCCGGACTGCGGCCATCGGCTCAGTTTCCATTTCTCGCAGATGCCCCCTCGGCTCTCCCGCCCCAAGGGGCCTGTCTACACATGCGGGCTGGAGCCGCGCGGTGATGCGGGCGGAGCTTGGAGAGGCTGCCAGCCTCGCCCACTGCCGGTAGCCAAGCGCAGGAGGCCCACCCAGATCTCCGCCAGGCCTGAATTCCTGATCAAGAGTGATGCCACCAAGTTTGCGCTGCTGCACTAGGTGCCTCGAAACCCACCGGGACCGAGTCAATTGGGGAAGGAGAAAGCCGCGGACCTTCTAGAGGTCAGCGCCTCCGATTGTTCGATTGTTCTGAGCTTTTTTCCTGCAGCAGGGTGATCCCACCAGCAATCCTAAGGTCCTCCCTTAACCCTTTATGCCAACAGCCTCAACGCCAACCATCCCCTCCACCCCCTCGATCTTGCCCACCCCCAACCCCCAGTCTTGCCCACTCCAAGGTCCTGATCGCTGGCCTCTGCCCCAGACTCTGGATGCTGACCTTGGCCTTCTCTCTTTTCCTGGCAAAGTGGGCAGTGAGAGGTGCCACTCAAAGTTCTTCCTTGGGGAGAGCATCCTTCTCCAGAGTCCTTCAGGGCGGCCCACCTGGGCTAGAAGCCCAGCTCTTTGTTAGCCTCCAGGGCCCTCCAGGCTGAATAGGGCGGGTACAGGCATGTTGGCAACGGGAATCACCAACTCCTGCGTCTTCCCGGGTCCCTCAGTAGCCATGTGCAAAGGAAGCAGTGCCCTTTGGCACACCATCTCTGTCTTGCTGTTCTCAGGGCCAAGTCAGTCAGACTGATCCTCTGGTGATACTCTGGTTCAGTCTCCTCCAGGGCCCAGAAATGAGCCAAACAACTGTTCCTGGAAAGAGACTGTGTGGGCTCCTGCTTTCTCTCAATAGGATTTCTCCACTCGAGGAGGAAAATGCCAGAGGAAAAGGCTTCCAGTTGCTGTGGCTGGGTCACCTCTTTGCAGAGGAGACTGAAAACGCAACAGACAATGGCCAGACTATATATGGAAGTAAAATCTGACCCACGGCCTGCAGTAACCTGCCTGAAAACCAACTTCTTATTTACAATAACCAGACAGGAAGCCAGCCCACAATAGGTCAGACTTCTAGGAAGCCTGATGACTATCTCTAGGCCGATTTAGGATAACCCTTGTAATAATTGTCCCAATAAGTGACTGCTCCCTTCATTTTCATCCCCTCTTCCAACTTAGGGGGCTTCCCTCATAGCTCAGTGGGTAAAGAATCTGTGTGCAGTGTAGGAGACCTGGGTTCGATCCCTGGGTTGGGAAGATCCCCTGGAGAAGGAAGTGGCAACCCACTCCAGTATTCCTGCCTGGAGAATCCCATGGACAGAGGAGCCTGGTGGGCTACAGTCCATGGGGTCGCAAGAGTTGGGGACATGACTTAACCATCACCTTCCAACTTAGGACCAACCAGAGGAAGGCTAAGCTGCTCCCCTAAGCGGTGACATAGGTTGTCCCACTTCCAGTCAGCCTGCCCAGAGCGCCCCAGGCCTACAGCCTCCATTCAAGGCACACTTGAAGTCTCTGCTTTTCAACCCCATAAGCTTTCCCACTCCGCTGCCTGCCTTTGAGGTGGCTGTGGCCAATCAGGTGGCTGTGGCCGACCCTCACCGGAGCACTCCCTGCCCAGAGGACACACAGTGCTTGTTCTCATTTGCTGGTCTTCACTTTCCCAGAGGGCTGCTAGAACCAACTAGGAGGAAAGTGGGGTTTCCGAAAGAGAGATGACAGAGGTGCCGCGGTCAGGAGATGCTGGAGCACCGATGGTCTCCATCCGTCCACGGCGGCAGTAGACTAGGTTTGCAAGTGCAGTGAGCTCCCGGGCAGAGGGAGCAGCCCAGCCCAGCTCTGAAACCATCCTTTGCTCTCTCCAGGGGCCAAACTCACCCGGCCAGGGTCGCCAAGCCTGGGCCTGTCCCCAAGAGAGTCTGTCCCACTTTGGCCCTGCAGCCAAATGTCCATGTGAAGGAGAGGACTATGCCCTTTAATGGCTCTGATCAGCTTGATGTCTTCCTCCCAAACACCCCCAGATAGACATTTTCTCAGACATTTCCCCATCACTGACAGCTCTCAGGGTCTGCTCCGAGACAGCCAGAGGGACCTAGTCCTGGGCAGTGGAGAATACCCCAGGGTCACAGCCCTCTCTCCTCCCCGATCACCTTCAGAGGCAAGACAAAAGTGGGAGGTGACTAGATTCCCTTAGCCTGAGCTGAGAGTAACGGTTAGATCTGACAGGTTGGGTCAAGTTATGCCGCAGTAACAGGCAACTCGAAAATGCCAGTAGTGGGACTTGCCTGGTGGTCCAGTGGTTAAGCATCCACCTTACAATGCAGGGGACATGGGTTCGATCCCTGGTCAGAGAACTAGGATCCTACAAGTCTCAGAGCAACTGAGCCCATGCCCTTTAACCAGAGAGAAGCCTGCACGCTCCAACTAAAACCCGATGCAGTCATAAATTTAAAAAATTAAAAAAGAAAATGCCAGTAGTGTAAAACCACAAGGTCTCTGCTCAGCCACTCCACATGCCTTGCACTATGCTGTCCTTGGAAGTGAATCACCCACTCTACCCACAGTCCAGCATCAGAACCTGTTATCTGGCCCCTCCCAACTGCAGAGGGGACAGGGAAGTTTGATTTTCCCGCGTTATGGATGTACAATAGAAAAAGTCTTGCAAAGAGGGCTTCACTCTGTTGGCCCAGCCTCCTATACTCCATAGAAGCCTAATCCTGGCCTCCCTGCTCTTTTTCACAGCAATAAAACCCATGGTGCACCAGCAAGATCCATTGAGTGCGCCCCTAGCGTGCTTAGCCAGTCTTCTGTTGATGGCCACCTGAGCTGTTTTCAACCTGTGTGTGATCACAAGCAATAAAATGAATAACCTTGCTAGTGCCTCTGTTCACACATCAATAAGTTACTTAAACTTTCTGTGATTCAGTTTCTCATCCATAAACAGGGATAAGCGTACCTACTCAAGGGTGGTAAGAATTAAAGAAAATCATATATACTGAAGCATTTAGTATGATGCCTGGCATCCAAGGGACTTGATAAGCTTTAGCAATTATTATCATTATTTGCAAGGGCAGCTATCAAGGGTTGGGGGATGAATGCTTCTTCGGTTTTGATCCACACTCCTGGAACCCAAAGTCCCCCACTGGCAATGTCTGGTCCAGCCTCTAGTCAGTTTCCCCAGCCACCCAACCAAAGGCACGGCTCTCAGCTGTTCTGTGCTCCCAGGCCTCTCCGAGGGTGTTCAGGCTTTCAGTCCTGATGCTGGAGCCATGCCTGCTCTGGCACCACGAATGGCCCCTAAGTAGGACCTCTGGGTGTGGGATGGGTGCATCCAGGTTATTTCTCTGCCAACCCATCACCCCTGCAGCATGCAGGCAGGACACCTTAGTCACCACAGATGCCTCCCCCTGGGCCCTCAAGTGACATTTCCTGGGTGTCTCAACCTATCATGAGTTCTCTCATAAGAAACAAGAGAATCTGGGACTTCCCTGGTGGTCCAGTGCTTAAGAATCCACCTTCCGAAACAGGCAATGTGGGTTCCATCCTGGCCTGGGAACTAAGAACCCACCTGCCGCAGGGCAGCTGAGCCCACACACTGCACATTGAGAAAACCGTGCGCCACAGGGAAGACCTGGCACAGGCAAGATTTTTTTTTTTTAATTAATTTTAAAAATTACTTTAAAAAAGAAAGAAGAGGTAGACTTCTTGAGAGGTCAGATTTTCTACTTTGAGCAGGAAGCTCAGTCTTCTCCTCCAGGCTGAACTATAGGGGGCTGCCCATGGCCCCTTCCCTCCAGCCATTTCTGGGAGCTCTGAGAGCCCCAAGCTATTTGCACCCCAATGCCTCCCCACTGTGGACACCCTAGAGCCAGCTCACCCAGGCTGGGCTGTTCTCTCTGCCCAGCTAACAAGGATGGGAAGAGAAGGCAGCAGGCAAGGCACCTGGATCACTGTGCTGCTCCTATGCCGGAATGCACAGGGAAGCAAGGAGAGCCCCACCTGAGCACAGGTGACTGACCCTCCCACCGCCCCAGTGGGGGCTGCTTTGAGCCACTCAGCTCCTCTCCACGCCCCTCCTCTTGGCCAAGGGCCCCTAAGTTCCTGCTGCCCTGCACAGGGGCCCTCTGGCAGGTGGCTAGCTGACACCAGAAAGCATGTTTATTTAAGTGAAGCTGTCTCTCTAGACTGTGTGGATGTCCAGGGCAGGGACCATAGTTAATTTCTCTTCCTGTTTTTTTTTTTCCTTTCCCCTCTTTGTTTCTGGAGTTCAGTAAACACAGACCAGCCCAAGAGCTTCAGGAAGACACCGATTATGTTTTGAAAGCGAAAGTGTTAGTCGCTCAGTGCAACCGACTCTTTGCGATCCCAGGGACTGTAGCTCACCAGCCTCCTCTGTCCATAGAATTCTCCAGGCAAGAATACTGGAGTGGGTTGCCATTCCCTCCTTCAGGGGATCATCCTGACTCAGGGATCAAACCTGGGTCTCCTGCATATGAGGCAGATTCTTTCCTGTTTGAGCCAATAGGGAAGCCTGATTGTGTTTTAGGATCCAAGTATCCCAGCCAGCTGCCCCGGCCCTCCCCAAGCCTGAGAGCCCGAGAGGATCAGGGAGGCCCCTGCCCAGAAAACTCAAGGCTCACTGCTTCTCTCTTGGAAGTTTTATTGGTCCTGGGGAAAGGAAAGCGGGCAGCCCCCTGCCTCAAGCGGAGAGTGCCGCCAGCCCTCACTGTTTCCCGTTGCCATTGATGGGCCGGTTCACGTGATCGGGGGAGGTCAGGAAGGCCTTGAGCTTAGGCCGGGAGTTGAGGCGGGCCACGTAGGCCGAGAGCAGGGGGAAGGAGTCCAGGCAGCTGGGGGCCAGGACCTGGTGAATCCGAAGCAGGTCCAGCAGGTTGTAGTCCGCAAAGGAGATCTGCAGGGCAGAGCAGGGTGGGACTCAGAGGGTGTGTTCAGATTCGCTGAACCCATGACTCCCGTGCTGTCTCTGCACGGGTGTGTCATCTGGACAGAGCGGGCTGCGGAAGGGGCGGGACAGGGCCAGCTCACCTGGTCGCCCACAATGAAGGCCTGGCCACCCTTGTTCTGGGACAGCAGGGTCTCGAAAGGCTTCAGGTGCTGGGGCAGCGCCTTCACATAGTCCTCCTTGCCCGCCTCCTGCCAGAAAGAGGCCACTGCGTATCATCCTCCTGGCCCTGTCCTGCTGCCCACCCCATCCCCATCCCCCGCCCCTGGGGAGGAGTGGATCACCACCGCCCAGCCGCGGGCTCCTCTCCTCACTCCCCACCCCAGGCTATTGCCACATCCTGTTCATTTCAGAGGCTGAGTCTTCTCTAGTCCACTCTTGTCAAGATCACTCCCTAGACTTGCAAAAGCCTCACAGGATCTTTCCAGATCGCACAGACACTGCCCTGCTTAGACTTCCCAAAGAGCATCTCCAAGCCAGCTGGCCGAGGCCTTCAGGTGCGGGCCTGCTGTCCCTCCAGCTCCATCCATCTCCTGACACTCCTTCGCACACACACAGAGGCACACCCTGCCTCTGCTAAACTGCTCCCAAGTGCCCAGATGTGCCCTGCGCCTGCACACTTCGTGCATCTGAAAGTACCAGCATCCCTTCCAGAAGCTCCTCCTTCTGCACCTGCTCCAGGAAGCCCTCCTGACCTCCCCGGGCTGAGGATCAGGGAACCACCTCTGGCTGGTCGTCTCCTGTCCTAGCGGCATTCTGCTGTGGCCTGCGACCTGACCAGTCCCTCCCCCAGGCAGGGAGGCAGAGGGCAGAGTCTACAATGGCTCTTGATTCCCACCACCCCCTCCCCAGAACCAGAATCAGCCCCAGGACAGGGATCAGCCAGAGCCACAAGAGGCGGGCGGTGTAGGGTGGGAAGGAAACCAGTCCCTTTCTTTGTCCGCAGCGGCCATCCCCGCGCCCACGCTTACATAGTTGGTGTAAATGAGGGAGCCGTATTTGCAGCGGAGGTCCTCCACGCCATCATTCACCATGTCCACCAGGGCCGCCTCCCGCTGGTCCTTCCCATACAGCCCTGGGGTGGCGGGAGAGCAGAGGGTGTGAGTGGGAGCCTGAAAGCCACGGCAGTATAACTCCCCGCAGCCAGGCCACGTGGCTGCCGGTGTGCCTTGGCCAAGCAGGAGGGAGGGGGATGCGCAGGAAGAAAGGGGCTGAGTCCGTGCCCGGAATTCAGGGGCAGGTGGCCCCGCTATAGGGCAGGGATCTTCCCAACCCAGGGATCGAACCCAGGTCTCCATCACTGCAGGTGGATTCTTTACCTGCTGAGCCACAAGGGAAGCCCAAAAATACTAGAGTGGGTAGCCTATCCCTTCTCCAGGGGATCCTCCCGACCCAGGAATCGAACCCGGGTCTCCTGCGTTGCAGGTGAATTCTTTACCAACTGAGCTACTAGGGAAGCCCTAGATAACCTCTGCAGGCCTCCATTCCACAGGGTGGCTGAGTGATTTGATTGACACGGAGGAGACTCAGCAGGTGCTCAGGAAGGCTGGCTGATGCCCGCCGGCCCGGCCTGGGCTGAGCCACCTGCAGGGCCACGACTCACCGAGGGTGCGGCCCAGGTGTCGCAGGATGGCATTGGACTGGTACAGCGTGAGGTCTCCGTCCTGGAACTTGGGGAGCTGCCCGTACAGCTGGGGGAATGCACAGCTCTGTCAGAGGTGCTGAGCTCGGCTGCCCCCCACCCGCCTTCTGTCCGGGGACGGGGCAGAAGTACTCACGCAGGAGGCCTTGAGTGGGCCCTGCAGCCAGCTCTGCATGGCCACCACCTCCTCTTTCCAGCTCTGGTCCTGGTCAGCCAGCAGCATGCGCATGGCCTCGCAGCGCCCTGGGGGAGGGGAGGACGGGCCAGTGAGGGTGGGCAGTGCCCTGGGCAGGGTCAAGGAGCTGAGGCCTGCTGGGATGACCTCACAGCACATGGTGAAGCAGGGGGCCAGGGCCGGGAGGCTAGGTACGCTAGCCCGGGCAGCTCCGGGGCCTAGGAAGGAGGCTCGAGTTAGTAGCCACGTGATGCCAGGGAAAAAACGGGGGTTTGGGCTGCAGCCCCCAACCTCTGGCTCCACTCCCACCCCACCCCCGCAGTCCCAGGCCCCTACCTTGAACCGGGAAGTAGACGATGGTGTAGGGCGGCACTGCAGATGCACAAAAAAATCAGTTAGCGACGGGAGAGGCTGTTTCCGGGGAGACTGAGACGATACTGGCCCGTCCTCCCCGGGGTTCCATCCTCGGCTCTGGGCACTCCAGCCCGCCCCCTCGAGAGCCCCAGCTGCCTCCCCAAACACCCTGGGCGCCCCCTGGGGATCCCTGGGAGCCCCAGGCAGCAGAGAACTCACTCCTGGCGATGGGGAAGTCGGCAAAGGCGGCGGCAGCGGCAAAGCTCCAGCACGCTCGGCGGCGGCCTGAGCCTTATAGCGGTGGGCGCGCCCCGCCCCGGCCCCGCCGGCCGGCCCGCCCCCGTGCTGAGTCACGGCGCTGGCCGCGAGCCGCGCGCTGTCCCCCTACCGCCCCCCCCGCCCCGCCCCGCCCCCCCCCTCCCCCCGCTCAATCTCCTTCCCCTGGGGGCCCGCAGCCCGCCCGGACCGACTGCTGAACGTGCGCCGGGCGCTGACGGGCGAGGGCTTCCAGAGCCCGGAGGGTCCGCACGGCCCGACCCCTAGTGGGGTCGCGGACCCCAGACACGCCAACCCCTGCGTGTGGACACTTGTTCCACAGACAAAGGCAGATGCTGCACACAAAGACGGAGACACACCCCTGTGCACCGACGCGCGCACACCCAGCTCACGCCCTAGGCTGGCTTTTCAGACCCACGGACCGTTTGGAGGCCGCCTTGGGGTTCTTGTATGACTCATGTGCCCTGATGCCCCTTGCTTACCATTTTTTCTCTAAATTAATTAATTTAAAAATCAATTGGGCTTCCCAGGTGGTGCTAGTAAAGAACCTGCCTGCCAGTGAAGGAGACCCTGGGCCGGGAAGATCCACTGGAGAGAAGGTCATGGCAACCCACTCCAGTATTCTTGCCTGGAGAGTCCAGGCCTGGACAGAGGAGCCTGGCAGGCTACAGTCTATGGGGTCACAGAGTTGGAGGAGACTGAAGCGACTGAGCACACACAAAAATTAATTAATTCTCACGGAAGGCAATGGCAACCCACTCCAGTACTCTTGCCTGGGAAATCCAGTGGATGAAGGAGCATGGTGGGCTGCAGCCCATGGGGTCGCTAAGAGTCGGACACGACTGAGCGACTTCACTTTCACTTTCAGCTCAGATATGCCTGCAGAGGGAACCTGTCTTACTCCCCTAAGTGGAAGCAAGCACCACTTGTGACAAGCACCTCACCGTAGAAACGCGACCCAAGAACAAGATGGTTTTTTAAATCCCAGACAATGGGACACTGTGTGTGTGTGTGTTAGCTGCTCGGTCCTGTCCGACTCATTTTGACCCCATGGACTGTGGCCCACCAGGCTCTGTGGTGCATGGAATTCTCCAGGCAAGAATACTGGAGTGGATTGCTATTTCCTTCTGCAGGGGATCTTCCCTACCTAGAGATCAAACTCAGGTCTCCTGCACTGGAGGCACATTCTTTACGGTCTGATCTTCCCTTTTCAAACATGCCACTAGCAAGGTTAGGTGTTTCTGGCTCAATAACACCCAGCCGATCAGCGTCCTTCAGTTCCATCAGGATTGAGAGCGATTTTAAAGGATTCTAGGACAAGTATCCAAGCTATTTAACCCCAACTGTCCGCCTGGGAGCCCCTTTCCAAGTTGTTCAGGCCCTACTCTGAGTCTCTCTGATGGCAGTGATGGAGAAAGCTTCAGAGAGGGGTGTAGGTGGTGTTTCATAAGGACCCCTCCCCTAGTGCTGGCTGAGCTGGCTGAGGATCCAGAGGAGCCAGGCCCCAGGCAGGACGCCTTGGGTTGGGCCCTGGGCAAGTTCTCCAAGCTCATCCAGGTGGAAGCTTCTGGACTTGGTGACTGTGTGGGGAAGGAAGCCTTATGGGAGACGGAGAGGGGGGCCCGGGAGGAGAGGCAGCCACTGGGAGGACATCCAATATCCTGCTGGACCTGGTGAGTCCAGGTGTTCCTGGGGTTGGGGTGGTGGTGGGAGCAGGAGCAGAAAGAAAACCCAGACAGGAGTCAGGAGAACTGCATTCCTGCCTAAGGACCAGTGCGCCTCTCCTGACCCCCTTGACATCTCCTGCACCCGCACCCTGCCCCACCCCAGCAGGAATTCTTCAGGGGCCATGCAAAGCTTGAACAATACCATCAATATGTAACTTTCTAAGTGGATAATGAAACAATCATTTCCTTATGCATCACCACTGGCCCAGGCAGAGGAGGTACAGGCAAGGACAGGCACTGCTCTGAGGCAGCCAGTTCTGGCCCCCAGAAGGGCTGGGCCAAGCCATCAGCACAGTCCTTGGGCTTTAGCACACGCTCCAGGTTCCCACCCCACAGGGGCCAGCACTTAGGGTCTCTGCTCCTCTCCCACTCACGACCCTCTTCCCTCAGGTCCCACCAACACCGTCTTCCTCCCTTAAGGCACAAAACTCTTTTTCTTCTTTTTCTTCCAGAAGAGTTCCCTTTGCTTATTTGACCTGAGCTAAAAGTCACCTGAAATTTGCCTTCCCCAGTTCTTAACATCCGGTATTCAATGAGCTACAAAGAGCAAAGAAAAACATAAACAGTTGCAATTTTATATCAAAAACAACCTTCCCGGACGGTTCTCTTCCTGCTACATTCTCCCCTTGCATCACATTCCATAGCCCTGATGAGGACCACATGCCCCCACCTGCAAAGACACACCCACACTCACAGCACACACCTTTCACACACAGCACACACACTCAAACACACCTGCACACCCCCACACAAAGTGATCGGGACTAGAATCTCACCAGGCACCGCAGAGGCTCCCTCCTCTGCACTCTCCAGGGCCTGAGAGGGACAGCCAGACCTCAGGGTCTTCCTATACAGGCAGGGTCCTTGCTGCTGTTTAGTCGCTCAGTCGTGTCTGACTCTCTGTGACCCCATGGACTGCCGCACGCCAGGCTTCCCTGTCCATCACCATTTCCTGGAGCTTGCTCAAACTCATTTCCATCGAGTTGGTGATGCCATCCAACCACCTCATCCTCTGTCGCCCCCTTCCCCTCCTTGGTCTGGGCAACTGAAGTGGGGGGTTGAGGTGGACGAGGTTGGGGGACCCTGGCTGGTGTTCCCCTCCACCCGTCCTGCTGTGGCCCCAACCCCAGGTCTCTGTCCCTTTCCCACAGTTCTGAGTAGACATGACTCAGCCTCCCTGACCGCCCTGGGCATACAGGAGCATCTGTGCACCCCTACCCGCCCTCCCAGTGCCATGTGGCCCTTAAAGCTCTCCAGGGTTCGTTTTATATTTTCAGGCAGGGCTTTACTGGGGCCTCTACCCGGGTTCGATCCCTGGGTCAGGAAGGTCCCCTGGAGGAGGAAATGGCAACCCACTCCAGTGTTCTTGCCTGGAGAATTCCATGGACAGAGGAACCTGGTGGGCTATAGGCCATGGGGTCCCAAAGAGTCTGACACGACTGAGTGACTAATACTTTTACTTTCTGGTAACAGCAAGGGAGATGGAGAACAGAGCAAACAACAGCTTCCCTTGCTCTCTGGTGTGTTGTGAGGGCGGTGGTGGTGAGCTTGTTCCTTATATTGAGTGAGGGTCGGGGTGTGTCCAGGGGTCAGGCCGGAAGGCTGGCTTAGGTGTTTTGTCCACTCCTCTGGTGGTTCCCGGGTTCATTTCACCTTGTTTCTTCCCCCTCTCCTCTCACGGTGCAGTCGCAAGGCCAGGCTGGGCCGATCCTGCCCGCTGGACCTCAAGGGTGTGTGTGATGTGTGTGTAGCAGATGTGCTCCTCAGATTCTGGTCCGCTGTCCTTGCTCATCTGCTTTGGCTCCGCCCTCCCCGTTGTGTGCATTTAGTTAGTTCCGTGTTCCCTTTATCTCCACATTCCATTCTGCTGCGTCCCAGGTATGTGAACACTCCATTTACATAAGGAGCGCCAGGCTGCTGTCCCAAATGGCTGCTCCAGCCCGCCCCAAGTGGAGAAGGAGGTAGACTCTGGGGAGATGGAGCTTGTTTTTATGTTGAAGGAGAGAGTGAGGACCCCGGAAAAAGAAGAAATTGCTGGTGGAGCCAGTTCTGGAGAGTCCTAGGAAACAGGGTGCTGGCCTTGTCAAGGATGACGATTAGGCCTCCACTAGCTGAATCCCGGAGAAGGCAATGGCACCCCACTCCAGTACTCTTGCCTGGAAAATCCCATGGACGGAGCAGCCTGGTAGACTGCAGTCCATGGGGTCGCGAAGAGTCGGACACGACTGAGCAACTTCACTTTCACTTTTCACTTTCATGCATTGGAGAAGGAAATGGCAACCCACTCCAGTATTCTTGCCTGGAGAATCCCAGGGGTGGTGGAGCCTGGTGGGCTGCCATCTATGGGGTCGCACAGGGTCGGACACGACTGAAGCAACTTAGCAGCAGCAGCAGCAGCAGTGAGCGTGAATGAAAAAGGAAATGTCTTATCCAAATCCTCCCTTTTCGAGTGGCGCGGGGTGACTTTGCCGCTGATCAGGGTGTCTGAGCCAGGGTTAAGGGCCATTATGTAGAATATCTGCTGTGAATTTTTGGCATGGAAACTGGATCAAGTTCAGGAAATTCTCTTCCATTCCCAATTTAATGAGAATTTGTGTCATAAATAAATAAATCTCATTAAATGTGTTTCCTACATTGCTTAATGTAATCAGATGGTGTTTCTCCTTTATTTTTATTTGTGTAAAGAATTATACATTTCTAATGAATACCTTTTTGGTTTTGTTGTTGTTTATTTACTAAGTCGTGTCCAACTCTGTTGTGATACCCATGGACTGTAGCACTCCTAGATGACGTATTTGTTGAGGCAGTCTGAGCAAGGGTTGGAAAAGAATTTCCAGACGCAGAGTATTGCAGAAAGGAGTGAGTTTATTAAGAACAAATAGCAGAGATATTGTGGGCACTGTGGGCACAGCGGGTTGACAGCAAAGACCCAGCACAACCAAAAATAAATAATTTTAAGAAATGGAAGATTATTTTTAAAAAAGTAAAACAGAGCTGAGACTTCCCTGTAGTCCAGTGGCTAGGACTCCTGACTCCCAGTCCAGAGGGCCTGGGTTCCATCCCTGGTCAGGGAACTAGATTCCCACATGCCACGGCTAAGAGTTCACATGCCGTGAACTATCAGACCTGATTCAGCCAAATAAATAAACACATTCAAACAAAATAAAAGGGAGCTCCTCAGAGGTAACTACGGACACTGTGGTCTGGATAGTTCTGTATCCAGGGCTGTCCTGTATTCTGCAGCTTGCCTCTCAGCACCCCTGTCTTCTACCCATTACAAGCCAGCAGCCTCCCCTGGATGATCAAGAATGTCCCCAGACAGTGCCAGATGTCCCCTGGGGGTGCTCAATCTCCAACAATTGGAAACCACAGGTCCAGAAGGACTTTTGCATCCTCTCCTTGCGCTTCAATTTTAAATGTGTCCGGAGCTCCCGCAAGGAGAGCTGTGGCTGCACTTCGGAGACGTTTTCTTCTTGAAATGCTGCGATATTTTTCCTCTTCTCCCTTTTTATGACCATGACACCAAATCTCTGCTCTGAAGTGAAAAAACATACCCCTCAGCAATCAGGACCTGAGCTGCCACTCTGACTCTACTCTTTTTTTAAAAAAACAATAATTGTTCCCACTTCCTTCTGGGTAAGTGCCCCCCTGGCTACATTGTTTCAGGGTTCTGGCACCCCATTGCCATGGGGAACCCGGATCTGCACAGCTTCTCCTACTGTCAGCCCTGGCCTGAAGAGGGGCACGGCCATGAGATTCATAGAGAGGCTGGGGCCCTCTTGCCAGTTCAACATTTACTTCTTTGGTTTATGTGGAGTTCCCAGCCTTACACAGAATATCCAGTCCTGCCTGCCTACTTCTCTGAGCATTATCCCTGTACTTCCCTTATAGCTCAGTCAGTAAAGAATCTGCCTGCAATGCAGGAGACCCAGGTTCGATTCTTGGGCTGGGAAGATCCTCTAGAGAAGGAAATGGCAACCCATTCCAGTATTCTTGCCTGGAAAAGTCCATGGACAGAGGAGCCTGGCAGGCTACAGTCCCTGTGGTCACAAGAGTCAGATACAACTTAGCGACTTGACCCGTAACTGTGTCTTCCACCATCTACCATGGCAATTCTAGCATTCCTACCTCACTTGATGTGGATATTGCTGGTGAGAGCCACCCTAACAGTTCTAGTGCCCCATTTCCTGGGGTCCTTGCCAGAAATTGAGTTCAATAACCCTGGGGAGTGTTCCCAGGTCAATAAACTGTCCTTGGTTCAACATCAGATTCCTTTGATCACCATTCAGCCCCTGGCACATCCTCCTGGTCCGTGCCATCTGGGTCTCCGATTCCTTTGAATACGGTCTTATTCCTTCCTTATCAGCCCAGCTTGTCCCCACCTGGTCGTATGGTGAGCTCACCAAGTTATTTGCACAGTGGTTGGAAGAGGCTGGGGGTGGGGGGCGCTGCACGCTGTCTTTTGTGCATCTTCTTCAAGCAAGTGGGACGGGGTGGGGGTGAGCATTAGCCCTTAACCGAAAGTAGTGGGCCACTTCTGGCTTGAACGTTCAGCGGAAGCTGGAGATTCAAGAGTTTGGGGGGGTGTCAGCCCAGATGTTGCCCTGCTGTACGGCATAGTCTCCTGACCTGGGCACAGCAGATATGCCTCGAAGGAAACTATACCTTCTTTAGAGCTCAGCTGCTCTCCGGATTAAGTTCCTGGCCTGGCACTCGGCCCTCCAGTTCTGCAGTGGGGTGGAAGCCTAGCTCTCTTCCTTCACACCCCGTAGCTTTTCATCCCAATTCAATGTGCTCAGCCTTTCACTGTCTTTTTTCCAAAGCGTCAGTCAAGCTTAGCAGTGGACATCTGATTCCACCATCCTTGTAGGTACACCTGCCCTCCTGCTTCTCACATGCCTTGATCTACCTCGACAGCTGGTACATTCCTTTCCACTGCCTCCCTCTCCCCAATTAAAGTATGGCAGTCATTCTCTTACCTGGGCCAGGAGATCTCGCTGCCACTAGCATGGCATATCGTCACGGCCAGCTGGGTGATGAGTGACCCTGCTCCAGACTCCCATTGAGTGTCTGCTTTCTGGGTCACTTCTGTTACCAGCTGTTATATGGGCTCCCCAGGAAGCAGAGCTCGGCATGCGGAAGGTTTATAGGGAGAATTCTTAGGGTCAACACCCAGGGGAGAGAGAGGAAGGAAACAGGATTGGATGGAGGGATAAACATGAAGGTCTCAGCCAACCCCATGGAAAGTGTGGGAGCTGGATGGTTCTGGAAGATTATCCTGAGTTCAGACAAAGATTGAGTGTTTTTACTCCTTTGTCAACTAGTCACTGGGGACTTCCCTGGTGGGTCCACTGGCTAAAACTTGCGCTCCCAATGCAGGGAGCGGGGGTTTCAATTCCTGGTCAGGGAACTAGATTGCACATGCTTCAACTAAAGATCCCCCTCGCTGCAACAGAGACCGAAGGTCCTGCGTGCCGCAACTAAGACTCAACACAAGGGCTTCCCTGGTGGCTAAGTGGTGAAGAATCCGCCTGCCTGCAAGTCAGGGGACACGGGTTCAATCCCCGACCCAGGAAGATCCCACATGCCAAGGAGCGACTAAGCCCACGGACCTCAACTACTGAGCCTGTGCTCTGGAGCGTGGGAGCCACCACAACTGAGCCCTCACGCCCTGGAGGCTGTGCTTCGCAACAAGAGAAGCCACAGCGATGAGAAGCCCACGCACCGCGACTCGAGAGAAGCCCACACTTGCCACCGCTAGAGAAAAGCCCGGGCAGCAGTGAAGACCCAGCCTAGCCAAAAATAAATAAATTAAATTATTTTTTGAAAAAATACTCAGCACAGCCAAATAAATAAATAAGCAGAACTTCCAGTAAAAAATAAATCAACCAGTCACTGGATATGGGCTGGGAAGGAGGTGTGAACTCAGGCGTGAACTCGAATGTCTTCCAAAGCAGTTCCAAAGAGGGCAGACGGCCCAGTGCTGTTTGCCACCAGTGTGCCCAGGGCTGGGGAGTTGGTCCTGCCCTTCGGTTCAGAAGGGAATTCTTCTCAGCGGGCAGTACAGCATCTCCCCGGAGACGAACACTGAAACACAGGAGAGGGAATTCTTAGAAGTTTCAAAATGATTCCCAACATAAAAATCTAAGCAAAGGGCTGCAGTATAAAGAGACATTTTGTTATTTTTTGTTGTTGTTACTATTCAGCAGGTAAAAGAAAAAGACTAGCGACAAGAAAAACAAAACCAAGAGTTTTGCCATCCAACTAACAGAGCAGAGAAAATGACATTATTGCACAGGTGTAGGACAGGGTTTTGTGAGCTAACAGACATGCATCTCCAGGCTGAAAAACCTTAGGAATCCGGGGGAATGAAGTGGGGAAAGAAAAAGACTGACATCTACAGCCATGGCTGAGGAGTTTCAGAATATCCAGAGTGAAAAAATCTAAAAACTCCCCTGGAGGAAAAAAAAAATCACTGCTCACAAAAGAGTGAAATCAGCCTGGTCTTAGGCCCCTACCCTCCAGCCCCCCACCTCCCTACCCCGCCAACCCGGGGTAGAGGTGAGAGGACCTGCAGGTTGAGGTGGGGATGATTTCCAGCCATGAATGTCCACTCAGCCAAATGATGGGTCAAATGGAAAGATAGACATTTTAGATATGAATCCTCGAAAAAGCTAGCTTCCATGCCTTTCTTAGGAATCCGTGTGAAGTTTCACTACAGCCAAATCAGGGTGCGAGGCAAAAAAGTAGACCGGGGACCTGGAGCCCCTCTCTGCTCCCCCAAACCCGACAGCACCCAGCAGCCTGGGCTGACACCTCTGTGAGGCAGGCCCTGGGAGGAGGAGGCCCAGAATGGGAAGGCACTCCCTCAAATCACCCTGGGCCCCTCCCGCGGTGGGTTCAGCAGCCTGCCAAGGGGCGGGTCACCATGACTGCCTGGCCTCTGGGGGCCCAGCCGTGGGCCTCGCTGAAAGAGGCTGAGAGCAACCCACCTCGGGAGTTCCACCTCCCATGGGAGAGCCGGTCCCCAAGAACGGGCTGATGCCAGGGAAAGCCCATGGCCCTGGGCTGATCCAGTGCTGCTCTATGCCCACCGACCTGCCATGGGAAGTGTGACCAAGGGCTCAGGCTCAGTCAGGCCTCAGAGGCCAAGCCAGGGGCATGAAGGGAAGACGACTTCACCCCACCACTCCCCAGAGGTCTGAGAGGGACTGGGGCTGGATTCCTGGGGCTCCTGGGCCCTACTCACATCATTGGTGGTGTCCCAGCACAACCTGATAACCAGGTGAGCTCGTGTAGCGGTTTAGCGTTCAGAGTAATCCCCTCAAACTTCCCGGAACATCCGGAAACCCCAGAAGGGCTTCCATCTCCAGCCGCACTGGAGAAGGGCCAGCTGGCGACAGTAAGACTCCTCCAGGATCTGTGTCCTCTTAGCACCAGGATGCAGGCATCCATTGCGCTCGGGGACAGGTGAAGGCCGCAGGCACGGCTTCCCCTGCACAGGCCTTGAGAAAGTAGCAGCAACGGTCCTGGGACAGCCCTGGAGGGCCAGTGGTTAGGAGTCTGTGCTTCCACTGCAGAGGGCACAGGTTCAGTTCCCAGATCCCGCATGCCAAGTGGTGCAGCCAACAAATCCATAAAGCAGTAATAGCTCGGGGACTTCTCTGGTGGTCCAGCGGTTAAGAATAGGCCTGCCAATGCAGGGGGGCACAGGTTCACTTCCTGGTCCAGGAAGATCCTACATACCTTGGGGCAACTAAAGCCTGTGCACCCCAATACTGACACCTGTGTGCCTGTGCTCCGAGGCAAGAGGAGCCACCATGATGAGAAGCGTGAGTACCACGACTCAGAAAGCCCATGTGCGGCAACGAAGACCCAGTGCATCCCAAAATAAATTTGAAAAAAATTTTAATTTAAAAATAACAGCCCTGCCACCAGATAGACCACATCTCACCATTGCACGGCTCTCAGGGACTAGCCTGCACCCTGCCTGTTTTACTAAAAGCCTGGGAAGACACAGTTAGGGTCCAGAGCTGAGTTGTTGTTCAGTCTCTAAGTTGTGACTTTGCAACCCCATAAACTGCAGCACACCAGGCTTCCCTGTCCTTCACTATCTCCCAGAGTTTGCTCAAATTCCTGTCCATGGAGTCAATGATGCCATCCAATCATCTCGTCCTCTGTCATCCCCTTATCCTTCTCCCCTATTTCCCAGCATCAGAGTCTTTTCCAGTGAGTTGGCTCTTCACATCAGATGGCCAAAATGTTGGAGCTTCAGCATCAGCATCTGTCCTTCCAATGAATATCGAGTTGATTTCCTTTAGGATTAACTGGTTTGATCTCCTTGCTGTCCAAGGGACTCTCAAGAGTCTTCTCCAGCACCACAGCTCGAAAGCATAGGCCTCCACAAACTGAGCAAGCAAGAAGGCAAGTCCCCTGCCCTCATGGCACCCCATCTTGGGCTTCAAGGGCAAGAATGCAATCTTGGGGCCAAGTGGCTTGCATTCAAGTCCTAGCTCCCCCACACTTTCAGGGACCTTGGCCTCGCTCCTTAGAATTTTTTTTTTTGCCTCCCTTTCCTCACATGCAAAGTGGGGACAAGCTGTGGGGATTGAACGAGATGATCCTGGCACACAGAGCTATCACTTGTACCCGGCCTGGTCCCTGCCCCACTGCCCTGCACTCCAAACAGAGCCACAGATTCTTCTCTCCCCCCTCCCCAGTTAGCAGAGGGAAGGTGGTCAGAACCCACTGGGCCAACTCAGGATCCAGACCTCTGGTCCTCCCCATCTCTCCTGGGATAGATCCCTTTTCTGCTCTCAGGATCTCTGCTCCCTGAGACTGGCTCCAGGGAGCACACCCCACCCTAGAGCCATCCCCACAGCTGCCAGGGGCTGGTGAGTTCCCGCCTCGTGTGGGAGAAGCTGGTAAGGTTTTTCCTCCTGACACACATCCTGAGACACCCAGCCAGGGACCGTCAGCTGCAGGTCCTGGGCTGTGGGGAGCACCCTTCCTCTCTAGATGCCAAGGTTCTGGCACCCTCCTGGGGCACAACCAGGAAGTGCAGCGGCCAGGAGGAAGGCGCAACCCATGAAGAAACTTGGCACAGAGAGACAGGACCAGAAGATGCTGCCCAAGAACAGCAGGACCATCCACCCTCTCACGCCCTCTACAGCGTTTTCTTGACCATCTACTGAATATCAGGAGCTGGTCAAGGCACTGGGAACTCAGCAGGGGGTGAGACAGAGTCCCTGAGCCCCTGGAACCTGCCTGATCCCCTCCTCCCTGCGCAATGACAGATCATATCAATAAACACCCATGGGACTAAATATATCAGCCACTCGCCTTCCCAAGGTTGGAAAAACTCACCAAAAAACTTACCATAACAAGCCCCTTCTGTCTCAGACTGGGACTCCCTAGAAGGCAGAGTCCAAGACCAGGACATGGCTTGGGGCAGGCCGCTAGTTTGGGGCAGTGGTCCAGGGAGCAGGAGTGAGGGGCCAGGGAGGATGGGACAGGCTGGAGCTGAGCCAGTGAGCCTCAAGTCAGGAGCACCGTCTTCTCCCCACGAGCTGGGTCAGTCTGTTCACCTCACTTTGAGTGGGGTTTCTGTGGCTTGCAGTTCAAATCGTTCTAACACAGTGGAGGAGAGAGTGTTGTTAGGAGTGAGCCCTCCAGCCCTGTGGTGGTGGCACGTTTGAGGGCTTCAGGAGATGCTTGGTAAAGTGTGAGAGAATCGCTGCTGTCAAACCAGGGATGTGTTACCCCAGTCAGACAGGGGCTTGGGCGGAGCCCACGGGGAGCCTCCCTGGGGGCCAGTATATGAAACAGAGCTGAAATAAACCAGCTATACAGCAGGCAGCTTACCCCCCGCAACTTTATTCCTTAAAAAACTGGTTGAATATGAATTGATCCGCCCCCACCCCCAAGTGCTGAAAATGGAGAAAAAAGGGACTTCTTGATAACATTGCCTCTCTTTGCTGAGGATTTTTGCAAGGCCTGTTCACTAGAAATCATTGTCAATTGAAAGTCAGAACTTCCTTACCGAATGCTGCATGGGGTCATGCTGGGTATTGGCAGCAAGTAACTTATTTTACCAGCTGCATGGTAAGCCCCAGGTGCCTCCCCAGCAGGTGTGGTTCAGAGACCCCCTTCCCCTGCCTCGAACTCAGAAGAGATGGGACAACCGTGTGACAGAGTCAGCTGGAAGGAGCCTGGATCTCCACCACCACGGGGAGTGGATACCAGCCCATCCAGATGACTTTGGACTGTTAGTTGAGCAAGAAAAGAGCTAACTTGTTTCAGCTTCTGTTATTTGAAACTTATATTGTTGAACTTATATCCAATTAATACACAATTGGAAGCAAGAATTCCCAGGTGGTTCAGTGGTAAAGAATCCACCTGCAATGCAGGAGACGTGGGTTCGATCCCCTGCAGGAGAGAATGGAACCCACTCCAGTATTCTTGCCTGGGAAATCCCAGGGACAGAGGAGCCTGGTGGGCCACAGTCCACGAGGCTGCAAAGAATCAGACACGACTGAGGAACGAGGGAGTAATAACAAAGAAGCAAGAATGAGAACTGCAGACAGGTAGGCAACGGCTCTGAAGGCTTTTCCAGCCCCTGAAAGTGAATATGCTTCTGTAAAGAATCTCTTTTTTTAAAGCAGATTTTATCTGGCCAAACTTAATATTTAATATGTGATGACTAAATATTTAACAATTGGTTTGAAAGGGGAGCAGATTACTAGCCACCTGTGCCCATATTTCAGAGTCCAACTCTCATCGTTAAAAAAAAAAAAAGGGTGTTTGTGATTTCCCTGGTGGCCCAGGGAAATGGTTAAGACTCACACTCCCAATGAGGGGGGCCAGGTCCTATCCCTGGTCAGGCAACTAGATCTCACACGCCACAACAAAATAAAATAAATAAAATAAAACTGCGTGTTGTTTACAGAGGATGGATAAACAACAAGGTCCTACTGAATAGCCAAAACACTGCAAACAATACCCTGTGATAAACCAAATGGAAAAGAATATGAAAAAAAATATGTAAATGTGTATAACTGAATCACTTTGCTGTAGAGCAGAAGTTAACATAATATTGTAAATCAACTATTCTTCAGTAAAATTAAGGGGGGAATAAAGAGTTTGCTGTTTGGAACTATTTTGTGTGGCAATATCACACAAGCCTCAAGCATAAGAAAAGGTGTGTTACATGGTTAGTCACCGAGGAAGAAAACTGAAAGTGCAGTACCATTAGATGACCACTGTACCTCCATTAGAAAAACTGGAAGCACTGACAATGCCAAGTGTTAGCAAGGACACAGAGCAACTGGAACTTTCACGCTTTCCTGGTGGGAGTGTTAAAACGATTCAACTACTTGGAAAAATCGCGTTCTCTGCTAAAGCTCCACTCCTGGGTATATGTTTTTGATGGTTAATTTTATGTGTTAACTTTAAGAAGTCACAATACCCAGATGTTTGATCAAATACTATTCTAGATATTTCTCTGAAGGTATTTGTTGTTGTTGTTAAGATGAGACTGACATTTAAATCAGTAGACAATGCCAGCCTACCCTTCAGATTTTGGACTTATCAAGCTTCCACAATCAAATAAGCTGATTCTTAACCCATAATAGCCCCAAACCAGAAATTCAACCCAAATGTCAACCAATCAGTTATGATATGGTCACCCAGTGGAGGGCTCCCCTGGTGGCTCAGATGGTAAAGGATTTGCCTGCGAGGCAGGAGACCTGGGTTTGATCCTGGGGTCAGGAAGATCCCCTGGAGAAAGAAATGGGAACCCACTCCAGTATTCTTGTCTGGAGAATTCCATGGACAGAGGAGCCTGGCGGACTGCAGTCCATGGGATTGCAGAGTTGGGCACAACTAAGTGACTAATACAGCCAATGGAACGCTGCCACACACCACAAGGATGAAACCCACAGACATGACACTAAGCCAAAGAAGCCACACAAAATAATGCATGGTATACGACTCCATTTATATGAATTCAGAAACATGCAAAACTAGTTTACGGTGTCAGGAGCCAGAATGATGTACGGTTTGGAGGGCAGTAACTTTGAGAAGAATAAGCACTAACTTTCAGAGAAGGCGACGGCACCCCACCCCAGCACTCTTGCCTGGGGAAACTCAGGGACGGGGGAGCCTGGTGGGCTGCAGTCCATGGTGTCTCTAGGAGTCAGACACGACTGAGCGACTTCACTTTCACTTTTCACTTTCTTGCATTGGAGAAGGAAATGGCAACCCACTCTAGCACTCTTGCCTGGGGAAACCCAGGGACGGGGGAGCCTGGTGGGCTGCCACCTATGGGGTTGCACAGGACACGACTGAGCGACTTAGCAGCAGCAGCAGCAGAGCACTAATTTTGAGGGGACTTTATGGGGTTGAGGATTAGAAACATTATCTCCCTCTTGATCTGGTGGTAACTGCAGAAGTCTGCATGAATATGAAAACACAAAATCCACTTAAAGAGGAGTGCACTTTACAGTATGTGCAATGTAGGCATAATAATGTATTTATGGATGTATAATACCTCAACATCAGCAGCAAAATTTATCCCTAAAATTAAAAAACAAAATACACATTTGGGCTTCCCTGGTGGCTCAGTTGTAAAGAATCCTCCTGCCACTTCAGGAGACACAGGTTTCATCCCTGATCTGGGCAGATTCCACATGCCAGGGAGCAATTCAGCCCAGACACCACAGCTACTGAGCCTCTGATCTAGAGCCTGCAAGACACAATTACTGTGCCCTCGCACCCTATACCCTATGCTTCACAACAAGAGAAGCCACTGCCCAAGTTCTGCAGCTAGAGAGTAGCCCCCACTCGCCACAACTAAAGAAAAGCCCACACAGCAAAGAAGACCCGGTACAGCCAAAATTAAACACATAAATTAACTAATTTTCTAAAAAAAAGTTGAAGTAAATTTTTCTTTTACCATTTTGCATATTGGTTTGCTTTCTATGAAGCAATGATTCTCTGTGGTACTTGTGGTTCACTGGCATGAGGACTCAGCTCCTGAAATAGTCCTTTAATCACAAACATCTAAGTTGTCTTTTTGGAAATTGGCTTTTAGCTCACTTGCACTGTGCATAGGCAACAGACTCTACAATTTCAATCCACTGGAATGCGCTGACATTCCTATGGAATCAATTTTGCTATATGTTACATGCGTGTGAAAAGAAAGTGTGTTCTGGGACTTCCCTGGTCCAGTGGTTAAGAATCCTCCTCGCAATGCAGAGGACACAGGTTCAATCCCTAATCAGGGAACTAAGATCCCAAATGCAGGAGAACTAAACCCATGCTCCTCAACTACTGAGCCAGCTCACCACAACCAGAGAGTCCACGTGCTGCAAGGAGAGACCCTCGACGCCGGAACTAAGAGGCAACGCAGCCAAATAAAGAAATGAAAGTGTATTCTGTGGTTGTTTGGCTTTTCCATGTTATTCTGAATTTTTTCTCTGCCCGATCTATCAATTATTAAGAGAAGCATGTTAAAATATATGAATACAGACTGGAAGAAAATGTAAATGAAACAAGATTGGCAAATACGCACACACACATGTAAGGACTTCAGGTTTGTGTATGTCTCATTGCAATTCCACCATATTTTGCCTTATGAAGTTTGAGGCCATGATATTAGATACATACAAACTTAGAATTTTTTTTACTTCTGGGATAAATATCGAGGCTTTTCACATTAACAAAATTCCCTCTGTATATTTCTTTTAAGCTTTTTGTTCGTTATGTGTTGACTTGTGGCTTCCAAGTGCTGCTGTCCCGATATTGAGGCAGCTACACTTTCTTTCGGTTGGTGTTTGCACAGAACGCCATTTTCACCCTTTCACTTTCAACCTCTCTGTATCCTACGCTTGAAATGTGTTCTTACACATAGAATATAATTTAATGTTCTTTTGTCATTCTGACATCCTGTGTCTTTTAATTAGAACCTTTATATCTATTTACTTTTTTTGACCTAAACTTTTCCTTTTGAGATAACATCTTGCAAAACTGGAGTGCTACCTTCACACCCAGGATGTTCACATTGATACAATCTAACCATCTTGTGCCTACTGCCCTGGTTTCAGGGGACTCCTATGTGAGTGTGTGTGTCTGCTGCTGCTGCTGCTGCTAAGTCACTTCGTGTCCGACTCTGTGTGACCCCATAGACGGAAGCCCACCAGGCTCCCCCTTCCCTGGGATTCTCCAGGCACCCATCCACCACCACAGTCAGGACCCTGAACAGCTCCTCACCACACAATCTCTTACATCATCTTTTATAACCACACCCACATCTCTCCCCCACCCCCGCACCCCCTACCCCACCCCCAACATAACACTTCCAATCCCCTTGCCTGTCCTTAATCTCTGGCAATCACAATCTGTCCTCCATTTCTATAATTTAGTCATGACAAGAATGTTATATAAATGGAATCAAACAATACGTAAGCTTTTGGGATCCGCTTTTTTCCCCCACTCAGCACACTTCTCTGGATTCCGGTTGCCCTGTGAATCAATAGTTCATTCCTCTTCTTGAAAATTGATTAATTAATTAATTTGACTGCCTTGGGTCTTAGTTGCCCCACCTGTGATCTTCGTTCTTTTAGTTTCGGCATGAGGCATGAGGAGTCTTTTTTTTTTTTTCTTAGTTGCAGCATGTAGGATCTAGCTCCCCGTCCAGGGATCGAAACCCACCCACCACTCCTGCATTGGGAATGTGGATTCTTAGCCGCTGGACCACTACGGAAATCTCAGTTCATTCGTTTTATTCCTGAGTCGTATTCCTTGGTATGTTTAACCACTCACCCATAGTTTGGAGGCTTCCCAGGTGGCTCAATGGTTAAGAAACCTCCTCACAGTGCAGAGGACACAGGTTTGATCCCTGGATCTGGAAGATCCCCTAGAGAAGGGAATGGCCACCCACTCCAGTATTCTTGCTGGGAGAATCCCATGGACAGAGAAGCTTGGCGGGCTTACAGTCCATAGGGTTGCAAAAAGTCGGATACAACTGAAGTATTTTAGCACTCACACACACATGCTTAAGCAAACCTACCATAAATTGTGAAAATGAAAGTTGCTCAGTTGTGTCCGACTCTTTGTGACCATTTGGATTATACAGACCATGGAATTTTCCAGGCCAGAATACTGGAGTGGGTAGCCATTCCCTTCTCCAGGGGATCTTCCCAACCCAGGGAACGAACCCAGTATCCCACACTGCAGGAGGATTCTTTACTGTCTGAGCCACCAGGGAAAAGTGGGGAAATGAAAGAATGACATTTGCAGCAACATGGATGGACCTAGATATTATCATACTAAGTGAAGTAGTCAGAAAAAGACAAATATCATAGGATATCATTTATATGTGGAATCTTTAAAAAAATGATACAAATGAACTTATTTACAAAGCAGAAACAGACTTACAAACATAGAAAACAAATTTGTGGTTACCAAAGGGGAAAGGGGTGGGAGAAGTAAATTAGGAGTTTGGGATTCAGTTTGGTTCAGTTCAGTCGCTCAGGTCGTGTACGACTCTTTGCGACCCCATGAATCACAGCACGCCAGGCCTTTCTGTCCATCACCAACTCTCGGAGTTCACTCAAACCCACCTCCATCGAGTTGGTGATGCCATCCAGCCATCTCATTCTCTGTCGTCCCCTTCTCCTTCCCCCAATCCCTCCCAGTATCAGAGTCTTTTCCAGGGAGTCAACTCTTCGCATGAGGTGGCCAAAGTATTGGAGCTTCAGCCTTAGCATCAGTCCTTCCAGTGAACGCCCAGGACTGATCTCCTTTAGAATGGACTGGTTGGATCTCTTTGCAGTCCAAGGGTCTCTCAAGAGTCTTCTCCAACACCACAGTTCAAAAGCATCAATTCTTCGGCGATTAGCTTTCTTCACACTCCAACTCTCACATCCATACATGACTACTGGGAAAACCATAGCCTTGACTAGATGGACCTTTGTTGGCAAAGTAATGTCTCTGCTTTTTAATATGCTATCTAGGTTGGTCATAACTTTCCTTCCAAGGAGTAAGCGTCTTTTAATTTCATGGCTGCAATCAGCATCCACAGTGATTTTGGAGCCCCCCCCAAAAAAAAGTCAGCCACTGTTTCCACTGTTTCCCCATCTATTTCCCATGAAGTGATGGGACCAGATGCCATGATCTTAGTTTTCTGAATGTTGAGCTTCAAGCCAACCTTTTCACTCTCCTCTTTCACTTTCATCAAGAGGCTTTTTAGTTCCTCTTCACTTTCTGCCATAAGGGTGGTGTCATCTGCATATCTGAGGTTATTGATATTTCTCCCGGCAATCTTGATTCCAGCTTGTGCTTCTTCCAGCCCAGCGTTCCTCATGATGTACTCTGCATATAAGTTAAATAAGCAAGGTGACAATATACAACCTTGACGTACTCCTTTTCCTATTTGGAACCAGTCTGTTGTTCCATGTACAGTTCTGACATTGCTTCCTGACCTGCATACAGGTTTCTCAAGAGGCAGGTTGGGTGCTCTGGTATTCCCATCTCTTTAAGAATTTTCCACAGTTTATTGTGATCCACACAGTCAAAGGCTTTGGCATAGTCAATGAAGCAGAAATAGATGTTTTTCTGGAACTCTCTTGCTTTCTCCATGATCCAGCAGATGTTGGCAATTTGATCTCTGGTTCCTTTGCCGTTTATAAAACCAGCTTGAACATCTGGAAGTTCACGGTTCACGTATTGCTGAAGCCTGGCTTGAAGAATTTTGAGATGAGTGCAATTGTGCGGTAGTTTGGGCATTCTTTGGCATTGCCTTTCTTTGGGATTGGAATGAAGACTGATCTTTTCCAGTCCTGTGGCCACTGCTGAGTTTTCCAAATGTGCTGGCATATTGAGTGCAGCACTTTCACAGCATCATCTTTCAGGATTTGAAATAGCTCAACTGGAGTTCCATCACCTCCACTAGCTTTGTTCGTGGTGATGCTTTCTGGCCCACTTGACTTCACATTCCAAGATGTCTGGCTGTAGGTCAGTGATCACACCATCGTGATTATCTTGGTCGTGAAGATCTTTTTTGTACAGTTCTTCTGTGTATTCTTGCCACCTCTTCTTAATGTCTTCTGCTTCTGTTAGGTCCATACCATTTCTGTCCTTTATTGAGCCCATCTTTGCATGAAATGTTCCCTTGGTATCTCTAATTTTCTTGACGAGTTCTCTTGTCTTTCCTATCTGTTATTTTCCTCTATTTCTTTGCATTGATCGCTGAGGAAGGCTTTCTTATCTCTCCTTGCTATTCTTTGGAACTCTGCATTCAGATGTTTATATGTTTCCTTTTTCCTTTGCTTTTCGCTTCTCTTCTTTTCAGAGCCATTTGTAAAGCCTCCTCAGACAGCCATTTGCTTTTTTTCATTTCTTTTCCATGGGGATGGTCTTGGTCCCTGTCTCCTGTACGATGTCACGAACCTCCATCCTTAGTTCATCAGGCACTCTATCTATCAGATCCAGTCCCTTAAATCTATTTCTCATTTCCACTGTATAATCATAAGGGATTTGATTTTGGTCATATCTGAATGGTCTAGTGGTTTTCCCTACTTTCTTCAATTTAAGTCTGAATTTGGCAATAAGGAGTTCATGATCTGAGCCACAGTCATTAGCAGATACAAATTACTATGTGTCAAGTAGACTCCACATGGCTCAGGGAAACTCTGAGCTTGCGATCTAGAGCCCATGCCCTGAGCAAGAGAAGCCATCGCAGTGAGAAGCGCGTGCACCACAAGTAGAGGGCAGTCCGCATGTAGCAATGAAGACCCCCCCAAAGTTTTTAAAAAATAAAGAAAACCTTTGGCTCAATGCCTGGCCCATAATAAATGTTCAATAAATGGCTGAACACGATTATTGTAAGAAGCCAGCTCTGCAGGTATTTCCATCACCCTTACTTCTGGGCTATTTCAACGTCTCTTCTTTCACCATACGTTTTTCAGAAATATACAATTGAGCAAGAGGGGAAAGAAAGCAACTGATGGTATGTTGACCTCTAGCAAAACTTGAAGTTCGACATTTTCAGCCAAGTCATCATTTGAGCACTTGCATCTGGAATGAAACAAATATTACTACGTTGAGATTTCCTCTGCAAGTAAAGTTTTTTAAATCAAGTTTTCTATTATTCAGTTTTTAAAATCAACATGTTATTCAAGAATAAAAGCCATCATGTTCATGTATGGCAGACAACAATACAATAATGTAAAGCAATTACCCTTCAATTAAAAATACTTTTTTTAAAAAAAGAATAAAAACCAAATGGATTGTTTTAATCACAACAGCTAGAAAATTGATTTTTCAGAGACAGCCCTCAATAGGTGGGACTTCTGTTTTTTTAATTTTAAGTTTAATTTTATTAATTCATTTTTAAATGTTTATTTTTTTCTATTTGACTGCTCCAGGTCTCAGCTGCAGAGTGTGGGATCTAGTTCCCTAACTAGGGATCGAACCTGGGCCCCTACATTGGGAGCATGGAGTCTTAGCCACTTGACCGCCAGGGAAGTATCCTATTTTTCTGTTTAAATAGTTTATTAGTCAACGTTCTGTCCAGAAACAGAAGCAGAAGGGAAAAACAGATAAGAATTTTTTTAATGATTTATTGGCTTATTTTTGGCTGCTCTGGGTCTTCTTTGCCACATGGGCTTCCTCTAGGTGCAGTGAGCGGGGGCTACTGTTCATCGCGGTGAACGGGCTTCTTGTTGCCGTGGCTTCTCTTGTTGTGGAGCACAGGCTCAAGGCGTGTGGCTCAGTCGTCGTGGTCCATGGGCTTAGTTACCCCACATCATGTGGGATCTCCCCTGACCAGGGATCGAACCTGTGTCCCCTGCATTGGCAGGCAGATTCTTAACCACTGGAGCACCCGGAAAGTCCAGAGCAGTTTTAGATGTATTGCCTTGTTTGGGTATGGCGATCAGGATCACAGAGCAAATGAGGGGAAGGGTTGGGACCTGAAGTCAAGCTCCTTAGCTGCTCTTCAATGTGAATGACCTGCATGAAAAAACTAATTGTTGGAATATGCACTGGGGTGTTGGGCCGTGCCGGGTTTGCAATCAAGAATTGAGATCATCGAAAGAAAGATTCCTGTTTGAAGAGTGTGCCTTTATCCCGAACACTAACTAGCCCTTGTGCCCAGTGGCATCAGAGAAGACACCAAACCTCAACCAAAGGAACCAGAGAACCTCTGGAAAGTAGCTCATGAAACCTCAGAGCCCCTGCCTTGCTTTGTGAACCTGAAAAGTTGCTCCATGTCCATCCCACACCAGGACCAGATGGTGCTGGCCTGGTTCCGACCCTGTATTAGTTATCTATTGCTGTCTAACAAATGACCCCAAAGTTTATTCACTTAAACTAATAAACATTTATTATCTCCTTCTCTGGGTCAGAAATTTTGGAGTGGCTTGGCTGAGTGGTTGTTGCCCAGAGTCACTGTTTTAAATATAGGGTTTATTATTATTTAGGTCTGGCAAGGCCAACAGATCAAGAGGCATCTGCCGTCAAAGAGATAGTTTCTCAAAGATCCCAAGAGAACGGGGCATGGGGTAGGGGTGGGGGCCGTCCACCCGAGGATGCACCAGGGGTGGTCAGGAGGCAGAGGGAGGTGGGAAACTTCAGGCAGAGCCTCTACTATGGTTTCCATGGAAAGAAACACACAAGGCAGGGTAAGCAGGCCGAGGATTGGTGAGTTTGGATCATTGCAGTGGGCTCTGGAGCATAGGGGCCATCTCTGGTTGTCTGGTACCTGGCCCTGTGGTGACTATGGCAGGTGTACGGCTAGGGTATAAGAGCCCACTGAGAGAGGTGGGACATGGTCTCTGAATTGACTGCTTTGCATCTGAAAGGCACACTGTCAGGCCAATTGTTTACCATCACTTGTTGTTCAGTCGCCAAGTCGTATGGGACTCTTTGCGACCGCATGGACTGCAGTACGCCAGGCTCCTCTGTCCTGCACTATCGCCCAGACTTTAGTCAAATTCACGTCCATTGAGTCAGTGATACTATCTAACCATCTCACCCTCTGCTGTACTCTTCTTTTGCCTTCAATCTTTCCCAGCATCAGGGTCTTTTCCAACGAGAATTAGTTACCCTGCAGGGTCAATCAGGCCCTAGAAGTCAGAGCATCAGAATAGAGAAAATCAGACTTCCCTGGTGGTCCAGTGGCTAACACTCCACATTCCCAATGCAGGGGGCCATGGTTTGATCCCTGGTCAGGGAACTGGATCCCACATGCTGCATCTAAGACCCGGCAAAGCAAAAAAAAAAAAACAGAAACAAAACATGTGGTTAACACAGTCTCTCATGAGGTTTCAGTCAACATTGCAGCTGGGGCTGCAGCCATCCAAAGGCTCGACTGGGGCTGGAGGAGGCCCTCCAGACGGCTTGCTCACATGGGTGGTGACTTCGTGCTACCTTGGCAGGGAAGCCTCTGCTCCTTATCACCTGAACCTCTCCCCAGGGCTGACTGAGTATCTTCATGGTTGGCTGGCAACCCAAGAGAGGGAGCCAGAAGCAAGCCACAGACCTTCCACGACCTAGTCCCGGACAATCTGCACCATCTCTTCCACACCTGTGAGCTGGAAACAAGTCACTAAGTCCAGCCACACCCAAGGGGTAGGAGATTGATTCCAAATTCTGACGGGGAAAATGGATCTGAGGACATATTTGAAAATTGTCACAGTCTCTTTCAGCTGAAATCACAGAAGCTCAACTCCAAAAAAGAAGCATGTATGAGGTCACATGAACAAATCAGAGGAAGAACATGGCCTCTAGAGGACTGGAATTATGGCTGAAAACTCTCTCTTACACAAACACACGCACACACACATATACACACATACAGGCTCAACTCTCTCAGCTATAACCGACCCCACAGTCTGCTCTGAAGTCACACCCTCACTGACTTTTTGTGCAGGGGCTATGCTGGGCCTTCATTGCGGCGGGTGGGCGGGCTTAGAAGGTGTGGTGCAAAGGCTTAGTTGCCCAGTGGCATGTGGGATCTTAGTTCCCTGACAGGGGATTGAACCCATGTCACCTGCATTGGAAGGCAGATTCTTAACCCCTGGACCACCAGGGAAGCCCCATCACAGACTTTTGTGAAGAAAAGAAAGCTCTGGTTGCAGAGGAAGCTCCTGGTGCCTGGCCAGCACTGCCCAGGCTGGGTCAGGGGAGGACTCTAATGGGCCCAGTTCCCTGCCAGGACTCAGCCCTTGGACCACACTGTGCCTGGGGCTAGGGCTTGGGTTTGGGTCACATGTGTCTGGAGGGCAGAACCTGGTACCAGCAGGAGACGATGAGGGCTGGCAGAATCAGAGGAAGAGAAGCCCACAGACATTACCAGGTTAGAGCTGAGCGAAAAAGCCAGCTATCTGTCTCAGTCTCCCAGGGCCTGATTTATGAGCCCAATTCCCAGTTGCCTTATTTTTGGCATAAGAGGGAAAAGCCACTGCTTCAAACTCTCAAAATGGTAACTTTCCACTCTCGTTGTTTACTCACTAGGTCGCGTCCGACTCCCTGCGACCCCATGGACTGTAGCCCACCAGGCTCCTCTGTCCATGGGATTTTCCAGGCAAGAGTACTGGGGCGGGTTGCTATTTCCTCCCCCAGGGGATTTTCCTGACCCAGGGATGGAACCCACGTCTCCTGCGTTGGCAGGCGGGTTCGTGACCACTGAGCCACCAACTTTCCCCAGACGTGGCCTAATCAGTAGGTCTACCTGGAGACTTAAACATACTGAGCCCAAATCTTTGAGAAACCACCATTTTCTCAAGGTTGACACACTTTTGAGCCAGAACCCAGCTGGGGATCAGCCAATGGGTGAACTAAAAGCCTTCATTTTATTTTCTCCCCTAGATGCTTCTCTTAAGATCAAGGCTCAGGCAAGTAAGTTGGAGGGACAGTAACCAGAGCTCGCGGGTTCCTGGGCTATTTTCCTGACTTTGTGGAAGATCCCATCTGGAGATGTATAGGCTCCCCACCCCCACCCCGGTGGAAAGTCTTCCAAGAGGAAGATTTGGAGTTCAAGTTTTGCTGCCAAAAGCACTTCCTGGACAAACACTCAACAGTTCTTGGGGGTAAGTGTCTCCATAGGTCATGAGAGGATCCTCCCAGTTCGTGCTCACCCTGGTTTCATCTCCACATGTTTGCAGAGCTGGTTTCCAGCCTCTCGGCCTTGAAAGCAAACTGCAAAGCAGGCCAGCGGTTGAACATGACCTGTACTCTGGCTTCTAAAATTCCTGTGGCTCCCTCTTGATTTCAATCAGGATATTTAACATTTCACTAACATTAACATTGCAAATAATCACTCCGTTGAAGGCTAGATTCATGCAGAGCACATTGAGAGCATTTTCTGGGGCTCTTTGGGAAAGAATGTAGGCTAGGCCGTCAGTCTGCCTGGGTGCAAATTCCAGCTCTGACCTCAGTTTTCTCATCTGTAAAATGGAAGTTTTAAGAGCCACCAAGTGTCTGGCACACAGAAGGTGCTTGGTCAACACTGTGGCCGTTTGTGATGTCAGAAGAGGAAACAGGCCCAGAGAGGGTAATACACCTGGGGAAAGGCAGCCAGGGGTTCCAACCTCCAGGGCTGGGAAGAGAGTCTTCAGGTGGCTCACCAACCGGGCTCAGAGGGAGTGGGCTGGAGGTGGGGAATGGAGCCCAAGCTAGAGCCATCCGGGACCTTGACAGAGCCGGGAGAAGGTGGTGCAGGCCAGAGGCGAGCCTGGGAAGGACTCAGCTGACGTTCCCGCAGCTTCTGGAGTGGCAGCGGAGCAAGGCCCATAGGCTGAGACATGGACTCAAGGCCCCATAGCAGGCTGGGCTTCTACCTCTGAGGTCTGGGGTGACTCCCTGAACCCTTCACCCTCAACGTCCCAGGGCTAATACCCCAGGGAAGGAGACTCTCGAGTCCCAGAGCTGCCACCAGAGGGCAAACCCTCGCAGGAACTGGGATCAACCCCTTTATCCCACCTCTTCTGACCCAGCTGCAGCTGGTTGAGGACTGGTAGCGCCCACAAGCACTGGCGTCTTGAGTCCGTAACCGCCCGTCCCTCCTCCCCAGTAGGACAGCAAATCCAATCAACAGGTGTTAAATGTTCCAGTACCCCCACCCCATTTTTTTTCCCCTTCAACTCTTTATTTTTGGTTGCACTGGGTCTTTCTTTGTTGCTGCACCCGGGTTTTCTCTAGTTGTCGAGGGTGGGGTCTACTCTTCACTGTGGTGCACAGGCTTCCCACTGCGGTGGCTTCTCTTGTTGCAGAGCACGGACTCTAGGTGTGTGAGCATCGGTAGTTATGGCAGAGAAGCGTAGCTACTCCTTGGAATGTGGAGTCTTCCTGGACCAGGGATCAAACCCATGTCCCCTTCATTCGTAGATGGATTCTTGTCCACTGTGCCACCAGGGAAGTTCCTGATCCAGCCTTTAAACTGGAACCAGTTCCACTTCCACCCCAACCCTGAAAGGCTGGAAGCCCAACCTGTTAGGGTTCCTGTCTCCATATAATTGACTGGAGGAAGTGGTAACCAGAGTTACCAGCTCACAGGGCACCTGGTAACTGCAGTCACCCTGGACCAGGATATAAAAAATAGTGGTTCAAGCTGGGAGAGTCGTTACAAGCACAGGTTCTGGGACCAGACAGCCCAGGTTCGAATCCTGGCTTGTGGCATGTCTTAAAGGAGGTTACGGGCTTCCCTGGTGGCTCAGATGGTAAAGAATCTGCCTGCAATGCAAGAAACCTGGGTTCGCTCCATGATTTCAAAAGATCCTCTGGAAAAGGAAATGGGGACCCACTCCAGTATTCTTGCCTGGAGAATCCCATGGATAGAGGAGCCTGGCGGATTAGTCCATGGGGTCGCAAAGAGTTGGACACGACTTAGTGACTAAACCACCACCATCACAGGTATTGATGTTTTCGAGTTGTGGTGCTGGAGAAGACTCTTGAGAGTCCCTCAGAGAGCAAGGAGATGAAACCAGCCCATCCTAAAGGAAATCAAGCCTGAATATTCATTGGAAGGATTGATGCTGAAGCTGAAGCTCCAATACTTTGGCCACCTAATGAAAAGAACTGACTCACTGGAAAAGATCCTGATGCTGGGAAAGATTGAAGGTGGGCGGAGAAGGGGACGACAGAGGATGAGATGGTTGGATGGCACCACCGACTCAATGGACATGAGTCTGAGCCAACTGGGAGATGGTGAAGGTCAGGGAAGCCTGGCGTGCTGCAGTCCATGGAGTCACAAAGAGTCAGACATAACTGAGTGACAACAAAGCTGAGTCAGCAGCACCTCCCCTGGGGCCGGGGAGACAGAAACAGCAGGAGGGCTGGAGGGGAGACAACTGGGCAGGCCAGACCCCACAGAGCAGAAAGGCAGAAGTGCCCAGGGCACCTGGGAGAGGGCTGAGGGGAGTGACTGTGGGGGGTGGCGGGGAAAGTTGGGGAGGGGAGGTGGAGGCGGGGAAGTGGGTCATCAGCGGGACGAAGGCAGGGAAGGGCAGGAGAGGTGGGCTGTCTGGAGAGCAGAGAGCAGCTCTAAGGTGAACCAGGTGGCTGGGGGTGGGGAATGTTCTGGAAACCAGAGAATTCGGATGTAGGAAGGCCCGGCAGGCTCATCATTCTGAGGACTCTGCCTGGAGAGCAGTGAGGAGCCATGAAACCTCTGCGTTGGGAATTCAGGCCCTCTGGAATTATCTGCCTCCACACTGTCCGAGGAGCAGCAGGAGGCCCGGGACAGGCTGAACGGTCACAGCCTTGCAGGAAGGAGAGGTGGGCTGGGCCTGGGCAGGTGGTGGGGCACTCCCACGGTGGGAGGGGGCGCTGACAGAGGCCCTGGGAGCTGGAGGAGAACCTTGACTAACCCCCTCCCAGGTCCCCAAGCAGCACGGCGTGCCCAGAACTCCCAGGTCTGTCTTCAGCTATACACCTGGGCCCTGCTGGCCACCTGCCACACTGCCTGGAGGTGACCGTGGGTGACACACGAGAATGGGCAACATGGACACGGGTGTGAAACACTGGAGTGTGTGTGTCACTCCAAGTGGCACGTGCGCACAGCACCGGCGAGTGCAGAGACCAGTCGCCCTGCCTGTGCTGGGTGACGGAACCCATCACACAGTCATCAGGAACTGCGCGTTCCCTACACGGCGGCCCTTCTCTCAGCTGGAGATGGTTCCCAGGTTGCCGCGGCCCTGGGGAGGTCAACCCCCTCCTGCAGGCAGGCCTCCAGGGTGGATTTTGGAGGTGTGGAATCTCATCCTCCTCTCTGGACTTGGAACTCGTTTTTGTGCCTTGGCAGCTCTGAGGGCCTGAAGCTTTTTCACGGCCCAGCCCAGCCCTCATCCTCTTTGAGACAGTCTGGGAAGGGCTGGGGATCCCCCACGGCCACCCGGTCCCTCAGTGACCACAGCACTGCTTTCCTCTCACCGTGTTTATTTGTCTAAAGGGCAGCCCCTCTCCCGCGGGAGGCTGGGCTCATATTTTGCGGCTTCCAAAGATGGGACGGTTCACATGCTCCGGGGAGGCCAGGAAGGCCTTGAGCTTGGGCCGGGCGCTGAGGCGGGCCACGTAGGCCGAGAGCAGGGGGAAGGGGTCCAGGCAGCCAGGGACCAGCACCTGGTGATTGAGCAGCAGGTCCAGCAGGTTGTAGTCGGCGAAGGAGATCTGCAGGGCAGGGAGCGGGATCAGGAGAGAGGGTGGGCGGCTGGGGCGCAGAACACTGGCTGCTCCAGGGAGCCAGTTCAAGGGCCCGCTCTGGGCCTCGGTTTGCCCATCTGAGAAATGGACCTCCAATGGCTGGACCCAGCGCTCACCTGGTCGCCCACGATGAAGGCCTGGCCCCCCTGATTCTGGGACAGCAGGGTCTCGAAAGGCTTCAGGTGCGCCGGCAGCTCCTGAACATACTGGGCTTTGTCCTCCTCCTGTGAACGGAAGTGATGCCCGTGGGGGCCTGCGGTGGGCCTGGCCCTGGGCGGCCTCCCCGCCCCAGCCCTGAGCGCCAGCCCGGGCAGCTCACGCGCTTGTGGTGGATGAGGTGGCCGCAGCGCCTGCGGAGGTCTTCCAGGCCGTCATTCACCATGTCCACCAGCGCCGCCTCCCGCTCGTCTGTGCCATAGAGCCCTGCATCAGCGGCCGGGCGGGGGGTCACGTTCTCTCCGGGCTGGGGTCCTGCCTGCTCACTGCTCCCCTCTCCCCCCAAACCTGAAGGCCTCAGGTCTGGGCACCCAGGTCCCCTGAGCTGGGGGGTCCGCTCTGCTCAGTTCTGCCACTCCCGTCTCCACGAGCCCAAGGAAAATACCCAGCAGGAGCCCAGGCACTCGTCTTTGAGACCATATTCTGATCCCTGGGACTCGGGAACTCCCAGCCCAAGCCACCCCCAGTTCCTCCGCCAGGCTGTGCCCCTGCAAGGGCTGGCCAGGCCTCTGATTGCACCTTCCCAGGCCTGAGGGGTGCCCGCTTGTGGGGCCTGGCCAGAACTTGGCTCTGCAGACTGGCATATCCCTCTGAGGGCAGGACTGCATGGGGCGGGACAGCGAGGGGCAGGCTACGCTACAGACCTCTGTCCTGTCACCCTGCGTCTCGAAGAAGTCAGGGTGGGCCTGGGTCTGGCTGCTCCCACTCCCCTTCCCTGACTTCCCTGATGTGGGATCCCCTTCCCACATCCTCCTGTACCCACCCCTGCCTCCCCAAGCTGGCCGAAAAAGAGGCAGTCACCTCCCCAAGCCACATTCCTGCCACCCTTGAAACAAAGCCACAGGCCTGCTCATTGTTTGCACCAGGCTTTGCAGATTCAGGTGAGGCCAGGGCAGGAGAAGACTGGCCTTGAAGCTCCTGGTCACACCCACAGTGACTCTAGCGTACAGCAGCACGTACCATGTGGTGGCCAGTGACCACCTCTGAGCTGTCATCCAGGAATCGATGAACCCAGAAGGGCTGCTGGCCCAAGCCATGTGGTCCCTGCCCCAGGGGGACTGGCGGCCCCAGCTCTGTAAACTAGAGTCCTCCTAACCCAAGCCCTGCCCCTTCCTCTAGGGTCATCTGGCCTGGGACCAACCGTAGGACCCGATCCCAGGACATCTGGGTGGGACCTTTCAGGTGCTTTCCTGGACTGGGCTGTGTTCAGCCTCGGGACTCACCAAAGGAGCGGCCCAGGTGTCGCAGGATGGCATTGGACTGGTACAGGGTGAGGTCTCCGTCCTGGAACTTGGGGAGCTGTCCGTACAGCTGGGAGGTGTGAGGACGGCTCAGTGAGGGACACTGAGCTCAGCTGCCCCCTACTCAAGGGTTGCCCCACCTGTCTGGGCGCCGGAACTCACACAGGAGGCCTTGAGTGGGCCCTGCAGCCAGCTCTCCTTGGTGACCACCTCCTCCTTCCAGCTCTGGTCCTGGTCGGCCAGCAGCATGCGCAGGGCCTCGCAGCGCCCTGGGGGACGGGAAGACGGGGCAGTGGGCAGAGACCCCAGCATCGCAGCAGCCCCCTGGGGAAGTCAGGAGTGGATGGGAGCTGGATGTGGAGACAGGACAGACTAGATTCTGAGCCGCTGAGAAGACGAGCAGCGGATAAAGTGGAGCCCCCGGCCCCCACGGCGTCTGGGCCAGGCGGGCAGGGTTGGAGGCCCAGCCTACTTCGCCCCAGGTCGGACCGAGAAGCAGGAATAGAGCGCACCGCGCGCGGGCCCCCCGCCCCCACAGACACCGCCGCGGCGGGACCCCGGCCCGCGACCCCGCCCCGCCGCCCGGGGCCCCGCCTCCGCCTCGGGCGCTGTCCAGACTGCGCGTCCTGCCGGGGGCCCTTCGCCCGCCTGAAGGAGCAGCGGCCGCACCTCGTGTCGGGAAGTAGACGATGGTGTAGGGCGGCACTAGGATAGGCAGACAGACGGGACGATGCGGGAGGAAGGAACCCCAGGGGCTGGCAGCCCGGGAGTCAGGCCGCCCGGGGAGGGGGGTGGCTCGGCCGGCCCCTTCCCCCACGCGGTCCAGACCCTACTCACTGGAGGCGGCGGAGTTCAAGTGTGGCAGGAAGTGGGGAGGACCCGGAGGCCTTATATTTAAGGTCCTGCTCCACCCCGGCGCCCCACCCCCCGGGAATCCGCCGAGTCACCGAGAGGATCTGGGTTGGGGCGAGGTGTGGGTGTGGTGAAGCCGGTCGGAGGGGCCCACCGGCTCTCCGCAGCCGTGCACCTTGCCTGCTGCGCAGCGGCTTTACAAGAGGCTCCCATACTCAGCACCGGGCAGCCACTACCCGCCTCCCCACCGCACCTGAACACAGCATCCTCAGGGCCCCCAGAGGGCCAGGACTTAGCGCCCCAGCACCGGCACACAGTAGGTGCTACATAAATGCTTTTTGCTTGAATGAATGCTATTTCAATAAACACCCATTTCCGCAGCCTTTCTTCTTGATAATAATAGCAAACCCTCAGGGACTGAGGGCTGCCGCTGAGAAATTTACATCTATTACAACCCTAAGACTTGGTCCTGTTCAGATCCCATTTTACAGAGGAGGAAGCTGAAGCACAGTGATGTTCCCAAGGTCAGAGGGCTAGTGAATACTTCCGGTTGGATTCAGGGCATCACTTTCAACCCTCACTCTGTCTTCTGCAGGGCTTTGTCATTTGACTACGTTGAGTGAACTCCGGGAGTTGGTGATGGACAGGGAGGCCTGGCGTGCTGTGATTCATGGGGTCGCAGAGAGTCGGACACGACTGAGCGACTGAATTGAACTGAACTGAACTGAAGGGCTCTGTACGACTGAGAGACTTCACTTTCACTTTTCACTTTCATGCACTGGAGCAGGAAATGGCAACCCACTCCAGTGTTCTTGCCTGGAGAATCCCAGAGACAGGGGAGCCTGGTGGGCTCTAGTCCATGGGGTTGCACAGAGTCAGACACGAATTAGTGACTAAACAACAAAGTGTTCTGTACTCTTCAAATACAGGCTGAAGGGATACGGGTGAGTGGAAAGACAGAGGAACTGGAGTGAGCGAGACTTTCTGGGCCTGGGAGGGCTGTGTCTTTCCAGGCGGGGCCTGTACCAGCCTCCCTATGGGCCCATCTGTACCTGCAGCCCGGTTCTCCTGGCTGCCCCTTCCTGGTGCTGGGGGTGGCGGTGGGCGGGGTTCTCCTTGGGAACTGGCGCCTGACAGCCTGGTTTTCCCATCAGAGCCTCTGGAAAGAGGAAGCTGTCCTTCCGCAGGTGCAGAAGTACCCAGCCCAAGCGTGGGAAAACACCAGGCAAGCCCGATTAGGAGCATCCCTGAGCCTCATGGAGCCCACGGCTGCCTGGGTCTGGGAGGGGTTGGGGGAGGTGGCCCCAGAGCCGGGATCTATCCCTGACTCACAGCTGCAGGAACATCTGCCCAGCACTTAGCAGCTTACAAAGAGATTTTGCATAAATGGTTTCATGTCATCTCCACCGCAGCCTGGGAGGAAGAGGGTCGTGTTCTCATTGTGCAGAAGAGCTCAGAAAGACTCAGTTACCCGCTCTGGCCTGGCACGCCTGCGCTCCTTCTGTGGACAGGCATCACACACCTGGGAGCTTGGAGACACCCTGCCAGCCAGCAGGCCTCCTGCCAGCTCACACTCCAGCCGTCATGCTCGGGCCCGCTGGGCAGGCCTTAGCACCATGCTGCAGTGTTCTGGTAACTGCTTTTACCCACAGTCCTCTGGCTCCCCCAGCCCAGCCTGTGGTCTAGCTTTGCGGCCACACTGGGGCCTCTTCCTCTGAGGCCCAGAGCACAGTTTTCCCAGGCGCGTGGGGCAGGCAGCTTCCTGTGTCCGTCCCCCACCTCCAGTCCACGTATATGTCAGCCTCTGTCTTTGGTGGGGTTTAAACTATATGTAAGAGCTTTATTGCTACACAAAATTCGCCCTTACAAAGTGTATGTTCTGTGGGTTTTGGTATATTCAGTGTTGTGTGATCATCACCGCTAATGCCAGAGCATTTTCATCACTCCAAAAAGAAACCCCGGACCCATTAGCCATCACGCTTCCTTCCCCCTCCAGCCATCCCTGCCTAGAGAATCCCATGGACAGAGGAGCATGGTGGGCTACAGTTACAGAGAGTCAGACACGACTGAGTGACTAACACACACACAATCTGTTTTGTCACTATGGATTTGCCTCCTCAGGATATTTCATATAAATGGAATCATACACGATGTGGCCTTTCATGTCTGGCTGCTTTCTCTTAGTATGTCTTCAAGCTTCATCTATGTTGTAGGATGGGTAAGGACATCATTTCTATCCATGGCCAAATAATATTCCATTGTCTGGACATACGCATTTTGTTTACCCATTTATGTATTAATGGACATTTGGGTTGCTTCATTTATTGACTGTTGTGAGTAATGCCTTCCCTGATAGCTCAGTTGGTAAAGAATCTGCCTGCAATGCTGGAGACCCCGGTTCGATTCCTGGGTGGGACGATCCGCTGGAGAAGTTATAGGCTACCTACTCCAGTATTCTTGGGCTTCCCTGGTAGCTCAGCTGATAAAGAATCCGCCTGCCATGTGGGAGACCTGGGTTCAATCCCTGGGTTGGGAAGATGCCCTGGAGAAGGGAAAGGCTGCCCACTCCAGTATTCTGGCCTGGAGAATTCCAGGGGTCACAAAGAGTCAGACACTCCTGAGCAACACACAAGTGTGTAACAGTGCTACACACAAGTTTTTGGGTGAACTGATCAATTCCCTTGGGTATATACCTAAGTGTGAAGTTGCTGAGTCATGTGGTGACTCATTTTGAGGAACTGCCAAACTCTTTTCCAAACTGGTTGCACCATTTTATAAGCCCAGCAGCGGCCTATGAAGGTTCCAACTTTTCCACATTCTCACCAATGATTGTTATTGTTTGTCTGTTTCACTGTAGCTATCCTAGTGAGTGTGTGTATATATCTTAAGTGATATCTTACCACCGGCCATGCCTGGGTTTGGCTTATGGGGAACAGGATAGAGAAGGAACCATCATCTTTAGGGGAATCACAACTCAACTCAGAGTAGGAGGAGAAAGACACAAGTCTTTTTTTTTTTTTTTTTTAGAAATTCTTATTGGTATTTTTTGGCTGTGCTGTGGAGCATGTGGGATCTTAGTTCCCCAACCAGGGATCAAACTCACACCCCTTGCACTGGTAGTGCAGAGTCTTAACCATTGGACCACCAGGGAAGTCCCCAAGCACAAGTCTTTATTCACACATTGATTAGTGTGTCTCAGCAATGATTGGACTGGACATAAGGGAAGACACTGAAACAAGTAAAATACGGTCTTTACCCTAATGAACTCTGACTAAAGAATGTAAGACCTTCAACAGCAAGTCCATCCAACCAGCCATCTCTCCACCTCCACTTATCTGTCTGTCCATCTATATACCCATCTACCCAGTTACTCGGTTGGTAAAGAAGCCACCTGCAATGCAGGAGACCCTGGTTTGATTCCTGGGTCAGGAAGACCCTCTGGAGAAGGGATAGGCTTCCCTTGTGGCCCAGCTGGTAAAGGATCCGCCCGCAATGCAGGAGACCTGGGTTCGATCCCTGGGTTGGGAAGATCCCCTGGAGAAAGGAAAGGAACCCACTCCAGTATTCTGGCCTGGAGAGTCCCATGGACTATATAGTCCACGGGGTCGCAAAGAGTCAGACACGACTGAGCGACTTTCACTTTCACGCAGTTATTCAGCTATTCAACAACCAAACATTAGACCAAACATCTACCTGTCCATTTACCCACCATCTCATTTGCCCAGCCACTACTCATTTACGTACCCAGTCGCCCTCTCCGTGTCTGTCCCTCCATCTTTTCGTTCACCCATCTATCCATGCAGCCAACCATCTGTCTGTGAAACCGTTAGCCCACCAAATCATCTACCCATCCTTCCATGCAGTCAGTCGCCCAACCGTCCACCCATTCACTCATCCAACTTCCCATCTGTCCGCTCAACTATACGTCCCCCTGTCCATTCATTCATCCTTCCATCCATGTTTGTCTATCCATCCATCTTCTCAACTGTTCATCCTTCCCACCACCAACCATTCAAACATCAACCCAACAAATCATCTGGCAACCGATCCAACCGCTCACTTATCTGCCCAACCATCCATCCAAGATGACTGATCCACCTGGTCATCTTGGACCCTGGAGCCGGACAGGAAGGCTTTGCTCCTTAATTGAAAATGCTTCCAGCCCACATATGCTGACCAGTGATCGTCTCCACTTCTTTGGCTTATACTTTGGGACACATTTCTCAACACTTCCCCACCTTCTTAGGTTATTTGGACATGGATTCTTGCATCTTATGTGACATCCACAGTTTTTTGAGCCCTTCCAATATGCCAGGAACCTGATTGGTCTTTTCTCATTTAATTTTCATAAAGGCACCATGAGGCAAATACTAGGTCAACCCCTACTTTCCAGATAAGGAAAGTAAGACTCAGAGAGGTGAAATACCTTGCGTAGGGTCACACAGCAAATGCAGGGGGGATCCCAGGCCTGCAGGTCCGTTCTAAGACCATGCAGAAAACAGAAGAACTCTCTGAGGGATGTTTGTAGTCCCGCTGGGGATGCTGTTCACGCCTGGCCTCAGGAGGAGCTGTGACCCAGGGTGCAGAGGGACTGAGGATGCTGAAGCTGAGCCTTCAGACAGTCAATATGAACGGTCACAAAGAGCCACCCTTGACCACCAGCCAGCATCCACGGGCCTCTCAACCCTGACCTTTGCTCAGATTCACTCAGGACTTTGTGGAGGCCATGCCCTCTGCCTGCAAGTCCACCCACCCCGCCTTCATGAGGTCACTCCCTTCATCCCTCTGGTCTTGGCTCACAGGTCACTTCCCCGGCCCCTGTTGCAGCAAGGTCTCCATGCTCCTCCTGACAGCCAATCAGGCCCTTCCCTGCGCTCACCCCTGCACAGTGGCTCTGGGTTTGCTGAAGGCGCAGACCAGGTGAGAGGTCCCAGAAAGGCACACAGCAGGGGGTCCACAGACATTTGCTGAAATGAGTCTCCTGGGAGTTGTCTCCTACCTCTTGCAGCCTTTGCAGGGGTTACAAGCCCTTCCTCCCTCCTGAGGGCCTCCACCCACAGACCTTGCTGGATTCCAGGGCCTTGGAACACCCCATGTTCACAGCTGATCCCTGCTGGGGACCCTGGGACTCACCTAGGTAAACATCAGTGGGCAACGCCTAGAATGCTGCCCACCCGCCCATGTCCCCCATGAAGCCTTCCTAATGCCTAGGTCCCTGCCCCAAAGCACTTGGAGACTGTCTCTTGGCCCTTTTCTGAATTAGATGTGCCTGAAAGCAGGGCCCTCAGAGCAGACGGGGTCTGTCATGTTGGCCCGGGGCTGGATCCCGGCAGACCTCAGGTGTTTGCAAAAGAAATACGTGAATGGATGGCCATGCTGTGGCCAAGAGAGGCCAGCGCCACCAGCTCAGGTGACAGGTACTTGGTGGGATCTAGTTCCCTTGGACAAAGGCCGGTGCGGGGGGCAGGTGAATAAATCATGAGGGGCCTGGAGCAGGGCTGGGGCAGGAGAACTGACCTCATTCTGGGAGGTGAGGAGCCAGCAGCTGGGCGGTGAGTGGGCTGGGGGCAAAACCTGGGGGGAGGGGCACACACGAGGCCACTGCAGGCTGCCTGGCCCACCCCCACCCTTCTCCCCAAGAAACAGGAAGTGGGAGGTCAGCACAGGTTAGGTGGGAGGTGCGGGCGGAAGTGGGGAGGTGGACAAGTGCAGAGATACCCCAGGGCTCTGGGTAGGGGAAGGGGGGGCAGATCTGGGATGGGGCTTAGGGGGATGGTCTTTCCAGAGTCCAGGAGCCATCCTTGGAGAGGGCACCCTACGGAGAACAGGAAGAGCGAGAATACACATACAGAAGGTGGGACAGACCGATGTGGGAAAGAGTCTCACCCAACAGATGGAGGAAACGGACAAAGAGATGGGCACGAGCGGGCAGGGGGCCACAGGGACACAGCGGGGCAGATGTCAGCAGGGGGACCCACAGGGACACAGCTGGGCAGACGTCAGCAGGGTCAGGGGGACCCACAGGGACACAGCGGGGCAGACGTTGGCAGGGGGACCCACAGGGACACAGCGGGGCAGACGTCAGCAGGGGCCAGGGGGACCCACAGGGACACAGCTGGGCAGACGTTGGCAGGGGGACCCACAGGGACACAGCGGGGCAGACATCGGCAGGGGGCAGGGGTCGGAGCAAGAACTGCAGGTGAGACAGACACTAGAGACCCCCCGGAGCAGAGGGGCCGGGGAGGGGCAGAGAGCAGCAGACTCAGAGGCGGAGGGGCACATGGGGAGGTGGGCAGAGAGGCCGCTGTGACGCAAGCAGTCCCGGGCACAGTCTGCAGCAGCCTGAGCGCTGGGTGGCAAGGTAGGGTTTCAGAGAAGGGCTGTGTGAGGGGTTCGGGGAGCTAGGAAAGATGGGGTTTTTGGAGGGCCTGGGGCCCACCAGCCCCTGCAGCTGGAAACAGGAAGAAGAGTAGCAGGGACCCTGCAGGGACCACACCTGCAGCTGCCCACAAGGCCACCCTCCCGCAGGTCCTGGGAAAGTGGAGTGGGCAGTGCCCCTCAGACGGCAGGAGGTGCTGAGCGCTCGTCTCCATGGCCCTACCCCAGGGCCCGGCAGATGGCAGCCTCCCCACAGGGGACCACACCCCCTCCAAGGTCACACCAGGGCCTAGCCAGGCCCCTGCTAGCCCAGCAGCCACCAGGCGGCGGGCGCTCCTCCGGGAACTGGAGGCTCAGGTGCAGGCCGCCTACGGGCAGGTAAAGGGGGCCGGGGTGTGGGATCATCCTCAGCTGAGGGGACTGTGAGGGAACAGCAGGACCCCACGCCTTAGCCGGGGCCCCACAGGATAAACCCAGGGCTGAGCCCAGGGAGGGGAGCTCAGACATGCACTCTGATGGAGGGGTCGGCAGCCACTCAGCAGCCCAGAGGGAGGCTGGCATCCCCCCCAACCTCTGCCATCACTGAGCCCTGTTTCCAGCCCGCAGAGCCCAGGGTCAGCTGTCCTTGGGTCCTCGCCTAAGTAGCAGGGCCGGGGCAGGTCCAGGCAGGAGTGCCGAGGGCAGGCAGGCTGGGCGGATGCTCTGAGGTGACAGCAGGGGTCCAGCAGGGAGGGGCAGGTGCTTCCTGAGTCTGCCATTCTCTGGAGAGATGACCCAACCCACCCTGGTAATCAAGGCCCCTGGCTTCCTCCTTCCAGGTCTAGGCCCTGCTTCTGAAGACATTAAATCTCTCCAGATTAGGCTGGGGGGAGAGGATGCTGGAGAGGGCGTGTCTGCAAGACCCTCAGGAGTGAGCACGGGGAAGCTGTGCCTTTAGGGGGGGCCTTGCGCCCCAAGTGGCCACTCTCACCAGCAGAGATGCTCAGAGATAATCCCAGATTAGGACCCAAGCCCCTGTGCCCCAGGCTCCCCGCCTGCCCACCCGCCTGCGATCTTCCCCACAAAACCCTCGGAAAATCCCCTGCAGTGATCCCAGACTCTCACTGGGAGCCGGTGGGAGCCCACAGCATCCTCCGAGGCCCAGCCTTGGGCTGCCCCCGGGACTCCAGGCCTGGCATGGTTCAAGGGCCCATGGGAAACTGTGCCAAGCGGCCCCGGCACCGGGCGCCTAAGGTAGGAGGGTTAAGTGGGGGAGAAGCCAAGGCCGGGAGGCTGGGCTGGACCCTGAAAGGGTCTGATGGGGTGGGCAGGGCCCGACTGGGGTCACAGGTGGGATGAAGGGGTTGGCGCCCACCACTGTCGACCAAGATCTTCCCTGGCAGACCCCAGACTCTGACCTATCGTGGTCTTGGCTCCTGCGGACCTCTGGGCCTCCCGCTGCCAAGCTCGTCAGACCCCCCAACTGCCCACCCAACTGCCCCCTTCCTGCTGCTGCCCCTGCCCTCTGGAGTGACCATGGCCCTGTGCCTTGCCCCTTTTCTGGGCCTCAGTTTGCCCCTTCTGAACAGTAAAGGAGTGGACCCTTCCAGTCGAGACTGTTGATGGTGAGGTTCCACTGTCCTGTGCTGGATTCTAGTGATGGGAGAGGCTGGCAAGTGAGGGTGGAGAGGGATCACTGCCCTAGCTCACGGCTGGCTCTGCTGCAGGACCGCTGGCAGTGGCCTGGCTCCCCCCCAGGGGGGTCGCGCCATGGCCTGGGCCCCAGCCCCAGCCCCAGCCCCAGTCCCGAGGAGCCGGGGGCCCCTGGGCCAGGCGTCCAGGGCTATTCCGTGTTCAGCAGCGTGGTGGGGCCCGCCTGCATCTTCCTGCGGCCCAGCATCGCCGCCACCCAGCTCGTATGTACGGCCACCACCTGCCTGCCTCCGGCCCCCACCCTTGCCCCCAGGTTTTGCCTCTCCTTGAGTGGGGGGAGAGGACTGAGTGGGGATCTCAGAGCAAAGGCTCACAGATCTAGGGACATGGGGGACAGAAAGGTGTGGAGAAACAGACATAAGATCAAAACGGGGGGACCTGGGGAAACAGGCCAGGAAAGAGAGAAGAGGCGGGCAGAGAGTGACTCAGAGAAACGGCAGAGACAGGAGCCCCAAGGGGACGGGCAGGGAGGGGCCAGGCCCCTAAAGAGGAATAAGGAGAACAGGAGAGACGTGGTGACTCTGATGCCCCCGTGGCCAAGCCGGAGGGCCTGTCCGCCCTGCGCTCCACCTCTGGCTAACGGAGGTCCAGGAGGGGGCATGCAGGGGACAGGGAAGGGGGGCCCAGACGCCCAGCCCATCAGCAGGAATGGCGGGAGGAGAGGAGTGCCTGCATGTTGTGGGGGCTGAGTGGGGGGCCCCAGAGAACAAGAAAGAGGAGGTGCAGGTACCCGGGGGGTTGTCCAGGGAATTCTTAACCCGTCTGTCTTCCCTCAGGACCGGGAGCTGCGGCCAGAGGAGATTGAAGGTAAAGGGTTGGGGAAGGAAATAGAGTTTCTGGAGTTGGGGGGCACTGGGTGGGGGTCCGAGCAGTCTCCAGGAGGAACTGGGAGCAAGCAGGCTGCAGGGGATCCAAGCGGGAAGACGGGGACCAGACTGAGCAGGGTGGGGTTGAGAGAACCTTCAGCTCTCTGTTTCCTGGTTCTATTTGCCCAGCGGGACATGGTCCCCTTTTATTCATCCAGCGAATACTTCCTGGGTGCCCCACTGTGGGCCTGGCCCAGTTCTGAGTACTGGGAAACGTGGCCAACCAGATAGATCTGGCCTGTGTCCTTTGGAGAGAGACGTCAACAGGTCACCTGCAAGTACAAATGGTGCTATGAGCTGCCAAGGAAGTGATCAAAGGAGCCAGAGGGGACTGAATTGAGAGGGAAGACCTCCTTGAACAGGTTGCACAAAGACCGAGAATGTTCCAGAAAGTGAGCTCCATGAGGTCAAGGATTGTTTTTCCCTCTCTTTCTTTCTCACGTCCTTCACTCCTTTCTTTCTCTCTTCCTCTCTTCCTTCCTTCTTTTTTCTCCCTTCCTCTCTTGCTTCCCCTCCCTCTCTCTTTCTCTCCTTCACCTTTTTCTTTCTTCACTGCCGCATCCCCAGTACCTAGAGCAGCGCTTGGCACAGAGCAGATGTCCCTTATATATTTGCAGAGTGAATGAAAGGAATAGCATATGCAAAGGCCCTGGGGTAGCAAAGAGAAACAACTGTTTAGAAAGGATGGACATGACTGGACCAAGGTGAGAAGGTCTAATCCAGGCTGGGGTCCCAGGGGACGTGTGGAAAGGACTGACCCTGCCCTGCCTGGCAGAGCTGCAGGCTGCCTTCCAGGAGTTTGACCGAGACCAGGACGGCTACATCGGCTACCGGGAGCTGGGGGCCTGCATGCGGACGCTGGGCTACATGCCCACCGAGATGGAGCTCATCGAGATCTCCCAGCAAATCAGTATGTGCCTGAGACTGTCCCACCCCCAGTTCTCCAGAGGCCATGACCATGGTCAGGGCAACCAGGCAGCCCAGGGAACCGAGGTGTCTACACAGGTTGGCTCCCAGAACCTGGGACTTTGGTCATTCTCACAGCAAGCTCTCTGCCTCCAGAGAATCTCACCATCCCCCTTGAGGTAGTGGGTCAAGGGCCAGCATGCCCACTTTTTAGACGAGGTAACAGTCTCCACTAGTGGTAAAGAACCCACCTGCCAGTGGAGCAGACTTAAGAGACCCAGGTTCAAATCTTTGGTTGGGAGGATTCTCTGGAGAAGAAAATAGCAACCCACTCCAGTACTCTTGTCTGGGAAATCCCGTGGACAGAGAGTGGCCGGCTACAGTCCATGGGGTCACAAAGAGTCGGACACGACTGAAGCAACTTAGCAAGCAGCCAGTCTCTGAAAGGTCCCCGTGACTTGCCTAAGGTCACACAGCCTGGTCACTGGAGTCAGGATCTTGAGCCCAACTGAGCTCTTCGGGAAAATTAAGGGAAGCCGGCAGGAGACACAGACGACCCAGCCTAGGAGACCCAGAGGGAAGGAAAGGTCCATTTAGTGGGGTGGGGAGAGGGACACAGGCCAGGACGGGAGGGCGGAGGAGGCCAGGGCTGGGCAGGGGTCTCTGATGGTTCCGAGACTCTTATGGGCGTGGCCCCCAGGTGGCGGGAAGGTGGATTTTGACGATTTTGTGGAGCTGATGGGCCCCAAGCTGCTGGCGGAGACCGCGGACATGATCGGAGTCCGGGAGCTGCGGGACGCCTTCCGGGAGGTGAGGTCCCCGGGGGCCGGCGGGATTGGGGCCTGCGTGTCGGCGGTGAGGGAGGGGCCGCGCGAATGAATGACTCGGTCAGTGACCCGGGGTCGCCGCAGTTCGACACCAACGGGGACGGCTGCATCAGCTTGGGTGAGCTCCGGGCGGCCCTGAAGGCCCTGCTGGGAGAGCGGCTCAGCCAGCGGGAGGTGGACGAGATCCTCCGCGACATTGACCTCAACGGGGACGGCCTGGTGGACTTCGAAGGTACCGCCCCCCGCCCCCCCACGCTCAGCACCGCGGACCCTGCGCGAGCTTTCACAGAGGAAGAGCCTCAAGCGCTGTGTGTGCGCCAGGCTCTGTGCTAAGCACACCTACCTCCTCTCCCTGCTAACCATCAGGAGGACCTAGGAGGAAGCCATGCTTAACCCCGCAAGGAGGAGAAAGTCGGTTCTTAGGGAAGCGAGGGTGCTTAGCAAAAGAAGTGGATGGAGCCAACATCTAGATCTAGGAAGCCTACCCAATCCCAACAGAGGGAAAACAAGGATTAAATAATTAAAGGAAGCCAAGGAAAGTAAAGTCTTCCCTCGTAGCTCAGCTGGTAAAGAATCCACCCACAATGCAGGAGACCCCAGTTTGATTCCTGGGGTCGGGAAATCTGCTGGAGAAGGGAAAGTCTAACTACTCCAGTATTCTTGGGCTTCCCTTGTGGTTCAGCTGGTAAAGAATCCGCCTACAATGCGGGAGAGCTGGGTTCAATCCCTGGGTTGGGAAGATCCCCTGGAGAAGGGAAAGGCTACCCACTCCAGTATTCTGGCCTGGAGAATTCCATGGACTGTGTAGTCCATGGGGCCGAAAAGAGCCGAACACAACTGAGTGACTTTCACTTTCAAGGAAAGTCAGGGCTTCCCTGGTGGCTCAGATGGTAAAGAATCTGCCTGCAATGCAGGAGTCCAGGGTTCAATCTCTGGGTCAAGAAGATCCCCTGGAGAAGGTTTCTTGTTTGGAGAATTCCATGGACAGAGGAGTCTGGCGGGTTACAGTTCATAGAGTCACAAAGAGTCGGACATGACTGAGCGACTAAACACACACAAGGAAAGTTAGTGTGTAGAAATTCTCCAAGGTAGGCCCCAAAGTGTTCCCGAGCTTCCTAGCAGCCAAAGCAAAGAGGAAAGTAGGTTCAGTTACAAGATTTTTTTTTCCCCATAAGACAAAGCTCCTCTTCCTGGCCTATTCTCCACCAAATTGAGGGAACTCCGTTGCAGGCCCTGCCCTTGACCACGCTCCCTCCCACCTCAAAACCAGTATCTTCGCCTCACTCCAGGGGGTTGAGGTCCAGAGAGCAGACTGAAATGTTGGCTTTGTCCTGGCAGAGTTTGTGCGAATGATGTCTCGCTGAGCCTGCACAGAAGCTGGAAGCAGCGGACAGGACTTGGGACCAGAGCCACTGCCTGCCAGTGTGTTCCTGGAGCCCCTCGCCTCCAGCTGGGACCCCTCCCCCTCTCCTCCCTGCCCTGGCCTGTGTGCACAGCCCTTGCCTGAGACACCCCCACCCCACTTCTCCACCAAGCCCCCTTGCCCAGCTCTGTTTCTCTGACAATAAAGCATCTTCGAGCTGGGGACACAGCTTCCACTGCTCACTTGTTCATCCTGCAGGTATTTGGCCCCCAAAGTGAAGTCCTCTCGATTATGAACTTTGGTTGGGTAAGGGGCCCTCCCTAGATCCTGCGACCAGTCCAGAGCAAGTCCTGGGAAATGTTCCCAGATGAGTAAACCCAACCTGCTTCTCCCAGAGCTGGGTGCATGATGGCCCCTCACCCTGTGAAGGGCTCCTGCTGGACCCAGGGTTACAACCGAAGACCACGTGCCTAAGGGCTTCTCCCAAGCTCTTTCCCATTTCCTCTTAGAGCGGGGCAGCTCAGAGCTCCCTTCAAGAGAGAACTTGCTGGTGGGCTGTGGGGGGTGAGGGAGCTGACAGGCCCCTTCAGGATATATCTCAGCCTTTGGGCACACGCCTCGCTCTTCCCAGGAGCCTGCAGCCACTGACCGAGCACACAGGTGGGCTCTGTTCCGAGCTCCCCTCTAGGTTAGCCGAGGTGTGATCAGGTCAGCCTTGAACCAGTGACTCTCTGCCCAATCCTGCTTCATCACACTTCCTCTTTTTCACATTCCAAACTCCATCTTGGTATTTGCCTCCCAGGGAAACGAAATGACACACCTCCTCACTCCAGCCCTGCCATGGTCTTCATAACCCCATTTTCCATATCGAGGGACCCAGGAGGCCAGGTCTCAGCAACGTGCGGGAGTTCTCCCAGCTCCACCGCCCTCTTCCTGCTCCCGGCTGTTCAGCACGTGCTGCCAGATTTTTCTTCCTAAAATGCCATTTGTGTTTTGTCACACTCCTATCCAGAAACTGGCCATGGTCTCCCATTGCCCCCCGGGCTGATTCAGCCCCTGTGCCTGGTGCTGGAAGGCTCCATGAGGATGCGAAACTGGCATACAGTCACACACACTAGGAAGAGGCATCAGGAGGACTTCAGCCAGGCCTGGGGACTCTAGAGTCACAGTGCTAGCCAAAAAGTTCACCTTCCGGTCGGAGTGGACCCCGGACAGGCTGAGGCCTCTTCTAGCCCTGCATGACCAGCCACATTCCCACCTGCTGGGAAGGATGAACTTGGCCTATAGGCCCAGAATGGGGAGGAGCTTTCAGTGCTGGTGCCAACAAGATGGCCTTGAGACAGAGCAGGCAGGCAGCCACCAGCGCCTTGCTCAGTCCGGAGCTTGGACACCGAGGTGCCAGGGCTGGCTGCAGCAGCCTCAGCACCACTTGCCTGGCAGATCACAATTAATCCTTAATCCCCAATTAGGTGATCTCTCCTGCCAGTCTGGCAGGCTTGGGGATGAGGAGGGGAGTCGCAGCTTGTCTGGGAGCCATGGTCCACCCTCCCTCCCCCTACCGTCCACCGGCGGGCACAGATGGCATTGCTGCCCGAGAAGAAGTCTGTCCCCTCTGCAGGGGCTTGGGAGAATGATGGACATGGGCCAGGGGAAGAGCAGACCCTGCTCAAGGTCAGCCTCCCACTGGCCCCAGCTTGGCAGGCACTGTGGTTGGAACCAGGGAGGGGGGATGGTTGGTGGGGAGGTTTTAATTGGCTGCCGTGTGTCTGCTGGCATCAGCAGTGCCCACAGGTCCCCCAAATCCCCCACATGCCTTCCCACCCCCAAAAGGCTGCTAGCCCAGAAGTTCCAAGCAGACACAGCTGGAGCAGGGACCAGGGCTAGAAGGACCAATAAGTAGGCCGCAACTATGTGGAGCCAAGAACCCCCTCCCCTGCCTAAAGGGGGCACCTGCCCTCCAGCTCCACTATTGCCAGTTGGAATAGGCTAGAGCTACAGGATCTTCTGGGTTTTTTCTCCTGACAGAGAAGCTGTCAGTTGAGATTTTTACATTAGGTCCACTTTATTTATTTATTTATTTTTAATTTTGGCTGCACTGGGTCTTTGCAGCAGCACGTGGGGTCATCTCTCGTTGCATAGCACGGGCTCTGGAGCTTGCAGGCTCAGTAGATGCAGTGCTCAGGCTTAGTTGCCCTGCAGGGTGTGGGATCTTTGTTCCCGACCAGGGATCAAGCCTATGTCCCTTGAATTGGAAGGCGGATTCTTAACCTCTGGACAACCAGAGAAGTCTCAGTTTCACTTTAAATAGTTGGGGTATAATGTATATTCCGTAACATGGATGAATGTATAGTTCAGTGAGTTTTTGCATGCATATGCAGCCAGGTAGCCATCACCCGGATAAGGATATTAATCCACTTATTTAAGAGTAGTTCCCGGTTTACAGAATTATATTGAAGACAAGACAGGGAGCTCCTGAATACCTCACATTCAGTTTCTCCCGTGTGTTAGTCAAGGCTTTCCAGAGAAACAGAACCAATTGGAATTGTGTCCGTGTAAAGATATTAAGGAATCGGCTCGGGTAATTATGGGCACTGAGCCATCCCCAGATTTGCAGTCAGCAAGCTAGTGATATGGGAGACCTGGTGATATAGCTCCAGTCTGAGCCCAAAAGCCCAAAAACCAGAAACGTTGATGTTGGAAGTTCCAGTCTGAGAGCAAAAGAAGCCTGGTGACCCTGCTCAAAGGTCAGGCAGGCAAAACTGCCCCCTCACTCAGCCTTTTTGTTCCATTCAGAGCTTCAGCCCACACTGGGAAGACCCATTCGCTTTACTTAGTACTCAGATTCAGAGCATCTCATCCAGACGCTCCCTCAAGACACTTGAAAATAATGTTGGACCTACGGCCTGGGCACCCCGTGACCAGTCAGATCGACACACAGAATGAACCGCGGCACTCTAGGAACATCTTACATTAGAATGGTACCTCTGTCACTGCTCATGAACTAATAAAGTGAAGTGAAAGTCGCTCAGGTGTGTCCGATTCTTTGTGAGCCCATGGACTATTATCCGCCAGGCTCCTCTGTCCATGGAATTCTCAAGGCAAGAACACTGGTGAAAGTGACAGTTGCTCAGTCGTGTCCGACTCTTTGAGACTCCACTGACTATATGGTCCATGGAATTCTCCAGGCCAGGATACTGGGGTGGGTAGCTATTCCCTTCTCCAGGGGATCTTCCTAACCCAAGGATTGAACCTGGATCTGCCACGTTACAGGTAGATTCTTTACGGTCTGTGCCACCAGGGAAGCCCAATGAACTAATAGTGACGCAGTATTATTAAAGACTACATTTTATGCAGGTTTCATCACTTCTTCCCTTGTTCTGATCCAGAGTGCCTTCCAGGACTCCATTTACACTAGAAATCACGTCTTTTTAGGGTTCTTTTTTAATTATCTTGTCAGTTTTAAGGAATACCAGTCAGGTATTTTATAGAATGTCCCTAAATTGGGATTTGTTTGTTTTTACCACAGTTAGAATGGGGTTCTTGGGACTTCCCTGGTGGTCCAGTGGCTAAGATTCTGGGATTCAATTGCCCTGGTCAGGGAACTAGATTCCACATGCTGCAACTAAGACTCAGCACAGCCAAATAAATACTTAAGAGAGAATGGCATTCTCATCCCAACATATACTATCTGTATTATCAACATGACATCGTTATTGATTTTGACGGTCACTTGGCGAGAGTCGGACACGACTGAGCGACTGAACTGAACTGAACTGAACTGGCTTAGTGTTTCTGTCAGGTTTCTGTACTGTAAAATTACTCATTTCATTTTCTTTCTCCTATTACATAGAATCCTATTAAAGGTTGATTTGTCTTTTCTCCATTTATTTGCTCACTCTTTTTTATACCAATATGGACTCATATTTATTTTATACAAGTTATAATCCAGTACTATTTTATTAATTTTCTTGCTCAAAGTGCTTCACCTTTCACCATTGAGAGCTCTTTCCTTTGGCCCCTGTGCCCCTCTGACATACCCACATCACTGTAGGGGCTTGGGTTTGGGAGTTTTGAGTTTTGTTTTAGCATTTTCTTACTTTCTGGCACTACTAGCTGTTCCAGAATTATCTTGCATATTTCCTGTCCCAGTCCTAGAGTCAGCCACTTCTCCAAGGAACTCTGCTTCATTTTATTGGAGAATGGTATTTGAAACCAAGATCCAGATGTTAAGTTGATGCTAGGCACTCTAAGCTAATAGAATGAGGATATATATATGTACACTAACTTGTGAATATAAAAAATTTTAAATATTTCTGCATATAACCAACTGTATTTATATCAAGCTAAATATGAGATCCTATTGGTATCTCCAACTCTAGTCCATTACCACATGGATCATTCTAGCATCCTCCTCCTCACTTACCTGTAACTTCTCATTCCAACATCGAGAATTGTTAGCCCATACTCCCATGGGAAACCACATCATCAACTAGGGTGCAGTGCTTTTTGTCTTTGTTCTTATGGACTCCACTCATTTCCAATTTCCAGATTATGCTTTACCTATTCAATTTTATCCCTCACCAACTCCTGGCAACCAGTACTTTGTTTACTTTCTGTATAAGTCTTCCTTTTCCAGAATGTCATATCACTGGAGTCATACTGCATGTATCTTTTTCAGACTGACTTCTTTCACTTAGCAATACATGTCTTTCTGTGGGTAGATAATTTCCTTTTATTGCTGAATAAGAGTCCATTGTATAAAAACATCAGTTTCTTTGTTGACTCACCTATTGAAAGCCACCTCTACTGGGAAGACTTCTGTGATGTCACAAGGCTGCACTCTTACTCTGAATTCCAGAGGAATTGTACCTCTGGAATGCCTTGTCACAAGAATCCACACTGTCTTACTCTATTGTGTGGCTTTACTTCCCTGTCTGTCTCTCTTTGAGACCAGGATCTCCTTGAGGACAGAAACCATGACTAGTTCATTTCCATCAGTGTCCAGCACAAGGCCTGAGATGGAGGATGGAGTGAGAAAATGTTTGTTGAATGAATCAACAATGTCCTTGGCATGAGAAAAATCTACAGAGCTTGGGGAGGGGGGAGGCGGGGGGTACGGGCACGAGATTTTGAGGAATAGTCTCAGGAAAAGGGTTAATGTTTGGAGGAGAGTCTAAGATCCAGGGTTGTCAGGAATGATATTTGAGGGGAAGGATCTGAGTGGAGATATGGATAGGAAAAAGGAAAATGAAAGTTGACACGTTATGAATATTCATTTAATCCCCACAACAATCCTATGAGTCCCTTGGACTGCAAGGAAATCCAACCAGTCCATCCTAAAGGAAATCAGTCCTGAATATTCATTGGCAGGACTGATGCTAAAACTGAAACTCCAGTACTTTGGCCACCTGATTCGAAGAACTGACTCACTGGGAAAGACCCTAATGCTGGGGAAGGGTGAAGGCCGGAGGAAAAGGGGACGACAGAGGATGAGATGGTTGGATGGCATCACCGACTCAATGGACATGAGTTTGAGTAAACTCTGGGAGTTGGCGATGTGACAGGGAGGCCTGGCGTGCTGCAGTCCATGGGGCCGCAAAGAGTAGGACATGACTGAGCGACTGAACTGAACTGAATATCTTCATTTTACAGACGGGGAAACTGAGGCCTATTGAAGTGACTTGCCCAAGGGCAAACAGCTAGAGGACGTGATGTAAGCTTCCAACCATCAGTCTGACCCCAGATGGTGCTGTAGTCCAGGATCCAGGACGGTCCATAGTACAGGGCCGGCAAACAGTTTAAGTATTCAAGGTGAGCTGTTCCTGCGATTGTCATTATGAGGCACCTGCATGGGGGCTTCGGTGGGGTGGGGTGGGGGGCAGGTTGAGGAGTCTTTGAAGTCGCCCTTGTACCTCACACCAGCCTAGACCAGAGGTCCAGGCAATTGGAAGGGAGAGGCGCATCACCCGCGTAGGTGCAGGACCCGTTGCCATGGGAACATATGGGGAGGCCTCAGGGAGGGCGCATGCGTGAATCGGGGACAGGTTGTGGAACCGGTGAAAGGTGACGTAAAAGCGCACGGGGTGGGGCGCGGGGCTGGGAACGTCAAAGCCCTGCGTCCTCCGGCACCCAGAGCGGAGGACAGGCGCGCGCGCGCGCGCCGCGGCGGTGACGGCAGCGGCGGCCACAGCCCAGCCGAACCGGGACGGGGCAGCGGGACGCTGACGTACAAAGCAACGTGAGTGAGGTGCGAGGGCGGCACCCGCGCCGGGGAAGCCCGGCTCGGCGCGAACCGCAGCGGACCAGACCCAGCTCTCAGGCTGCCGGAGCCCCGCCCCTTAGGCTTGAGGACTAATCGGATTGAGAGCGCGCCGGCCCCGGGCCGCGAACTCTCCAATTGTGGAGGGTGTCGGCCACCGCCCAATCCAAAGCAGACAGGTGCGAGGTCCGGAAGGCGAAGGCCAATCAGCAGCGGTTGCGGCCTGTTGGGGCCGGTCTCTGCCAATGAGGAGGGCCGAGTGACATCTCCGCGCGCCAATCGGGAGTGAAGGATCGTTCGTGCCCGCCCGCCCTTCCGGCCCGAGCTCTATTTACCAGGGGCGTGCTGCCGGTCTGCCAATCAGAGCGCGGCTCAGAGGCCAGGCAGCCAACCCGGGAGGAGCGGCCGCCCGGCGTCCGCCGCACCCAGGAGTTGGGGATGTCCTACAAGCCCATCGCCCCCGCCCCCAGCAGCACCCCTGGCTCCAGCACGCCTGGGCCCGGCACCCCGGTCCCGACAGGTGAGGACCCAGCTCCATCCCTGCTTGCCTGCCCGGGCGGTCGAGGTCTCCGAAGAGAAGACGGCTAGAGTTCTGCAGTGTGCTAGGCCCGCCGCCTGTCCTCGCCGAGCCTCAGTTTGCTGGCCTGTAAAGTGGGCGTGGTCGCGTAAGGGTTGTTGGCGGGAGGGGGCTTGTCCTGAAGTTTAGCGGCCTGGAATGGAGCGTGCCTTTGAAGGGAATGGGGCGAATCTAGTCCGAGGCTTGGAGCGCCGGGAGGAGGCGCTCCTGACCCGCGCTGACCGCTTACTCGCTCCTCTTGCAGCTGGAAGTGTCCCATCACCATCGGGCTCTGTGCCGGGAGCTGCTGCCCCTTTCAGACCACTGTTTAATGACTTTGGACCTCCCTCCATGGGCTATGTGCAGGTGAGTGGAGCTGAGGGATTGCCTGTGGGATGAGGACTAGAGGCGCCCTCTTGGCCTGAACTCACTGCCCTGTTCTCGTTTGACATAGGCAATGAAACCACCTGGCGCCCAGGGCTCCCAGAGCACTTACACCGACCTGCTGTCCGTCATAGAAGAGATGGGCAAAGAGATCCGGCCCACCTACGCTGGCAGCAAGAGCGCCATGGAGCGCCTGAAGAGAGGTAAGTGAGGCCAGGAGACAGACACCTTGCAGTCCTTCAAAAGGTAGGGAAGGAAGGAGTTCTGGAGGCCGCCTGAGCCGAGCCTAGACGAGGGCCAGGGTCACTATCCAGAGAGGCGCTGGAACTGAACTCAAATTTTTGAGTCAGTTTCTAAGGAAGGACCAGGGAATTTGTATTTCAGTCAGTTCAATCGCTCAGTCGTGTCCAACTCTTTGCGCCCCCATGAACTGCAGCACACCAGGCCTTCCTGTCCATCACCAACTCCCAGAGTTTACTCAAACTCATGTCCATTGAGTTAGTGATGCCATCCAACGCTGTATTTCAGCGGGGTAAATTGGCTGGTTAATGTCTAAACCTCTAATGTCATCGAGTCCCTCATTAGATTATATAGTCGCTTTCATTGAAAGGAAAGGGGGTGTGAGGGAGGGGTCTTCCTCTGGAGGGCAAACCTGGCACTGTGGAGGGTCGCTGAGATCCTGTATGTTACTTGCCCATGCCCACCCCAGGCATCATCCATGCCCGGGCCCTCGTCAGAGAGTGCCTGGCAGAGACAGAGCGGAACGCCCGCACGTAACAGGACTCGACTCCACCTCAGCTTCTGGACCTTTCCTGGCCACTGCAGAGCACCTGCTTCTCCCTGGCCTTCACCCCGAGTTGCACTTCCCGTCCTGGGCTTCCTGTCCTGTGTCCTTTGGTGGGTGCCCTCCAGGAACTAGTGGGGTGGCTCTTAACTCCAGTCGGCAGCACTAACTGGAACCCCCTGAAAGAGTTAGCAGCGAGGTCACTGTGAGTCTCACCCATGACCTGCAAACAGTGTTGATCCAACAGGAGCTGTCTCCTTTCTGTGGCCCCCACCACTCAGCACTTACCCAGGACTTTTATCCATTTTGCCCAGACCTCCTCTCCCCCAGCAGGGCCTCAGAAGGCCCATTGCCTCCCTGCCTTTTCTCCTGGGCCATAACAACTCTTTTCTCGGTGTGTCTTTTGCTAAATACGCCCTTTTTATATAAATAAAATATAATTTGGAGTTGTTCTCTCAGCTCGTAGTCTTTTTTATTTTATTTTATTTATTTATTTTTATCCGTGCACCGTGGACCCATGCCTCTGCACTGGAACCATGGCATCTTAACCACTTGATCACCAGAGAAGCCCACAGTTCATAATTTCTCTGAGCCTGGTACTTCTGCCAAGCCTGGGTGGGCCACAAAGAAAGGGAAAGAAGAGACTCGGAGGGAGATGGTCGGGTACAGTGAGTGGGAGGGAGACCCGCCAAGCCTAGCTTTGCCTTGCCTCCACTGCCCATTGACCTTGAGTGGGACCCTGCCCTTCCCTGGCCCTCCCTTGTTTGTGGAAAGAGTTGAACTCCAATAGCTGAGTGCCCTGCCCTCCTTCACAAGATGCCACCAGGGGGCAGCACAAGGCCTGGGCTGCTTCCACAGCTGGAGGGCTCTGTCTCCAGCCTGAGCCTAGAGGGTTCCTTCTCTGGACTAAAGGTGCCTGAAGGGTGGAAATGCCAGTTCACTTAAGCCCCACCCTCGCAAGCCTTAACACCCTAACATCCTAAGCTTGGAATCAGCCCTGGGGCTCGGAATACACCCTATTGCTGAGTCCTAAGAGGAAAGAAAGGGAGCTGGGCTGCTTCCTAACCCTCAGGACCTGAGAAAACAGTCGAGAGAGAACTGGTTTCCCCAGTGTGGGTGAGACCCTGCGCCACGCCGCCCTGCACCGTCCCAGTGCCCTCTCACCAGCTGGGTGCGGTCCCAAGAGCCCAGCCCTAGGCTCCGGCAGCCTTTGCCCAGGGTCTGGGCGCCATTGGCCAGACTTGTGAACCCGGAAGATACAGGTGGGGAAAGCGCTGGGGCCCCGTTCCGGGAGGAGCTCCGAGACTGGAAGTGAAAGTGACTGCAGCCCTCTGAATGACCTGGCGGTCTGGGACAAGGGAACCCACCGGTTAGGCCAGGGATGTCGGAGACCAGCCGCTGGCCAGACTTGGGACGGGGAGGCGTTTCCCCCACCCTGGGCCTCGGGTTCCCAGGGCCCGGGAGGTTGGGGATGGAACTCTTGTCATATTTCCATAGCACACTGGAGGGCCGGGCCAGGGTGGAGGTAGGATCCCAGGGTGTCTGGGGATCCCAAAGAACACGGCCGGACTAAGCAGCGCCAGCATTTGGAGAAAGGCCTCTTCCCCCGCCGCCCTAGGGAAGGAAGGAACGTTGGGGCCGCCCTCCGCCGCCGCGGGCGGGGTGCCCGGACCCCGCCGGGGTAGGGAGGGCCGCGGGCCCAGGAAGGGGGCGGGGCGGCCGCAGTGACGCGGCGGGCGGCGGGGAGGGACCGGAGGGGTGCCGGCGGGCAGACCGGGAGGAAGGTCGGGGCCATGGGCCCGCGCTGCGCCTCCAGAGGGTCCGGCCACTGCTGGAATCCGCAGCCGGGGCTGGGGGCGCTCGGGGCTCCGACCCGCGGCCCATCTGCCCCCGCCCGTACCGGGTGAGGGGCGTCCACCCTAGACTAGAGGTGAGCCGGGACGTTGGCGGGCGGGCCGATCCAGAGCACGGCGTCCCCGGGACGCCGGGGAGCAGAGGGAAGTGGGGGCAACGGGGCCTCTCTCTTGCTCAGTGGGGATAGGGCGGTAGCGAAGTCGGGGAGCAGGTGGACGGAGCGGGGCTTGCAGGGCGGGGGCCCGTAGGGTACTTTTAGCCTGAGCCTGAAGAGTGGTAAGTCCTGGAGAAGGAGGATGGGGCAGCCGCATAGACGAGGGCCGGGGGTCCAGGAACGATGCGGGGAAGGGGGAAGTGGGGACTGGGCTGCCCACCAAGGTGGGGAAGACAGGTCTCGGGGCGAAGGTGTTATCGTCTTTGAAGGTAGTTTCGGGTGCGGAGGAAGGGGGGCGCACGGGGCTGCTCCGCGGAGACACACGCTGGGGACAAGGTTCTAAGTGGTCGTCCAGGAGTGGGGGACACAGACCGACTCGGGGAAAGGGATGCAGGGGGCGGGCCCCGAGGGGCCGGTGGTGGAAGGCGGCCCGGAAGGAGGGGCCCCAGGGCTCCCGGGGGCGGGTCCCCAAAGGATGCTGTTCCGAGGGGCTTAGGACGCCGCCGCGGCCGGAGAGGCGAGGCTGGCCAGCCAGCCAGCCCTCCGGCCACCTCCTGCGGCTCCTGGGGGCCCGCGTCAGCGCGCGGTTGCCATGGCGATGGGCGGGCGGGGGGCGGGGGCTGCGCGGAAAAGAGGTCAGCGCTCAGCCTCGCGGCGGCTCCCGGCCCCCCGCGGCGCTGGCTGCAGAGCTGGGCTCGCCGCTGCCTGCCCTGTGGCGAGCCCGGGCATGGGGTCCCCGCGCCTGAACCCCTCGGCCCGCGCGCAGGGCTCGGGGCCGCGCGCCGCCGCCCCGCACTGACGACCGCGCGGTGCCCTGCGCCAGGAGCCGCGGAGGCCGCGCGCGGCCAGCCGAGCGCCTTCAGGATGCTCATCAAGGAGTACCACATCCTGCTGCCCATGAGCCTGGACGAGTACCAGGTGGCCCAGCTCTACATGATCCAGGTGAGGGCGGTGGCAAGTAGGAGACCGAGGAGGGGGTGGGGGCATGCTTCATGCCGGGTATCCGCAGGAGCGAGCAGGCCACACCTGGGACAAGGGGCCGGGCCCAGCTCAATCCCCCTCCAGTCCAGCCCCGGGGCTTGGGAGGGCTCAGGCCAGAGCAGAAGAGAGCGCGTCCCCGGTCGGATGTGGGGGAGGGATGGGGTGATTAAGGACCGTGCGAAGAGGGAGGGAAGGGCCCGGTGATGCCTCCCCACCTCAAGTGCCCAGCCCCTGCCGAACGCTCAGCCCCCATCTGATCTCCTTTAATCCTCCTTAGAATCTGTAATCCTCTGGGGGTAGGGAGAGGAACGCATGAGGAGGCAAGAGTAGGGGGCAGAAAGTGAGGAGGGGTCCCAGGGGGTAGAGAAAGACTAGGAGAGGTTTCCCAGAGGGTGAAGGATCCTGGCCATCCCTGGTGGTCAGGGAGATGGGCTGAGGCTCAGGCCCTGAGACTCAGAGGAGCAGGCAGGGACCCCAGAGGGTGAGGTCTGTGCTGAGGAAGCCAGGCTTGGATGGAGAAGCGTGAGCCAGGGCAGGCGCCTGGGGAGGAGAGGAGGCCGGTTCCCATTCCAGAGGCGTCCCCTGAAATGTGGGACCAGAATCTGAGCAGGCAAGAGGGCTGGGATCTGGCCTCAAAGGGTTGGGTGGGCCATGTTCAAACTCCTGAGCTACATAAGGACAGGATCTGAGTGCTCTCCAACTAGGAGGGGTGTGGCAGGAGCTGGTGTTGGGGTCCTAGAAAGGTGGGATCCCTTTTACTCTCCTTGATTCTTCCAGCCTGCCTACCCTGGCCCCTTGCCCCATGCCCCATGGTAGGGCATGCAGCTTGTACCCCTCAGGAGCTAACACGGGCTCTCTCTCTGCTTGAAATACACCCCCCACCCCACCCCATATCTGCCCAGCACCCTCCTTTCCCCCCCCAAGTCATCTTCAAATTATGGTCATGTTATCTATCTTCTCAGTGAGGCCTTTCCTGACCATCCTATCAAAACTGCAACCCCCAGCTCTATCCATCTAACCCTAGTCTATGCTTTCTTTTTATCATAGCACTTAGAACCCTCTAAGGTGCTTTTTTTCTGTTTTCTATTATGTTTCCCTCCGCTGGAGTGTACAGTTCCACAAGGGCAGGCAGGGATCTTTACTCTGTACATCAACAGATCCCAATGAATATAAGCCCAGACAGTGCCTGGAATAGAGCAGACAGCAAATACTTGAATGACTGAACCAGTCTTGGCTTGCAGAACCCAGAGGGGACTGGTCAGAGGCTATAATCCTGACCCCAGGAGCTACAGGGGAGCAACGTGGGATTTCAGAGAGCTAGAAAGGCTGGGACTTGGGCCTTGGAGCTGCACTGGGGACCAGGCCTAACTGGGGAGCCCATCCCAGGAGCGGAGCTAGGACTGAGCTGCCCGTCCTCCTCTTGCCCTGGGCTGCAGAAAAAGAGCAGAGAGGAGTCGAGTGGCGAGGGCAGTGGCGTAGAGATCCTGGCCAACCGGCCCTACACGGATGGGCCGGGCGGCAGTGGACAGTACACGCACAAGGTATACCACGTGGGCTCCCACATCCCAGGCTGGTTCCGGGCACTGCTGCCCAAGGCTGCCCTGCAGGTGGAGGAGGAATCCTGGAATGCTTATCCCTATACCCGAACCCGGTGAGTGGATGGGGCGGGTCAGGGGCCAGGAGGGGAAGGGCCCTGGTGGGGCCAGTAGTGACCCTCACCCCTACTCTCTGCCCAGGTATACCTGCCCCTTTGTGGAGAAATTCTCCATTGAAATTGAGACCTATTACCTGCCCGATGGGGGGCAGCAGCCCAATGTCTTCAACCTGAGTGGGGCTGAGCGGAGACAGCGCATCTTGGGTGAGACCTACAGCCAGTAATGACCCCAAAGCCCCTCTCAGGCCACCTGCCACCTGGGTAGGTGGCCTCTGACAAGTCCCAGGCTCAGTTCCTGGCCTAGGCTTTCTGTGCATGAAAAGCTGCCCTCCCAATCCCGAGGTGGGGGAGGAGTAGCAGGGGCTGGAGGGGGCTGGTGTTGCTCAGGGCTGCCGGAACCCCCCAGATACCATCGACATCGTGCGGGATGCCGTGGCCCCAGGCGAGTACAAAGCAGAAGAGGACCCCCGGCTATACCGCTCGGCCAAGACAGGCCGAGGACCACTGGCTGATGACTGGGCACGCACAGCAGCCCAGACCGGGCCCCTCATGTGCGCCTACAAGCTGTGCAAGGTCGAGTTCCGCTACTGGGGCATGCAGGCCAAGATCGAGCAGTTCATCCACGATGTCGGTGAGCACCCCGTCCTGGGAGGTTCCACTTACCCAGCATGCACTTGGCCGTGTGTTTGAGCCAGGGATGCTCCCAGTCTGCCAGGGACACAGAAACATAAAGCCATCCTTTCCATTTGATAGGGTGGGTGCTGGGGCAGAGGGGAGCAGCACAGCCTAGTTGGGGTTGGGGGAGCCTGCCTTGAGGTACAGGGAAGAGTCAGGAGGGCAAGAAGCTGGCGACGTGATCTCTGAGGTTCATGCCGGTTCAGACACTCAGAGATGCAGCTGCTCATCCATTAAAATTCTAAGACGCCAATGTTCTGTGGGTCAAGTGAGGCTTAGAGACTCTCAGGAGGGTCACCAGCTATAACTGGCAACACGCTGTGGAGTGCAGGCTGAAGCTGGGCCTCCCACCCCAGCTCTGAGTTCCATCCTCCTGCTCTGGTTTCCAGCAGGCCCTAGGTCACACTCCTGTGGCTTAGCCCTGCCCCACCTCCCAGGTCTGATGGTGGGCTCCCCGCAGGAAGAAGGATGGGGGCCCCCAGAGACCTGGGTTCCACTCCACCATGGACTCTCATGGAATCTCCCCTCCAGGGAGCTGCTTCCTGCTTCCTTAATTGTCCCTTTTGTAAATGAGGAAAAGGTTGGGCCTGATAGCAAAAGCTGATATTGATCACAGGATGCCAAATCCTCTGCTAATCACTTCCCATACAAGATATCTTTCATACCCCCCACACCCCTCAAGGTAAAGACTATTATGATTCTGGATGAGGAAATTTAGCTCAGAGAGTAGTAATACAGGCTCTTTATCCTAAATTTGGAAAATAGTCCAAAAACCACAAATAAGATTAAGGGACCTCCCTGGCGGTCCAGTGGTTAAGACTCTGTGCTTCCTGTGCAGGAGGCTTGGGTTTGATCCCTGATCAGGGAACTAAGATCCCACATACCATTGAAGAAGGAAATGGCAACCCACTCCAGAATTCTTGCCTGGAGAATTCCATGGACAGAGGAGCCTGGTGGGCTACAGTCCATGGGGTCACAAAGAGTCAGATACGACTGAGTGACTAACTTTCACTTTCACCATGTGGTACAGCCAAAAAAAAAAAGAAAAGAAAGTGAAAATCAACCCCAGCATGCTGGGAGGAGGAGACTGGTCCCTCACCCACTCTGGCCCTCCCTGTGGGATGAGAAACTTCTGTGGGGCACAGAACCAGCCTCAGGAATGGGGACGGGCTGCTCTCAGCCTAGCCCTCAGAACCTCTGGGGCCGACAGAAGCTCTTGGTTTCTTCAATAGGACAGTTTTATCGCGTTGATTTTGTTTGATTGTTAGAGACATTCCTGGGTACAGGCTGGTCAGTTACAATTAAAGTTGACTCTTTTTCAGTAAAAAAAAAAAAGAAAGTGAAAATCACCCACTTATAACCATTATTAAAATTCTAATGCATTTCCTTCCAGAAGTTTATAATTCAATCTTTATTACTTTATTTCCTAGATACTCAGGTTTCTAACTTTATTCCTCTGCTTAAGATGAAAATATCCCAGAATGGGTATCGTGTTTTTGCTTCATCAAGTGCCAACACTTCCATTAACTATTAACACCTTCATTAACCATCAACAATTTCATTAACTGTTAACGCCTTAATTGTTGACTCCTCTGATGAAGTCAGCAGGAAGCCAGCTGAAAGAGCAAGAACAAACATTGCTCCCAGCTTCCTGGGGTGTTGGGGTGGGCTCGGAGCTAAGAGTTGGGGTGTCTAGAGGGATAAAAGAGGCCGTGGGCAGGGAGGTAGGTAGGACAGGAAGAAAAATGCCCCACTTCCCACTCCCATCTCCTGGACAGCACTCACCCTGCCCTACTTTGCAGTGATGGGTGGGTGGTGTGCCCAAGGGAGCCATTACCCGAATTCAAGGGCTTGGTATGTGACTGTAGCGGCAGGGAAACTCAGGGCCGGGGGTGGGGTTGGGGAGGGCATGGCTTTGATGTCTGGGCACCTACAGGTCTGCGTCGGGTGATGCTGCGGGCCCACCGACAGGCCTGGTGCTGGCAGGACGAGTGGACAGAGCTGAGCATGGCTGACATCCGTGCACTAGAGGAGGAGACTGCCCGCATGCTGGCACAGCGCATGGCCAAGTGCAGCACAGGCAGCGAGGGCCCCGAGGCCCAGCCCCCGGGGAGGCCAGGCTCCGAGGCCCGGGCCGGGGCCAGCCACGCCGGCACCCCCGATGGGCCTGCGGCCCCCCCGGGCCCCGATGCCTCGCCCGATGCCAGCTTCAGCAAGCAGTGGTCTTCATCCTCCCGTTCCTCCTACTCATCCCAGCATGGAGGTGAGGCTGGGGCACAGGGACCGGCGGTGGGGTGTCGGGGGAGAGCGGCCGTGGGGCTGGGCGCCCAGGCTGAGGCCCACGTGGCCCCGCAGGGGGCGTGTCTCCCCAGACTTTGTCTGAGTGGCGCATGCAGAACATCGCCCGGGACTCTGAAAACAGCTCCGAGGACGAGTTCTTTGATGCTCATGGTCAGCACCCCAGCCCTGTCGGGGACGGGGGGATCCCTGAGCAGCTCCTACCACCCCATGACACAGTCCTTGGTCCCTTCAGAAGGCTTCTCGGACAGTGACGAGGTCTTCCCCAAGGAAATGACCAAATGGAACTCCAACGACTTCATCGACGCCTTTGCCTCCCCCATGGAGGCTGAGGGGACACCAGGTAAAGGTCCCCTATCCCGTCACTGGCCACCCGCACCCCCTAAGTGGTGGGGACTCAGAACTACTCATTCCTAAATGTAACAAGGTCCTAAGATGAATGTCAACCCAGAAAGGGTGCTCTTTAAATACAGATGAATGAGGAGTGGATAATGGGTGGATGGATGGATGGTTGGAATGTAAAAAGACACAGAACAAAGAATGGAGGAATTCATTTGGAGGCTGGGAAGTCTTCATGCGGGAGGTGAGGTCTAAACCAGATTTTGAAGGATTAGACCAACTCTGTCCAAAAGAACTTTCTGAGATGATGGGAAGGTACTCGTCACTAGCCACATGTGACTCTCAAGTTCTTGAAATGTGGTGAGTGTGACTGGGGACCTGAATTTTGCACAGTAATTTAATTCACTTCAACTTAAACAGGCACATGTGGGTAGTGGCTATCACATGGGACAGGGCAGGAACAGAAGGAATCTTCCAGGCAAACGGGCATTGTGGGTAGAGGCGTCTCGGAACAGCAGGGACTGGCTGGCCTGTGCAAAGGTCTAGAAGTGTGAAATGACCTGGGGGAGTCGGGTGAGAGGGGCAGGTCCGAGGGAGATGGGGGCAGGGGGGAGTGCCCAGGCAGACAGCGAGTAGGGGCACCTGAAGTGCCAGATAAGGGCATCCCCTCAGAGCCCTCAGTCTCTCTCCCTCCCTCTCCCTCTCCCATAGACCCTGGAACCGAGGGCACCAAAGACCTGGGGGATGGGGCCCGGGTACCCAGGGACTCGGAAGTGAGTATGGCCGGCCACCCCGCACCTCAGTTCTGCCGGACCACCCACTAGCCACCGCTCTGACGTTGCTGGTGGGCACTGTGCCCCTCGCAGGGCCCAGATGGAGACAGCACCGGGGAGCTGGGGGCGGAGACGTGCGCGGTCCACGCCCTCTTCCTCGTCCTGCACAGTGGCAGCATCCTAGACTCGGGCCCGGGAGATGCCGACTCCAAGCGGGCGGACGTGCAGACGCTGAGCCTAGCCTTCGAGGCCGTCACCCGCGTCCACTTTCCCGAGGCCCTGGGCCACGTGGCGCTGCGCCTGGTGCCCTGCCCACCCATCTGTGCGGCCGCCTATGCCCTCGTCTCCAAGTACTGGTCTGGGGGTGGAAAGGGTGGGGGTGGACACACAGGGTCCCCGAGGTGTGGACAGCCACCTGGAGGCTCCTGGAACCAGAGAGGCCCCCATGGGGGGGGCGGGGAGGGAGGAGGCCAGGAAGCCAGACACCTGGGCCAGTCACCCGCCCAGCTGGCCCTCAGTTTCTAGTCTATGGCTCCATCACAGAGCCCTCTGGGATACTAGTGGTCCCCACAAAGCCCCCGTTGGGACTTGCCAACAGGTCAGGGGGACTTAGAGGGGGCGGGGGCGGGCCTGGAGGCCCCCACCCATCCATTCTGCCCCTCCTCCCACAGCCTGAGCCCCTACAGCCATGATGGTGACAGCCTGTCCCGCTCCCAGGACCACATTCCCCTGGCTGCCCTGCCGCTGCTGGCCACCTCGTCATCCCGATACCAGGGCGCTGTGGCCACAGTCATCGCCCGCACCAACCACGCCTACGCAGCCTTCCTGCGCTCCTCTGAGGGCGCCGGCTTCTGTGGGCAGGTCAGGGGTTAGGGGTTGTCCCGGGGAACTTGCCGAGGCTCCCCCACCCTCCTGCCTCTACTGCAGCCCCCTGACCGCGCTGCCCTCTCCCCCAGGTGGTGCTGATCGGGGATGGTGTCGGCGGAATCCTGGGCTTTGATGCGCTCTGCCACAGTGCCAGCGTGGGCACCGGGAGCCGGAGCAGCAGCCGCCGTGGAAGTGTGGTCAGTGTGGCTGGACCCGCCTCCAGCGGAGGAGGGCGGGAGACTGAGACTCCCCTGCTCTAGTTCTCTGCCCCAGGAATCTGACCTCTCTCCAGCATGCTCCCTGCTGCCTCTGTCCATCCCCTCTGGGGCTCTGCTCGAAGGCTCTAAGTCCCTGCCCAACCCCCTCGCCTCCTTCCTCACTTCCAAATAAGTAGAAATCGATTGTCTCCAGTCCTAAGGATCTTTCTGTCTCCTGCTCCTTCTAGAACAATGAGCTGCTCTCCCCGGAGGCAGGCCCAATGCGGGATCCCCTGGCAGCGGGGGCTGAGGGGCTGGGCCGGGCCAGCCCAGAACCCTCTGCTCTGCCCACCCAGCGCACCCCCAGCGACATGGCCGGTCCCGAGCCTGAGGGCTCTCAAAACAGGTGACATTCCCACCCCATCAACCCCAAACTGGGCTTGTGCTGGGCTGCGGAAACGGCAGCGCTGACAGCCACCTCCGCACGCAGCCTGCAGGCAGCCCCCCCAGCCACCTCCTCTGGGGAGCCCCGGCGGGCAAGCACAGCCTCCTGCCCACCCACTGCCACCTCTGAGGCTCCCGACGGTGCCCCCTGTGCCGCCCGCCTTGACTTCAAGGTCTCCGGCTTCTTCCTCTTTGGCTCCCCGCTCGGCCTGGTGCTGGCTCTGCGCAAAACCGTGATGCCCACGTTGGAGGGTGAGCCCTTGGGGTGCAGGTGGGGGGCATGCCTCCTCCTCCATCTGCCCCTCCCCTTAGCTCCTCCAACCTCTCCCTCTCACCGGAAATGCGAGCATTTATGCCATTCCCAACTGTACAAATTAAGTGGCTTGGCTAGAGAGGGTGAACCTGAGACCCAGAAAGAAGGGACTTGCCAAGGCCACGTTTCCCAGCATACACCAGAAGGAACTTGTATGCCCAGATGCCCTTTCTGAGAAGGGGTCCAACAGGCCTAGGGAACGCTTCATCCTGAGCATCAGCAGATTGAAGGCTGTGATCCCTTGTTAGCTGAGAGACCTGTCTCACTTTTAAGCAGGACCCCGGGACCTCCCAGGGAGTACAGTCTGGGAAGCGCTGTTTCAGGGTCACCCAGCATGTCAGGGAGCTGCTCCCCACTGCCCCTACCTCCCAGGACGCCCAGCTGAACCCCTCTCTCCTTTATCTTCCGGGACCAGTGGCCCAGATGCGGCCAGCCTGTGAGCAGATCTACAACCTCTTCCACGCGGCTGACCCCTGCGCCTCCCGCCTCGAGCCTCTGCTGGCCCCCAAGTTCCAGGCCATCGCTCCCCTGGCAGTGCCCCGCTACCAGAAGTTCCCTCTGGGAGATGGCTCATCTCTGCTGCTGGGTATGCACCCAACCGAAATACAGGGAAGAGGAGAAGGGCTCCAGCAGTGAGGGATGGAGATAGACCAAAGCCCCCCCAGCCAAGAGGTAGTTCCCACATCATTGGTACTTTCTCAGGTCACCACTCCCAGGACCAGGAGCCGTCTCCTGGCCCCTTGGGCAGTCTGGATCCCCAAGACCCTCTGCCCAGGAGCTGGGGGCAGTGGTGGTGACTGGGCTAAAGAAAGGAGGCAGTGACATCGACAGCAGCCACCCGCCACTGGGGCACGGGGTGAAGGGGTGCTATATCCATGTCTAGGAATGCATTGTGTCTCCATGGGCACTTGAGTTCACGTCCTGGTGTGGGTTGTGTACACAGGCATGTAAGTGAGTACCCATCTGGCCCCATGAGACAAGCGGGCCTGGACTGGGGTGATGGTGGCAGGCATTCTGGCTGGAATGCTGCTGGGATGAGCTAAGAGGGGAGGATGCTCCCACCCTACACATCCACCCACACGCTGGGGCAGTTCAGCCTCAGCCAAGACCTGACCAGGGAAGGCTGGCAGCGGAGATGGGGGAGATGTAGAGCGGAGCGGTCCTGAAACCCCAGGGGGAAGACAGGAGGGTGGCCTGGCCCAGCCCACCACTGAGGCTGCCCTCCACCCACAGCCGACACTCTGCAGACCCACTCGGGCCTCTTTCTGGAGGAGCTGGAGATGTTGGTGCCCTCAACACCCACGTCTGCCAGCGGTGCTTTCTGGAAGGGCAGTGAGTTGGGCGGTGACCCGCCAGCCCAGCCAACTGCCCCCAGCACCACTAGTGAGGTGGTTAAGAGTAAGTCCGGCCAGCCACCCCGCCTGGGGGCGGGGGGCGGTGGTGGGGATGCGGATACTTGTTCTACTGCTGAAGCCCAGCAGAAACACCCTTGCCCCAGAGCATTTGCTCTGGAACGAGGGGGCCCCAGCGCCCAACTCTGGACTCTGCAAAGAGCAGGGCTGGTGGGAGTGAGGGAGGGAAGAGAGGGAGGGAAGAGCCCTAGAGGCCAGACAGGTGGGCCTGGGGTGGGAGGCCACCCCTGACTCACTGCCCACCGCGGCGGAGCAGTTCTGGAGCGCTGGTGGGGGACCAAGCGGATTGACTACTCGCTGTACTGCCCGGAGGCGCTCACCGCCTTCCCCACTGTCACGCTGCCCCACCTCTTCCACGCCAGCTACTGGGAGTCGGCCGACGTGGTGGCCTTCATCCTGCGACAGGTGGGCCCAGGGATGCGGGGGGTGGGGTGGGGCGGTGGAGGGGAAACGGGCAAGGATAGGGAGCCGGGGCTGGGGGAGGGGCAGCCCCAGGGACCCTTCTTCCGCCCCCTGCTTCATTTGGCCTTGCCGGGGCCCATCCCGCGCAGGTGATCGAGAAGGAGCGGCCACACCTCACCGAGTGCGAGGAGCCTTCCATCTACAGCCCGGCCTTCCCCAGGGAGAAGTGGCAGCGCAAACGCACCCAAGTTAAGATTAGGGTACGTGCCCTGCCCCTAGCGACCTCGTCTCCCTGGGATCCCCGCCCCTAAGCCCCACCCAGGGCCAACTGCTCCTGCCTCGGCCCCGCCCCCGGGTATCACGAAGTCTCCTCCCCTCCCTCTTCCCCCGCTGCCTCCACCAAGTCAGGTCTCGGATTGGCGCTCGCCTAGCCCCTCTCAGCCTCTGCACCGGGTCTATATTGCCTCCGCCCCTTGGAACCGCAGTCCGCACAGAGGACCCCCAGGACCTCTGATCGGGGTCAGCAGAAGCGCCCACCCCTCGGGCCTCGCCCTTTCTCGCAGCTAGCGGGCCCGCCTCCTCCAGGCAGCGAGCACACACGTCTGGGCGCGGGTCCCCCTCACCAGCTCTTCCCGCCTCCCTGCCGTCTCCTGGCCGCAGGCTCACACTGTCTCCTCCCGCCAGAACGTCACCTCCAACCACCGGGCGAGCGACACGGTGGTGTGCGAGGGCCGCCCCCAGGTGCTGAACGGGCGCTTCATGTACGGACCCTTGGATGTGGTCACGCTCACGGGAGAGAAGGTTAGGACACAGAGGCCTCAGTTCCATGCAGACCAGCCCCCTCCTCGGGCTGACCTGGCCCCAAGCGGGAGCTCCCCGGTCCCGCCTCCTGTTCCCTGGACAGCTCCGGGTCCTGCCAGGTTGAGCCCCAACTCCGTCCTCCGTCCCCCGCCTCGGCCCTCCTCCGCTCAGCTCCGCGCCGTTCAGGGGGACCCTCTGGCCCTCTCTCCCTGCTAGGTGGACATCTACGTCATGACGCAGCCGCTGTCAGGCAAGTGGATCCACTTTGGCACCGAGGTCACCAACAGCTCGGGCCGTCTCACCTTCCCGGTGCCCCCAGAGCGTGCGCTGGGCGTCGGCGTTTACCCCGTGCGCATGGTGGTCAGGTGAGCGCGGGGCGGGCCCGGCCTCTGCGGGGCGGGGCTCCCGTGGGCCCCGCCCCCACGCCGCTCACACAGCAACCCCACCCCGACCCCCGCCCGGGTCGTAGGGGCGACCACACCTACGCCGAATGCTGCCTAACGGTGGTGGCCCGCGGCACTGAGGCCGTGGTCTTCAGCATCGACGGCTCCTTCACCGCCAGTGTGTCCATCATGGGCAGCGACCCCAAGGTGCGCGCCGGCGCCGTGGATGTGGTCAGGTAGGAGCGGCTGCCCCTTCCCTTTCCTGGCTCGCTGCAAGGACTGGTCCCCACCCCTGGCGCGCGGGGCTGACCGCCGCCCCTCCCTGCAGGCACTGGCAAGACGCGGGCTACCTGATCGTGTATGTGACAGGCCGTCCCGATATGCAGAAGCACCGCGTGGTGGCCTGGCTGTCGCAGCACAACTTCCCCCACGGCGTCGTCTCCTTCTGCGATGGCCTCACTCACGACCCGCTGCGCCAGAAGGCAATGTTCCTGCAGAGCCTGGCGCAGGAGGTGTGGTGGCTGGGGAGGGCCCCCGAACCCCGCTATTGCCCCGGGAGGAGGCCCATTTGTTTCCACCCGCATGACCCCGACTCCCAGCCTAACAGACAGCACATCCCGGCAAGGGGTCTCTAGAATCCTTGGGGCCAACTAGGGAGATCCGGCTGGTCCCACCCCCGAGCCAGACCTGGTGATGGAGACTAGGGGGCCCCGCCCCTAACCCTTCGGCACTGAACCAGACCCCACCCCCTGCCTCCCGCCCCGCCCCCCCCCCGGGGCTGCTGATTGGCCTCTCCGGCCACAGGTAGAACTGAACTTCGTGGCTGGCTACGGGTCCCCCAAAGACGTGGCTGTGTATGCGGCGCTGGGCCTGCCCCCCAGCCAGACCTACATTGTGGGCCGCGCCGTGCGGAAGCTGCAGGCACAGTGCCAGGTGAGGGCCCAGTGAAGGTGGGGCTGCGAGCTGGTTGGGGCGTGGGAGTCTACGGCTGGGCTGTGAGGGCCACTCGTGTGTTGAGAAGCACCTAGGAGGGAGGCCGGAGAAGGCAATGGCAAGCCACTCCAGTCTCTTGCCTAGAAAATCCCATGGATGGAGCAGCCTGGTAGGCTGCAGTCCGTGGGGTCGCTAAGGGTCGGACACGACTGAGCGACTTCACTTTCACTTTTCACTTTCACACATTGGAGAAGGAAACGGCAACCCACTCCAGTGTTCCTGCCTGGAGAATCCCAGGGAAGGAGGAGCCTGGTGGGCTTCCGTCTATGGGGTCGCACAGAGTCAGACACGACTGAAGTGACTTAGCAGCAGCAGGAGGGAGGCTGTGAACAGGCTGGCCGGCTTCGGGGAACTTTGGCTTCTCCTAGGATCGGGGAGGTCACAAGCATCTGGAACCTGCCGGGCAGGCCAGAATGGGTAACTCAAGCTGGAGTACGAGCAAGACCTTAGGTGCTCGTTCCATGCTGGCATGGTTCTGGGCACAAGCCTTGACCTTTCTGAGCTTCACTTTCCTGTCTGTAAAATGGAAAGGATAAACCTGCACAGATCTCCGCAGCTGTCACGAAGAGTCCGTGATTTACTGCATGTCAGTGAGCACTGGGTTGGGCACAAAGCAAGTGCCTGCTAAATGTTAGCTGTTGTTACTTCCCTCCAAAACCCCATTTTACAGATGAGGAAACTCAGGATGAGGCCCAGAGAGGGGCAGGCTCCCTGGCGGGGTTTGGTCAGGCTGTGCCAGCCCAGTACTGCAGCCAGCACTGCCCAGAGCCTGGGAAGGGCAGGTGAGGGCAGTGTATGGGCCTGAAACCAGCCATCCCCTCACCCTGCCCACCTCTGCCTGCAGTTCCTGTCCGATGGCTACGTGGCCCACCTGGGCCAGCTGGAGGCTGGCTCCCACCCTCATGCCACTGCAGGACCCTCAAGGGCCGCGCTGACCAAGAGCAGCTATGGTGGGGCAGCCCCTGTGGACTTCCTCCGGAAGCAGAGCCAGCTGCTCCGCTCGAGGGGCCCCAGCCAGGCAGAGCGGGAGGGCCCAGGGACGCCGCCCACCACCCTGGCACGGGGCAAGGCACGGAGCATCAGCCTAAAGCTGGACAGCGAAGAGTGAGGCCCCAACTGTGGCTGGACTTGGGTTATTTATTCATACACTTGAGGAGCCCCAGTGGCCGCCTGTGGAAGGCTGGGCCCCCAGCCCCATGGCCTGCATCTGTTTGCCCTCAGTGTTAGTTTCCTTTCATGCTGGGGGATCCAGCCCTGGGGGCTGGAGGAGGGAGCAGCAAGGGTCCAGAGGCTTTTCCAGCGTGTTTAACTCCACGGAAATAAACACCGCCTGCATCCCGCCTGACTGCCCACTGGCGTGGCATCACAGGGCAGCCCAGCTCATGGTTTCTAGTTCAACAGAGATACTGAAGGGCAAAGAGGAGCCAGGATGTGCTCAGGGTCAGGCAGCAGGTCAGAGGGCAGGGCCAAGATTGGGACCTGGAGAGTCAGCCTCCCCCACCCTCCGTCCCCTCCCGACCTGGGCCAGTCTTTCAGTTCCCAGGGGCCCAGACTTGGCTTCTCACTGGAACCACTGCCTGCATGAGCTGAGACCATGAGACTGGGGGTTGGGAGTGGGGCGATGGGAAGGGCCACGCTGGTCACCCAGGCACTAAGCCTCCTGGCTTGCACTTGGTTTGTCTCTCCTTTAAGACTGAAGGCTCCCAGGCACTTCGGCCCTGGCCAGCAAGAAACACTTCCCTTGTGACAGAGACCATCCTCATTTCTCTGTCAGGCACACGGAGGCCCAAAGAGGTCTCAGAACTGATGAACGGGGAGCTGGGATTAGAACCCCAACTGTTTGCCTCCCCAAGCCACCCAAGTACCTGGAAATGAGGGGCAATGACCCAAGCTTTCCCAGTGGATCAGCTCGGCAGGCCCAGAGAGGAAGAGAGAGACAGATAAATAAGGCCTTTATATACAGAGAAGCATGATATAGTGAGGGGTGGGCTGGGAGCTTCGGCGCAGCAGCAGCGGGTGGGGTGGCCGGGCCAGCGGGCCCCATCAGTGGGAGAAGATGCCCCGGAAGCGGGCCTTGTCCTCCTCATCCTTCTGGCGGATCCGCGCCTCCAGGGCCCGCAACTCACGGCTCACCACAGGCGCCAGGGCCGGGTCCAGCTGCAACACCTTGGCGAAGTCAGCCTGGGCCTCCTGGGCGTTCCACACGGCCGCGTGGGCCTTGCCGCGCTTGAAGTAGGCCTTGACATTGTCTGCAGGGGGTGCCAGTGGGCGGCAAGCACACAGGGCATGAGATAGGGGGGCCAGCCAGCACCCCACCTTGACTGCCAGCACCAGGAGCCCGGCGTGGACAGAGCCCTCCTGCCCTGAGGATGCCAACCCCACCCCCAAGCCCCATTCCAACCTCACCAGCACAGCAGGGCCCACGGCCCCACTGGGTGGGAGACACTGGGTCAGGCTCCCATGGGAGTTCAGAATGGGGGCAATATTGAAGGCCCAGAGGCGATGGAGGAGGCCGCCTGCCTGACCACCCGCTGGCCTCCCTGCCCTGGTGACCCCGCGCCCAATGCTCACCATCATACTTATTGAGGATGGAGGAGCAGTGATCCAGCACTTCGTAATACTCTTCGGCCACCAGCTTGCACTGACAGTAGTTGAGCAGCAGTGGGGTGATCTGCTGATCCAGTTGGATCCAGTCAGGGGACCCAGGCTGTTCCTGGGGGCGCGGAGGCAGGGAGAAGGCAAAAGATGCTGAAACCGGGGCCCCCTGGGCCCCTCCCGACCCCTCCCGTCACCCACCGCAGCCTCCAGGCAGCACCTTCATCTGAAGGTTCTTGAGGCAGGCGATGGCGTCGTAGTACTTGGCAGCGGCCTCCTTCACATGGCCCTCGCGGTACAACCGGTTGCCTTCCTGGTGGATGACCGGCACTGCCTTTGCCTTCTCCTCATCCGTCATTGCCCATGGGTCCTGCTGGTATGTGCCAGGGTTCTCCACCTGCCAGGGCATAAGCCAGGTCAGGGCCCGGGGTCAGCCTCTGGGCTGGCTGGGCCTGGGACACCGGGTACCAGAAGCAGAATCACTTCATCCACTGACCATTCAACAAACATGTATACAGCATCTCCTGCATGCCCAGCACTGTGCTGGGTTCTAGAAACAGAGCAATGAGCAAGATAGTGAAAAGCCCTGTCTTGGCAGAGACCTGAGGGAGCGGGGAGGGGCCCCAGGAGGGAGGGCACTGCCAGGTGTCCTTGTACCTGTTCCACCCCAACCCCCGAACAGTCAGGGAGGCCACTAGCTCTGGGCAGGCGGGCAGAGCCAGCACCCTCTCTGAAGCTGGGCAGCAGGGGGTTGGCCTGGTGGCCTCTCACCTTCAGCATTTCGATGTCGAAGATGAGAGGCTGGGGGTTCTGCTGCAGGGCGTCCAGGTCGGCGTGGCCCAGGGAGTTGTGCTCGTGCATCTGGGCGATACCACAGCAGTGCCGCTGGCCCTCCAGGGGGTCCTTGCCGGCTGCGATGTTGCGTAGACTCTTGGCCACCAGTGGGTACAGCACCACATGCTGCAGAGGGTGAGTGGGCAGGGGGGCTCTGTCAGCACATGCTGGCTGGTCATGGGCTCAAGAGGCCCCACCCCTTGCCCATCACCATCTGAGAAAGGACACTGAGGCCCAGGAGGACTTTTCCCTCCCTACTCCTCCGGCCTCCCAGCCCTCCATCACTTTCAGGCCAAATACCCACGCTTCCCACCCACCCGCCCCCAACACACAAACACGCACTCCCGCTGCCAACCTGTCTCCCAAGCCCTGACAAGTCCAGGGGAATTCTTACCTCTTACCTGTCCTCCTCTCAGGCTTGCAGCCCACAAGCTGGGCTCCTCACCATTCCGGGGGCCCTTCCACACTCTGCTCCCAGCATCTCTTCTCTCCGGCCCCACCCCCACCCCTTTCAGGGCCCATCTCTGAGTTGGGATTAGGGCAGCAACTTCAAAATCCTCACGGGGGACCCTCAGGCATTGGAGACCTAGCTTTTTTATGTTTTATCTTTTTTTCAGTCTTGGCCCACTTTAATTTTTTTTACTTTTTGGCCATGTGGCATGTAGGATCATAGTTCCCTGACCAGGGATCCAACCCACACCCCCTGCATTGGAAGTGCTGAGTATTAACCACTGGACCACCAGGGAAGTCCCAGGGACCTAGCTTTTGACCTTTCACTAGGGACACCTGCTGGGATGGCGGAGGCCAGACCATCCCCATGCCTAACCAGCTCTTCTCACTGACCCTGTCATCAGCTCGGGGCCGACTACTCAGCTAATGTTCATCCAGTCAGCAGATATGTTCTGAGTCCTGGCTCTGGGCTGGCCCACACTAGGCACTTTCAAGGTAAACAGGCCTAATCCCTGCCCTGAAGTAGCCTAACTGCAGACAAAGGACCAGATCCTGGCCATGCAGAGTGTGAGGGGTGGAGAACGCAGAAGAGGGGTTCAAGTCAAGCACCAGTAGTCAGGGAAGGCTTCCTGGGGGTGGTGACCCAGGAATTAGTTTGAAGTAAGAAGGAGGATGTTGGCTAAGAAGGAGATGGGAACACAGGGAGGTGAGTAGGAGGGAGACCCTGCAGGGCATCTATGGCTTGCACTTCAGCTCAACAGTGACCAGGAGCAGAGGGGATTGAAGCAAGGAGCTGTAGCGGTTATCGCACTTGAGAGCCAGTCCCTGGCTGCAGTCTGGCTAAAGGAGACAAAAAGGCAGACTAGGGGCCAGGAGGCCAGTGTCCTGGCAGTGCAGTGCCCTGGAGGGAGTCGGTGGTGGCCTGGCCAGGGCAGAGGATGGGGAATCAGGTGTGGCCAGACAGACGCAGGCAGGCGCAGGGCACAGGGTACCTTGACGTCGCAGCAGAACTGGGCGATCTCCCCCTCCCGCATGGTGCGCACGATAGTCTCCCACACGGGCAGCTTGAACTTCTTGCCGATGATGAGCTCCATGGGCTTGTCACGCACCCGGCTGTCGTCCAGCACGGCGCCCTCCTCGTCACTGCGCAGAGTGCGGTAGTGGAACGTGGCCTGCGGGCCACAAATGGGATCAGACAAGGGCACGGCCTTCCCACACCCACAAGGACGAGGCCAGCTCACAGCCTGCGGTGGCACAAGGGACAGGGCTCACCCAGGGGTCACCACCTGACCTTTACCGCACCACCCAGGAGGGAAGGGGTCCAAGTCACGTGGCGAGTGCGTGGATGGGGTGGGACGAGAGCCCAAGGGGTCTGGGTTTAGCCATTCTTTCAACAAATATTGACAGAGGACAAGATGGTTGGATGGCATCACCGACTCAATGGACATGAGTTTGTGCAAGCTCCGGGACATGGTGAAGGACAGGGAAGCCTGGAGTGCTGCAGTCCGTGGGGTTGCAAAGAGTTGGACACAACTTAGCGACTGAACAGCAACTACATGCCTGAGCTCTGTGCTAGGCCTGGCAGTTGACAAAACAGACGAAAGCCCCTGCCCCCGTGGACCTCACAGGGAACTTCTAAAGGAAAGAGACGGGGCTCAAACAAAACACGCTCTGTGAGGTGGAGCGAAGTGCTATGGATCAGACATCAAAATGCAGCAGGGTAAAGCACAGTGAGTACAGGAAGTCAGAGTCACTGAAGGAACTCCCTGGCAGTTCAGTGGTTAGGAGCTGACAGTTTCACTGCTGGGGCTCAGGTTCGATCCCTGGTCAGGGAACTAGGATCCTGCAAGCTGCACTGGGTGGCCCCATCCCCCCAAAAAAGAGAGAGAAAGAGAAAGCAGAGATCTGAAGGGAGTACGGGAGAAGCAAGCCAGACAGATGCTGAGGTAGGAAGGGGTGGGAAATTTCTTAGCCAAAGAACAGCAGGTGCAAAGGCCTTGCAGAGGGGCAGTGTGTAGTGTGTTACCTCACGGGGTCAGCAGGTCAGCAGGGAGGGACCCCACAGAGCCTAAAGCCCGTGGTGAGGACTTTGTTTTTTCACTCTGAAATGGAAGCCACCGGTTGGTGCCAAGCAGAGGAGGGACATGATCTGATGCTGGTTCTGCTGCTGAGGGGATGAGACCGGCAGGAGAGCCAGGAAGGCAGAAGCAGGAGGTGAGTTAAGACATTACTGGAATAACCCGGGGAGAGACGAAGGCGGCCTGGACCACGGTGGGAGTGGTAGAAGTGGTCAGATCCCGAGTGTATCTTGAGGATCTTCTGGGGGGTGTGAGAACAGGGGGAGGAGGCATGCAGCCTGGGAGGTTTTGGGCCTGGGCAACCAAAAGGCTGGAGGGGCCCCACCCTGAGATGAGAGGCTTGAGGGGAGCAGGTTAAGTTGCCAATGAGACATCCAAGTGGAGACGGTGAGTAGGGAAACGGATATCAACGTTAAGGGGGAGGGAAGGTTAGACACAGACATTTGGGAGTGGTCCAGGCATGCGTGGAGAGTTTCTTAAAAGACACGAGCCTGGATGAGATCATCTCAGGGTGAGTGAAGTCTCGAGACTGAACCCTCCACAGGATATGGTTAGAGGAACCCACACTCTTTCCCAGCCCTAGCCACCCCTCTGAACTCCGTTTCCGCATCAGTAAAATGGAGTTAGCAACAGTACTTACCTCACCTTGTGAGAATGAAAGCAAATAAACTTGTGAAGCATTGAGCACCATGCTCCTGTGAACCCTCGATCAATGCCAGTGATTGTTTCTTTGTTTTTTATTTGTCCCTATTCTTTCGGTGTCACTGTTCACAGATCATCACTATTTTTGGTGTTTTCTCCAACTGGTGTCTGTTCCATTAAACGATCTCCCTTGCCAAGACCTTCTTCAAGGCCACCAACCCCTGCCCCTCCCCACCACCCCAGCCCATGGGGAACTTCATCCACATCCCTTTGTTCATCTCCAGAAGCATCCCTCTGTGTATCACTGATCACTAGGGGTACGCAGCTCTGCCTCAGGGCACTCCTGTGAGCCAGGCTAGGAGCTTTACCTTCGCCATCTCTGCACAGCCCTTGTCAGCACAGTAGCTCTTACTTTGGGTGTCCCCAGTATGTTTTAAATGTTCAACTGTTCTAGTCATCAACAAGATGTGTCACTTCACTTATTTTCAGGGCCAGGATCTTTACCCATTCGCTCAATATGCGTGTCCTGTGTGACTGCTCTGCTGGGCACAGGGGCTGCCCCCAGGAAGCCCTTACTCTACAAACAAGTGGCAACTGGGAAAGGCCCTCTAGAGGAAGGAACTGCATGAGCAGAAGGAGGTAAGCCTGGAGGTGTACATTATTGGGGCGGGAAGGGGTGGAAGAGGCAGTAGCTACGGGCCTGGATGTGCAAAGGAGAAAGATGGGAGGCTCTTTATTTCTTAGCCCTTATCTGTCCCGACCCAATGCCACAAAGAGCAGAAGGAAAGCTGTCAAAAGGGTTCTCATGTGGTAGACCCAACTTCCTGGCCTGTTCTCTGGGGTTTGTGCGTCCCAGGGCCTCAGTTTTCCGACCTAAGCAATGGGAGCTAGTCTACGTTTTCAGAAGGCCCTTCCATCCATAGAAGACCTTGAACCTTGCAATACAGGGGTCCTTCCCAGAGCCCAGCTTTCTCATTTTCGGTCTTCAGCGCTGGGTCTGTGCAAGCAATGGGATCAACCCCCTCACCTCCCGCAAAATGTTTATTGATGACTGACGGCCTCCCTGACCTATGTGGCCACTCGGCCAAGGCAGGGGGCGGAGCTCACGCATCCGAATTCACCCTCTACTTAAATCCAGGCCAATCAGCGTCGAGCTCGGCATGTGAGCAGTAGGGTCACCGACCACTGCTGTCTGGGCATGCGCAATCTCTCGCCTAAGGCCTCCTCCCGCCTCGCATGCGCACCGCGCCACCGACGAGTTAAGGGGAAGCGGGTCGACACGAACCTTGGTTCCATCCTGAAAGTCAGGGAGCGCTCCTCGGCCCTCCTGTATCACACGCTTTTGGATCCCGTCTTCCCGGAGTCTTGCGATGATATCCGCCATCCTCCTTCCCCGCTGCTCTCTTTCGGCAACTTCCGGACTCGCTCGGCAGCTTCCGGACCTGCTTCGGCAACTTCTAGAACTTCGGCAACTTCCGAGCTGGCGCCATTTTGGCTAAGGGCTGACGCCGAAAAGAGCCCGAACGTCGAAACGGGCTGTGATTGGTTCTCTGCTCCGCGGCTGAGCGCGCGGGACAGGGGCGGGACCGGGCGTCCCTAGGAACTCTGTCCTTGAACGGATTTGGTTTGGGGCCTCCCAAGTGGCCGTGTGCCACGCTATTTAAAGTTGTAAAAGTAGCACGACAGCATTACAGAACCGGGGGGAGGGAAGGCCGGCATCCGTAAGGCCACCTCCTAAAACTACTATTTTTTGTGTATTCCTTTTTGTTTTTTTTCTTTTAGCTTGCCTAGCACAATAGTCGTGAGTTTTCCATCCTGAATTCTTCTCAATCAATCAGTCAATCTGGGTGTAAGAAGGAGGGGAAGGAGGGTTTCTGTATTCCCATGGAAACTCTAAGCGCCCCAAGAGACTGACAGCCCCTTGTGGGGTCCGGGCTAGCCGTGTCGTCACCACGGAGTCCCCCTTGGTGTCTGGCACATAGTAGGTGCCCAGCGAATATTAGGGAATACAGGAATGATAGAAATGAGGCACTTCAGAGGCTAAAACATTTCTCTCCGCCTCTGGAAACTAGTTGTGAATAGATCTAAGAGTCTTCTCCCACTTTGGAGGTTTCAGTTCAGTTCACTGGCTCAGTCATGTCCGACTCTTTGCGACCCCCATGGACAGCAGCATGTCCGGCTTGCCTGTCCATCACCAACCCCCAGAGCTTACTCAAACTCGTGCCCATAGAGTCTGTGATGCCATCCAACCATCTCATCCTCTGTCATCCCCTTCTCCTCCTGCCTTCAATCTTTCCCAGCATCAGGGTCTTTTCCAATGAGTCAGCTCTTTGAATCAGGTGGCCAAAGTGTTAGAGTTTCAGCTTCAGCATCAGTCCTTCCAAAGGATATTCAGTACTGATTGCCTTTAGGATGGACTGGTTGGATCTCCTTGCAGTGCAAGGTTTAGGTAACTGAATAAAGGGATGTCTTCGGGCCTGTGCACTGTCCTCACTCCATGACTGGGAAGAATTACTGTCCGTCCCTTTTGCCCCACGTGCTGAGGGCTTCAGATATTTATGTTGGTTCATTTCCCCAAGAAGTCCCCTGAGAGAGGTGGGACCTCTGGGGCGAAAGGAAAACATGTTTTGTTTTTAGCTTTTGTTTTTCACTCGCACAGGAAGTTTTACAGGCAAGTTCTGCCAAATTCTGAAGCAACGAGTTGTCTGTATTCTTACACAGATTGTTCCAGAAAATGGAAAAAGAGGGAAAGTCAACCAACATATTTTACGAGACTAGTTTAATCTTGATTCTAAAAAAGATACTTAAACCATAAGGCAAGAAAAATCTACACTGATTTTACTAATAAATATAGATATGAAGGATTTCCCAGTTGGCGCAGGGGTAAAGAATCCGCCTACCAATGCAGGAGGCACAAGAGAGTCAGGTTTGATCCCTGGGTTGGGAAGATCCCCAGGAGTAGGAAATTGCAACCCACTCCAGTATTCTTGCCTGGGAAATCCCATGGACAGAGGAGTATGGAGGGCTACAGTTCTTGGAGTGGCAAAGAGTCTGACACGACTGTGCATGCATGCACACATACATAGATATGAAAAACCTTAAATGAATCCACTAGTATACATAAAAATGCCTCAGTGTGCTAAATGGATGCCATTCACAAAAAGACAAATATTAGTAACACATTATTCCATTTATATGAGGTACCTAGTCATATTCATGGAGACAAAGTTAAATGGTAGTTGAGCTGGGGGGAGGGAAGGAAATGAGGAGTTGTTTAATGGGTATGCTTTAGTTTTGCAAGATGAAAAGATCCTGGAGATTCGTTATACAATAATGTGAACCTAGTTTTTTGTTGTTGTGTTTTTGCTTTTTTGCCACATGGCTTTCAGGATCTCAGTTCTCCAGACTGGGTTTGAACCCAGGCCATGGCAACAAAAACCTAGAGCCCTAACCGCTAGGCAACTAGGGGATCCCTGTGAATATGTTCAGCAGCACCAGGACACTTCTACGGGCACTACTATGACATACATCAAGGCTGGGCACTGCCCCGCTGCTTGTTTAGCTTACATGCAGAGCACATCATGCGAAACGCCAGGCTGGAGGAAGCTCAGGCTGGGATCAGGACTGCCAGCAGAGATAGCAACAACCTCAGACATGCAGAGGACACCACCCTAATGGCAGAAAGTGAAGAGGAACTAAAGAGTCTCTTGATGAAGGTGAAAGAAGAGAGTGAAAAAGCTGGCTTTAAAATCAACATTCAAAAAACGAAGATCATGGCATCCGGTCCCATCACTTCATGGCAAATAGATGGGGAAACAATGGAAACAGTGGCAGATTTTAAAAGACACTTGCTTGTTGGAAGAAAAGCTATGACAAACCTAGATAGTGTATTAAAAAGCAGAGACATCATTTTGCCAACAAAGGTCCGTATAGTCAAAGCTATGGCCTTTCCAGTAGTCATGTACGGATGTGAGAATTGGACCATAAAGAAGGCTGAGTGCTGAAGAATTCATGCTTCCCAACTGTGGTGCTGGAGAAGACTCTTAAGAGTCCCTTGGACTTCAAGGAGATCCATCTAGTTAATCCTAAAGGAAATCAACCTTGAATATTCATTAGAAGGACTGATGCTGAAGCTGAAGCTCCAATTTTGAAGGTTCCACTGAAGCTGAAGCTTTGTCCACCTGATGTGAAGAGCCGACTCACAGGAAAAGGCCCTGATGCTGGGAAAGATTGAGAGCAGGAGGAGAAGCGGGTGACAGAGAATGAGATGGTTGGATGGCATCATTGACTCAATGGACATGAGTTTGAGATATTCAAGGAAGCCCCTGGAGATATTGAAGGAAAGGGAAGCCTGGCCTGCTGCAGTCCTTGGGGTCACAAAGAGTCAGACATGACTTAGCAACTGAACAACAACAAAGCATTACTGAACTTTGCACTTAAAAATGTTTAAGATAATAAATTTCATGTGTATTACCCACAATTAAAATTTTAAAATGCTTTCTCAAAAGAAAAAGGGAACTTCCCAGTGGTTCAGTGGTTAAGAATCTGCCTTGCAATGCAGGGGAAGTGGGTTCAATCTCTGGCTGGGCAACTAAGATCCCACATGCCACGGGAAATTGAGCCTGAACGCCACCGCTATTGAGCCTGCGTGCTCTGGAGCCCACCTCAGCTAAGATCCTACATAGCCAAATAAATAAATAATTTTTAAGAAAAAGAAAAAAAAAAAGATCAAGTAGGGCTCATTCCAAAAATGTATGAATAGTTTAACATTAGAAACATCCATTACTGAACTTCCCTGGTGGTCCACTGGTTAAGGCCACACTTCCAGTGCAGGAGGCTCGGTTCCTCCCTGGTTAGGGAACTAAGATCCCACATGCCACATCCTTTGGCCAAAAAAAAAAAAAAAAAATCCACTATTATAATTCATCAAATCAGTGAATTAAAGGAGAAAAGTCAAATGATTATTTCAAAATATGCAGAGAAAGTATTTGATTAAATTTGCTTTCATGACTATGATAAAAAACTCATAGGGGAAAAGAGAAACTTTATCAGAATGACACAAGCCATATGCAATTAAGTATGATGGATAAATACTCACATTCCCTTCAAAATCAGGAACAAAGAAGGAATGCTCCCTATCAATGATGTTGTTTAGCAAAGTACTGGAAGTCCTGGCCAAAGCAATAAACCAAGAAAAAGAAATGAGTGATTATATCTACATAGAAAATCCAACAGAATCTACAGACACTTTAATAAATTAGAGTCAGCAATGTTAAAAAAAATTAATAACGCTCTTAACATTATCAATAACCCACCCAAAAATGTAGTAGAAAATAACCAGCAATAAAATCAGAAAGTATTTAGGAAATAACACAGCCCAGAGCTTTTTGGAGAAAAAAAATTTAAGAGCATAAAAGAAAATACAAATAAATGGCATACTTTGTTAATGCCTAGAACAGTTTAACTTTTAAAGCTGTGATTTTTTCTGAAATCAATCTAAAAATTAAGTGAAATCCCAGTGATAATTGGGAGGATATTTATAGAAGATTTTTGTAATACTTTTGTAGAAGAATAAAAGTCTGTAACAAGCTAGATCAAATTTGAAAAAGATGACCAAAGCAGGGGATTTTCCCTGCCATATTAAACCGCAGGGCAAACCATAGTAATAAAAAGCACATGGTACTGGCTGAGAATTAGTCAAGTGAACCAAAGGAACCAAAATCAGACCTTAAAATAGATATACATGTTAGCAACAACATACTTGATGTCTGATAAAAATGGCACCACAGTCCAAAAAGAGAAAGAACTGATTGGCAGATAGTGCTGAGGAAACAAACTAAGTCTACATTGAAATAAATCTGGATGTCTTCTCGTTCTACCCTGTTCAAAGGTAGAGACTATAGGGTTAAGGATCTCATGAATTGTTTTAACCCCTAACACTGATCAAGTATTGACATGTGCCAGACACTGTTATGCTGCTGAATATGTACCAATTTAATCTTAAATTAATTTCCTGAGAAGGAAACACACTGTTATTAGCTCCACCTGACAAAGGAGGAACCTGAGGCACAGAGAGGTCATGTAACTTGCCCAAAGCAAGGTCAGGACCAGGGTACAGTGGGTCATGTAAGATCTAATCCTATTTTTATTCAAAATTTTGATATTTTGTTCATCGTGGATTTTTACCTTCAATTTGATTTTTTTTTTTAATAATGCATTAAGGACTTCCCTCATGGTTCAGTGGTTAAGAATCTGCCTTCCAATGCAGGGGACAGGTTTGATCCCTGGTCAGGAAGCTAAGATCCTACATGCAGTTTAATCCAAGCTTCACAACTACTTCGCCCTGGATCTCTGGAGCCCACACACAATGAAAAGATTCCACCTCCCACAATGAAGACCCTGTATGCACAACTGAGACATGACACACTTTAACAAACAAATATTAAAAGATAATGTATTAAAATATTGTTGATCTTGCTTACTGAGTTTTTTGGTGTCACCTTACAGTTTTCACCCAAGATGAGTGCCTCACTCCCCTCCACCTAGTCCTGGCCCTCCGAGATCCCAAAGCTAGAGCAGAGAAGGCTGGAATTCCAGTGCAACTAACCTGATGGATCTGACCATACAAAAATGAGGATGATTCTTCAAGGGCAACTTAGACAAAGTAAGGAGACAAAGACAAACAGGAAGGAGATAAAAGCAACAAAAACCAGCAAGGGGTTAATAATTAGATATGCACAGACATACAACACAGCAGGAAAAAGGCTAGAAACACAACAGAAAAAAGTGGATGAAGGGTAGGAACAGACAATTCGCAGAAGAGGAACCACCATGAACTGACACGTGCATGAAGAGCTGTTCGAATTTTCCCGTTGTCAGAGACACCAGATGAAAAAGAGATCCAACTTTAGATTAATCAGCCATGGGAGTTTCCTAGTGGTCCAGTGGTTAAGAATCCATGCTTCCATTGCAGGGGGCACAGGTTCAATGCCTGGTCAGGGTGCAAAGATCCCATATGCCTCTGGGTGCAGCTCCCTCAAAAAATATAGCTTAATAGGCCATTACAAAGCTGGAATACTGAGGGCCTAGAGAAAACTGAAACCTGTATGGTGGGAGTGCAAATTTGTACAGCTACTCAAGAGACCATCCGTGATACTTTGTGAAGTCAGTGGTGCATGTACCCTATGGCCTGGGAGTCCTACTTCAAGAGGGGTTTTTCCACTCTTCATAAGGGGACAGTGTGAAGATGTTCACAATAGCAACTTATGTGATGGGGGCATTGAGGCCAAGCTAAGTGTATATCATTGAGGGCTGTGGTGAATAATAAAAGTGCTGGATGCTCAACACGGTATGCCGAATATAGTTAGTAGAAGCAAAAATGAGGTGAAGGTGGAAAACATTAGTGTTGAGTGTACAAATGTAAACAACAGAATGAGTATTATACATGATACTATGTTTGTAAATTGCAAACACACCCACGGAGGAGCCAATGCCACGCGGAGTAGAGGGCCAGACAGGATTCAAAGCAGCGGACTGAGCACACTGATGTAGGGTCCCACGGAAGGCAGGAGGAAAAACAGGAGTGAAGGAAGGAAAATAACTCAAGGAGAGTTAAATAATTCATAACTCAAGACCGGCCTTGTTCACGGTGATGATGCGTCTCAAACTGTGCAGGACTGACTCAGCTCTGTACACGGAGTCACAAAATGAAAGAGGGTGGGTGGATGGAGGGGCATGAGCTCCCCTAGACTGCATTTGAATCCCAGCCCTACCACTCCCAAGCATTTGGGAACTGGGGATGAAACACTTATTCATGTCATCCACAAGTATTTATTGAGGATCTACTTAGTGCCAAACACTGTTCTGGGCACAGTGGACACAGTGTTGAATAAGACAGTGTAAAACAACAATTTCAGGTAAGTGCTGTGTGATATGAAACTGACTTTAGATTGCATAGTCAGGCTTCTCTGAGAGGTGACATTAGAGCAGAGACACACATGATGAAAAAATCCCCGCACCCCGGAGAAAGAGCAAAGTTAACTGCTTTCCTGGCATAGAAAAAAGCACATGCAAAGGCCCTGAGATGGAAGGAGTTTGGCTTGTGTGGCTGAATGAGGTGAAAGAGGGGCAGAGGGGAACTTGATGAGATTGGGAGAGATAGGCTGCAACCGTTCAGAGCTCTGTGTGGGCTTTAGTCAAGAGTTCAGGTATTATTCTAATCACAATGGAAAACCAAGGGATGGTTTTATGTAGAGGAGTGACTTGGCAGCATATTTAAAAAACAAGACCAGGTATGTATTAAAAGACCACTTTGCCTGCTGCGTGGAAGCCAGTGCAAGCCACATAAACTCTTTTTCCACATCTGCACCTAGACAGCATATTAAAAAGCAGAGACATTACTTTGCCGACAAAGGTCCATCTAGTAGTCATGTATGGATGTGAGAGTTGGACTATAAAGCAAGCTGAGCGCAGAGGAATCGATGCTTTTGAACTGTGGTGCTGGAGAAGACTCTTGAGAGTCCCTTGGACTGCAAGGAGATCCAACGAGTCCATCCTAAAGGAAATCATCCCTGAATATTCATTGGAAGGACTGATGCTGAAGCTGAAACTCCAATACTTTGGCCACCTGATGCGAAGAACTGACTCATTCGAAAAGACCCTGATGCTGGGAAAGATTGACGGCAGGAGGAGAAGGAGACGATAGAGGATGAGATGGTTGGATGGCATCAGCGACGCGATGGACATGAGTTTTAGCAAGCTCAGGGAGTTGGTGACGGACAAGGAGGCCTGGCGTGCTGCAGTCCATGGGTTCGCAAAGAGTCAGACACGGCTGAGCGACTGGACTGAATTGAACTGCACGGTGGTGACAATCCCTCTCCCGAGCAGGGCCGTGGCGAGTAAGGGTGGGAAAACAGTCCTCAGGAGTCTCCTCGGCATTCAAGGAGCGGGCTGGGATGCAGAAGGCTCTAGCTCGGGCCTGGAAGGCTGGGGCGTGGCAGCCCCTCCAAGACCCTCGTTATATACCCAGGGATTGCCTCCGAGAGCGGCACCCGCTGTCGCTGGCCGAGGCGGCCGCTGGGCGGCGCGGCGAGCCCAGCTGGTTTCGGACGAGAGAGGGCCCGGTCCATCGGTCTGCTCGGCGCTCGGCAGCTCTGGCCTGTTGAAGGCGGGCGGGGGCGGGTCCATTATGTAAGGGCGGGGCCTCGGCCTGGGCGCCGGACCGTCGAGCAACCCAGACGACCGCGCGGGGGCGGGGCCTGCGCGCGGGGGCGGGGCCTGCGGGCGCAGAAGGCGACCGCGCAGCGCGCCTGAGCGGGCCGGGGCAATGAGTGCCTCCCGGCCCCAGTTCAGCATTGATGACGCCTTCGAGCTGTCCCTGGAGGACGCGGGCCCTGGGCTCGAGCCCAGCGGGGTCGCCCGCTTCGGGCCGCTGCACTTCGAGCGCCGGGCCCGGTTCGAGGTGGCCGACGAGGACAAGCAGTCCCGGCTGCGCTACCAGGTGAACCGCCCGGCCCACCTCACCCCAACCCTCGCCTGAGTCTGGGTGGACCCCAGGCCGGACCTTGGAGAACCCCAACTCAAGAATCTGACTAGAGGCCTTGGCCGGAGCGGGAGACCGCCCCCGGGAGTTGGCCACTGATCCAAATCCCTGCCCAGACCGTCTCAGCTCTTGATTTCAGTCCCCAGCCACTATTGGAGAGCCCACACCTAGGAGTTCGCCCCCACCCCAGCTGGAGACCCCAACCTTGAGTCCCCATCCATCCTGGCTACCGACCCTCCCTCTCCTTACCTCACAGGGATGGGGAGCTTTTCTGTACTTGAACCAAACTTTGTCCATACCCAGAAGCAGCCCGGAGAGCCCCAGGCCAGATAATCCTACGGGAACCAGTACCCCCTTTTCAGTTCTGGAAGTCCCCACCCCATCCTTTCCTCCAGAGCTGAAGGCCCTGACTCACATGATGAGTGAGTCCTTGCCCGTGCCTGGCTCCCACTAAACTGGAAATCCCTCTTTTTCCAGAGGACCTCCACCATCTCTAGACTCCTTGTCTTGGGAACTTGAACAAGATTCCTGTGCCCCAAACCTGCAAACGATTGGCCTGCCCTTCCCTGGCCTTTCAAATCCAGGGCCTCCATTCTGGGCCCCCGAAATACCATCCTGACACCCCCACCCTGACTCCCAAAGCTTGGGAGATCTCCTGGCCCCTGCTGGCTCCTCCCTGCCAAAGCCCCCAGCACATACTCCTACCTGGGTTTCAGTTTCTGTGAATCACCAAACCCGTTCTGCGGGGAGGGCGGAGGGAGCAGCTGTCAAGCTGCCAGGCAAACAGCTGTGTGGGCTCCCTTTCTTCCTCTCCACCAGAGGGGAGTGAGGAAGGGCCTGAGCCCAGTAACCCCTCTGAGCCCTGTGTTCTGGGATAGAACCTGGAGAATGACGAGGATGGAGCCCAGGCCTCTCCGGAGCCGGATGGGGGAGTCAGCACCAGGTCAGGGCCAGGTGGGGACCCACCCCATACTCCTACCCCCATGCTTCTGGCTCCCGTCCCCAGGCCCTTGCTCACTCGTCCACCTCACCTCACTTAGCTCTCTCACATCCTGTCCTAAAGAGACCCCTACATGGGGTCCCTGTCCTGCACCCTATCCTAGTGCCAACCTCACCTGCCCACCTCCACCAGGCTCTTTATCCTGCAGAAACCCCCGGCCTGGTCTGGCCCCTGTTTTCTCACAGGTGACTTGTCCTGCAGAAACCCCCGGCCCTTGAATTCCTCTTCACCCCAGTCCTCTCTCAGTGCCCCTTTCCTGTAAGAACACCCGGCCCCAGTCTCGACACCATCCCCCACAACGTCATCATGGTTCCTGTCCCAAAGGGTCCCTTACCTCCCCTGTCCCCTCACTGGGCCCACTCGTCCTGCAGGGATTCTGGCCGAACATCCATCCGCAGCTCCCAGTGGTCCTTTAGCAGCATCAGCAGCAGCACTCAGCGCTCCTACAATGCGTGCTGCAGGTGAGACTCGGCCCTGATCCCATCACCAGTGGCCCCTGCCCCCACACAGGCAGCCCCAGCTACTCCCTCGCGGTCCTCTGGGTGGGGGAGGGTGCCCATGGGAGGAGGTGGGCCTCCTGTCACCGTGTCCACACTCTTCCTGCTCTGCTGCCATCCAGCTGGACTCAACACCCTTTGATCCAGAAGAACCACCGGGTAGTGCTGGCCTCCTTCCTGCTTCTCCTGCTGGGGCTGGGTGAGTGCCCCCGAGGGCCCCCTGCAGACCCTGCCTACCCCCATGAGGGCTCCACCTTCCTTTTGCTCAGGTTCTGCACCCTTCGTGAGCCACCCAGCACCCTGAGGAGGCCGCTGGCTAGCATGACCCCATCCCCATTTTACAGATGAGGAAGCTGAGGCCTTGGGAGGGGCAGGTGCAGCCTCCTAGTCACACAGCTAAGAAATCACACATAGTTGAAAACGGAACCTGGTTCCATGCTCCAAACTTTTCCTTTTTTTTTTTTTTTTTCCAGTCTGTTTAATCCCTTAGGGAAGAGAAAGTAACAGCTACTATTTATTCTGTGTCTACTTTGAACCAGGTGCAGGGCCCGCTTCCTTACCGAGGTCACACAGCAAGAGAGAGATAGGGCCACAACTCAGAACCTAAATGTAGGGGTAGGCGAGCAAGGATACGCCCAGCCTAGTGGCCCGGACTGCGGAGTACCCTGCCAGCCCGATCCACAGGGTACCTGTCAGTTCCCTTCCTCTGGAGTCTGAGAGCTGACAAGGACCTCCCCCCCCACCCCCGCACCCATTACTCAGATGGGGAAACTGAGGCCCAGAGCAGGGAGAAACGAGAGCCAGATGTTTTCTGACTCCTTTTCTCCTCATTCTGTGGGGCTGAGGAATCAGGGTCCCCCTGAAAGAATCTAGGGTTGGGATCAAGAGGAGCCCCTAACGTGGGCCCAACTGTGGCAGCTGCTCTCCGTCCTCCAGGAAGGTCAGATCCCTCTAGCAGGAAAGCTGGGCAGCATCCTTGCCTCAGCTCTGGGTGTGTGTGCAGGGGAGGGAGCCACCACGTTCCCAATACTTGCGAGTCACACTGGCTATCTGCTTTACCTCATTTTATCCTCATCACCTGACAGGGCAAACATTATTACTATCCCAGTTCAAAAATAAGGACACAGGTGAAAGGTCATAGCTGGGCGGTAGATGAGCTGGGATTTAAACCCACATCAGTGACATTGCCAGGCCTGTAGGCCGCCACACCCCATAAATTAGAAAGAGGAATTAGAAAAAGTTGCCTCCTCTGAGTGGGCAGAGCTCACAGCCACGAGCCAGGATACCGAGAGTGAGTTTCAGCTGCCGTCCCATCCTTTTTGAGGTGTTCTGTGCAGGACACAAACCACACAGCTGTCCACGGTGGTCCTCAAGCCTCTGTGCTGTACCCCGCAGTCTTCAGGGCTGCAGAGCCCAGCTCCCCAGCTCCACGCCCATCCCATCCTATAACTGGGGACCCCGGACTCTCTCAGCATCTGAAAAATTGATCCAGCCATGACCTCCTCAGCTTCCCCAGTGCCCACTGTCATTAACCAAAGTCCACATCCCTCTCCAGGGCCTACAGGCCCTGCCAAACTCCTGAAACCTGAACTCTGCCTCTCCAGTCTCCCCAAAAGCTGGAAGTTCCTAGAAAGTCCCTCCAGACTCTGGGCCTTTGCCAGCCTGTCCCCATCTGGAACACTGCTCTCCCTCTCTGCCTGTGGGGTGCCCAAAACAAAGCCTCTGAAGTCAGTATCTCCACCTCCCAGTACAGCCAGGGGCAAGTTACTCTGCCCCTCCCCCCAAACTCTGTGCCTCAGTTTCCTCTTCTTCGCAGTGGGGGTGACAATACTTATCTCATTCAATCAAGGTGACAATTAAATAAGGCACTGCGTGTAACACACTTAGCCCAGTGCCTGGTAGCACCTGGTAAAGGTGACTAAATGGTGACTGTTCCTGCTGCTGCTGCCTCTGCTCAGCTTAGATGCTACCGCCTCCAAGAAGCTCTCTCTGATTCCCCAGGCTCCTGAGCTGCCTGATCACTGGGGTTGTAGCTTGGAGGTTCTTATTGGTTGCTCCACTCTGGAAGGGCCTGGAGGCAGAGACCTCATCTGCCGGTCCCCGTGGGATTCCAAGGAGCAGACAAAAATCTCTCCTTTCACGGACATTTCCAGGGCCTGCCAGGTGTCCTGCTCTGAAAACACAGAGCTTGGTGAGCTTCCCCTGGAGGTTCTCTACCCAGGGGGCCTTCAGCTTAGGTGGGGGACACCATTCCTCAGACCTAAGCCATGTGGGGGATTGCGGGTGGAGGTCCCCACCCTGCCACCAGCTTCTGCCTCCTTTGGTGCCTGCCCTCACCCTCGCGGCTCCATTTGTGTGCAGTGCTGATCCTGACCGGCGTGGGACTGCAGGTGGCCCCCTCGCCAGGTGAGCGGCCCTTCCGACCCTCGCAGGCAGCGCTCACTCCCCTCTTGTGCCCAGGGGTCCTTGGCAAGCCCTTCCACTTCCTCCAGTGGCCAGCACCCTCCCGGCAGGAAACGGCCCCTTTGACCTCGGAGAGGGAGACTTGCCCAGGCAGTGAGCCCACCTGGGAGCCAGCACGGGAGCCTCCCTGCCCTGACCCGACCCCTCCTCCCCTCCCGCAGGTGTCTCCAGCGCCATCTTCTTCGTGCCGGGCTTCCTGTTGCTGGTCCCAGGAGGTGCGAGTGGGTGGCGGGTGAGGGCGGGGATGTGGGCGTGGCGTGGCTGGGCGTGGGCGGGGCCCTGGGTAGGATGTGGGCGGGGCCCAGTACTTAGAGGCCCCGCCCTGCAGTCTACCACGTGATCTTCATCTACTGCGCCGTCAAGGGTCACCGGGGTTTCCAGTTCTTCTACCTGCCCTACTTCGAGAAGTGAGCAGCCAGTGGCAGACGGCGGGATCCAGCGTCGGTGCCGAGAGGCCCCAGTGTGTGCGGCCTCCTCGCACCCCTAGAGGGGCACTCCCCGTGTCCGCACCTGGCTTCGGGCCCCTAATCACAAGGGAAAAGCCCTGCCAGGGCCCTCAAGCCCTCTTGTCCTCTCAGGAGTGTGCTCAGGAAGTTTGGGGCATGTGGGTCTCGTGCCACTACCTGAGCTTGGGAAAGTCGCCTCTTCCCTCTCTGTGCCTTAACTTATTCTCAGGCCCTGGGGTTGCTGGGTTGGTGATGTTTTGTGCTAATAAAAGCGGTGCTTAATTTCAGCCCACAGTTGGCTTTTTACTAGCCCTAACAACCGGCCCACCAGGTTGGCCACAGCCCCCTGCCAGAAAGGCCAAGAAAAGGACTGACCATGGGGCTGAAGGGCTCTGGGACTGTTCCTCGCCATGGTACAGAAACAGCCCTGACGCTCCAAGACTTGCCCAAGGTCACATAGCTCGTTAGCGGCAGAGCTTGGCCTGAGCTTTTCTGCCCTGAAAGCCAGGAGAAGGCTCTCCCTGTCAGCCGAGTTGGTCCTGCTGGGTCTCCACTCATAGGGGCAGCACTGGTGCCTCCCCCGACCCCTGCCATGGCCCTGGCCAGGGGCAATCTGGGACGCAGGCCTGGGGCCTGGAGGCTGGTATCCCGGTTCCAGCCTGGCTCTGGGGCCCTGGGCTGCAACAGCCAGCTCCAAATGTGGGCCACCAGGAGGCAGCTGCACAGACTCCTCCACCCACTGCCCTACTTCCCAGGCCCAGGTTTTGGGAAGAACAGGGGCAAAGGACATAGGAATCAGGGCCTGTATGACAGAAAGCCTCAATGATCAAAGACTTAGAATCACAGAGCATTGGAAACAGACCGTGGCAGAATTTTGGAAGGACCGAGCATCTCTGGATCTCAATAACCAGGAAACAGAATCTTTGAGCACCCTGAAATCTGAGATCATAATAGCTGCCATTTATCAGACTCTTAGAAGGCACCAGGTTGTGTGCTAAACACTTAACACAGGTTATTTCTGGTCATCCTCCAAGAAAACGAGGCCCAGAGAGACTGGGTCAGCCAAGGGCAGAGTTAGGACTTTAGCGGGAGGGGTGTCAGCAAGTCGGTATGGTCCCCAGCTAACCAACTGGCCGAATGAGTGTGGGCCAAGGTGACCCTGTTCGTATTCTTACGTGTTCACAGTCTTCCACTCCCAGTAAAACATGAGTGCCATTGAGGTGGTATTTGGTCTGACGTGGCCTCTACTGTGTCTGCAGCAGCCAGGACAGTACCTTTAGATTTCTGTGATTTTGCTGAATGAACACCAAGGCCCCTGCTCTCACAGCTAATCTGTCCAACCCAGACTTCCCTCTCTCAGCCACCAATCAAGGCACTGTGAGGGGCACCAGTTAGATGCAGGAACTCCTAAACGAGTGATTCTCAAGTTAGCTGGAGGCAATGGACCAGTTTTCATTTCTAATGTATTATGGACCGATGCTTTAGTAAGATAAAAGCCCACAGTTTGTATTACCAGACTAATCAGACAGAAAATTACATTTCAATAGATATAATCAGAACCAACACAGAAAAAAAAAGAAAACTTATAAAAACCATCCATTGAAAGTGGGCAAATTAGCAATTAACATAGAGTTGTTACGCTCATCATTTTTTGTCATTTCAGTCTTAAGTGATTCTGTTAGAAGTTTTTCTCTAACCAGAAGTGGTGATGCTCCATATTATAAGACTACCTCAGAGATTTCCCTGGTGGTCCACTGGTTAAGAACCCACCTTCTAGTGCAGGGGATGCGGATTCGATCAGGGAACTAAGACCCCACATGCTGCGGGGCAACTATGCTGGTGTGCAACTAGAGGGAGGCCATGCCATGCAGGAAAGAGCCTCCGTGGTACAACTAAGACCTGACACAGCCAAAAATAAAATTTTTTTAAAAAGATGATTTCAGGGATTTGCAAGCTATATGTCACAGGCCCGATATAACCCCCAACTAAGAATGGTTTTCACAGTTTAGTAATGGCTGGGAAAAAAGCCAAAGGATAATGAGCTTTTGTGACACAAGTTGATGAAATTCAAATTTTGGTGTCAGTAAGTTGCATTCAATTAATTATTTGTCAAATTCTCTACACAGCCACACTTGTATATTGACTTTGGCTGCTCAGCCATACAAACTACTACAAAGAGCAACAGAAATCATATGATCCACAAAGCCTAAACTCTGCTATCTGACCCTTCTCAGAAAAAGGATGCCAACCTTGGTTCATATGAATGTGTCGACAGAACACTGAATTGCAAGGTTTAAAGTTTTAATGTGACCAATGTACCTCATCTTTGCTAGTTTATGTAATCCAAGTTGGGTTGACAGCAATACCATCCTCAGGAAATAATGAATCTCCAAACTCTAAATATGATTTCTTTTTAGTTGGAAAGTGCATTAATAGTTGCATGCAGCTTAAGAACATTAGATTTCCTTGGTGAATTGTGACTCCATTTACCCCTGACGCTTTTCCCCCCATAGCCCGCTTTGTAGTCACACTAGCTTTCTTTTGGTTAATTCTCTCCTAGTCAATATTTTTCCCAAGGTGTCAATTTCAGCCTTTCAGTTGTGATTATGTTTTGAATGTGTCTCTTATATGTGCACTCAGCTGTGCGTAAGAGCCTGGGTATCTGCCTTTTGAGATCTGCTCTCTGCCCACTCCAGTGTTCTTGCCTGGAGAATCCCAGAGACGGCGGAGCCTGGTGGGCTACCGTCTATGGGGTCGCACAGAGTCAGGCACGACTGAAGTGACTTAGCAGCAGCAGCAGCAGCTCTGCCCTTGTAGTAGAAGAACCTCTGGTTTCTAGCTGGGCACAAGGTCCCCCAAAAGAAAGACTGCATTTCCCAGCATCCTTTGCAACCAGCTGTCCCAGGTGCAGAGCCCTGGGGGTATAAGTGGTTCAGGCTGATTGCTCCCTTTCTTCTTTGTTTCTGCTCCCATTCTGTCAGGTGGGAGACAACAAAAGTGGCTGCACCCTCAGAATGGCAGAGCAGCCAGCAGAAGAAGCCTAAGTGCCTGAAGACCATACAGCTGGATTTCAACTAAGACTCTTCCTGTGAGGGAAATAAATGTTCATCCAGTTTAATGCATTGTTATTTGGGGTCTCCATCACTTACAGGGACCCCAGTCTAATACTGATATTTTCTTCTGAGACTGAAACTCCCAACTTTTAACCAAAAAGAACTTAACTTGCTTATACTTATTGTAATTTTTTAAGAATTATTTCTTCCTTCTGTTTTAATGTTTTCTGTAGATTTTTCTTTGCTTTTTTCCCTCTTTCCCAGATTTCTACTAGCTTAGTCAAGAGTTCTTCACTTTCTCCGTTTTCCTCCTCTATTGATTAAACTGTTGAGAATGGAACATTCTACCTCTATTTCTGTTATATTGGTGGTTACCCTTACATGATTAACAAAATCTCAATGAATCTTCCTACTCTAGGAAAAACAAGAAAAAGGTTTCAGCATATCTAAAGTATTCTTTCCCATTTTCCATTTTATTTTTGTCTAATTTTTAGTCCCTCGTTTTAAAATCCCCCAAATTATTTTTTTTTTATAGTTAATGCTTCTTTAGAGCAACCAGTATGTTTACTGGTTTCTTTTCTGACTATTATTTAGTACACACTCTGCCTTGAATTTTCTTCTTACTGAAGCCATCCCTTCAACAAAGAGTTTGTAGGTGAGAAACCCTTTCTGCCTTGTGTTGTTGAAAAAAATTTATATTTCATCTTCATTCTCGAATAAGATGAGCTAAGTGCAGGCTTCTCAGCAGGCACTTCTTTTTCTTCTGCACACTGAACAATTTATTCCATTTTCCTCTTGCATCTACTGTTGTCAATGAAAAAACAGTCTTTGGAGAGTCTAGTTGCTAATCCTTGGTAAGTAATCTGACTTCTCTCTTGAGTTATTTACAAGATTTTCCTTTTGTATTCTGCAGTTTCACTGGGATACATCTAGGTATACATTTCCTTTTATTTATCCTTCTCCAGCTCTAGTGTGCTCCTTCAGTCTGGGCCCTTGTCTTTGTGGAAGTCTTTATGGAAAATTTTTAACCATCTTCTCTTTGAATATTGCCTCATGCCCATTTTCTACATTTTCTTCTTCTGAGACTCCTAATGACTTAGCTATCTAACAACAGCTACTTGTTCGGTAGCTAAGCCCTGTCTGACTCTTTGAGACCCCATGGACTGCACTTCCTGTCCTCCACACCAGGCTTCCCTGTCCTTCACTGTCTCCTGGAGTTTGCTCAAACTCATGTCCACTGAATCAAACTCATGTCCACTGAATCAGTGACACCATCCAAACATCTCATCTTCTGTTACACCCTTTTCCTCCTGCCCTCAATCTTTCCCAGCATCAGGGTATTTTCCAGTGAGTGAACTCTTCACATCGGGTGGCCAAAGTATTGGAGCTTCAGCTTCAGCATCAGTCCTTCCAATGAATATTCAGGGTTGATTTCCTTTAGGATCGACCAGTTTGATCTCCTTGCAGTCCAAGGGACTCTTAGGCGTCTTCTCCAACACCACAGCTCAAAAGCATCAATTCTTCAGTGCTCAGTCTTCTTTATGGTCCAATTCTCACATTCGTACGTGACAACTGGAAAGACCATAGCTTTGACTAGACAGACTTTTGTCGGCAAAGTGATGTCTCTGCTTTTTAGTACAATGTCTGGGTTTGTCATAGCTTTTCTTCCAAGGAGCAAGTGTCTTTTAATTTCATGACTGCAGTCACCATCCACATTGATTTTGGAGCCCAAGAAAATAAAATCTGCCACTGTTTCCATTTTTGCCCCATCTGTTTGCCATGAAATGATGGGACTAGATGCCACGACCTTTGTTTTTTGAATGCTGAGTTTTAAACCAGCCTTTCACTCTCCTCTCTCACCTGACTTTCAACTACTCTTTAAGATTCTCTGTCATTCATCCCTCAATGCTGCCTATGGGGGATTTCTCAGATATAGCTTCCAGTTCACTAATCTTTTCTTAAATTGTGTCCAATCTGTTTAATTTATCCCTTGATTTTTTTTATTCCAATGGCCATATCCTCTATTTTTAGAAGTTCTGTTGGGTTTTTTTTTTTAAATCTTTCTATTCAGTTTTCATACCATGCTGTTACGGATAGGGGTCTCATTTATTTTGTCTGTTTTGTTTCTTTGTTTTTGCATTTACCTCATGGTCTCTTTTGGAGAAGGAAATGGCAACCCACTCCAGTGCTCTTGCCTGGAGAATCCCAGGGACTGGGGAGCCTGGTGGGCTTCCAACTATGGGGTCACACAGAGTCAGACACGACTGAAGCGACTTAGCGGAGCAGCAGCAGGGTCTTTTTTAGAGTGTTTCATGATTTCCGCTTCGGAGCGCTGACTCTCCTGTTTCCTGCATCTGCTACATCTCCCTCATGGTGATTTGCTTCCTTATGTGATTTGTCATCCTTTGTCATGAGTTCATCTTCAGAAGTGACAGGGGTGCTTGGGGGTTTTTTTAAAGTCTTATGTGCCCGGGGTTGAAAGAGTGTCTTTCTCAGCAGTTTTTTGTTTTTTTCCTATTTTTTCTGCTTTTCACACCACAGATATAGACCACACTCCTGCCTGACATGCAGACCTGAGTTTCAGGTTCATTGGGGTAACTTTTGTTGAACATCTGCACTTGTCACTTTCTCAGGCTTGTGGGTAGCGGTATATTTTGGCCCCTTTTTCAAGAACAGGGTAGCCTGTTGAGACCCTGGAATGTACAGAAGTCATGTCCTGCTCCTCAGCCTCTTACAGGTCCCTCCTGGGTGTCCGAGCCCAGACTTCCGAACCTCTCCACCCCTGAAGCCCCCACAGCCTCTGATTCCTCGCACCACCCACTTTTAGACTTTCTCTTTGTCTCTGGTACCTGGGATCATCCCTGTCTTTCAAGTTCAGCTTAAAATTTTTTTTTCCACATATAAGGAGTGAGAGGAGTCCAGCCACCTTTCTCAGTTCCCATTTTACCAGAACCACCCCCTACGCTGCCCCATCTCTGAATGCTGCCGATAGCAGGGAGCTCCCTACCTCCCAAGAGGCTGGAGAGAGTCAAACCTTGTCACACTAGGGAATGATGGGCGGTCGAAGGCAGGTTTCCTCCAGGTGGCTCGGGTGGAAGGGAGGCCAGGATGAGGGTTGGCAGGTGACATCACAAGCCAGCTCTCCAGCCAGAGTTTGTCAGAACAGAAGCCCGGGGGCTGCTGGGTCTCCTTCATCCTGGGGCCTCCCGGCGAGGACGTGCATCATGAACCTTGCTGGTGTGTCTGGGGCCAGAGGAGCCTTAGTGGCGGGACAGCATCATCACGAACTCTGCAGGAAAGAAGGGGCGGGGCTTGAGCCGGTCCAGGTCAGCCATCCCAGGAGGCACTGGGCTCGGCCAGGGAGCCAGAGGGATCGGGCTTGGTCTGGGAGGAGGCTCACCATCAAAGTCCACGGTGCCATCCCCATTGAGGTCCACTTCTTGGAGCATCTCGTCCAGCTCAGGACCCACCAGTGGCTCCCCCAGCAGACCCGGTGCTGCCTCCCGCAGCTCTGCCACCGTGATCCGCCCATCCCTGTCCCTGTCAAACTGCGATTCCAGCGGGACTCAGCCCTCCTACCCTCTTCCTGGGCCCACCGCCACCCTGCCTGGACACCCCCACTTCATCCAAACCCTCCTCCTCCTCCCAGACTGAGGCCGTGAACCCCTGCCCCCGGGGAAGCCCTCCGAGGTAGACCCCCAGCCGGGAGTGAGCCAAACCCTCTCCGACCCCTGTCCCAGCCCTAGTCCCACCAGCTGCAGGGCTCGGGGCCTCCAGAGGCTGAGGCTCCCAGTCGCCCCTGAGGCCAGCAAGGACGCCACCCAGCACCCACCCACCCACCAGCCCCCCGGGGGCCCCGCACCTCGCGGAAGGCAATTCGCAGCTCCCGCAGCCCCAGCATGTGAGCCGTCTCCTCCCTCAGCTTCGGGCCCATCATCTCCACGAACTCCTCGAAGTCCACGCGGCCACCCACTGCGGACCCAGGCAGAGGTTCACAGTCGTGAGGACTGGGGCCCAGGGAGGGACCCCAGCCCCTCACCCACTCTGCGTTCAGGAAGGATACCAGCTTCCATGACCCCAGGGGTGGGAGGCTGCAGCCCGGGGCTCTGCTGGGGGCAAGATGCTCAAGGGCTCTCAGTGAAGCACCAGGTGTGGGGGCCTGAGACCAGGCTGGGGAACCAGACAGCCCCGGATTCAAAGCCTGGCTGTCCCACTGATGCTGTGACCTCGGATGACTCTTTGGACCTGCCTCCCCACTGGAGGACAGGGTACTATTGCGGTTGGAGTCCATGGCTATAAAGTGCCGGCACCCGACAGGTAGCAGTAAAAACACCTTAGAAGCATACACAGGTAGTCCCTGGATTCTCAGAGGCCATCAATTATAAAAAGCGCCAATGGTCCATGAATAGCTTCAGGAGAAAGAAAGAGGCATGACACTAAATATTCACATCAATTGTAAATCACATCCCATTTTGGGAACTGTAAGGGAAAAAAAATTGCTGGTGTCCTGTGATGAAAGGAACCTGATATTTGATAAATCAGCTGTAGTGTTGGAGAAGACGAAAGTCCCTTGGACTGCAAGGAGATCCAACCAGTCCATCCTAAAGGAAATCAACCCTGAATATTCATTGGAAGGACTGATACGGAAGCTGAAACTCCAATATTTTGGCCACCTGATGCAAAGAACTGACTCATTGGAAAAGACCCTGATCTAGGAAAGATTGAAGGCAGGAGGAGAAGGGGACAACAGAGGATGAGATGGTTGGATGGCATCACCAACGTGATGGATATGAGTTTGAATAAGCTCCAGGAGTTGGTGATGGACAGGGAAGCCTGGCGTGCAGCACTCCTTGGGGTCACAAAGAGTAGGACACAATTGAACTGAACTGAACTGATACTCACACAAGAGTATCAGACATTAAATGCCCGTCAGACATTTAATCGCAAGGAGTGGTCAGGGTTCTGTCCCACTCGGCCTCACCAACAAACCTTAAAAGGCTCTTTTCAGGATGATCAGAGAGAGGCAGAGACAGCCCAGGTGGCTGGCACCAGCACGGACCGTTTTATCTCAGTTAGAGATGGGGGTCCCCAACCTGAGTCCCGAGGGCCTCTCGTGGATCACCCGGTGCCTTCCTAGTCCCCCTACCCTCCGTGGCCTGGGGCCAATGTCATCAAACTGTCCTGGAAACTGCCATCCCCCCACCCCACACTCCACCATCATCCCTGTCTGCCAGAGCCACCGCCCAACACCCCTCGGTTCCGGGAACCTTGAGGCAGGGAAAGGACCCCGGTGGCAAAGCCAGGTGGCTCCGCCCACTCCCCCGCCCCACCCCGGGGAGGTGGGGTCAAGCACTGACTCCGCATCTTGACGTGCTGGGAGACCTCGATGAGCTCCATCTCGGTGGGCATGTAGCCCAGCGTCCGCATGCACTCGCCCAGGTCCCGGTAGCCGATATAGCCGTCGTGGTCCGTGTCAAACTCCTCGAAGGCGGCCTGAAGCTCTGCAGGGGAGGGAGGTCAGACTCAGGCAGCCAGCCAGGCTCTGGGACACCTCCCGCCCACAGCTCCCAGCGGGGGCCACTCACCATCCAGCTCCTCGGGGCCCAGCTCTCGGTCCTGCAGGGGCATAGTCCAGCATGTCCCCGGGGCCATTCGGGGCTCTGGCCAGCCTTCCTCCTCCAGCCCTGGCCCACAGTGGCCTGGGCAGGGCCCGTCCCACAAGGGCGGGAGAAGGCAGCTGAAGTCCCAGGAGAAGAGTTGACCCCCTTCCTGCTCCTGGGGGCCCCGAGCTGCCACAGACCCCTGGGTTAGTGGTCTAGCTCCACCCATTGCCCAGGCTGCCCCCCAACTGCAGAAACCTGGCCCCCACAGCCCGGCTCCTGAGTCTGGAGCAGAAACTGGAGGAGGCCTGAGTATTAGGGGAAGGGTGGACTGAACCTGAGCCCATGAGTACCAACCCCACCCCCAGGCCCCCCAACCCTAGCCCGGGCCCTCCTGACCTTCCCGAAGATGCGGTTGAGCAGGGGCCCATATGTCCTCTGAGCAGCATCGTGCTGGGGGCCAGGACGGTGCCGGTGGGACTGGCGACGAGGGGCTGGCCCAGGGGCCGAAGGGATGGGCCCCTCCTGCCCTTCTCCTGTCCTGGAGGGGGTCTTGCTGCTCCCCGGGGCCTCAGGACCCTGCTTGGGCGTCTGCTCCCCAGAGCTGCCAGGGCCCTTCCAGGACCCTCGGAGCCCCTTCTCCCTCTTGCTGCTTCTCTTCCTCATCAAGGGGGGCTCCTCAGCACCACTGCTGGAAGCCAGGACCCCCTCGGGGGGCTTCTGTGGTCCAGGGGCCGGGTCTGGGCCATGCCGCCCCCTCCCCTGCGCTTCGGCCATGTGGAGAGGGGTGACAGGGCTCAGAGAAGTGGCACCAGGGAGCACCCCTGCTTCTCAGGACCCATAAAGCTGCTTATACTCTGCCACCCCAAGGGCTGATGACCAGGGATCGGGCCCTGAGGGGGATTAAGGTAAGTGAGTCAGGCAGCCCAGGCCCTAATCCCACCCTCTGCCTGCGGGTGGCCAGATCGGCAGAGCCGATCCGTCAAGGGAACCAGCCTCAGCAACACGGGGTGCCAGGACAGAGTGGCCGCAGGGAGCTTCGGACTCCAGCTCTGCCACTCATGAGCTGGGAGACCCAGCAGACCCACCTCTCTGTCTCAGTTGCCTCATCTATAAAATGGGAGCAGTATTGCTGAAGCACCAGAGAGCCCAATTGTCTGACACGAGCAGGACACAGCTACCTCAGGACATGGGGAAGCATCTCAGGCAGGAGGAAGAGTGTGTACAAAGGTGGGAGGTGGGAGGGAGGACAAGTGACCCCTCTGTGGGCAACATCCCACCGGAGCAGGGGTGTGTGAAAGGAGGGAAGAGAGGCCAGATCACAGGGGCTTGGAATCCGGATGATTGACGGTCACGGGGGTGACGTCAGAGGAGGTGCACCCTGGGGGACCCAGAACCTGCTCTGAGCTGGAGGGGCCTAAGCGGAGGGGTTTTGGCCATCTGGCCCTGTCAAGGATAGGGGGGCCTGGCTGGTCACTTGGCCCCACTGGGCTGGGGTTAGGGTTTCCCCGGCGAGCAGTCCATGAAAGATTGATGTCCTCTCAGCTTGGGTTTCATGCCAGCAGCCTTAGTGCCGCCGGGCACCATGCAGCAGGCCCCGGTGTGGGGCTGTGTGGACGACCGGACCTCTGGGCAGGCAGACACACCCTGCTCCTTCCAGCCAGCGGCCTGCACCTCACAGGTAAGCCAGGCCTTGCCAGTTGGAGCCTCGGGGGTGCCCTGGGCTCTGATCCAGTAAAGAATGGAGCTTGCAGAGTGGAGTCAGCCTGAGTAAGGGCCCTGGGGGTGGGGAGACCACAGGCTAAAGGTCAAATGGCTTGAGCTACGAGCCACAGGCAGCACCCAGGCTTTCTGGGACATCTGGTTTTTCCACCTCAGAGGGAGCCTCCCTCCCCCCACTAAGGAGGTAGGGGAGGGCAGCAGGCTTCCTGGGACTCAGCCACCCTCATCTTCATCATGCCACTGAGCCCCTTACTCTCTTTTCTAATGAGTAACCCCAGGGGACAAGGGAGCCCCCTCCCCCTCTGCCCCAGACTCTCTGTCCACTCTTGGGCCCAGGAGACCTTAACACTTTCCCTTTGGAATCTTTTTGTTTGTTTGTTTTGGCTGCACCACATGGCTTGCAGAATCTTAGTTCCCCTGCCAGGTATTGAACCCCTATCCCCTGCAATGAAAGTGTGGATCTTTAACCACTGGACCACCAAGGAAGTCTGAATCTCAAACTCTTGAACCCAGGATACGGACAAAAAGGGAGCCTGTGATGCTCTGATCATTTGGGGTTGTTTTGTTTTGGCCGCACCATGCAGCCTGAGGGATCTCAGTACCCCCACCAGGGACTGAGCCCAGGCCCACAGCAGGGAAAGCCCGGGTCCTAACCAGTGGGCCACTAGGGATTTCCCCAGTGGTTTTTAAACTGTGCTCCCTGGAGTCCTAAGGGTGCTGTCCCTCCTTTAACCTGAGCACACCCTTTAAGTCCACACAGGAGTTCTGCTATAGTATCTTACTGAAATGAATTTGAAAGCCTCTCGTTTGGTCTGCATGGACACAGCAGTGTTTTGGGCAGCAAAATAATTAGAGTTCTGCCCTTGCATAAGTCACCTTCCTCTGCTTACCTGTAGGCTGGATTGCAGGAAGACTAGGTAAGGCAGTCTGTTGAAAGTCCCCGTCAAAGGCTAACGACCCCAAAGGTGATGACGATGGCCCAGAGAGGGACAGCGACTTCCACGGAGACGCACAGCATCCGCTCTTTCCTTTTCAGTCATTCATGTCTTCATTGATTCACCAGGTGCCCACTCCATGTCCAGTAAGGCACTGGGGACCCCAGATAGACACTGCTATGGAAGCCAACCTGGGTGCCCCTGGCCGCCGGCCCCGCACAGAGCTCGACGACGAGGACTACCCGCAGGGTGGCTGGGACACGGTCTTCCTGGTGGCCCTGCTGCTCCTGGGGCTGCCGGCCAATGGGCTCATGGCATGGCTGGCCGGCTCGCAGGCCCGGCAGGGCGCGGGCACGCGGCTCGCTCTGCTCCTGCTCAGCCTGGCTCTCTCTGACTTTCTGTTCCTGGCGGCAGCGGCCTTCCAGATCATGGAGATCCAGCATGGCGGGCACTGGCCACTGGGGACGGCTGCCTGCCGCTTCTACTACTTCCTCTGGGGGGTGTCCTACTCCTCCGGCCTCTTCCTGCTGGCCACCCTCAGCCTGGACCGCTGCCTGCTGGCGCTGTGCCCTCGCTGGTACCCTGGGCGCCGCCCAGCCCGCCTGCCCCTCTGGGTCTGTGCTGGGGTCTGGGTGCTGGCCACCCTCTTCAGTGTGCCCTGGCTGGTCTTCCCCGAGGCCGCCGTCTGGTGGTACGACCTGGTCATCTGCCTGGACTTCTGGGACAGCGAGGAGCTGCCGCTGCGGATGCTGGAGATCCTGGGGGGCTTCCTTCCTTTCCTCGTGCTGCTCGTCTGCCACGTGCTCACCCAGGCCGCCGCCTGCCGGCCCTGCCGCCGCCACCAGCCTGGGGCCCCGGCCTGCCGCGGCTTCGCCCGGGTGGCCAAGACCATTCTGTCAGCCTACGTGGTCCTGCGGCTGCCCTACCAGCTGGCGCAGCTGCTGTACCTGGCCTTCCTGTGGGACTTCTACGCCGGCTACCTGCTCTGGGAGGCCCTGGTCTACTCTGACTACCTGATCCTGCTCAACAGCTGCCTCAGTCCCTTCCTCTGCCTCCTGGCCAGCGCCGACCTCCGGGCCCTGCTGCGCGCCGTGCTCGCCTCCTTTGCGGCCGCTCTCTGTGAGGAGAGGCCGGGCAGCTTCATGCCAGCTGAGCCACAGACCCAAATGGACTCTGGGGATCAGATGGTACCAGGGCCAGTGGCTGAGGCCCAGCCACAAGTGAACCCCTCAGCCAAGCAACAGGCAAACCCTGCAGCCCAGCCACAGGAGGACGACGAGGGCCCACCCCAGCTGGATTCTGGGGCCCAGTCACAGGCAAGCCCCAAGGCCCAGCAGCCCCCCGGGCCCACTACCAGCTCAGCCCCCAGTGCCTGTGAGGAAGCCTCCTCCATGCCAGCCATGGATTCCACCCTAGAGGCCCCCGTGAACCCGGCCATGCCTGCTGCCTCTGAGGGAGAAGGCCCCAGAGGCGCTCCCCGAGAAGAGGCCCCGGGCCCAGGCCCCACGTGAGGGCTCGGGAAAGTCCAGGCCCGCCAGGACAGCAGAAGAGCCGGGGGAGACGGGGAACCAGCCCGTCAGAGAGGAGGATGGGTAACGTGGGGGAAGTTCGCGTGGAAAACCCCTACCAAGTCCCTTGGGCCTGGCAGACGGGGCTTGGGGGACATGATCATGAAGCAGCCAGAACCCCGTAAGGTTTGTTGAACGTCACGTCCCTGGTCCCAGCAAGCTCTTGCAGGCTTGGCCCCCACACAGTGGCCCAGCACCGCCCCCCAAGCTACCACAGGTGATGATGTCCTGTGGGTTCGGCTCTCCAATGCCCCCCAGACTCCACGGACAGCCTCCTCCTTAGCCTAGGTCCTGCAGGACAAAGACGGGCAGGGCGACTTCCCTAGGCTTGATCCAACCTTCCCTCAATCCTTCCCTCCCTGCCCTCCTCCCTATCCTGACCTCTCACCTGGATACAAGGAGCCCAGGAGGAAGTCCCGACAGAGAAGGGAGGCATGCAGGAGCCATCGGGAGCCTGGGGCCTTAGCGGCCCACAAGCGGACTTGGCAGCCTTCTCCTCCAATCCCCTACCCCAACAGGCAGTGAGGCTGGGGCCGGACTTCCTTTAGCAAGGTGGTGAGCACAGAGGCAAGAGCGAGCAGGCCTGGATTCCAATCCGGCTCCGGGTGACTCTGGACAAGCAGCTTCACCCTCCGAGCTCCTGTTGCATCTGGCATCATGAGGATTAAATGAGAAGGTGTGTGAGGTGCTGGCAGGAGCTGGCACACAGAAGGGGCTCAGAGAACAGATGCTTCGTGGACATCCAGGGAGGCAGGGCCTGGGGATGATGGAAGGAGGGGGCATCTGGCCGGAGCACCTGGGATCCTGTGAGCTTCCGGGAAGATGAGCTGTGCCAATGATCAGCTGTGCCCATGACCGGCTCTGGGCTGCAGATGGCCAGGTGGCCTGAGAGAACTTGAGGCCACCTCTGTGCCTTGGGCAGCTCCAGGGTACTTCAAGCTCTGCTACGTTTGAGGGTTCAATGAGTGTTCACCTGCCCACCCCCCACCACGGAGGAGGCACAGCGTGCCCTGGTCCTGCCTCTGCCTCAGCCCCTTCCATGCTCTCAGCCCAGATGCAGAGATGGGAAGATGTCCCAGCAGAGAACTCTGGGGACCAGTGGCTCCAGGGACAACACAGGCCCCTTGGAGGTCACACGGTGTCTCCAAGCAGAGCCGGCCTCTTCCGTCTCCAGCTGCAGACCCTGCAAGAAAAACTAGGAAGTGCTGAAGGTCTATTTTCAGACTCCCCCACCCCACTTCCTTTTCATACTCGTCACTCTCTTCTGGCACTCACCCCACCCAGCTTTCTCTCAGTCCCTGGGGTTCTAAAACCATGAACTCTTTCTCCTCTCACCGCCCCCATTCCCTTAAGCTCAGCATTATGACCTTTAGAAGCTGAGGGTTGCCCTTACCAGAAGGTGTAAAGGATGATGACCTTTTAAGTGCTACCCTTCCCAGCGGTGCTTGCTACAAAGGCAGGCTGAAGTGGTTCGCTAAGATCTGGCTTCTGGTTCCCAGGCCTGTCTTTGCCTCAGTTTTCTCCTCTGTAAAATCAGGTGATAATGTTCCCTTTGCAAATTTGGCTGTTGTGATCATTAACCAACCCAGGGATGGAAGCAGACTGGGTGGCGGTGGTGGTGGTGGTGATACTCGCAGCATAATCATAGTACTTCCTGGAATTCTGGCCACTGAAGCTGGTGGGAGAGAGATTTCTAGACAGGCACAAATTGGTTGAATTCATTCATTCAGCAAATATTTATCAAGCACTTGTCAAGTGCTTTTCCAGCCAGCCTTCCATTTTGAATGGGATTAGGGCATGGTCTCCAGTGCCCCTCAGAGGTTGTTTGAATCCTGGTTCTCCACAACTCACCAGGGGTGTGATCCTCAGCAAGGCTATTGGCCTCTTTGAGACTCAGTTTCCTCATCTGTAAAATAGGGATCAAAATAATGGTTCCATTTTCTGAGTGTTAATCCCTGTGTAGTTCGAAGATCCTTGCCTGGCACAGCGTAAGTGCTTAATAATTGTTAGCCGTTAATTTGATTACACCAGTGGGCATCCCTGGGCTTCACTCAGGCCCAGAACAGTGCTGACCCACCAGAGCCCATGTGGCAGCATCCTGCCCACCAGGCATTGCCCCCACCACCACACAGCCTTCTCCTCCACTTTCCAAATGTTTCCACACTCCCCACCCTATTGGACTTGTCCACTTCCTGAGGGCAGGGTGTGCGCTATGGCCCCCTCACAGAATGCCCCTCCTCCTTCTCCCAGGCAGGGGTCCTAAAGCCTTTCCATATGACAGGCAGATCAGGGATTAAATCCTCAGTGCCAGCCATCTGGCTTCACCTCTGGTCCATCCTCCTAACCCCACCTCTTGGAGAATCTCTCCTTCAAGGTCCCAGGAGGGACCCCCCACTCATAATGGGTACTTGCTATCCAGGAGAAAGAGCAGCATCATGAAGGGTTTTGTGAGATGAAGAGGAGTTCTCCTGCTAGCCCACAGAGGAGGGTTTTGTATTGGGGGAAACGTGCACACCCAAGGCCAGAGGGGATGAAAGGAGGGCTTACCCCCCACACTCCACAGCCCCTCCACCTCATGCCTAACACACTCAATGGGGCTGGGCTCCTGTGGCCCATTGGAAGATTCATGCCTTCTACAGGTGAGAGACACACCTCCCTCTCCTTCATAGGGACCAGACATGGACTCTGAGAGCTGTGAATATGAACATTTTTCAATTATGCATTCAGAGCTGCTGTTCATTCATTCATTCAATATACATTAATTGAGCACAGACTGTGTGCTAGGTCTTGTTCTAGGTACCAGGGATCCAGAGAGAAACAAGGCCAAGTGTGGTCCTCATTTGCTGACATCTTAGTGGGACGAGGCAGACAAACAGCAAATACACAGATAATTAGGGAATTCCCTGGCAGTCCAGTGGTTAGGACTCTCATTTTTACTGCTGACAGTGTGGATTTGATTCCTCATCAGGGAACTAAGATCCCACAAGCTTCTCAGTGCGGCCAAGAATAAAAAATAAATGAAAGCAAATATACAACAGTTATATAATATAACACAAGGTGTTAAGAACATACAGGGGGAACAAGTAAGGACCAGAGAGTGATGGGTGAGGGGGATGGTCAGGGAGGGCCCTCAGAGGAGAAGACATTTGAGCTGAGACCTGGAGGAAGTGAGGGGTGGAGCCTTTTCAAGATGGTGAGGGGAGAATTTCCAGATGGAAGGAACAGGATGTGCAAAGGCCCTGGGGTGGGAAGGAAGGTGGTATATTGCAGGGATAGGAGGGTCAGTGTCACTGGACCACGTGCTCAGGGAGGATGGAGGATGGGAACAGGTGGAGGAGGGGCGATGACTGTGGGCGTTGCATCAAGTGGTAATGAAGGGCAGGGTGAGGGGCAGGGGATCTAGTGTGGGCTTTAGTCAGACCCCTGGCTATTGCCTGGGGGGACATGATGGAGAAGGAAGTTTCGTGACTGCCTTCCCTCTTCCAAGCCTCCCACACTCTGTTCTGGGCTGGAAGGTCTGGCCTGTCCTAGGAGTTATGGAGCAGGGGGAAAGCAAGGGTTTTGGCATCAAACAGAGACTGAATACCCGATTGGAGGGTGCAGATCCTGCCTGTGGGACTTACAGGGACACCTAAGCCTCCCATTAGAAAAGACTCGGAGGCTGGGAAAGATTGAAGGCAGGAGGAGAAGGGGACGACAGAGGATGAGACGGTTGGATGGCATCACCGACTCAATGGACATGAGTTTGAGTAAACTCCAGGAGTTGGCGATTGACGGGGAGGCCTGACGTGCTGCAATCCACGGGATCACAAAGAGTCGGGGACGACTCAGTGACTGAACTGAAGCCTCCCAGGGTGGGAGAGGGATGGGTAGATCGGGGAGGCCAGTCTCAGGAGCTGGCCGGAGGAGGGAGGCATCTGTGGACAAACTTCCAGGCTTTGCAGGGAGGTGGTTAAGGAAAGCAGGGAAGGTATGAGGGTTCTGGAGGTCATAGCACTATTTCTCTTTTTAATAAGGAGGCCGGGCAGGACCCAAAGGTGTGCAGCAGGAAGAATAGCAGGGCTGGGCCTTCCATTCGCCTTATGAAACACCAATGTTTTATTTACGTTGTACCAAGAGTAGGTACCTTTGTCACTTAAGAGGCACATGAATATATAGTCCTTCAGTCGCTAAGTCTTGTCCGACTCTGGCTTTGCCACCCCATGGACTGCAGCACGCAAGGCTTCCCTGTCCTTCACCATCTCCCGAGTCACCTCACGAGTTTGCTCAAACTCATGTCCATTGAGTCGGTGATGCCATCCAGTCGTCTCATCTTCTGTCGCCCCTCCTCCTCCTGCCCTCAATCAGGGTATATTTTGGAGTCAAGGTGAAAGTACGCACTGAGGTGGGGGACTGGGAGGGCGGGGCTGCACCCGACCCTGGCGACTCCTGAGGAGGCCGACAAAAGGAGCAAGACGGGGAACCGGCTCGAGTCTGCGGCCAGGCTGCACCACTCGGGCCCCATCTTCATCCCGGCCCCTGCCCCTCTGCCCGAGGGGTACCCGGGGGTCCGAGGGGGCGGGGCTGGCCCAGGCCCGCCCAGGCCCCGCCCCCGGCCCCGCCCCCGGCCCCTGGAGTCTTCGGCCCAGCGCTCCTCGCTCCTGGCCATCAGGCTCCTGCCTGCAGCCTCCAGCCCCGCCCTTCCACGCGTGACCTCGGCCCCGCCCCCGTGAGGCCCGCCCCGCCCCCTGTCCCCCGCCTCTTGCTCCTCTGTCACTTCCTGATTCCCGCTTCCTGCTTCCCAGAGACTGGGATCCGGAGCCACCCGAGGACGGTGCTGCAGCCTCTCGGAGTCCCTGGTGAGCACGATGGATTGGGGCTGGGGGCGCGGGCGTGGGGGTCAGGCGGGACTTCGGGGGCAGATCGCGGGGAGCTGGGATGGGGGTCGCAAGTCCGAGGAGCACTCCCCCTCCGCGGCGCCCCACCGTCAGTCCCAACTCCCGTTGGCTGCTCAGTCTCTCCCCTGAGGAGCCAGAATCCTTGAAGTTAGACTCCTGTTTCACCTTGGACCCCGTTCCGAGCTCGGAGGCTCGGTGGCTGGGAGCGGCGTCCCGACCCCGCCCAGTCCTGCCGGACCCCCTGGCCCGGCCTGGGGCTCCCTGCACATTCCTGCAGGCACTGCACATTCCGTGGGACCCAGCACTGTGGCCTAACGCAGCGCCCCAGGGGAGATCATTCCTGCCTCCTCTGTCTGTCATCCCCATCACCCTGCTACCAAATCCTGAGAGGAAAGGGCCCTGCTGGCGACTGAGACCCACCAAGAAGCTAGGCTTGCACTGGCTGGGCACCTCCCACCTCCCCAACACATACCTGGGAGAGGCCCCCCAAACCCCTCAGGTCTCAGCAGTGACTTTGCTGGAGGTCAATGCATTTCTACCTTCAGATCCCCCTTGAAGAGAGGCAGCCAGATCTGCACTGTGACCCTATTTTGTAACCGGGAAACTGAGAACCGGGCAGGTTATAAGGACCAGATCACCAGCTGCATCCTCCCCAACACCCTTCGTGCAGCCCTGGGAGGGTTTAGGAGTTGTCAGGATGGGCAAAGGCTAACCTATGCTTCTCCATCCTGCAGTCATGTTTCGCAAAGTGGTCCGGCAGAGCAAATTCCGACATGTGTTTGGGCAGCCTGTCAAGAATGACCAGTGCTATGAGGACATTCGAGTGTCCCGTGTCACCTGGGACAGCACCTTCTGCGCCGTCAACCCCAAGTTCCTGGCAGTGATTGTGGAGGCCAGCGGGGGTGGCGCCTTCCTGGTGCTCCCCCTAGGCAAGGTGGGTCCCGTTGCAGCTGGGGAGAGACTGGAGGCAGCTTGGTCACATCTGCCAGGTCTCCGCTCACTTCAGAGCCCATAAAGTGCCCATCCCCACACTGCTGAGCAGGTGTTAGAACCCAGATTTACTGCCCAGGAGGTGCTAACACACATGGAGAAGGTTTGTTTTTTTTTTTTATTGCCAAGGAATCAGGGTCAGAGGCAACTTTTCCTGCTCACCCGGTGACATCTGTGAGGAGGAGGTGGGTCAGGAGCAGGCAGAGCCAGAGTCACACCTGGGGCACCTGTGTCCCAGGCGGGACCACATCACCCCCTGTCATTCCCCGTCCATGGAGGGGAGGACTCAAGCTCTGGGAGGGACGGAGCCTGGGCCTCCTTGGGCCCCCTTGACTGCCGCCCCCCTCATGCCTGCAGACCGGTCGCATTGACAAGGCCTACCCGACAGTGTGTGGACACACAGGACCGGTCCTGGACATCGACTGGTGCCCCCACAATGACGAAGTCATCGCCAGTGGCTCGGAGGATTGCACAGTCATGGTTAGGCGTGGGGAGGTGGCGGGGCGGGGTCACAGGTATGCTTCAAGGCTCCTGAGAGTGGGGCCAAGCAGGGACTTCCGCTGACCTCCCCGCTTCCCCCACCCCACCCCACCCCCGTGCCCCGACAGGTGTGGCAGATCCCGGAGAACGGGCTGGTCTCCCCACTGACAGAGCCGGTGGTGGTGCTGGAGGGGCACACCAAGAGAGTGGGCATCGTCACCTGGCACCCAACTGCCCGCAACGTGCTGCTAAGCGCAGGTCTGCACTGTGGCTCCTGGCCCCGCCCCATGGCCCCTCGCCACGCCCTCTCCCAGCCCCGTCACACGGGGAAGCTGAGGCCCACGGAGGTCGAAACACCCGCTCTGGTGCCCAGAGGGTGGTCAGAGCTGATGGCGCCCCCGCCCGGCAGGCTGCGACAACATGGTGCTCATCTGGAACGTGGGCACGGCGGAGGAGCTGTACCGCCTGGACAGCCTGCACCCCGACCTCATCTACAACGTCAGCTGGAACCGCAACGGCAGCCTCTTCTGCACCGCATGCAAGGACAAGAGCGTGCGCGTCATCGACCCCCGCCGCGGGACCCTGGTGGCGGTACGCGGCCCGGAGGGTGAGGACTACCGCGGACCGGCAGAGGGGTTCTCTTGGGGCACCGTACAGACTAATCCCTCGGTCTCCTCCGCAGGAGCGGGAGAAGGCTCACGAGGGAGCCCGGCCCATGCGGGCCATCTTCCTGGCCGACGGCAAGGTGTTCACCACGGGATTCAGCCGCATGAGCGAGCGGCAGCTGGCGCTCTGGGACCCAGTGAGTGGCTGTGGCCGCCCTGAGGGGCAGACGCAGGACAGGCTCTACCCTGGGCAAGCAGGGCGGAAGTCACCTGGAGAGGCCTGTCCCTCCCAGGTTCTCAACCTGGCCCCTGAGGCATCCAGGACCCCAGTCCTGCTGGTCTCTTCTCTCCCTGTCCCTGCTCTCTGGCCTCCCCCGCCTGCCTCCACATCTGCCCGCAGCAGCATTCTTGGCCCCTGAAAGGCCCCTCCCTCCTTTGCTTGTCTGTTTCCACTCTGGCTGTCCTTGGAGCCCCAGTGCAGAGGCCCCCTCCTCCAGGAAGCCTCCCAGCCCTTCCTCTGAAGTGCCCTGTCCCCCAGCCTTATCCTGTATAGTGACCTCCAGGGGCCCCTCAGGGAAGGGGTTAGTGCTGCCCTGCAGCCTGGCTCCCTGGGGACTTTCTCAGCACCTGGTTGGTGGCCTGGGGGTCTGAAGGCCTGGAATAGGCAAGGAAAAATGGGACCGTGGAGTGGAGGGGAGCCAGCAGGGCGCAGTGGGGCACAACATGTGGGCAGAGGGTGAGAGTGTTAGGGGCAGTGTTGGCTGGCGTGTGAGGCTGGTTGGGGCCAGTCTCAAGCAGGGCTGGGATGATGAGGGGAGGAAGCAGGTTCTGACCTGGCCCGATTGCCCCTCGACGCACGTGCCAGGAAAACTTCGGGGAGCCCATGGCCCTGCAGGAGTTGGACTCTAGCAACGGAGCTCTGTTGCCCTTCTACGACCCTGATACCAACGTGGTCTACGTCTGCGGCAAGGTGGGGCCGGGCAGGGCGGGGGTGGGGTGGTAGAGAAGACAGAGGCAGGCCCTGGCACTGACCCCTGCCCTCCCACCCTCCAGGGCGACTCCAGCATCCGGTATTTTGAGATCACAGACGAGCCTCCCTACATCCACTTCCTGAATACATTCACCAGCAAAGAGCCCCAGAGGGGCATGGGGAGCATGCCCAAGAGGGGCTTGGAGGTCAGCAAGTGCGAGATTGCCCGGTAAGAAGGGCCGCCGAGGAGGCCGGCTGTAGGGGGATGGGGTGGGGGCGGGAGCTGGACCCTAGGCACCCAGGGTGAAAGGTCAGATCACAGGAGGCTATCAGAAACAGAAACTGGCCCACAGAGGCTCCCAGGTCGGGGTAAGCCCATGGGAGGGCCCAGGGGAAGGACTGGATACGAGAGCAGAGGGAACCGGAGAGCAGAGGGAGCCGGAGAGCTGGGAGAGGGGTGGGTTCCAGCCATGGGTCCTCCCTCCGCCGCCTTTCCCAGGTTCTACAAACTGCACGAGCGCAAGTGTGAGCCCATTGTCATGACTGTGCCAAGAAAGGTGAGGCCTCCTTGTTCCCTGCCCACCTGCTCCCTTCTCTAGCAGACAGACCACGCGGGGATGACAGAGGTGAGGCCTTGAGTGGGACGTGGCTAAGTGCGAGTGTAGTCAGTGGGCCACATGGACGCCAGCATGCCCCGCCGGGGCAAGCAGCGATGAGACACAGGGTGAGCTGAGGCCTTGCTCCGGATGGACGCGGGGCAGCCTTGGAGGTAGGCCCTGTAGGAGCCATGGCAAGACCCACCTCCCGGCTTGGGTAGGATCTCCATGAGGGGTGGGTAGTAAGCCAGGTGGAGGCACGGAGGTGGGAGCGGTGAGAACCAGGGAGTCTGGATGCAGTGGAAGGTCCCAGGAGGCGAGGATTCAGCCATGTGTGGCTTGGCCTCGGGGCCCCAGCAAGAGCCTTGAATGAGCTCCGTTTCTCTGCAGCCAGCGTTAACTGAGTGCTGTAGAGCGTGCCAAGCCTGTCCAGGGAGCGGGGCCTCCCCCAGAAGTTCACAATCCTCAGGGCACAGACATGGCTCCCGGAGTCCCACAAAGCACATAGCGGCCCCTGCTTAGGGAGGTGGGAGGAGTCTTCAGAGGGAGCTGTTGGTGGCATCAGAAGGGAAGTGAAAGGACAGATTGGAGCTTTCGAAAGGTCACTAGGGGTCAGGCCATTGGAAGACGGGTTGACGGGCTGCCAGCCTGGAGGTCAGAAGAGTGCCGAGGAGGTGTCTGCTCAGGGTCCAGACGAGAGGACCCTGCAGGTGGGCCCCCAGCTGACCTGGGCCTCCCTCCGCCGACCCCCGGGGCAGTCGGACCTCTTCCAGGATGATCTGTATCCAGACACGGCCGGGCCTGAGGCAGCCCTGGAGGCAGAGGAGTGGGTGAGTGGGCGGGACGCCAGCCCCATCCTCATCTCTCTGCGGGAGGCCTACGTGCCCAGCAAACAGCGGGACCTGAAGGTCAACCGGCGCAACGTGTTGTCGGACAGCCGGCCTGCCACGGCCCCTGGTACCCCCCGCCCGGGGCCCTCCATGCCTGTGGCCTCCACCAACATCGCCGCACTCGCCAGAGCCGGGGTATGTGCCCTCAGCTCAGGGTGGTGTTGCCCAGGTCTGCTGTGCCCCCCGAACCGCTCACTGCCCTCTCTGGGCCCCAGGTCCCTGCCCCATGGTAGGTTTGGGGAGGGCTGCGGCTCCGCAACCCCGGACCCCTTGCTGGTGTCCCTGCAGGAGGCCGGGAAGCTGGAGGAGGTGATGCAGGAGCTGCAGGCACTGAGAGGGCTGGTCCGGGAGCAGGGCGAGCGCATCCGCCGCCTGGAGGAGCAGCTCGGCCGCGTGGAGAATGGAGATGCCTAGGCCCCGGCCACGGCTGCTCCCCTGTGTGACTCAGCCTCCGTCACACCGACTGCGGGCGGGCTGCCCCCTGCCCCCTGCTGAGGGTCTCTGGGGCAGGTTGGGGGGCGCCCTCCCGCGGGCCCAGGCTGGAGCCACCGCCAGGCTTTGGGCTTTGCTCAGCGTTACTGTTGAAGGATTTTTGTACCAAGGAGCACTTCTATTGTGAGGGACCACCTCCCCCGCCCCCAGCCCGCCCTCCTGCTCTGAGGGAGCAGGAGGGTTGGGCTCTATATTTTCATTCCAAATAAAATGCTCTTTCTAAAAAGCCAGGCTGGCCCTTCTGCTGCAAGGGTAGGGCTGGGAAAGGAAGTTTGGGCACCTGGGGATACGGGACACTCTCAAGGCTCACAGATGTGAGAGAGGGGGCCCTGAGCATGCGCCCTCAGTCTTCCCTGACTTCTGTCAGGTAGGAGATCAGAGGCAGAAGCCCTGTGGACGCCTCCAGGGCCTGCCCTGCTTTGAGCCAGGTGCCCAGTTCCTCTGGGTGCCCGGTTGGTTCCTCCTCCTCTCGAAGGCCAGGCCATAGGCCTCATGGCCCCGTGGCCTGGCCGGGGGAGAGGCCGCTGAGGATCTGTGAATCAGGGTGGTCCTGAGAGGCCCCAGGGGCCCACCAGGGTCCCGTGGTGGGAGGGCTGGGCAGGGTGTTCTGGGCAGGAAGCGGAAGTGCCGACGAACCCCAGCTGCCGTCTAGAGCGGGAGCTCTCATTTCGCACTCAACACAGCCAGAGCTGGAGGTGGGGATCCAGCGCTGAGAGGCGACGGACCGATGGTGAGCATGGAGCCGACTGGGTCCTGGGGGCAGGGGCTGCAGGAGGTCAGGGCTGGAATGTCTGGGCCCCCTGAGAGCTAGGGAAGGACCCCCCACAGGCCTGGGGACACTGAGCAGTCAGGTAGAGTTGGTCGTGGGCAGAGGCGGGAGACCCGGGCGGACGGGGCAGAGACTGAGACCTGGGTCTCCCTGGGATTCAGGGGCTGGCCCTCAGCGCCCCACTCTTTGCCCGGCCCCCCCCCAGACCCCTTCAAGGGACTCTCACCTGCTCTGCTCCAGAGCCTGGGACATGCACACCGGCTAGACTTGCTTGCGACCGGGAGCCAGGCAGGCAGCCTGGGTGGGGAAAGGCCTGCCCACACCTCAGCACCCCTCCCCCCTCACACCCCCCCACCTGCCTTGTTCCGACCGCAGGCTTCCTCCGGCAGCTGCACTCACCTCCCCAGTCCCTAGCCCTGCAAGCCTGAGGCCCCCAGGGACCCAATTGAACGGAAATGCTGCAGCTGGGGCAGTCCCACAGCTGGGAGGAAGAGGGGTCTCAGTGACCCCCGTCCTGGGGCTTGGCCAAATGGAAAGAGTCACCTCGGGGTTGGGTGCCTCCCTCCTAAGCCTCAGGAAGAGCCAGCCTTGCCTTCCTTCCCTTCCATCCCCCCACCTCCTGGGGGGAGCAGAGTCTTAACACACTCAGCCAGTATTTCTTGAGCCCCTACTCTGGGCTGGGAGTTGTTTAGGTGTTTAAACCAAGAAGATCCTTGTCTTCCGGGTGGGAAGATAAAACAATAAGCATGGCACACAAGAGCAATCCCCCTGTGTTGGGGAGAGGTGGGTGAACAGGGCTGAGCCGCAGGGGTGAATGTCAAGGTAGGCATCCACCTATGTGAGGCCTCACTGAAAGTGCCCCGAGCCAGGGCGAGCAGGGAGCTGGGGGCACTCGGGGACGGCGCATTCCAGACAGAAGGCACAGCCAGGGCACAGGCCCCAGGCAGGAGCAGGCTTCTGTGGTGCAGTGGGAGGGAGCGGGGCATGGGTGGCCGGCTATCACAGAGCCAGGACAGGCCTTCGGGACTGAGTAAGCACTTAGGCTTTTCTGCTGGACTGTCCCAAAGTTGCTCAAGAGGCAACCAACCCAAGCAGTGAGCCTCTGCCCATCTCCCCACAGGATCTGCCCTGCGCCCTAGGGCTCTGGACCCTGCTGGCCCTGCCCGGGGCCCTGGGCTCGGACAACAGTGCCAAGGGCAACTCCTCGGTCACCGTTGTGCTGCTGCTGCTGCTGCTGCTGCTGCTGGTCACTGGCCTGGCGCTGGCCTGGCGCCGCCTTAGCCGGGACTCGGGGGGCTACTACCACCCGGCCCGCCTGGGCGCCGCGCTCTGGGGCCGCACTTGCCGCCTGCTCTGGGCCAGCCCGCCGGGCCGCTGGCTCCGGGCCGAGCTGGGCTCACCAGATGAGGACCCAGAGCAGCAGGAGGACGAGCCGGACGTGGAAGACGACTACGATCTGGTCAGTGGCCGAGAGGAGCCCAGATCCCAGGAAGAGGAGCGGCAGGGAGAGGGGCCCAGCCTGCCGCAGGCCCTGGAGCCAGCCAGGGCAGCGCACGACGATGACACGGAGGGCGGCCTGGGCCTCGGCTGCCAGGGGCCGGCAGGCTCAGGGGGCAGCGCTGAGGCCCTGCTGAGTGACCTGCATGCCTTCGCCGGGAGCGCGGCCTGGGACGACAGCGCTCAGGCAGTTGGGGGCCAGGGCCTCCACGTCACTGCGCTGTAGGCATAGGCCCTGCAGCCACACCCCAGCCACCATCCCTCTGCTTCCGAGCTGCCGCAGCTGGACACAGCTGCCCTGAACTCAGGTCACCCCTGCTTGGAGAGCCTCGGACTATCACACCCGCCCCAGCCCCCCCAGTAGTTCTGTCCCCAAGTCTGCGTATCCCTGGCCCCTCCAGCAAGGTCATCCATCCCCAGGGGCTCTGGGCAATCAACGGAAATAAACCCTCCAGCTCCACGGATCTGTGGTCCTGTCATGACCCTTCCCACCCCTGAGCTGGGATTCGTCCGGGCACCACCTCTGCCCCAGAAGCCAAGGAAGAGGTAGGTTGGTGCCATGATTCAATCCTTTTAATTCTCCAAGGGCACGGCTCAACTGCAAGAGGTCAGGCAAGCGGCCCCTCGACTGGCAGCCATAGCCTGCAGCCCTTGGTGGTCATGATTCCGGGGTACGGCCACCCCAACCGAGACCAACTCACACCAGTCACTCCTGCACCCCTAGGCATGGCTCCGGGTCTCTGGAACTGGCCCAGGGTCCTGCTGCCTGCATCCCCACCCATTCCCTTAGCGCCCAGGGCGCCCGCGGCCCCTCTTGGACTTCTTCGTCCCTGAGGGGGGTCGGATGGGGAGGGGGGCAGTACTCGAGGGTGGTGGTGGCGGCGGAGGCAGCAGAGGAGGTAGTGGGGGCTCCACGAGCTCCTGTGGGCCGGGGCTGGGCTGGAACCCCTCAAAGGGTGAGAACTTCAGGGGGCTGCAGGGGAAATCGAGGCCAAATCAGCGTCTTCTGACCCGGGACCAGGAGGGGCGACGCTCCCCCTCTGCCCCCCTGCCTGGAGCTCAGGCTGTGCGGTCATGTGCCCACCCACAGGAGTCCCCACAGTAGATGGAGAAGTGGAGGCTGAGGCTGGTCATGAGACAGCCAGGGCAGCCCTGGGGTTGGCGGCAGAGCCACAGCTGGAAATAGCCACACCCCCACGGTACCTAACGGGGGTCCGGGGGCTGCTGTTGAGGCGCCTGGGGGAGCGCAGCTTGGGCTGGAAGGAGAAGGCCTCCTTGATGCTGTCCAGGACGGAGGGCGCCACGTATGTGAAGCCCTAGGGGCAGAGGCCGGGCCAGGCCGGGCAACGCTCAGGGTCAACGGCTCCTCGGCCCTGGCCCCAGCCGGGGCCCCCATCCCTCAGGCCCCTGACCTTACCAGGAAGGCCTGGTTGGCACTCTCACTGAGCGTCGTGTCGTCTGGACTGTCCACCGGTGTCTGCCTCGTGAAGTGGGAGTCAAACTGGCTCACATCCTCCTCTGACTGCTGTGGGCGCCCGGGAGGGAGGCTCAGGGGCGTCCAGGAAAGGGGCCCCCACCCACCCCTTGGCCCAGCGGGGCCTCCACTCACCAGGGAAGGCCGGAAAGGGGGGTCCACACGGCGGGCCAGGAGGTCATCCCAGTTAACGTGCCGGAAGAAGGGGTGCCTCTGAGAGTAGAGTGCCCAGGAACATGCCAACATTTCAAACCCTGGCTCCCTCAGAAACACCCTCTGCACTGAGGCCCTGCCCACTGCACCCTGGGAGCTCAGCCATGCCCCCGCACGATGGTTTCACCTGCACATCAGCATAGTCCCCCGGGCCCCCTCCAATCCGCTGGTTAGGATTCCGCTTCAGGAACTGCAGGACAAGGGCAGAGGCTCAGAGTCTCGGGCAGAGTTATGGACAGAGAAAGGGGATGGGGAAAAGTGACACAGGGGTTGGGGGTTGTGGTGGGGGCTCTGGAGTGTGGTCTCTCCCTGCTGACACCCTCAGGATTTCCAAGGTTTGGTCCAAAGGCACCCCCTTCTCCATGAAGCCTTTGCAAAGGTGTCTGGTTGCTGGCATCGCCCCAAGGGCAAATTCATGGGGGTGCAACTTGCAATCTGGATGGGGTGTCTGCCCTCCCGACCTCAATCCCCAAGGATCGCCTTTTTGAGGAGAGCAGCTAGTCTCACTAGGCATGGCAACCCACTCCAGTATTCTTGCCTGGAGAATCCCATGGACAGAGGAGCCTGGCGGGCTATAGCCCATGGGGTCGCAAAGAGTCGGACATGACCAAAGCGACTTAGCACGCACATGCAGAGACTTGTCCAGGGCCGGCAGCTGGTCTGCATCACAGCTGGTGTCTCGGACCCCATTGCAAATGCTCTCTTCCCAAACATACAGTGTTTGGTGTGTGTGTCTCAGCAGGGTGAGGGGTCCAGCAACCCCGACCCGGGGGGTTCAGGCACACATGCAGGGCCTGGGAGAGAAGATGGGGCATAACCAAGGGCAAGAGGGAACCCACCTTTTTGACAAGATCCCGGGCGTCCGGGGTGAGGTAAGGGGGCAGCTCCAGCTTCCCTCTGATGATCTTGTCCATGGTTTTCTTCCGGTTCTCTGCAGTGAAGGGCGGCTGGAGAAGGCAGAGGGTGAGAGGTGCCTTGCAGGCCTCCTACTGGCCGCCCCTGCCCCAGGAGGGGCCCCTCCTCCCGCCCTGACGCCCCGCCCTCCCGAGGAGGCTGGACTTGCCGATCCAGTGAGCATGTCGTACATCAGGGCCCCCAAGCTCCACCAGTCCACCGCCCGGTTGTGGCCACTGCGCACCAGAATCTCAGGGGCCCTGGGGGCCAGGTGGAACCGCCAGTCAGACCAAGCCCTGCCTGACTGTGCTGCCCGCCCCTGGGCCCAGCCGGCTGCCACTTACATGTACTCGATGGTGCCACAGAAGGTGTGAGTCACGGCGCCCTCATGGATCGACTCCTTGCAGAGGCCGAAGTCCGTCAGTTTGATGTGGCCTGAGGGAGAATGTTAGAGGTCAGGGCCCAGCCCCCCTGCCCTCCACGGGGCTCAGCCCTCCCCACACCTGCACACCCTGGCTGTTGAGCATGATGTTTTCAGGTTTGAGGTCCCGGTAGATGATGCCTTGGGAGTGGAGATGGCCCAGGGCCAGTGTGATCTCTGACAGGTAGAAACTGCAGGGACAGGACAGAATGAAGGCCAGGGTGGGGCTGGAGCCAGGCCCAGGCCCTGGACTCCCCCAGGAGGGAGGCAAGAGGTAACACCCACCAGGCCGTGTCTTCTAGGAAGATGCCTTCTCGCTCCAGGTGCGTGAAAAGCTCACCACCTGTGACACAAACATGTTAGCAGCTGCGTGCCGGGACCAAGCTCCTCTGCTCGCCGAGTCTCGGTTTGTTCTCGGGGAGAGTGGGGCTCGGAATTCCCGCCCTACCTGCCTCCCAGAGCTGCCGTGGGGATTCAATTCAACTCAGCAAACATCTACCGACGCCTACTCGGTGCCCGGCCCTGTGTGGGGTGAAGCTGGGGACAGAGATGAAGAGACCCAGCCACGGCCCTCAGGACACTCAGTCTAATGGGGAGACAGACGCACACGGACGCTCTGATACGCCAGCCCGAGGCTACCGCTCCCAAAACCCTCACAGAGGGGACAGGAGGACACAATCCACCCCAATGTGAGCAGAGAAAGTCCATGGCAGTGGTGAGACTTAAGGGCATGCAGAGATGGCGTGCAGGGAATGAAGCCCCCGGGGATCGTGGGTATAGCTGGGGTCAGTGGGAAGAGCGGGCCCCGATCACTTCCTGGCGAGCAGGAGACACCGGGGCCAAGGAGGCCATCTAGGCAGGTGCGGGGAGGCATGGAGCTCTGAGCAGGAGGCCGGGGACAATCCCATGCTCTGAGATGCCGACCCTGGGAGTTCGTGGAGGAGACGCTAGGAAGGGAGTGAGCTGGAGCCTTCGAGGCCAGTGAAGAAAGCACTGGGACTCCTTCCCTCCCCCCGAGAGAGCAGAGAATGGAGGGCACCGTAGAGAAGAAATGACCTGGACTGGGGTCTAACTGGATGCAGGGGACGCAGGACAGAGGACCAGGACGTGAGAGTCATAGTGGAAACCGACAGAACAACCCTCTGGACGTCTCTACCAACTCCCACCATTCCCATCCACCCCAACACAGGGGAGGAACACAAGAGGCGCTGGACAGACATTTGCTGAATGAATGAATGTGTGCATGCATGAATGGACGGATGGAGCAAAGGATGAGGTGGGGGCCCCCTGCCATTTTGCTCCCCACATTTCTCCCAGCTCCCCCCAGAGCTCCCTGCGCTGGTTCCCTGGCCTTGCCCGCCCCCCAGCTGGGTCCCCATTCGCACCGCTTAGGCACTCGAGGATGAGGTAAAGTTTGCCACCAGTCTGGAAGGCATAGGCCAGTTCCACAATGAAGGGGTGCTTCACTGACTCCAGAATGTTCCGCTCAGCCCGCGTGTGTGCTGTGTCCTTGGCATTGCGCACAATTTTGGCCTGCAGAGGCAGGGATGGGTTAGAAGGTGGGTGCCCAGGACTCCCTCAGCCCCCCTGCAGTCATGACCCTCCCTGGCCAGCCTCTATCACCCGCTATATTTCTCAAGTCTACTGCTATCAGCGACCATCCTTTCCAGGGACGGGTTTATCCTAGTAGCATGGCTATCTGATATGAAGAGCCAACTCATTAGAAAAGACCCTGATGCACAAAAGAATTTGAGCAGACTCCGGGAGACAGTGGAAGACAGAGGAGCCTGGCGTGCTGCAGTCCATGGGATCACAAAGAGTCAGACATGACTTCAGTTCAGTTCAGTCGCTCTTTGCCACCCCACGGACTGCAGCACGCCAGGCTTCCCAGTCCATCACCAACTCCTGGAGCTTGCTCAAACTCATGTCCACTGAGTCGGTGATGCCATCCAACCATCTCATCCTCTGTCGTCCCCTTCTCCTCCTGCCTTCGATCTTTCCCAGCATCAGGGTCTTTTCCAAGGAGTCAGTTCTTCATAGAAGCAGAACCCATACAGACACGACTTAGCGACTGAACAACAACATGGTGTTTCTCAACCTCCACTCTCATGATGTCTGGGGCAGACGATTCTTTGTGGTGGGGGGCTATCTCTGCACTGCAGGATCTTTAGCAGAATCCCTGGCCTCAACCCACTGGGTACCGGTAGCATCCCCCCTCTAGTCATGACTCAAAAACGTACACAGACACTACTAAATGTCTCCTGGGAGGCAACAGGGTCCACAGTTGAGAAGCACAGCAAAACAACATAATTGAAATTGACGATAAACAAGCAAATGTTCAAGACAGTGACCATCTCCTCTCCCACATTCACTGCTGTCCCCAAAAAGGCCGGCATAGTGCACTGGGAATGGCAGTCACTCAGTGATGAGCTGTTGGCAAAATGAATGACTCACCTTCCTCAGGACTTTCATGGCATATATTTTGCCCAGATTGCTGCCCTGTACCTTTCGCACCTGGAACACCTGTAGGGCAGGGGAGACAGGATCAACCTCCCTCTCCATATCTATCTTCAAAAAGCTCCACCCTGAAGCTCTGGTACCGGACCAAGAAGCCTAGGCCCACCCAGGGGTGGGGCAGTAAAGATTTCAAGTCCAATTCTAAGAGGATTTGCTCTTCCTTCCTTCCCTCTGAGTTCAATCAGAGGCTCCGCTGATTTACAAGTCTAATTTTATTTTATTTTTTAAATTTTTTGGCAGCTCCACAAGTGGGATCTTAGTTCCCTGGCCAGGGATCGAACCTGCACCCCTGTACTGGAAGTGCAGAGTCTTAACCACTGGACCGCCAGGGTAGGCCCTACAAGTCTAATTAGTTTTGAGACGCTTTGATGCAGCAGAGCTGAGGCTATAAGGCCAGTTAGGAAGGAGCAGAGCCAGTACCTTGCCATAGTTCCCCTTGCCCAGCACACGCAGCAGCTCAAAGCAGTGGGGACCGATGCGCTCGGGGCCTGGGTTCACACTGCTCTCAGTCAGCTCCACCTCCTCATAGTGACCCACAGGCCTGCGGACACAGGAGGTTAACGGGGGAAATGCGCTCCTGCGCTCCTCAGGTCCCCTTCCCCAGCCCATTCCCTCCTCCCCCAACACGACCCTCACTCACTCCGGGCCAGCCGCCCTCAACTCCGCGAGGGGACACGCGTCCTGTGAGAGACCGAGGGGTAAGAGCCAAGGGAGGTGCCAGGCTCCCTCTCCCCAAAGCTGGACTGCTTAGCCCAGAAGAGAGGGTCAGGAATGGGAGCTGGTAGGCGATGGACCAGGACTGGGGAGGAGAGGCGAGGACAGGATAGGGAGACGCAGGGGAAGGGCTGGGAGCGTGCAGGATAGATCGGGGTGTGGGGAGGGTCAGATCTTAACAGTGGCTGGGATCTGAGACAAACCAGCGTCTGCGGGAGCCGAGCCCTCTCTGCTAGGGGGTGCCCGGGCGATCCCACCGTCTGGACGACGGGATCGAACCGGGATCAAGCGGCGCCCGGGGGCACCACTCACCGCGGGGCTGAGCTCTGGCTCGCCCTCGCCTTCGCTGCCTTCCTCTGTCTCCAGGTCCAGGTCAAACACCGCCGCCATGGCTGCGCCGGCCCAGCGGGCCCACCGGCGAGTACCCAGCTGCTCTCTCACTGACAGGCCGGGAGCCCGGGGGTCTTACGTCATCACTCCGCGACGGCCTCGCGCACCTATGACGCAAGAGACTGCCCCGCCCTCGAGTCGGCGACGGGAGTAAGGCGTCTCGGGAATGGGAGTTCCAGAGTGCCGAGGTGCCGAATCCAGCCGGACCCAGGCTTCGGCCGGGCGCTCCGTCTTCCCAACACAGCTCTCCGGGAACGGCACCGGACAAGAGCCTCCTGGGAGGCGACTGTTTTGGTTCTGGGGCGAGTTTGAGCGTGGATGAGACATAGTCGGAAGTGCATGCAGGTTTGAGCGTAAACACAATTCCCAGCCCCGTTGGAGCCCTGCGCTGCCGGGTTGTCTGGGTGGCGGCGAGAGGCAGGTCCAGTATCTCTGTTCGACGCTGAAAGGGAGCTGGCGGCTGCATCACGGCTTCCCTAATGTGCCTCTCGGCTGGAGGACTTGAAAGTCAGAGCATTTACTGCTCCGTACTCAGCTCACTGCTGGGCTTTGTTGCCAGTGAAAGTCGCTCAGTTCTGTCCAGCTCTTTGCAAGCCCACGGGACTGTAGCCCACCAGGTCCCTCTGTGCATGCAATTCTCCAGACAAGGATACTGGAGTGGGTTGCCATGCCCTCCTCCAGGGAATCTTCCCGATCCAGGAATTGAACCTGAGTCTCCCACACAGCAGGCAGATTCTTTACTGTCTGAGCCAGATTTTCCTCCCCAAAAGGGTTCGTTCGTTCGAGTCTCGTCAACCCACCCGTAAATACAGGCTTGGGCTGTGTGTCAGGCACAAAACTTGTATTTGGCAACACTACAATAATGAACATGCCAAACCCAGCCTGTCAGTTTAGATGTGGGCACGGATTCTTGGATGGGGCTCTGGGGGTGTGAATTGGGCCAGACCAGACCTTGGATGATTTCCAACAGTTTGGAAGCTGTCTGGATGTGCATTTCAATTGGACCGTGGAGGCTAGATATGAACTTAAATGGACAGAATTCAGAGTCTCTAGCCTGGAGAAGGGTTATCTGGTTGGGGTGGGCCCTTGCTGTAATTCCATCTTCAGGAAACCCTCAGGTTTGGGTCCTGGTGTGGGTGCCCTTGGCACGCCCCTTGCCAGTGGTGAACCCAGAGGCCTGACAGTGTAGCAGTTTATCCTTACCTGATGGCTCAGACAGTAAAGAATCTGCCCACAAAGCAGGAGACCCAGGTTCAATCCTCTGGGTTGGGAAGATCCCCTGGAGAAGGAAATGGCAACCCACTCCAGTAGTCTTGCCAGGAGAATTCCATGGACTGAGGAGCCTGGCGGGCTACTGAGCGACTAGCACTTTCACTTTTTAGATGCTACAGGTAGCTCTTAACTACCTCTCCTTCCCCTTCCACATCCCTTGTCTACCTACGCTTGAGAAGTGTTGTCCAAGTGGCAAGAATCTGGCCCAGACTCTGCACATGTCACTAGTCTATAAGCCTTTATTTGGAGAGGGATGCTTGTGGGGCTGTCCACAGCTCCTGTGCTGCACGGAGAGAGTTCTTAGAGCAGCCTCCCCTGAATGAGGACAGGAGTGTAGTCTCCTCTGCCAATGCAAGTTAGGTGTGCCTGAGGCCAAAGCACCAGAGCTTGGTAGATAAGGTGCACAGTGTACGGGAGGGGTGTTCACCTGTCGCAGGACCACGTGTGAAAGAGGGTAAGCAGGTGGGCAGGGCCAAGAAGCTGAGTAGGCGGGTCCAGCTTAGTAAAAGGGGAAATCTGGACGGTGCATCTTGTTCTCAACCCTTCAATCACAGTGGCAAGACAGGGAAGCAGTGGCTGCTCCTCTCTGAGCCTGTTTCCTTATCTGTAGAGGGGAGATGGTTACTGCTGACCCCAGGTCCCCTGCTTCTACTGCTCAGGCTGGATGAGGCAGACGGGGCACTGCCAAAAGTTGTCAGCAGGCTCTAGAACTATCTAGAATTTGTTAAATGAGGGGTCAGAGTAGGAGGATGAGGGATTTAGTCCCAGGTTTCCTTAGGATTTGTTCAAGGCAAGGGGCCAGCCAGGCTCTCTTCCGTAGGCAGCAGGAAGAGAAACGGACCTGGGGTGGTGGGAAGGATGAGCTGGGTTTGGGCCTACTCCCACCAACCTGGGGGCAGGGTGTGTGTGTGTCTGCGTGTGCAGGTGCTGCTTCTCCATGGCTAGAGTCCTGGACAGCCGTGGGGCTGGACAGAGGCCTTCGAGAGGGCAAGAAGGCCCCGCGGTGGCTCACCAGATACTTTCTTTTGTGGCCCTCAAGTCCAGGAGGCCTTGGTGTCAAAAGAGGCCTGGACTCTGGAAAGACCTGGGGCCTTGGAGTGGACCAGCCCAGGGTGGGGCAGGGCCATGAGAAGAGAAGCAGGGAGAGCTCCAGGGAGCAGAGGGTACCACAGCGCCCCCTCCAGCACTTTGCCCCTGCCCTCTGGCCCCAGCGCTATTTGAAGTGGGACAAGAAGTAGGCAACCGGGTAGTGGGGCCCATCAATGCCCAGGCCCTGGCAGAGGCCCAGCAGGCGGTGACGGGCCTCAGCCGGGCTGGACCCAGCACAGGCCACACTGCAGTAGGGCTCCTCGTATTCGCCAGGCACCAGGGCCTCCTCCAACAGATTGAGGCGCAGCAGGCCCTGGTCGTGAAGAGCCTGCAGGGTCTCGGGGCTGGCGGTGGAACTCAGTGCCTGCAGGTGCTGGGACACCAGGCACATGACACCCACCAGGTGGCCCCGGGCGCGGGGGTGGGCAGGCAGGGCTGGTCTCAGGCCGCAGGCCACCATCGCCGCAGCCAGCAGCAGGTCCACACCGTACAGCTCCAGGATCCAGTCTCGCAGGTAGAAGCCGCCCATGCGGGGGTTGATCTCAATGAGCCGCGGCCCAGCCCCGGTCAGCTTGAGCTCCACGTTGAAGACCCCGTCCAGCAGCCCGCAGCCCAGGCAACAGCGGAAGGCGGCCTGCACCAGCTGCGCCTCCTGCTCTGGGGCCAGCCCAGTGGGCATACAGGCTGCGGTCTCAGTGAAGCCAGGCAGCCGCGTGGGGCCATTGTCAGAGACGAAGGCAGCCAGCAGCCTCCCGCCGAACAACACCAGATCCACATCATGTTCCGTGCCCTCGATGAACTCCATCAGCAGCATGGCATTGCCCCAGCCCAGCCCAATACCTGGGTGGTCAGCCTCGCCCTGCAGGTCTCGGGCGATCCGGGAAAAGTGCTCGTGGCACTGCGAGGCATCCTTCACCAGCCTCACACCCACTGCGCCGGCCCCGAACTCCAGCTTCATGACGCCTGGCAGGGGTACCTGGCGGACAGCCCTGTCCACATCGGCCTCACTCTCCAGTGGACAGCAGGGCACAGCATAGAGGGAGGGCGCAGGCCAGGGTGGGCCACGGCGGCACAGCAGGTGCAGCTGGGTGCGGCTCTTCTGCTTGGCCAGGCGCATGGCGGCCGGCGGGTTGCAGGGCAGGCCCAGCTCCTGGCAGAGCAAGGCTGTGAGCACCAGGCAGTCATCCCAGTAGGAAAAGCAGCCATCGAGCTGCAGGCCGCGTGCCCGCACCAGCTCTGCCAGCACCCGGGCATTCTCCTCATCCCGCCGGTGCTCCGTGACGTCGAAGTGGATGAAGGTCTGCACCAGCTGGGACGCAAAGTGGTTGGGGTCTGACTCCACCAGGTGTAGCTGCAGAAACCACAGGATGGCAACACGCCGAGATCAGCTTGTGTGGGGCACTGGGCAGTGGGATGGGGCCTGGAATATGGTCCGAGCCCTTGGGGGAGAAGGGTTCACCAGTGCTAGGCGCTCAAAGCGTGTTTGATGAAGACTGAAGGAAAAGTACAGAGGTGGGACACCTAATCCAGCCTCGAGGGGAGGGAAGGCTACCGAGAGGAGGCGGTGCTTAAACTGGGGACTGAATAAGATTTGCGTGTCCGACTCTGTGCGACGTTATGGACTGTAGCCCGCCAGGCTCCTCTGTCTGCGGGATTCTCCAGGCAAGAACACTGGAGTGGGTTGCCATGCCCTCCTCCAGGGGATCTTCCCAACCCAGGGATCGAATCCAGGCCTCCCGCATTGCAGATGGATTCTTTATGGTCTGAGCCACCAGGGAAGCCCGATGAGATTTAGCCTAAGGAAAGATAGTTGCAGGAGGGAGGTGGGTGGGGGGAGTGATCTAGGTGGGAGAGGGTGTCAGAAAGGGTTGGTCAACTCCCACTGGCAGGCACAGTCTGACCTGGGTTTGTAGGGAAACCAACAGGATTAAGGCTTTGGACTGGTGGCCTGGTGGCCCGAGGGGGGCCTTTTACTCCCGGCGGGAACAAAATTCAGCAAGGGGCCAAAAAAAAAAAAAAGCTGAGACTTCTAACCTGGGCGGGGCGATAGGCCCTGCCCCTACGCTGATGCTCTGCGCTAAGTCGGTTCAGCAGTGTCCGACTCTCCGCGACCCTATGGACGGTAGCCTGCCAGGCTCCCCTGTCTATGGGGGTTGTCCAGGCAAGAATACTGGAGTGGGTACCGTGCCCTCCTCCAGGGCACCTTCCCGACCCAGGGATCGGAACCCTGGTTTCTTAACATCTCTTGCATAGGCAGGCGGGTTCTTTAAGCACTAGCTCCACCTGGGAAGCCCCAAGCCGGACTGCCCCCGCATAGGCCCCGCCCCCGCCAAAACCTCCAGGGCCCCGCCTCCGTCACGCCCACCGGGACTCAAAGCCCCGCCCACCTTGAGCCCGTAGTCGCGCGCCGCCTCCCACACGAACTTCTTGCTGACGCCGCCGGCGCCGAGCAGCAGCAGCTGCTTTCCCTCCATGAGGTAGCGCGCCGAGCGCCGCAGCATCGTCTCCACCAGCGGCGCGGCCGCCGCCTCCTCGGCCGCCAGTCCTGGGCGCTGCGCGGCCCACAGCCCCTCGAGCGCGCCGCACGCTTCCAGACACAGGCCTCCATTCAGCTCCAGGGCCACGGGGGTCAGCGCACGACCGGCCACCGTCAGGGCGAAGTCCACCCCTGGGCCGGGCAGGGGGGCGCGCGGGCTCAGTGCAGGCCGCTTTCGGGCCTCCGGGGGGTGATCAGCCCCCCGCACCTCCGACTGTCTTCATCCCCGGAAGCCCCGCACTCACCGAGGAAGTCAGTGCGGACCTGGCGTCCGCCGCGCTGCTCAGCGCTCAGGCCGGCCTCCAGGGTCAGCACGGCGGCTAGCGCGGCCTCGGCCGCCGCCTTGATGCGCTGCCGCACGATTGCCACCTGCGAGGCCTCCACCAGGCCGCACTGGGCCAGCGCCGCCTCCAGGGTCCGGGGCAAGGAGCTCTGGTGTCTCAGAGGCCGGTCCCCACGGCCTACGCTGCATACCACCTGTGCAGGGAGGCGACTCAGGAGGCTGGTCCCTCCCGGGACCATCCCCCGCCCCCAGCACACCTCCCCCATGCCACGATCCCAGCCACACTCCTCCCTGGACATTCAACAAGTCCTGTCCTCTACTGTGACTTAGACTGCACAAACCACCCTCCCTTGTCACTGCTCATCTGGTCCGCCTGCGGGGATTCTCTCCAGGTGTCCAGGCCCAGCTGGGGGTCTCCATTCTCTTAGGGTGCCAAGTATGCTTGCTCCTAGGTCCACAGTCCCTGGTCAGGGAGCAGGGGAGGGGAGTGCCAGCCTGGTGGGCCAACCCTAGAGCTCCCTGGGGGCAAGGCTGAATCTCTCCTCAGTTTGGCCCAGAGCTGTGTACCTAGGAGGATCCTTAAGCCTCCCTGAACTCCCCAGCTTGGAGACCTCTACTAAAGGGTATCGGGGACCCTGGGTCAGTCTCTTCTATGGGCAAGAGCTCCGGGGGAAGAGGATTCAGCCCTGGGCCCTGGTAGCCAGCATGGCATATGAGGTAGGGCTCCTGTTGTGGGAGGGGTACCTAATGGGTGGGAGAGGACAGAAGGTGTCAGACCAGGAGGCCTTCCAGAGGCAACCAAAGTCCCCGTCCCTGAGATGCTGTCCTCCCTGCCCAGGGGTCCTCAGAAGCTCAGTGGGAAGCAGCTGGGGTGCGGCAGCAGGTCCGTGACCCGAATCCGAGCCAGGCTCACCTTGCTCAGCAGGGGCCTGTCGCCCTGCGTCCGACACACCACCGCACAGACCCGCAGGGCCAGCTCAGGGCCGGGGGGAGGGCTGCCTGGGGAGAGCGGTGAGGCCTGAGCACAGAGCAGCCGGGAGGCCTAGCCAAGCTCCACCCTGGGCTGGCCCAGGCAGCCCTCACCTGGGAAGGGGAGCTGGGCAGGTGGACAGACAGCCTCCACCAGGACACTCTCCTCCTCTTCCAGTTTCTCCAGCAATGCCAGCACTGTGTCCACCACTGGGCCCTGCTCAGCTCGTGGATACAGACGCAAGGCCTGCCGCCCCCGCCAGCGCCAGCCACTGAGCTTCACGGCCACCTGCAATAGGGAGGGGAAGGCGGCCCCCTCACCACCCAGGCCTCTGCAGGGTGGGACACTCATACGATAGGAGCCAGTGAGGACACGGAGGCAGGAGGTTATCACAGAGATGGGGCAGTGGTGGGGGCTCAAAGCTGGGGACAGCTTCCCGGCACGACCTGTAATTATCCAGGGGGTCCCCTCCCATTGGCATCTGCACAGGCTCAGGGGCAGGAGTCGGTTACCTGCAGGGCATCACCCAGGGCCTCGGAATGCAGAAAGGCCCCCACCTCCTCCTTCACCAGTGTTTCCTGGCCTTCTTTGCCATTCAGCTCCACCAGCCGTAGTCCCGGGCTGGCATCCCCTCCCCGCAGCAGCGCGGGTGGCTTGTAGGTGAAAGCCAGGGTAGCTGGCACGGCCACGTCGCCCTGCTGAGCCAGCAGCCTCCTCGTCAGCAGCCGGTCCTCCAGCAGCCGGGCCAGCTCGGCTGAGGCTCCAGTGGGGCAGGTCAGGTCGCGGGCGAGCTCAGCCGCCTCTCGACCCCAGCCAGGCCCCAGCCCCAGGCCGGCCAGGAAGTAGGTGACCCGACGAGGGGGAACAAAGTCATCCAGGAATGTCAGGCCCCCCGGGTGGAAGCTCACAGCCTTGGAGACCAGCAGGGAGGCCTCACCCGGCTGCCCCGGGGCTGGCACCTTTGTCAGCCAAGCGGGGGACAGGCAAAGGAGCATGTTTCCTGGGGGCAGAGAGAGGAGGGTTGCTGGCCAGGGAAGGCTTGATACCCCCATGCCATCCACCTCCCGCCCGGGCCCCTGGGTCAGTAGGGGGCAGCTGCTTCCAGAACCCACCCCCCCCAACCCCGCCTCCAGAGCAGGGCAGCTGGTCCAGTGGAATGCAGGCTGTTGCCAGGGTCGGCGGGTATTTTGGGATGTGGCCGGGCCAGGGCAGGACTGCCCTTTCTGTAGGAGGGGGTGGGGGAACTTGGGCATGCACTCACCCGGGCTCTGGACCCCAGCCTCCAGCAGCACGGACAGAAAGGTGCTGGGGGACCCTAGAATGCACAAGGTCACCTCTGCCCCAGGGCAGCCTTGAGAGAGAAGAAAATGATGCCAAGCTCACCAGGGGCTCCCCTTGCTGTCTTTCTGCCCACCTTTCCCTGCCCCCATGGCCCTGGCCTCACCCTTGGGCCCCCCAGGTCCTTCCCAGTTATCGGATGCGAACTGTACAGGGGACAGAGGAGGCTGGAGAGGGAAGGGGAGGCTGCCTGCCCACCCCCCCTCTGTGCGCGTCCCCTTCTCTCCGCAGCTGGTCCAGAAGACGCTGGAGGTTGGGTGCCTGGAGACCTGGGTTCTAGCCTGAGCTCTGCCACCTTCTGCGCGACCCTTGGTCCCTGTGCAGCGGGATGAGGAGTCGCCGCACCCGTTCCCCAGTCTGTTAGACTGAGGCCAAGTCTGTGATGTTGACCTATTCTAGCTGTAAAGTCTCTGTCCACACAGACTCTTCTGTGGCTGCCTGATACAGAAAACAGATAAAGCAGGGGAGAAGTCCTGGGTCCCAACTGCTAGCTGCCTCCACGGCAACTCCCGAGACACTTCGACAGAAGGGCTGGCTCCACTGAACATGGATTGCAAATCCCAGGGCTGGATCTTCTGGGGGTGGGAGGGAAGCCTTGATCTCTGACTTGACTGGCGCCAATTGCCCTTTGAAATGCCTGCCTGCTGGAGTTTGACTGACCTCACCTCCCTGGCTTCAGACCGAGCCCGAGCCTGGGGGGAAGGGGCTGACCTTGATAGAGATGGAAAGCAGGCTGGGCTGAGGGTGCCCCCCTCCCCCCAGGGGAGCCCCCCACCTCCCTGGAGCCCTCGGGCACCTGTGCGGGGCACCTGGCTGCGGTCCTGGGTCTCCGGGAGGCCCGCTTGCTGCAGACAGCTCTGCAGGAGGCTGTAGTAGTGCACAGTCCAGGCCTGGGCGTCCACCCTCTCGGGGGCGCCCTTGCAGTCCAGGCCCACGTCGTGGCGCCAGGAACCAGGGAAGCAGCCCGGGGGCGGCAGGCCAGAGCCCCCGCCCCACGGGCCCTCCTCTTCCTCCAGGTCCTTGGAGCCCAGGGGGCAGTCCCACTCGGGACCCAGCGGATCCAGGGAGAGCTGAGGGGAGCAGAAGTGGTGGGTCTTGGGCAGGGTGGGCAAGGGCCACATTGTCACCCAAGGGTCTAAGCCCCCCAGTCTCCTAACCTTGGGCAGACCCGGGCCTGGGAACCAAAGAGGATGGAATTGGATTAGAGGGTGAAGGCCTGTCAGCAGGAACATGTAGGTGGGAGTGCTTTGCAAACTGTATGTGCGGTGCCCCAAGGGGTGGGGGCAGAAAGCAATGCGCTGCTGGCAGGATGGCTACCCTGTCATCCCACACCCTGGTCTGCCCCGGCTTGGTTCACCGGGGCAGAGGTTTTTGCCTGTTTTGTTTATCAAGGCAGCCCTGGCACACTGTCGCGCTGCTCCGTGTTTGATGCCTGAAGAATAAATGAACGAAGAAACCAAGAGATCACTCTTGGGCTGTTTTCTTCTCTCTGGCCTCAGTGACCCACAGACCATCATGGAGTTCTGCTGAGACCTAAATATGTAGGTGAACCCGGCCCAGCGTCTTCCCGAAGTAGGCCTGAGGATCTGCTATGCAGCCAGACTTGGGCCAGGCACCAGTAAGGAAAAAGCTGGTGTCCTTCTTTTCAGATGTTCTGAGTCATGGAAATGCGCTCTTTGCATGAAATCTTATACCCTGCCCCTCTGAGGCTGGCTGACTCCTAACTCCTACTCAGAGGCTCAGGGTGAACAGGTGGGGACACAGGTGGGCCTGTCCTCCGGGGGAAAGGCTGGGCCTCCCCGGACAAGTCATGAGGTTTCCTTGGGCCTTGGGGTTGCCTGGTGTCCTCCCTGTACACCCCCAGGATCCCGATATGGCTTGGACCCAGAGAATCCCCTCGGTCATCGGGAGACAACCTGTTGCAGGCAGCCAGGAGGGCAGAGGTCTGGGCCTCCAATCTGGACTTGAATCCTGGTTTCCTGGTGCCAAATTCTGAGCCTCAGTGCCTCCTCTTAGAAGTTGCGTCCCTGAGAGCCCACACTGGGTTCACTGCTATGTCCCCAAACTTAGAATGGGGCAGGGCACACAGCAATAGTGAGCGTGGCAGAATAAATGAATGCCAAAGGGCGCGGAGAGTGCCTGCCTCCCGGGGCTGATGGGGAGAGACGGAGCGCCTGGCACCCCAGCAGCTGCTTGTCCCGTGGCGCATGGTGGGGAGTCGAGGGGCGTGTGGGTCTGAGCTGCCTGCACAGGCCGTGCCAGGGTAGGGTTTTAGTGCCCGCTGCTGCCCTCTGGGCCTTCCCTCTGGTTAGGGTCTCAGGCTTTATGGGGAGGGAGGAGAGGAGACTCACCATCATACAGGTGGAGAGGCTGAGGCTGAAGGAGAGAGACAGAGGGGGAGTCAGGGCAGCCAGGGTCTCCACCTGGCCTCCAGCCCCTAAGACTCTGCGGGGGGAGAGGTGGCAGCCACCGTGCCTCTCCTGCCTGAGCTCCGAGGTGTCCAAGGCTGCCCCACCCCCACTTCAAGGAAGCAGAGGGATTTCTGACGTCGGGACCCCAAGGGGGCGCACCCAGAGCTCACACATCCCAAGTCGCGTGCGGCAGCGCTGGGGGTCCTGGCACTCAGCCCTTCCGGCGGCGGGACGCACCGGGTCCCCCGTGTGTGCGCGCGCTGTCTGGGAAAGGCGGGGTGGCGGGGTGCGCCAAGGTCCTGTCCCCGCGGCCCCTGCCCCGCAGCCCCCTCCCTCGCTCTCCCGGAGCGCGGGCGGCAGCCGGGGTACCTGGAGGCAGTAGCGGCTCTGCGGGGCCGTGCAGACCCGGCGGGACTCGGCGGGACTCGGCGGCGGCGGCACAGCGCCCGGCCCAGGCGGCGCCGCTTTATATAGAACCGACGGGCGTGCCCAGTGCCGGGCGGGGGCGGCGCGGGGCGCAGGGCCTCAGGCCAAGAAACCCGCCCCATCCCTCCCGCCGAAACCTCCGCCACCCATCCCAACCTGGCGTCCTGAGGGGCCGGGGTGGGCGCGGCCCGACCTGGTCAGAGGTAGGGATCTGGGCAGGCCAGGGAGAGACAGAGTGACAGACAGGGGGACAGACAGGAGACATTTACAGCCACATTAAGTCAGTACTCTTGCCTGGAAAAACCCATGGACAGAGGAGCCTGGTAGGCTGCAGTCCATGGGGTCCCTAGGAGTCGGACAGGACTGAGCGACTTCACTTTCACTTTTCACTTTCATGCATTGGAGAAGGAAATGGCAACCCACTCCAGTGTTCTTGCCTGGAGAATCCCAGGGACGGGGAAGCCTGGTGAGCTGCCGACTATGGGGTCGCACAGAGTCGGACATGACTGAAGTGACTTAGCAGCAGTAAGTCGAAGAGAGGGCCAGGTTCTACCAGACAGCGAGCATCCTAGAGGGTCACAGACTTAGGGGCTACAGTAAAGACAGACGGAGGACAGAGGAGGATTAATAGAGAGACCCACAGTGGAAGACAGATGCAGAGGGGGAGGGGGAGGGAGGGGAGGGAAAGTTGGCAGAGACTGGTACCAGGGCTTGCCCCCAGGGGTGGGGTGTCCAGGAGAGCTGGTGGGTCTCACACTCTGGTGCCTTGCCCTTGGATGGAGTCCTGAACTCTCCAAGCACCCCCAACCATAGCTGTCTGCCAAGGAGCACCCTGCCCAATAGCAGATGGCATGCCCAGAAAGGCTCTCTTGAACAGGGGTGCCTGAACATCCCCGGGGTCCCTCCTCACCTCTCCTGGACCCTCCAGAGTAGTGACCACTGGGTAAGATGGCCCCTCGAGGGCAGTTGCAGTTCCCTGGGACACCCTCTGCCCTAGGCGGGGCCAGGAGGGAAGCAGGTAACCAGGCTGGGAATTCCCGTGGGTCTGAGCCCAGGAAAGAAAAGGGGGCATCTACACAATCTGCCCTGCCTATCAGCACTCAGGTCCGCTGGACACCCACAGTTACCCCCACTATCTCCCCAAGACACACATCCTTACCCCCAGACACACCCAAGCAAACAGCCACAGAAGCACACCGCAGGAGACCTGGCTCACACTCACACGTTCCCCCCAGAAAACTCACCTGGAGGTTCACACCCTCTCCTCAGGTGTGGCCCCCTAGGTGAAGTCCCCCCTCCATCCAGCTGCGGGGCCTCGGCACCTCCCCTCCATCTTCTCCTATGATGTGTGTTTCCGCCTCCCTGGCCTGGGTTGAAGTGATCACAGCTCCCTGTGCTGGGCGCCCAGGGAGGCAATTGTTACAGGTCTTGCCCCACAGACCCTCTCTCCAGAGTCCCCCTGGTGGATCCCTAGAGCCTCCCGGGCTGGAGGGGAAGGACTGATGACCCGGCGGTGCTTGTCAGGGCAAAGATGGCTGCCTTGAGCCCTTTCCACAGCCATAGACAGAGTAGCTGTGAGGACCACCCCCGTCTACCAAAGCAGGGACTGGGGGGAGAAGTGGCTTATCTGGAGTCCCCCACCCAGCTTTCCAGGGCTGCTCTGGGCCCCCCTGATCCAGATCTACACTCTGCTCCTCCCAGTGGCCGGCCCAGGCTCCTGGAATGAGGCACGCCCACCTTAGAAGATCCATCCTCTCACTGCGTGAGCACCTTGAGCTCCATGGAGATCCACAGAAGGGATGAGGGATGAGGGCATGGACGTCACCAAAGAGCGTGAGCATTGACACTTAACACGTTTTAAAAACCAAAATTCAGCAGCACACACTTTAAAGATCCTGTCAGCTTTATGCAGCGGGTCATGAATCGGGCAGCAGCTTATTGAGCTCACAGAAAGGAACTCCAAGGAGCTGTACAAAATGAAAAACTTTTATAGGCAGAAGGGAGCAGACACAAAAGTTATACTTAGGCAAAAAAATGGGTTGGTTATTGCAAGGTCACTTTCTCCTCCTTATTCTTTTGTCCTTGCCCTCAGCAGTGAAAGTGCAGAGTCCTAACCACTGGACTGCCAAGGAATTCCCTGCAAAGGCACTTTATTTTGGGGGGACAGCTGGAGTGTATCAGGTAAATGACCTCACTAGTGCTGGTCGGGTGATTCCTGATTGACTGCTTTAAAAGAGAATTTCCAGGAGAGCTGGAACTCTATTGGTGGTGGTGATTTAGTTGCTAAGTTGTATTCGACTCTTTCGACCCCACTCTTCCCTCTGCCAGAGCATATGCACACAGAGCAGCGTGGTTCTGTGCCCACTCCCAGGTTGCCCTAGCTGGGCATCAGCTGTGATGGCTTCTGCCTTGTGGACACAGGGAGGAAAATCAGGGTCGAGCTACGGCAGCCCTGGGACTCGGCGGGGGAGGGGGCAAGCAGGCTGGCAGGACAGTCTTGCTCTGTCTACGCCAGGAGAGCCTGGAGGTCACCCGAGGCCGAGCTGAGCCAGGTAGGGGTAGGGTGAGGAGAGGCCATGCCTGTGCTACTGCCCAGCCCTACTAGACAGTAACCCCCATAAAGATGACCCAGGCAGAGCGCTCTTGGGGTTGGGGTGGGAGCTGCTGTTACCCACTATTTGTAGGAGGAAACAGAGGCTCAGAGAGAGTGGGCCTTTCCTATGTGTTGAGGCAGTCCGAGTGCGGGTTGGAAAAGAATTTCCAGACACAGAGTGTTTCAGAAGCGAGTGAGTCTATTAAGAAGAAAGAGCAGAGAGAAAGCGGGCACCGTGAGCACAGTGGGCCGACCTCCTGGCAGAGCCGAGAGAGCCGATCGTTTTCGTGGGTTAATAGCCAATTTTTAGAGCCTCAAGACAAAGAAAATTCCTGCTGGAAGGTGGGCGTTAGGTGATTGGTTGGGCGTCATAGGGTGTTTACTGGAGTGGGCATCTTTGCCAAATTAGGAGTCAGGAAGCTTCTTAGTGATGATCAGGGGCACTTTTGGCAACGGCTACAAAGGGGCCCAGTCAGCTTCAGAGGTGACCTTTGTTCTGGGCTCCGCTTCTGTGGCCTGGGGACAGGACTCCACACTGAGCGGGACTTTACAGGAAGTCCAAGCTTGACCTCTGGACAGTGTGGGGATGGGGGGACGTTTGGGGTGGGTGGCAGTCGAGAGGAGACCATGCCCCCCAACTGCGAGAGGTCCATCTGCCCTTCTACTTCTTTGCTTGCCCCCACATTCCTGTCCCTGTCCCCTGGGCCGACCAGGCAGATGCCAGCCCAGCTTTGGTTCCCACAGGCTGAGCACTCTCAAGTGGGTGCCCTGCCTTCTCTGAGCCACTTTTCGGGCAGGGGTGTAGGGAGCTGGGGCTGCGTGAGCTTGTACAGGTTGCTCACTGCACAAAGTTGCCCTGCTGAGCGGTCACTTCCCTGATGCGCATACCTAGAGGGGGGATATCTTTTCCTAACTAGCACCCAGGTGCCATAGGGGTAGCGCAGCCCTGTGGCAACAGTGTGGGTAAAAGTGCTCACACAAGGAGGGAGTGGTCCTCTTCTGGCCTGACCTCCGGGTTGATAACAGGACCTGCAGAAGGACTGCCCAGAAAATGCTTCTCTGAGTAGATAAGGCCGTGACTCAGCCCCAGCTGGAGGGGCCCTGCTGGAGACCGCCTGCCCCAGGGTCTGGATCCGTGGGAATGCCTCGTGGCCTCCCCTCCAGCCTTGGGATGGGTTCTCAGCCCAGGACCAAGGCTGCTATTCCTGCTCCCCTAACCTCTCGGCAGAAGAGCTGAGTGGCGGGAGGCAGGGACTTCAGGGCGGACCCCATAAACTCCCTGCAGGCCCCCACCTGCCTGCTTCCCTGCCTGAGAGTCCGTCAGACTCTGGCTTTAAGCCTAAGGCCCGGTCTAGCTGGCCCTGTCTCTCCGTGATCCTGGCCTGGACACTCAGCCTGGCCGGGTCTCCCTGCCTCTACAGCGGCTCTCAGCGCCACCTGCAGAGACAGGGTGTGTGGGTGGGTGGGGGTCTGAGAAAGGGGTTGGTGCACTGCAGGGGAGGGTGTTATTATTAAGCTCCAAGTACCCTGGTGGGGGGGGCTTCCCAGGTGGCACTAGTGGTAAAGAACCCACCTGCCAAAGCAGGAGACATAGGAGATGCGGGTTCGATCCCTGGGTCAGGAAGACCCCCTGGAGGAGGGCATGGCAACCCACTCCAGTATTGCTGCCTGGAGAATCCCATGGGCAGAGGAGCCTGGTGGGCCACAATCCATGAAGTCAGAAAGGGTCCAAAGAGTTGGACACGACTGAAGCGACTGAGCACCCTGGTCGGGGCTTGGGAGGGAATGGGGGCTCAGAACATTTTCTGTAACTCAGGGGCCCAGCTGCTGCCCACACTCAGAACCAGGGCTGGGGCAAAACTGGGGGAGTGGGTGGGAGCAGGAGAGAGAGCACCCCCTGGAGGACGGACGGAGGCGGGTGTCAGTCAGGTTCATGGTGGCTGACCTGGGAGGCCGGGTGAACCTTGGCTCTGCCATAGGCGACAAAAGAAAGAAAGTTAGTCGCTAAGTCCTGCCTGACTCTTTCTGACCCCATGGACTGTCACCCACCAGGCTCCTCTGTCCATGGAATTTTCCAGGCAAGAATACTGGAGTAGGTTGCCATAGGCAGCAAAGCTCGGGCCCAACTGCCTCTCCTCCTGGCAAACTCAGTTTCCACCCAGGCAAACTTTAGCTCTGTGTCTGGACCTCCATGTGATTCCCTCCTCCAGGCCAAAGACTCCTTGAAAGTGGGATGGTCTGCCCCTGGACCCAGGACCTGGCCAGTCACATAGTAAGCGCTGTAAGAGTATACACGCAGAGACTTCCCTGGTGGCCCAGCGGCTAAGACCCTGCGCTCCCAATGCCAAGGGCCCAGGTTTGATCCCCGGTCAGGAAACTAGATCTCACATGCTGCAGCTAGAGATCCCTTGTACTGCAAGTAAGACCTGATGCAGCCAAATAAATAAATATTAAAAGAAGGAAAGTACATATAGACCCTGATGCTGGGAAAAAACTGAAGGCAGGAGAAGGGGACGACAGAGGATGAGACGGTTGGATGGCATCACCGACTCGATGGACATGAGTTTAAGCAAACTCCGGGAGATGGTGAAGGACAGGGAGGCCTGGCGTGGTGCAGTCCAGGGGGCTGGGTTGCAGAGTCCGACACGACTTAGCAACTAAACCACAATAACACAGAGTGAGCGTCTTCCTGCGGATGCGGACTTGTCACCAGCCCATTTGGAATCGGGTCTGAGGGTGCCAACATGCTCCAGCGCAGCCATTGAGAAGGGCGGACTGAACACTCCACCATTTAAACAAGACTGCAGTCACTTTCTCTGGGTACTCCCGAGTCCGACCATGCCCCCACCCTCCACCCTCAGGGGAGGGCACCCGAGGAGGCCGGGCACCGAGACCGCCCTGCAGGGACACCAGCCTGCCTCGGAACCAGCCCCGTTGTCCTGGCAATGGCTCCTGTCCCAGGCACCTCGGGCACCCACGGGGGCAATTAGCGAGTGTGGGAGGGGGGTTTCCATGGCGGCAGTCCCCAGGGGGTGTGGCTGGGGTTTCAGGAGGGGGCGAGGGCTGGCGGGGCCTTTCTCCTTTGTCCGGGCACACTAGGCCTTTGTTCTCAGCCAGCTCTCTGAGGATGGGACCAGGACCCGGGGTGGGGTGGGGGGGGTGGACTTGGGTTAGAGTGCTCCCCCCCGCTGGGGGGCTCCTGAAATCAGCAAGGGGAGGGGGCAGAAGAGGAGACAGAATCCCACATGTGGGCACAGTGTCCACTGGGGGAGCACTCCTCCCTCGGCACAGGAGCCTCACCTGGCCCCAAGAGGCTGGGCGCTGCGGCTTGCCATTGGTCCCTGTAGCTGGTAAACACCTTCCAGCAGCCAACGGGCAGCCTCCGTGTGCCCTGGGGAGCCGGGGCGGGACTAGGAGGGGCGGGGCCATGAGGGGAGCGAAGGCCGGAGGGGAGGGGGCAGCTGGTGGAAGGTTGCCGGTAGAGGGCATTGATCTGACCGCATACAGGCTTCCCTTCAGACTTTATTCCAGGCCCCTCAGGAGCCTTTTGGGGTCCCCGTGGCCCAGCCAGTGCCCTTTCTCGCACACTCCTCCAGTGCGAGCTTGATGAGTCCAAGGGCCCAGGCACTGGGGCAGCCCTGTGGGTGGAGGACGTCCTGGGTCCCCAAACCCCACTCTGCACCCTTCCGTCCTCCTCAGGCCTGAGGCAGTCCACGGGAAAGGAGCGAGGCATCCAACCCCCAATGTAAAGTGCGGTGCCCCCTTCGAGGCTGGCATCCACCGTTCAGGCAGTTGGGATCGGGGGGACCCTGAGTCTGTGGTACCCTCAGAAGTGGGACCTACCCTCAGAATCGGGTGTCCAGGAAGGAGGTGGAGCTTCGATGGGACCTGGCGGGGCTCTCGATAGGGGGGCCCCTGGACCGGGTCAGCAGCCCGTGGAAAGTCTTGCCTCGGGTCTGGGGCTTGCGCCGGGGCGGCTGGGTCTCCTCTGGGGGCTGTACCACGATGCGCGGCACCTCGGGCCGGGGGCTCCCCCGGGTTCCTGCCAGCTGCTGGGCCTCAAAGATGGCCGGGGCCCCAGGCAGGCGGGCCTGCGGCCTCGGGGGTGGCTCGGATGCCGATGAGGGCAGCTGGGCCAGCTGGGCCTTGATCTCCCGCTGCAGGTCCTGTTCGGACAGGGCCACGCCATGCACCTGCAGGGAGCGGTTGATACTGAGCCTGGGGGAGGGCAGGAAACGATGAGATCCCCGCAGGGCGGGCAGTGCACAGCCCCAGGAAGTGGCTGAGGGCTGAGGGGCTGACAGACAAAGAGACAGACGAAGGGAGCCACAAAAAACCACTCGAGTACTGGGGTTTCCACATTCTCTGCTGCTCAGAGGACAAGAACGGAGCCCCATGCTTACCGTGACTACTCCCTCCGGGCCTCAGTTTCCCCAACTGTGCAGGGAGCTGCCGGGCCACTGCAAGGGGCGGGCAAGGGGCACCCACCTGGGGCATGAAGACCTCTTCTTGCAGCTGGGCAGGCGGGATGGATCGAAGGGCACCGAGCGTCTCCAGGAGCCCCGGGCAGGCCAGGCGCTGTTCAGTGGTGCCCAGCGCCAGGCGCACCAGGGTCAGCCCCACGCGGAACAGCACCTTCACACCTGCAGGCCAGGGGGGCTCTCTCAGTGCGGGGCCAGCTCTCAGTCAGGGCCCGAACCTGTCCTTGGCCAGACTCCTTCCACCCTCCTGCAGCTCTGCTGCTTGGACTGAGAGCGGGTCGGCCACCTGGGGGCACCGGCCAGTGGGTCCCAGCAGCCACTGACGCTCATGGGCAGCGCAGCCTGCCAGGAGCCAAGGGCTGCTGACAGCCTCACACGGGACTTCTCATTCTGGGCCTCTGCTCCTCGCCCCATCCAGCGAAGGGCTGGGTGGTGACGTGACAGCCTTTCCAGCTCAGATCTGTGAGCTTCTGATTCTAGAAAGATTCAAGCCAGAGCTCCTCGCCCCTAAGCCAAGAGCACAGGGCACACGTGTGCATACACACGCAGGCACGCACATGCACGTGTCTCTGGCCTGCTCCTGGAGCCTCAGAGCCCTTCCCTGGCAGCCTCGGGTCTGCTGAGAAAAGCAGTCAGGGGACCAGTGAGGCCTGGTGACCATCGTGCCATGTAAAGGGACAACAGGACTACTAACGTCATCACCGTTATCAAAAGGCAAGGGCAGTTCAGCCACCTTCACGGGGCCCTGCCCGCCCCACCCTCGAGGTCCGAGTCTGCAGGGGAGGATGAGCAGACGGTGACTTGGACGTCCGTGGTTAGAATGCTAACCCAGTCTAAAGCCAAATGGGCATACAGCAGGTGCTCAGTAGACGTACTAATGGATTTCTACCATGCAACCGGCGGACAACCCATGTAGAACCGAATGCAAGCACTGATGGGGGTACCAGGCAGAGCCCCAAAGACCCAGAGTCCAGTTCAGCTTTGCCCCAGCTGCCCCCCGCTCGTGGCCTGGCATCTCTCCCCACACCCACACCCCTCAAGTCATCCATGTCCGGGACCCTGCGGACAGGGCCCTGCCTGCCTCTCCTTCAATCAGCTCCGTGTATCTTCCTCTTCCAGGGAGCGGCCGCCAGCATATTTAAACAGCCCTCTCCTGCTGCTCCCCTACACTTTGGCATGTCCTTTGTTTTATTTTCTTCACGGAACTTATGACAATCTATAAATATCTTGTTAATTTGGTACTGCCGCCTCCCATCCCCACCCCCACCGGAATGTAGGTCTCGCTCACTCAAGTGGCCTTGGCTCCCAGAGCCGCGCCTGGCCTCCGAGGGCTCACCCTGAGGGCCAGGGGGCTCCATCTGCTGTGCCCCCACCGTGCCACATCCCCGAGCTGTGCCACGTCCCCGAGCTGTGCCACTGCTGTGGTCTCGCCAGCTCCTGCCCCATCGACCTCGGGGAAGCCTCCCTGACTCCAGCCCTCCCCCACGAGGATGCTGTGCTCTCCCTGTGGTGATCTCACTGCTTGGGGCGGGGGCTGCTGTTCCTCCCATTGGCCAACAGCGGGTTACCCTCGGCACACCCCAGCACCCAGGCCCCAGATCAGGGTCGGCGGTGGCGGTGGGACAGAGCGGAGCTGGCGCCTCCGCCCTCTGTGCCCACCAGGCACCCCCCTCCTGCCCCGCCCACCTGGCCGGCCCCCGACTCACCCTCGCTGAGAAAAGCATCCCAGACACGCAGCACCGTGGGGAAGGGCAGGGAGCGGGCGAAGAGGCACAGGAACCACTCAGGCAGGTAGAGCAGGGGCCCGACGCCCACCTTCTGCAGGTGCTTATGCACGCGTGGGAGCAGCCGTCGAAGCAGGGCCATGAACACCTCGGCGTCCAGCCGCACAGCCTCCTGCGGCCACGTCCATCAGCACGGCCGCTGATGTCCCCTGTGCCCCCCAGGCCCCAGGCTCCCGCCCAGCCCTCCCCCTGTGCCCTAGGACCCCATCCCTGCCTCTCACCATGTGGGGCCCGTAGTAGCCGGGGAGGTAAACCTCGCAGATCTGTACCAGGCACCAGAAGGCCTCCTGGGGGTGGGCACAGGCCTTGAGTGCCCACTGCAGAGGGGACCACAGGGCGGGGGGGGGGTACAGGGGAGGGCCTGGACACCATCTGGGGTGACTCTGGAGCCAGGAGCCTGCTCTCAGTGCTGGTGGTGGGGTTGGGGCAGGGGGTGGGTTTTACCTAAAAGCTTCCTGTTGCCTAGAAAGAGGCCTACCAAGGGGTGTAGGGGTCGGAAGTCACAGGGCTCAGAGGGCTGAATTTGAGGGTCGCAGGGTGGGGGCTCACTGGTCAAGGGTAGCAGAGGTCCCAAAGCTCAAGTCTTGCATTCTTGGGGTCATTGGGGTCAGGGATCATGGTCACAAGGTTCAGAATCAGGGGTCATAACGTCAAGGTGATAACATCCAGGCTTTTAGATCATTGGGCCAAAGGTCAGGGGTCAGGGTTCGATATTCCTGGAATCAAGGTCATTGGGCTTGACGGCCACTGAGGTTGGCAATCATGAGGCCCTGGCTCACTAGGACAGGTCTGCGTGGGGCTTGAGGATCCTAGATCCCGGAGGCCAGAGTTCCAGAGGATGGGGGGCGGTCACGGTCCAGGGCACAGGATGCCTTGGTCCCTAGGTCACTAGAGTTGGGGGTCCAGGGTCTCAGTAACTGAAGTCAGAGTCCCCGGGGGTGGGGTCCCTGCCGCAGGGCTGAGGGCACTCACCTCTGGGGGCAGGTGCATGAGCAGCACAGCGGCCACGGGGCCCTGGGCCTGGCAGTAGCCCTGCTCTGGCCGGTACAGGGTGTAGGCCTTCAGTACCTGCAGGAGCCCCTGCTGCCTGTGCCAGAAGACCCCATCAGGGGCCAGTCCTTTGGGCATCCCTCCCGCACCCTCTGGCAGCCCCTGCCCAGGCCTCAGCCCCTCAGGGGCCTTGCTGGGTCCTCTGAGATGCAAAGACATAAAGCCAGGGTCGGGGACTTGGCCAAAGCGCCTGGGGGTTTGGGGGCTGGGGGTCCCTGGCATCCCCGGCCTCGTACCCGTGACCCTGGGGTGACACAAACATCTCATGCAGTGGGAACTGGCGGTGCAGGTCCCTGCCGATGGTTTCCATCCACTGTGGGTCTCCCGAGGCCTCAGCCAGGTTCTGCGGGTGGGCGAGAAGGTGGAGGTGAAGGCCCAGAGGGGTGAAGGGCTAGGGGAGGGGACTGGGACCTCCGCTGGTCCCCTCACCTGGTAAGTGCCGGGGCTGTTCTTCTGACACACGTGAGCCCCGCACAGAAGGGGCCAACACCGGGCCCGCAGGGCCGAGGGGATGCCTTTCCGGCATTGCATCTTTACCTGCGGATGAAGCCAGGGCATCCCATTAGGCCAGCCGTGCCAGATACCTCTGCCCCTTTCGGCAGACCTCAGGCACAATCTGCTATCGCGCAAGAGTCTCCGTGAGAAGCAGGGAGTGAAGGCAGAAGGTGCTGGGACACAGGAGGCTGAATTTTGCCAGGCAAAGGGGGATGAGCCAAGGAGGCCCACGTGGGACCACTCTCCTCTCACCTTCTTGTACCGCCGAGACATGGTTTTCTCCCAGTGTGAAGTCATCTCCACCCACTTCATCTCCCGCTGGCGGATGAGGTCTGCAGGAGGGTGACCCGGCCTGGGGACACACGGCACAGGTGTCCAGAAACAGGACAGCCACATCCGCCACCTTTTTTGCTACCTGGCTGAGCCCAACCCTTGACCCTGGAGATCTCTGGGAATCTCTGGGGTGGGGAGTGACCTGTCACCTAGGAGTTGCCAGTGGTTGTCATGGGGACAGGAAAGGATGTGGCTCCGATGTGGGCGGAAGCAGGAGATACTGAAGAGGGTGTGTAGGTGTGTGTTGGGGGAGGGGCTGGTTGACTGTCCCCCAGGATGGGGACATAGACAACTCTTCGGGGAAGTTGAGTAGACAGAGCCCAAGAGCTAGAAACCAGGAGTCTTCTCTAAACTTGAGTCTGCCTCTGATGGCGGTGTGACCTCCCTATCTCCGAACTTGTCTTCCTATCAGCACCTGGGGAAGGGGAGGACTGGTAGAGGAAGAAGTGGAGGTTCTATGACCTCGGGATTCCTGGGCCGGATTGAAAGGAGAAGTGGGTTCAGTCCCTCTGGGAACCCTCAGAGACTGGGAGTAAGAGACACACAGGGACCCACCCCCCACAGCCCTGCCAACCTTGATTCCATCTAGAACCCGAGAACAGGTGATACTAGCTGAGTCCTCAGACCCTTCCAGGACCCTTGAGGTTGGGTCTCACTCTAGAATTCAGCTCTCAGCCTCCACCATTAGGCCGAGCACCCCGTAACCCCTCATGCCTTCCCCGCTTACCCTGGCTCTGCTGTACTGCCCCCAATGAAGCCGTAGCGGTCAGCCTGGCGATACGGGCCGGGCCCGTTCAGCTCTGAGTCGGACCCCAAAGAGCTGGAGTCATCCTGCAGCTCGCCAGGCTGCGCCAGGTCCTCGCCCAGGGCCTGGGCCATGGCGTCACCGACCCCTGGTGCCACAGGATGCAAGATGTGGGGACAACCAGCGTGAATGGGGGCTCCTGGCCAGCCTGGGGCCAGGATACCTCTCCAGCCAGGCCTCAGCCCCAGGACCTGCCCGCCTGGTCAAAGAGGACAGGTTGCAGGGTATCGCACCGCATCCCTTCGGTCCCCTCTGCTCCTGTGGGGTGGGGGTGGGACACAGGCCCAGAGGGGCAGAAAGGCCAGGCCCCTACCGGAGACCCAGGCCCAGCCCCTGTTCCCAGCAGCCCAGCTTACCTCCCTGCTGCACCTCACCTCCTGCTCTCACTTCCTCCTCAGCCACAGCTTCAGCAACCCGCTGGGGGCCCCTCCCAAGTGCGTGGGGGGGGGGTTACCCCTTCCTCTCCAGGGCTCTTCCGGCCTGCCCCAGTGGCCCTGAGCCATGGGCTCCTCCCACCACCCTGGTGGGCTGGGTGGGTGCAGGCCTGGGTTCTTGTGCTGGGTGTGATGTGGCCAGGGCCTGCCAGAGGTAGAGGCCACGCTGCCTCCAGATGTGAGGTCACTGGCAAATAAAATACTCAATTCAGGGTTCCAGTGAGTATTACGCTTTATTTAACGTTTCTTCTTTTGTTAATGCTTTCGACAAGTCAAACAGTAAGGCATTACTGCTCTACTCAAAATGCAAGGACGAGACATTAAAAAATAATAATAACAATGTAGCATGCACCGCAGGCAATGGGGACCAAAATGAGCTCGGAGTTCAGCGACAGGTGTCTGGGTCTGGTCAGCTGCCCGCAGGCCACAGGGACCCTAGAGGTAAGAGTTCCTCTGTCAATCTGAAGCCAACCCTTGCTATCTTTGAGCCTGTTTCCTTTCCTGCACTTCGTGGACTTAATCTGCACTCTCTGGGGAGACCCAGTGAGATATCAATGAGGTCACACCACCTTCCAGCCCGGGGCAGAAGTGGGAAGGACTATCGGGCCCTTGAATGAGAAAAACAACTTCACACTACTTCCGGCCCCACAGCCTCTGTGCAAGGGTGGGTAGCGCCTCAAGGGCGGAACTAGAATCGACCTCGCCCCGTGAAGCCCCGCCCCGTGTAGGCTCCGCCCCCGCAACCTGGTCCGCCCGAGCCCCGCCCCCTGGCCGAGGCCCCGCCTCCCGGGCCGCCGCGGGCCCCGGGCCTGGCGTCCAGCGGAGGCGCTAGAGCGCAGGGGCGGCGGGCGACCGGGCGGGCCGGGGCGGGGCCGGGCGCGGCGGGGCGGGGCGGGCGGCCGAGGAGGCGGGGCGGCGGGCCGAGGCGGGCCCGGGCGGGCGGAAGGAGCAGCAGGCCGGAAGGAGGCCGTGGGAGGGCGGGAGGCAGGACTGGGCCCGGAGGTGCTGGGCCAGAGCGGCGGCGCCGCCATGTCCGACAGCGAGAAGCTCAACCTGGACTCTATCATCGGACGCCTGCTGGAAGGTTGGCCGGGGCGGCGAGGGAGGTGGGCGCCCGCCGCGCCCTGGTCCCCTCCCCGGCCCGGAAGTGGCGCGCGGGTGGACCTGCCCCTCCCAGGGCCAGCTTCGACTGGGCGGGGACGGGCCGCGAGGTCCCGTGGCCACATCGTCCCCCCCACCTCTCCCCAGTCGCGGCGCGCTGGGAGGTCTGGGGTTGCTCCCCTTGCCAGAGCAGGACCGGGGGCGGGGGGCGGCGCGCAAGGATTGGCCTGGGCTCTTGGCTGAGGGAGAAACCCAAGAAGCCTAGTCCCCCAGGAAGGGGTCCTGTGCTATGAGGTTTTGGCTGGCCTCTGCGCACAGCAGCCCCCTCGCTAGCGCCTTGAGGGCAGTTGGGGGTCCCAGGAGGCTCAGCAGCAACAGCTGCCCCAGGGCAAGGCGGGGCCGGGAGGCCCAGGAGCCCCAACCCAGAAGTGCCTGTGGGGCCACCGATGACATTCACCCGCTTCTCGCCTGAGGAACCAGGGTCCTGACACCTCTTTCCGCCCCCAGTGCAGGGCTCCAGGCCTGGAAAGAATGTACAGCTGACGGAGAACGAGATTCGTGGTCTGTGCCTCAAGTCCCGGGAGATTTTCCTGAGCCAGCCCATTCTTCTGGAGCTGGAGGCACCCCTCAAGATCTGCGGTGCGCCCCCAGCCCAGGTCCCCGTGGCTTCCTGAAAGTGGCCTTGCCCCCCACCCCTCCCAAGTTCCTCCTCCCTTGGGCCCAACCCTGACCCTGGGTTCACGTTTAGGCTGCCCCTAGTGCTGACCTGGTTCCCTGGGTCACAGGTGACATTCACGGCCAGTACTATGACCTTCTGCGGCTGTTTGAGTACGGCGGCTTCCCTCCAGAGAGTAATTACCTGTTCTTGGGGGACTACGTGGACAGGGGCAAGCAGTCTTTGGAGACCATCTGCCTGCTGCTGGCCTATAAGATCAAGTACCCCGAGAACTTTTTCCTGCTCCGTGGGAACCACGAGTGTGCCAGCATCAACCGCATTTACGGCTTCTATGACGAGTGTGAGTGGGCGGGGCGTCTGGGGCTGCCCTGGTCCTGGGCTCTTCTTGCCCTTCAGTGCGACACTCGTGTTGACCTGCTGGCTGGGGTGTCAGCATCTGACACACACCTGCTAGGCTGAGCACCGTGTAGGGAGCACCAGCCCGTGCCGCCCTTCTAGAGCAGGTCCTGGCACTCAGGAGGGACCTGGCCAGTGGCTGCTGACTGAAGGGCTGCCAGGATTCTAAGGCAGGGCCTCACCTGCCGACACTCCCCTCCAGCGCATCCGGTACTTAAGCACTTAGGATGCCTGTCAGGACTGGACTCTGTTAGAAGCCAAGATGAACCAGACCCTGTCTCGACCCGGCCCTGCTCTTGTGCTGGGGGTGGGTGCCAACCTTGAGGTCGTGCCAGAAGTGGAACTCGGGTTCCTGTGGACTCGGCTGCTTTAGAATTCTGTCTGGGAGGCAGTGGGGTAGTAGGGGTAGGGGGCAGGGGTTCGGTTTCCTTTTTTGTCTTCGTTTTCCTCCTAGCTGTGTCTGAACAACACACAATGTGCCCTGGAAGGCCTGGAGACCCGGGCTGAGGGTGGAGCAGAGAGGCCCTCTGGTGAGCTGTCTCCTTCCCCCTGGGCAGGCAAGAGACGCTACAACATCAAACTGTGGAAGACCTTCACTGATTGCTTCAACTGCCTGCCCATTGCTGCCATCGTGGACGAGAAGATCTTCTGTTGCCATGGAGGTGAGCATGGCTCTGGGCGTGTGACTGCTTGGGAAGGATGAGCCTCCCAGGGTGAGCACCCCTGGGGACCTTGGGACAGAGGCGTCAGCTGGAAGATGTGTTCTCAGTCACCAGGAACAGCTCTCCCTGGAGTCCTGGTACGGGTAGGACTTCTTCCACGAAGTCTCCCCCGCGCTGCAGCATTAGGCTGCACCCACTATTGTGTTGGGCCTCGCCTTCTTGCGTGGAGTTTGCTCCTCCCGTTTCTCCAGGGATTCCCTGGTGGCTCAGATGGCAAAGAATCTGCCTGCAATGCAGGAGACCCAGGTTTGATCCCTGGGTTGGGACGATCCCCTGAAGAAAGGAATGGCTACCCGCTCTAGCTTTCTTGCCTGGACAGTCCATGGGGTTGCAAAGAGTTGGATATGACTGAGCGACTTTCTTCAGAGGGTTCTGTGCTCCTTGAAGGGACAGGGACTTGGAAGAGGCAAAAGGTGATGAGTTCTGCCCGTGTAGGCTCCCAGGAATCCTGGAGAGGGCGGAGAGGTAGGGGGCAGAGGCTGACTGGCAAAGGCTGCCTGGAGGAGGAGGTGACCTGCCCCCTGTGCCCTCCAGGCCTGTCCCCAGACCTACAGTCCATGGAACAGATCCGGCGTATCATGCGGCCCACAGACGTGCCTGACCAGGGCCTGCTCTGTGACCTGCTGTGGTCTGACCCTGACAAGGATGTGCAGGGCTGGGGCGAGAATGACCGCGGCGTCTCCTTTACCTTTGGAGCTGAGGTGGTTGCCAAGTTCCTGCACAAGCATGACCTGGACCTCATCTGCCGGGCACACCAGGTGGGCTGGCAGCCCCCATCTGGGTGAAAGCAGGGCTGGCAGCCAGCTCCTGCTGAACTCACTGCCTCCACCCTCGTCCAGGTAGTAGAAGATGGCTACGAGTTCTTTGCCAAGCGGCAGCTGGTGACACTCTTCTCAGCCCCCAACTACTGTGGCGAGTTTGACAACGCAGGTGCCATGATGAGTGTGGACGAGACACTCATGTGCTCCTTCCAGGTGGGGGTCGGGCCAGGGGTGGGCAGGCCCAGGGGCCTATGGCTCAGCCCCCTGAGCCTGACCAGTTTGTCTCTTCTAGATCCTCAAGCCCGCCGACAAGAACAAGGGGAAATATGGGCAGTTCAGTGGCCTGAACCCCGGAGGGCGGCCCATCACCCCACCCCGCAACTCCGCCAAAGCCAAGAAGTAGCCTCCATGTGCCCGCCCTCTGCCCCAGATGGTGGATTGTACAGAAATCACGTGGCTGCAGGGGGCTCAGGTTGGCCCCCCAGGCCCACCCATCACGGGGAACACGGAGGCTTGGTGTATTTTTCTTTTTTTATGAATCAATAGCAGCATCCAGTCCCCCAGGGCTCTTCCTGCTTGTACCTACAGCAGCTGCAAGCAGGATCCTGGGGCTAAGGCTGCAGCTCAGGGCAAAGCAGGGCCAGATTGGGGATCTCCAGCCTTGCTTGGCCTCAGGGCTGGCAGCCGGATCCTGGGGCAACCCATCTGGTCTCTTGAATAAAGGTCAAAGCTGGATTCTTGCCATAGTCTCTGTTTCCCTGTCCCAAACACTGGGCCTGGCAACCCTTCCGCCCAGAACCGCTTGGGAGGCTTGCTGGGCTTGGGGCCCCAGCCAGGAAAACCCCAGCCACATGCCCAGGTCCACAGGGACCCTTGGAATTTCCAAGCCAGGGCCAGAGAGTTCGGGGAAAGCAAGCAACACAGTGCATGCCAGTCACAGGGGATCCCAGTGGTGCGCTCACTATTTGAGGGAGGGACAGGTCTTGATTGGCAGAAGGTGGATCAGGAGCAGAAGCCCCACAATGATTTCTTTCTTCGGGAGGTGGGCTTAGAGAAGGCAGTCCCCCAGTTCTGGCCACAGGATTGGATTAAGAGGTGAGGGAACTCCCTGCAGAGGGCAGCTCAGCACGAAGACTGGGAGCAGCCATGCTGGATTGAGGGCTGAATGACTGAGGGTTCAATGAATGGTTGGGGGTTGAAGGGAAACACCGAGACTCAGGCCAGGCAAGGTCCCGGGGGAGGTGGCAGCACCAGTCAGCTCGGCTCCAGCAGGACACACCTCTATCACCCACCAAGGAGAGCAGACCTGCCCTGGCTGGCCTTGGGAGAGGGGTGGGGCAGGGCTTCATCTGGCCCAGTCTTCACAGTACGGGTCTCAGCTCAGCCTTCACCCTCACTGTCTTCAGCCAGCACAGGGCTGGGGCCCTGGGGAGAGTGTGCAGGGGCCAGGATGGAGCCAAAGAACAGCGAACGGAACTGGGGAGAGAACAGAGGAAGCCGAGTGAGCTCTGGAGGCTGCTCCCTCCCTCCACCTCCCATCCCAGCCTTTGCCTCCATGCTTAGTCGCTCGTGGTGTCTGATTCTTTGCAACCCCGTGGGCTATAGCCCACCAGGCTTCTCTTTGTCCATGGGGATTCTCCAGGCCAGAATACTGGAGTGGGCTGCCATGCCCTCCTCCAAGGGATCTTCCCCACCCAGGGACTGAACCCAGGTCTCCACATGGCTGGTGGATTCTTTCCATCAGAGCCACCAGGGAAGCCCCTCTGCCTCCTGCCCCTACCTTCTTAGGTGGGGGAGTCCCAGGCACTGTGCTGGGCTCCATGTCGTCATCCTCCTCCTCCGAGTGGGGGCTGGAGCTACAGGGGTGCTGAAGGCCAGGTGAAAGGGAGGTGGAGGGCAGTGCCCGGGAGCCCTCACTGCCCAGGGTGGTTTCCATGGCGATCATGTAAGAGTCCATGTCGTCAGCAGCAAAGTCATCCAGGTCTAGGTGGGGCGTGCTACAGGCAGAGACGGTATCAGCAGTGGGGGACAGAGTTAGGGCTCTGCCTCGAGGGCTCAGCCAGGCCCTGCAGGAGCCTAGTAACCATTGGTGACCTCTCGGTTTTATTACTTCCTGATTTGGTGGGAGGGGAAAGAATGGGGGTGGTGTTTTAAGTGGCTGCTTCCGGGAGGGGGTCGACTGAGAATCCTTTCATCAGAGTTCAGGTAGAGGCCTGAGGGAGGCATCCTGGGGGCCACTTCAGCTCGGCTGGGGGAGGAGAGCGGCAAGTCCAGTGAACTGGGCCACCTGGGGCCCAAGCCCCCATCTTCCCAGGGGACAGGAACTGGAGAGCACTGGGGCCCAGGGACATGCTGGGCGGACAGCCAGGCCAAACTTCCTCTGCTCAAACTACGCTGGGCCCATCCTCCCCAACCCACCTGCCCTTTCAGCCACCTGCTTCCCCCATCCCAGGCAGCCCCCTGACTCCTGGCAGCCCTTTTCCCTCCTTGGCTTGGGAGAAGGCCTCATCCAGAGAAGGAAGCCAGCCCGACCTTGGGGACACTTCCCTGGGTGGGGGGATCTCTGAGTACAGCTGACTGGTGAGGCTGAGCCTGCAGGGCTGCAAGCGGTAAGCACTGTAGGGGCTGGGGCGCGACAGGAAGTGGGGATGGGAGGTGTGCGGGGCGGGGGGTGCAGACTCTGGAAGCAGGTGGGCGGGTGGAGGTCTCACCTGTGCCAGAAGCCAAAGCTCTCACCTGTGCGCCGGAAGCCGGGGCTCTGGCCGCTGCGGCTCCTCTTGGGCATGCAGGGTCTGGGGGTGCGAGTCCAGCTCTGAGAGTGTGGCCAGGACAAAGTGGCCATCCAGCAGAGAGTCCTCGATGGCAAAGATGGCTGGCCTGGGCAAGTGACAGGTCCAGGCATGGTCAAGGCCCTTTGGCTTCTGGCACCCCAGAACCCTCCCCTCCCTATCCCAAGGCTGGGCCTTACCTGCCCGGGGCATCAAAGTGAATGCTGAGTGACAAGTTGGCTGACTCTGCGAAGCTCAGGAGCCCCTGGGAAGGGAGAAGCAGAGCATGGAGGCTGGGCAGGGAGGAGAGGTAGACGGGGCGGTGAGCACACGGCAGGAACCTCACCCGGAATTCCTTCAGGCAGAAAGTGATGGCCACCCCTTCCTGGGCCTGCAACTGCTGGAAATCCTCCTCTCCGATGCTCATCTCTGTCACCATGGCTTTGATGGCGCTGTCTGGGGGGGCGGCGACAGGAGGAAGCCGGGCTCTGCACCCACCCCCAGCCCATCTCTGCTCTCTGCGCCTCCCCACCCCGTCTCTGCTCTCTGCCCCAGGCCCCATCCATCCCCTCACCTGCCTCCTCCTCTTGGTAGCTACGCAGGATGACCCTGCGTCCACGGCCAATGCCCAGCGTCACTTCAGCCAGCGCAGGGGGGAAAGGCTGAACAGCCTCCACCAGGACCCTGTGAGGATGGCACAGCATCACACCCGAGGCTCGGTCCCGCCCAGTGGCTTTGCTCTCAGAGGACCCGAGGCGGGACAGCAAGGCACACCATCGTCCAAAGAGAACCAGGCCAGGCCTAGCATAGCCCCAGGGTGGAGCACGGGAGCAGCAGGACACAGTCCCTGCCTCATCCAAGGTTCCCAGGATGTTGTGGGAGAGCAGTCCTCTTGCAAGAGACGGGGGCAGTCAAGAACAGCCCCACAGAAGGCAGCAGGAAGTTCAGGCGGTTTGTGCTGAACCGAACCAGGCTGGTGGCACGTGCCCATCCAGGGTTGGGAGATCAGACCCACACTGTCCGCATTAACAGCGCCTTACAAAGAGTCCTCAGGTCCCTGTCTAGTAGAGACAGGCTAGTAAATAGTTATAGGTAAAATAACACCAGGAATTTACCTCAAGACAACTGGGACAGAAGCTGGTTATCTGCTTTTATATGAATTTGAAACTGTCCATAAGACAAAGAGAAACAATCCCTCATTTTAAAAGAAAGAAAAATCCTCAAAACCCAGACCACTAGGAAGAGAGGCTGCCCTTTAATGCAGCTTACCCCAGAAGGATGACCAAGTCAGAGAAAGGTGTCCTGGCCATGCTCTCAGAGCTGGACTCGCACCCCCAGACCCTGCGTGCCCAAGAGGAGCCGCAGCGGCCAGAGCCCCGGCTTCCGGTGCACAGGTGAGAGCTCCGCCCGCCCACCCGCTTCCAAGAATCTCCCTTGATTCCTTCTTTCTCTACCCAAAGGGATCCTGGGCAGGGCTATTTCAACAGAACTCAGAAAAACAAAGTCAGGGCTCAAAGGGACCTTTACAAGCTACCATGTCCTGTGGCTACCAAAAGCAAAGAAACATGAGACCCTGGGTTACTCGAGTGCAAGGGGCACCCTGCACGTGGGCAGGTGGGAGGGGACCCACTCCTTTCTGGTCTTCTCCAGGGACCTTGGCGTCTGCTGGGTTCCCCATCTCCCAGGCCCCGCGCGGCCCCTGTGACTGCCCAGAATGGCTCCTCTCCTACAGATGGTTATTCAGGCAGCCTCCAGAACCGTGACCTCCCTGTCCAGCCATGGCCTAAGGACCCCTCAGGGCTAGAACCCAGCCAGGTAGGAAGAGAGGCTGCCCTTTAATGAGGCTTACCCCAAAAGGATGATCAAGTCAGAGAAAGGTTACAAGTCCCAGAGCCACAAAAATTAACGGACCTTCAAAGGTGTTCAGGCCAGAGGAGACGTGAGGGCAAGCCGGAGACCTATTCTTTGAAAGAGGAGTCAGAGTGGGTCTGAGTGGTCAGAAAGCCAAGTCAGACTTTGAGGTGGAGAATACAGACTCAGGAGACAGAGAGGAACATGGGACAAGGGAACATCTGGCCCCTCCTCACTCCAGCCTCTGCCCTTAAGGGCCAGTCAGGGCCCTGAAAGCAAACTGGCTTGGATGAGCACTTCGAGGTTCACAGATACCCTGCAGGAAAAACAAAGGCGGTGCCTCCTTAAATTGACTCCTGAGGCTGAAAGAAGGAAGAGAAAAGCCTAGGGCTCAGCGTGCAATCAGGGGCGTGCTCACCTGGCTGGGGCACGGAGCACATGGGGACACAAGGCTGGGTCGAAGACGGCCTGCAGGGACTCGCAGTCCTGGAAGGACAGGTTGTGAGTCTTCCTCACCCCTGGACGGGCAGACAGGGTCTCAGCAGGCTCGCCAACCTCTAATCCCGCACCGCGAGGACCCCTGGGTCAGCCAGCTGCTCACTCACCATATTTGCAGTGCAGCTGAACTACCAGGCGGCTGCTCCTGTCATTCAAGGAAATGCAGCATTTCTCCACAGTCTTTTCCAGCATTGCCAGCGAGCGGAAGACAGACAGGAAGGACTAGGCGAGGGAAACACATCCGCTCAGCACTGCGCCTCCACCGGCTCTCACGTCCAGTCCCCCTGGGCTCTGGCCCATCATGGGCTCAGCACTGTCACACCAGGAAAGGACCACTCACACATGCAGATATCTGCACCCTTCCAGGCCTTCGTTCGTGCTGTTAGCCTGGTCTGGAATGCCTTCAAAAGACCTGCTTATCTTTCAAGGACCAACCTGAGAGTCATTTACTCCCTGCAGGTCCCTGGCAGATTCAGCTGCCCTCTCCATATGGCCCATTAGCCCCATGAATGTCTCTACTTGGTCCCGGCCCTGCGTTCTGCACCAGATTGCTCCGGTATACATCTCTCCTGCAGGCACCTGCTGTGTGCCCCAGAGCAAACTGCACTGCCAGGAGGGGTTCCTGGGGGGAGTGCCCTGCCACTGCTGAGGGACCCACCTCACCTTCATCAGGATCTTACAGCGCAGCTGGTCCTGCCCAGGGGTGGCCACCTGGTACTGCTGGAAGAAGAGTGGGGCAAAGAGGAAGCAGGCGTAGGCCGAGCGGGAGGAGTTCACGGTCCGGAGGGAGAGCTGGGGCCAGGAAAAGTGGGGAGAAAGATGTGGTCACCAGCTTTGCTGGGCCCAGCCCTCAAGCCAGCTTTGGCCCAGGTACCTGCCCCAACAGCTTCTGTTCTAGCATCACCTGCAGAGCCCGCCCTTTCCTTTCAGTCATCGGGGGTGTCCTCCATGAAACCTTCCCCGAGTCCCGAATGGGTCCAGCACCGCCGTTTCCACAGCAAGGGCGCAACGCAGCCTTCAGCACCCATGCCTTTTACCTAATCACCCCCATCCACCACCGGGCACTTTAGGGAGGGCAAGGGCTATCGATTCAGACACCGGCCTGGGAAGATGATAGGGCACAAAGGGACGCCCCAGCAACAGGGGAGGCCCCTGTTAAAACTCAACAAACGTGCCCACCAGGCAACCTGCCTGATGGGGGCAAGGCTCGAGCCCCGATCAGGGCTCCCTGTTGGGACTTTCACGCCACTCCCCCATACCCGGTCTCCTCACCCCGTCTTCCAGGGGCTCCAGGTAGAGTTCGTCCCCGATGCGTGACAGGGAGTGGACGGCCTTGCCGAGCACTGCGGGGAGGAGGAGAGAGGCAGGGGTTTGCGGGCGCCTCGGGCCGTCCCACGTGGCTCCAGCCCCCAGCCGGCCCCGACTCACCCTTCACGTTGCTGCCCGTGACCAGACACTTCATGCTTCCCCCAGTGACCGGGATGGGGCGGGTGGCGAGCCCCGGGCCGGACCCCAGCTCAACGATCCCTCCGGGTCCCTCCCGTGGCTCCGGGCGGCCGGGGGTTCCCTTCCCGCGCACCGCCCCCAGCAGCCCCGCCCCCGCCTCCTGATTGGGCCGCGGGCCGGCAGCTCCGTCACGTGAGAAAGACGCTCGCCCGCTGCGCCGTCACGTGACGGAGGCTGCGCCCTGGGCGGGCCCTGTCACGTGACCCGGGAGCGCCGGGTTCCTCTGTGTGGTCCAGGCTCGCTCTCGGCCCTCAGCGACCCTGGGAAGCTCGGCGGGTCAGCCGGCCCCACCGCGGCCGCGCGCCCTAACGCGAGGCGCTCAGAGGGTGTCGGGGAGCGAACAGTGGGCTCGGAGTCCGGAGATTGCGTTCGGGCCCGGCCCGGGTCACTAATTTAGTGCGGATTTCCTGGACGTCTGTCGGGCGTCGGGGGTTGCGTACGGGGTCGATGCAAGACCGTCTCACCCCGTCCGGGCGGGCCGGGGACGCGGACATAAGCAGCAGCTCCCAGCTCTGAAAAGATAGTAACGCACCTTGCTACATGATCCCGGGGTTTGAAGTGGCTGCTCGCCGTGGCTTCGACGATCCTTCTTTGATCCCAAAGAACGGAGGCTTCGACGGACGGAAATGGGTAGAAGGATTTGGCTGGCAGGAAAAGGCGAGAGTCAAGACTCAGCAGCGCGTGGGGCTTTTCCCTCCTTTGGGAGGGAGGTGCGTCTGTGAGAGGAGGGATGGGGGCTACTGAATGATGAGGGCCAGTGATGAAGAGCGCTGGAAACATGAGAATAGACTCCTGCGTCTCTGGCCGTTTGAAAAAGACCAAGGGAGGGTGCCAAAAGAGAGGCTAAGTCAATCCCTGGGTTGGGAAGATCCCCTGGAAGAGGAAACAGCAACCCACTCCAGTGTTCTTGCCCATAAAATCCCACAGACAGAGGAGTGTGGCAGGCTACAGTCCATGGGGTCGAAAAGGGTGGGACACGACTGAGCACGTACACAACAGTCAGCCGGTCAGGTCTTCCCGTCCTCCTCAGCCTTGTCCTCAAGTGTGTGAAGAGGAGGGCAAGTCATGGAGGGGCTCCTGGCCTCTGGTTTCCTGGTGTGCTTTGAGGGACCCTTGGGCACCCCTGCGTTCCTTTAGGGCCTTGCTCCTCTGGCACTGTCGCCAATGAGGAAGCCATGTTTGCAGGCCCCTTGCCCTCCTGCTCCTGGCCTGCATTCTGGACCCCACTTCCTCTCCTTACCCTCAGTTTTCCTCCCTCACCAGGTTTCCCTGGATTACTGGGGGAGATTATTTTTGCCTTTTAAGGGGTTCAGTGTAAATGGTACCACTTCTACCCAGGCATTTAGGTCAGTAAACTGGGACGCATCCTTGACTCCATCCTGACCCACCCCTTAAATACTACAGTCCTTGAGCAAGCCCTGAGTGCTCTGCCTCCCGAACAGATGGCAACGTGGTCCTCCTCTCCCATGTCCGTAGCCACCATTCTGGCTCAGGCCACCATCGTCTCTCACTGGAATGATGGTGGGAGCACTCTGAGTGGTTCCCTGCCGCACCAGTCCACTCTCCATGCAGCACCAACGTGACCTTCCTAAGATGTCAATCATGTCACACCTTTCCCCGGTTTAGATCCTGCTGCTGCTGCTGCTAAGTCACTTCAGTCGTGTTGGACTCTGTGCAGCCCCATAGATGGCAGCCCACCAGGCTCCCCTGTCCCTGGGATTCTCCAGGTTCTCCAGGCAAGAACACTGGAGTGGGTTGCCATTTCCTTCTCCAATGCATGAAAGTGAAAAGTGAAAGTGAAGTCACTCAGTCATATCCGACCATCAGCGACCCTATGGACTGCAGCCTTCCAGGCTCCTCCGTCCATGGGATTTTCCAGGCAAGAGTACTGGAGTGGGGTGCCATTGCCTTCTCCTTAGATCCTGCAGTGGTTTCCAACTACTGCACTTGCCATCAACTCTAAACCCCTTGGGAATTCCCTGAGGATTCACTGGTAAGGACTCTGAGCTTTCACTGCCAGGGGTGCAAGTTCAACCCCAGGTTAGGGAATGAAGCACGGCCTAAATAAATAAATAAGCTACCAAAAACTAAACCCCTTACCCTAAACCTGCAGGAAGGGACTAGCCCTGCCCATTTCTTCGCCTATCTCTGGCCTCCCTCTGCAGCTGGTCTGGCCCCATCCATTTCCTGAAGCAACCACATCCTTCTCCACCTTGGGCTCTCCGCATAAGCTCTTCCCACCACTTGGAATGTTCTTCCCCCCTTCTCACACGCAGGCACCTTCTCTTCCTAGGGCTCGGCTTCAGGTGCCCATCCTCAAATAGGCCTTTGCCTCCCTGTTCCAGGCCCCCTCCCCCCAGCTAATCCCCTGCTCTGAGTCATCCACCACACTTGGCACAGCTCAGCATTATTTCACACGTGTCTACTTCTGTACTGGCCCTAGTATGGCAGCCCAGTGAGGCCAGGACTGAGTCTGTTGTGTTTGTTACTGTGTTACCGTACCTCCCACAGGGCCCGGCCCTCAGCAGGTGATCAGTAAGTACACGTTCAGTGTGTGATCCATGTGAAACTGAATTGACTCCTGTTGCCTCTTAGCACAGTGCTGTGATTAAATAAAGAACATTTCCAAGCCCTGCCCACAGTCCTACCCTTCTGTGGATGATAGCTGTTACCCCACATTCTGTCCAGTCCACACCCCGCCCACAAATAACCTAGCATTTGTTATTTTCCTACTTACTTTGTTCCTCCTCCCTGGATCTCACCCTCTCTCTTTTTTATTCCAGTGAGAGTCAGCTGAGCTTTCATGGCTTCTCCAGCTGTGAGAAGCTTTCACTGCTTCCCCAGCCATTGCCTGAGCAGCCCAGTTGGAACAGGAGATAGATCCAACACTCCCTGAAAGGCAGGGAGGGGAGCTGTGACTCATCGAACAGCCGGGTCTTTGCTCCTGACTCTTACAGGGCTGTAGGGTCCTGTAGCCTCCAGGCTTTGGAGCAAGGTTCTGGGGAGAGGAAGTTGTCTAGCTGCTCATTTGTGTCTGACTCTTTGTGACCCCATGTACTGCAGCACGCCAGGCTTCCCTGTCCTTCACCATCCCCCAGAGTTTGCTCAAACTCATGTACATTGAGTCAGTGATGCCATCCAACCTTCTCATTCTCTGTTGCCCTCTTCTTTTGCCTTCAATTGTTCCCAGCATCAGGGTCTTTTCAAATGAGTTGACTTTTCACATCAGGTGGCCAAAATTTTGGAGCTTCAGCTTCAGCATCAGTCCTTCCAATGAATATTCAGGGTTGATTTCCTGTAGGATTGACTGGTTTGATCTCCTTGCTGTCCAAGGGACTCTCAAGAGTCTTCTGCAACTCCACAGTTCTAAAGCATCAATTCTTCAGTGCTCAGCCTTCTTTATGGTCCAGCTCTCACATCTGTACATGACTACTGGAAAAACCACAGCTTTGACTGTACGGAGGGAGAAGGAGACAGAAATGCTTTTGGACTACCAACGAGTCTTCCCTAAGCTGTGTGTGTAGGTGTGGGTGCACACCCACACCTGCCAAAGCCAGGAATCTCTTGACCCTTCTGAAGGGCTCAGACACCAGAAAGGAGCTTAGAGCTGGGAATCGGGAGTCTCTGGTCTGTTTCTGGTCTGTCCTCAGCACTGACTCTACTGTGACTTTGGGTGAGTCCCTCTCCTGTCTGCGACTGTACAATGTGGTTGGTGGCATGAGATGCCTCATCCCAACTTGATGTGCTGAGATCACAAGGGGCCCTCTGGGCCCTGAGCCCCTCTCATAGCCATCCCCGCTCTGGGGAAGAGCTGGAACTGGCAGGCCTGCTCCCCTAGGCTGTGGGGCTGGAAGGGAGCTCTCCCATTGGAGGTCAGGCAGCCTCCCCAGGATGGCAGTTGGTGTAGCCAAGAAGGCCTTCCAGGTCCAGAAGGGAGGAGGAGCAGGGGTCTCCAGCCCTGCTCACAGACGGCCTCAGGCAAGTCAAGACCCTTCTCTGAGTCTGTTTCCTCCTTGATAAAGTGAGCGGGTTGAATGAGATGCTGTCTCAAGAGCTTTTAAAACCCCACATTCTTAAAGTCTTCGCCATACCCCACATTAGAGGTGGCCTCCTGAAAGTACACAGTATGTGATTATGTGTGTGGGTGGGTGGGTGGATGTATCTCAGGATGGTGGATGTATCTCCATATGAAATGGAGGAAGGTGGTTACCATTTCAAACTTTTAAAAAAATAATTATCTGTCTGGAAATTTCAACCACTGCTTCTCACCCAACTTGTTAGATTTGAAATCGCAGAATCCTCAGAGCTCAGTAATTCATTCATCTAATACACATTAGGACTTTCGCTGGTGGTTTGATGGATGAGAATCCGCCTGCCAATGCAGGGGACATGGGTTCGATCCCTGGTCCAGGAAGAACCCACATTGTCGGGGGCAGCTAAGCCCTTCCACTGCGACTACTGGAGCCTGCTGGCCCTGGAACCCACACTCCCCAAGGGGAGCCACCAGAATGAGAAGCCCGCACTAACTAACGGTAGCCGCCGCCCATCGAAACCAGAGAAAGCCCTGGAACAGCAAGGAAGACCCAGCGCAACCATCAATAAATAATTTGTAAAACGTACATTTCTAACAGGGTCAATCTGAATACACACTAACAAACAAACGTGTTAGGCACACTTTTCTAGCCATGGGAAAGAGAGCCCAGGACAAAAATCCCTTCCAGAGGGCCTGATGCTGCCGAGGCTGGGCTGTGCACACACGGGAAATGGGCTGAGCGTGGTGGCGCTGGGGTTTCCCAGTGTGTGAGGGAGTTCTGAGCTGACGGGCACTGAGCTGGTGGGGCTCTGCTTGCCCACATGCGATGGGTTTGTGGCACACCGGGTGCCTCCAACCCTCGGAGGCAAGCCCAGCCTGGGCCTTTTTTGTTCCCTGGCATTTCTCCCAGCAACCAGAACAAACTTGGCACATAGCAATGGTTTAATAAACGTGGGTCGGATGACCGAAGAGTGTCGGATTCTGAAAGTCCCCCAGACTTGAAGCCACACTGTCTGTTGAGGTGGACCAGGGGGCTCTAGGCCCTTGTGTACCTGAGTCTGAATCCTGGCCTCATCACTTTCAGGTTCTATGCAAATGAACGCTTTTCTTTTATATTCTCTGAACCTCAGCTTTCTCATCTGTAAATTGGGGGAGGAACAGCTAACAGTCCCTATCTCAGAGTGCCGCGAAGATGAACTCTCTCAATGTTCATAAAGCCCTTCATTCGCACGGTCGGTGTTGCTGTTACTCTGGTCACTGTGTCCTGGCTTCTCTATCTTTGGAGTGGCCCCTCACGGTTTTCTGGGGTCGGGACCAGGGAGAGAATAAATCATCAACACAGATGAGGCCAGGGTGAATCCACACTAGGAACAGGGAGGGACTGCCCCCCACAGTAACTTTACAGAGGAAAGGTCTGGAGGCCAGGAACTGGAGAATGCTCAGAGGGAGAGCTTGAGCAGGAGTCAGCCAGCCCCGGGAAGAGGTGCAGGGTGGGGGCCGTGCGTCCTCTGCCCCCCTGTGGGAGAAGAGGAGCCCTCGTCATCTTAGCCAGCTGCTGGGGGCTGGCACTGCCAGGCTCCGAGCACAGCTGACACACCAGGTCCCTTCCATCTGCAGGGCTGGAGGTGAACGGGAGATGAGATGGAATTTTTTAAGGCCGCAGATGGGAAGGGGAAAGCTCAGGCTTGTTCACCAGAACCTGGCGTGCTGGAGTTACAGGGCCCCCTCGGAGCGCAAGTGAGGTAAGTTTAGGACAAATCAAAGGCAGCGTGCTTCCCCCAGCAGGGGAGGGCTCGATGGAACTCATTACCCCAAGATGTGGTCTCGGCTGGAAATAGAAATAGCTTCACAAAAGGTTTAGATAAATCTGTGGATGACAGCTCCATTCATGGGTTAGAAGGGAAGGAAGCTGTTTGGGGCCTGCTGGCCCGTGGAGAAGACATCAGGGAGACGACCTGGCCTCCCTAAGACCACCCCCGGGCCCCTTTTGGAGGCAGGCTTCGGGCCCCGGGGACCCAGGAGGCAGCGTCCGTATTCCTACAGCTTGGAACCCAGTCTGACTCCCAGGACCTTGCCTCAGTGTCCCCAACGCTTGCCGTCAGCTGTCTGGGGAGCCATGGGCACTGCCAGCTCTGGGAAAGCGGCCCGGCCTGGCTGTGCCCTCAGGGACCAGCAGAGGGAGACAGACACCGTGTCCAGTCCCTGCTTCCAGCTCAGAAACCAGGCTGCCCTGGGGAGGGCAAGTGGGCGCCCGAGGGTCCCAGGTGGGTGTCCAACACTGCGCTAGGCACCCAACGGAGAGGGGCCCCAGGAGCCATCGTCCCTGGCCAAGGTGGGCTTATTACAGTGCAGAGGGGAGGAGAGACTTCAGAGAGCTGAGGGCAGGGCAGGGAACAGACCACTCTTAAGGGCAGGGCGGCTCTGCAGCCATCTTCCCTCTGTCCTCGCAGACCCCAGCCCCTGGCGGACAGGGTGCGGGTCTCCATAGGACCCCGCTGTCCTGCAGGCACATATAGGAGGTGCTTCAGACAGCCTCGGGGGTGACTAGGCGCCAAAGACCTGAGCGCCAGCTCCTCCAGGCCTGGGAGCCTGTTCCAGGCCAAGTGCGATTCCCCAACCGCTTGGCTTTCCCCAGCCACCCTCAGTTTCCCTTGACATCTTCCTGACCTCTGACCCCTGTCTTCTGGGCACTAGAGCCCTTCTTGCACCTGTCCGAGCTCTTGAGCCCCAGTTTCATGGAACAAGTTTCGCCACGGTCAGCAGCTGAAGCGGATGTGTTCGGGGGGCTCTGCCGGGGACCATGAGGTGGGCCCCGGAAAGGGGTCTGTTGGGGCCAGGGAGGGGGGAGCCCCTCACAGACAGAAGGGGGCTGGCACCCAGCACGGCTTGGGGGCGGCGGGTGGCTCCCCTCATTGCCTCCGAGCTCACTGTGCCTGCGTCCATCTTCCAGCACGCTGACTGTCCGGGAGGCCGAGGCTGATGCTCAGCACCCGCTGGAGGAAAATTGAGCAGTGGCCCAGCTCTAGAACTTTCCAGGGTTCCGTGTCTGTGCCTGGTGTGGGGTGTCAGAGTGGGGGTGCTGGGGACAGGGCCCAGGAAGAAGGCCAAAGGGAAAGATCAGAAGGTGCCGGCAGATTAACATGGGGCTTGCAGGGGTCAGGGGTCAGGCAGCCTCATGACCAGAGTCGGGGGGACAGAGCGAGATGATGATACGTAGCAGTGCTGCGCGTTAAGTGCCGGAGGTTCGACTTACGTCAAGTACTGCATGGGCGCTAAGTCGCTTCCGCCGTGCGACCCCATGGACGGTAGCCTGCCAGGCTCCGTGGGACTCTCCAGGCAAGAATACTGGAGTGGGTTGCCGTGCCCAGTCAATTATCCCTTATTCTGAGGAGGATACCATTATCATCGCCCTGTTTCATGCAAGAGAAGACAGAGTGCAGAGAGCTGAGTGACTCGCCCACGGTCACACAGCTGGGGAAGGCAGCTCACGGCCGCGCTGGGATGGCCCGGAGGAGGTAGCAGCTGCCGGCTGTCCTCTGACCCCCCCGGGGGCCCCTGTGCAGCCCAGACAGTCTGGAGAAAGACTGAAGGAAGAAGGCTGGTGGGAGGGAGGGGACCGGCAGTGACTCAGCAGGGCAGGATAAGGATCTTCCAGCCCAGGGAGAGGTAACCCCACTCCTCTGCCAGGGGAGACGGAGTCACAGAGCCCGCGGCATGGGCTGGCCAGGGCAGTGGAGCATCCCGGAGAATGGCGGGGAAAGCTCCTGGCTGACTGATGGACGGAGGGGAGCAGCTGGGGGTGTCCCTTCTGCCCTCCTCACACATCCATCACCCTGACAGCCTTGCAGACGGGGGAGAGACCTCCCCCCAACCCCACCCCGCCCCATAGTGTAGGGCAGGCAGGAAGCAGCAGGGTTCCTCTCCTCTGCTAGGAGGCAGGGGGCTGGGGGCATGGTGTCTTCAGGAGGCCCAAGCTGGTCCAGGCGCGGGTAGGGGATACAGGGCAGGGCAGGGTCGTTGCTAAGGTAGGATTAGGCCTTTGGTCCTGGGGTTTCCGCCGACATCACAGCCAGCTCAGGGTGAGGCAGGGCCCTCTGGGCTCCTGCCCTTGGAGGAAAAGGGGAAGTGTATGCTGCCCTTCCTCCCCCTCCTGCCCTCTGTGGCCCCTGCACCCTGAGGGGCGCTCTGCCTGGGATGTTGCCGACTGCAGAGTCGGGCCCTCAGGAGGCACAGGGAAGCCCTTGTCCTGGTTCTGTGGACAGGCCGCCACCCGACTCCCAGCTCAGTGCTCATTCCATGGTTCTAACTCCATGCTCTGCTCATGGAATCTGCTGAAGGGACACAAGTGCTCCTGGCGAGCGCCTCTCACCGACCCAGGAGGCCCATGTGGGGTGCCTGGCCCATCAGTTGTGGGTGGGGGCTATGGGCAGGAGAGCCCGGGTCTACTGCTCCAGGAACACGGGGAATCTCTCTCCCAGAGGGCGTGCTAGTGTCCTGAAGAGACCAGGGGCGCCCCAGGTTGGATGCCTCCTAGCCACTGACTCTATGGACATGAGTCTGAGCAAGCTCCGAGAGTCGGTGATGGACAGGGAAGCCTGGCGTGCTGCAGTCCATGGGGTTGCAAAGAGTTGGACACGACAGAGCGACTGGACTGAACTGATTGAGCCAGGCGGTGCTCAGCACATGCTGTTGTCTCTGCATCCAGCCTCTTCTCTTCTCAAGGGTCCCTGCACGGTGGGTGTGGTGAAGAGGGAGCCATGTTCAAGGCCAGTGGTCCTCAGTTCCAGCCCTGGTTCTACCTCCTGGTATGACCTCAGCCAAGTGGCTTCATCTTACCAAGCCTCAGTCCCCTCATGTATCACATGGGGGAAACACCAGTTCTTATTATCTAGGGTTATTGTAAGAATGGGATGGAATCACTCACGTAAGCCTTAGCACAGGACCTGACTTGTGGTGAGAGCTCAGTGTGTCTTAACACTTGTCATGAGTTAAGCCCGAGAGGTGCAAAAGAGTAGCGTGTCACTGAGATACACCAGGCATCACAGCAGGCTGGCAGAGTCTCTGGGGCAGGGCCTCCACCCCCTGACCCCAGGGCCTCTTAGGGTTCCTGTCCCCTTAGGGCTCTGTGTCCCTGGCACCTGGCATGGAGCAGGAACTCGTGAAGGTTAGGTGAACAAAGAGATGAATGAATGAACCGATGGGTGCCCCTACTCACTTCCGTGGCTTCTCCAGTACTGCACTTCTGCTCACCCACCACGAGGGCATGACCAGAGCCTTCCCCGGACGCCCCAGCGGCCACGGCGCCTTCAGTGTCAATTCTGCAGCCGTGTGGGACATGGTGTCTTTCCGGCATACAGACAGCCTTTCCTGGGGGTGCCAGTTATGGGGGGAGCTGGGGAGGCAGCAGGGAGGGGTGGAACCCTAGCCCATCCCTGAGTCAACACTGACTCACCCCCACCCCCTTGGAGGGCAGCTCAGTCATCTCTGGGTGCCAGCCCTGCCCCCTACCCAGACACAACCTTTGAGGCCTGACCAACTAACCCCTGCGGATGGTAAGGAGTGAAGTCTGGAAGAAGGCCAGAGAGGGCATCAGAACAACATCCTCCTCATCGGCTCACAGATACTACCACCATGCCTTGGGGAGGTGGTCATATCCCGTTCCACGGAGAGTTGACGGGCTTGTCCTGAGGCCACACCAGCCACCTGGAAGCCCAGCACCCTGACTCCCTGGCCTGCCCTCCACCCGCCCTTGTCAGGCAGCCCGTAGAACCTCAGGGCTTCAGCCAGTGGTTGTAGCCACCCCTCCTGCCATCCAGCCACACGTCCACCCCAAAACTCCGCCTCCTCCCAGAGCTGGCCTTCCCTCTGATCTCAGTTTAATGAGTGTCCTTTGTCACCAGACTCTGAAATTCTTGAAGGCAGGGGTGGGTTTTCCTCTGTCCTGTACAAGACCTGGCACCCAGCTGGGGCTCAGGAAATGCCTGTAGGAGCCATCATGGGACAGATGGATCTGCCCCCAATTCACCCTCCGCAATTCCTCATCTCACCTCTGCCCTGCCCCCACCAGGAATCTCAGATGGTGAGAGCTGGAAGGGCCCCTGGCAAACCTCCCTGTCTGAGAGCCATGGGGGAGCAGGAACTTCCCCCAAGGTCTCCACCTGGAAATCAGAGGGCAGCCACCTGTGCCTCGGCCACCCCACAGAAACCCTGCAGGGGCTCTCCGTTCTCCACCCCTCCCTTCTTCCTTCTCCACCCCCACCCCCCACCAGCCCACCCCCTTGGGGATTTGGCAGAATAAAGGCACTGTCTTTATTCCAGCCCCCACCCCAGCCCAACTGGCAGCTCGTCGCCGGCATGCTGCCTTTGCCCAGACATGGCAGAGGGGCACTGGCAGCTTGGAGATGGAGATGATTTTCCCTTGGGCAGTGGGGAAGATGGGGAGGGGAGCGGCTTGTCCCCCCACCCCCGCCCCCCAGGTGAGGGGAGAGGGCAGGGCTGCAAGTCCAGACTAGAGGCAGAGGGAGAACAGGGCTTTCCCAGCTCACGGGGTCGGGGCGACCAGCCCTGGGGGCAGGGCGGGGGGTGTGTGTGGAAAGCCACTTGTCCCTGCACCAGCTGGCCTGGGTCCCCATTCCAGAGCTGCAACCCTCAGTTCCTGCAAACCAATGATTTCTAGGCTCCTGAGGTCAACATTTGCCGGGGTGGGGGCAGGGGGCAAGGACGCGTCCCTCCCCTTCCACTAAACCGGGTTCCTCTTCCTCCTTCGGGTGGCCTCCCCCTCCTTCCCGCTCCCACCTACCGATTTGCCTCTTTGTGTCTCCTCTTTCCTGTCCTGTCCCTTCTCTCTTCTCCCTCCTCTTCCCTCAGCGCCCCCCCCCCCCCCCGCCTTAGCTCCCCTCTCCCTCCTTCCCCTTTCTCTCCTGGCCCCCTCCTTCTCCCCCGTGTAGGGGCTGCTTTCTCCCTGACTCAGCAAGGTGCTTTATAAGGTGCTGAGGGGCTCGGCCAAATCCAAACCACATTGTCTGTGCAGACGCTCTCCGCAAGGAGCAGGCTGTAAACCCGGGGAGAAGGGCTTGAGCGGCTCCCCTCTCCCCCTCCCCTGCCCCCTTCCCTCCAAAAGGGTAGCTGCTAGGAGACCTCCTGGCCAGTCTCAGTGCCCGTCACCCACTGGGCATCTGCCTCCTTGACCTTGGCATGGGCATCAAAAGATCCTTGGGCTCGCCCGCCAAGAATGTCATTGAAACTCCAGCATTCTGGCTGGGGGAGGGGCGGAAGGAGGCCCCCCTGAGCACTTCTCCAAGGGCCCCCCCAAGGCAGGTTTCATCAGAGTGCTCTTGACTCCCAAGAAAAGCCCCTGCACCCCACCGCAGGCCAGCTCCCCTTTCCCAGCTCTTTTCTCCTCGTTTAGGGAAAAAAAAAGAAGAGGGGGAAAAAAAAAACCCAACAACAAAGTCTGTCCCACTCCAGTGAGGTAATTGAAAACAAACTTCTTCCCCACCCCCCCACCCCCCCACCCCCCCACCTCAGTTCTGGAAGTGCAGAAAAGGGAGGAGCTGCCATGGGAACCCCGCTCTGGGCTGGACCGTGCCTCCTTCTCTGACCTGCAGCCTCGAGGGGCGAGAGGGCAGGGCTGGCAGGGCACCCTTCTTCCTCTGGGGGCACCAGGGCGGGCGTGGTGGGCGCAGGCTCTGATGCCGTTCTTGAGAGGAGTCACTGTGCAGGTCTGGCCCACCACCACCTTTCCCTCCTTGGGGCGGCAAATAGACCACAACAAAAGCAACTTATTACCAAGTGATTTAATTGGTGGTCTGGCCCTCTAGAGCACTCAAGCCTTGGAGACCAAATGACCAAAGAAAAGTCGTGGAGTGGGGATGTCTGCACGTCCCCAGATGAGAGCGTTTCCTCTGCACTCTCCTTGGCAGTCCTCTGTGCGGGGAGAGAGGGAGACCCTCCAGGGAGGGTCTTGGCTTATGGGTCCCCTAGGGATCTCTCCTGGCGAGTCCCTGTCCAGTCCCGAGGGAAGGATGGACGGACAGAGGGCACTCCACAGCCCAGCCACCCCTACCCCACCACCCTGAAAGCCCACAGCCCCAACCCCAAAGGCAGGAGAAAGCAGAGTCTTCATGGGAAAGCATTTCACATGTGAGGAGTTTGGGTCTCTCCATCGCGCCTTGCACCCGATCGGTCTCGCTGAGTCACCCCTGAAACCTCTGGTGTTGAAACTGGTCTGGTGCCTCGTGCTGATTAATGAATTACGAGTCCCCCACCCATGAGCACTCTCCTGGCCAGGGGCAGGAAGAATGCAGAACCCTGTGAACTGGAGGGAAGAACCCTCTGCCAAGTGCCCTCTTCTTCCCTCAGCACTGGGCAGTGGGCCTGTGGTGCCCTCTGCCCGCACCCCCGGCCGGGGCGGGGGGCATTGTGAGCCGGTTAGTCACCTGCCCCAGCCCGGGCGCCTCTCTTAGACTCGGCGTTTGGAAGTGGGACAGGCGGCGGGACAATAGGCAAGGGGGGCGGTCAGCCCAGACAAAGGGCAGCAGGAAAAACACCATCACTTGCTTCGAAGCCAGCTCGCTGGCATTTGGGAGAATGTGTCATTGCGTTTACTCGGGGTGGGGGGTGGGAAGGGAGGGGTGGGAGGTTAGAGATGCTGAAGCAGAGGTAGGGTGAGAGCGGGACCCCGCCGGGCCGGGAGCCGGCGCCCCAGGCCGACACCCAGGGAGAAGAAAAGGGGCGGCCAGCTCATTCCCCTGCCTCTGGGGAGTTCGCCGACGGACGGATGCCCTCCCGCCCCCTCCCCCAGGAGGCCCGGGGTGGTACCGCCGCAGCCTCGCCTCACCTCACCCCCCCTCGGTGCTGTGGGAGGGAGAGGAGCCCCAGAAGCCCTCCCTTCCCTCCTCCCCCCGCCTCCCCCCACCCCGGGGAGGGCCGCTACAATTTGTGGTTACAGCTTTACACGTCAGAAAAAAAAAGTTTGCAGAATGTCCCACACCGAAAAAAAAAAAAATCCGAAACCGAGCGAAAAAAACCTGCGAGTGGGCCTGGCGGATGGGATTATTAAAGCTTCGCCGGAGCCGCGGCTCGCCCTCCCACTCCGCCAGCCTCCGGGAGAGGAGCCGCGCCCGGCCCGCCCGGCCCCCAGCCCCATGGACCTCCGAGCAGGTAGGAGCCAGGCGTCCGAGGCCCCGGCCCCCGCCCCCGCCCGGGAGCCGCCAGATCCGGTTCCCGTGCTTCCCCCGGGGAGTCCCGAGCCGGGGCCGGGCCGGGGAGCCGGGCGCTGCCCCCGCCCGCGGGGCTCGGGCCGGGGCGGGGGGGGCCCGGGCCGGGCGCCCTCGAGAGGGGCCGGGCGGGGACGCGGCATTCCTGGAGTCCGCTCGGCGGGGCCGGGAGGTGGCCGGAGCGCGGCGGGCAGCCCGGGCGACCCGCAGACCTGGGAGGCGGCCACCTGGAGCCCGGCGAGGCGGGGTCCCGGGACCCCGGGGGACCGAGCCCCGCGCCAAAGTCGGGAGAGCGAGTCCGAGGAGGGAGCGGGTCTGCGGGAGGAGACGGCGCGCGCGGAGGAGGAGGGGGCCGGGAGAGGAAGCGGGCGGGAGGGAGGGGGCTCGGGGGAGCCCGAGGCCGGGCCGGCGGGAGGCGAGGGGAGGCCGACACCTCGGGCCGCGCCGCTCTCCCTCCCCGGCCCGCCGGGAGGGGAGGGCGGGAAGGAGGGCGGGCGAGAGGAGGGCGGAGGGCAGAGCCGCGCCGGGCTGGTCCGGGCCGGGCCGCGGGAGTCGCGGCTTCCTCGCTGCGCGCCGCGCGGCCGGAGCCCACCATGCTGCCCGTGGCGGGCGAGCCGGCGGCAGGTAGGGGCCGGGCGGCGGCCGCGAGCCCCCCGGGCCGGCCCGCAGTGGCCTGGGAGTGATTAGTGCGGGCGGGCGGGGGACGGGGGGCCGGTGGCGGGCGCAGCCCGGCCGGACCGGGCAGCAAAGTCTGTCACCGGCCGGGGAGGGGCGGCGGCGGCCGCTCGGCCCCGGCGGCCCGCGGGAGGGCGGGCAGGGAGTGGACGGCGCGGGAAAGGGCAGCGGCCCGGCCGAGCCCGGAGCCCCGGCGCCCCCGGACCCCGCCCCCGCCGCCGGGAAGGGAGCGACCGGGCGGGAGCGGGCCGGGGGCGGGGCCGGGGGCGCCGGGGCCACACAGGGGGAAGGCGCCGCCGCCGCAGGGAGGGGGCCGGGAGCGAGAGGTCACCGCCGAGGGGGTAGGGCGGGCGAGCGGGCCGAGCCCCTCGAGGGGACCCCCAGGCCCCGGGCCTCGCCAGAGCCCCCTCATCCCGGCTCTCCCCACCTTCTTTCCCAGCGACTCCTCTCTGCGCTCCAGATGCCCTCCCCAGACTCCCACCTCCCAGAGGATGCGTCCCCGCTTCCTCCTGCGCCCGGCCCGGCCCGCCCCGCTGGGGTAGGAGGGGGCTGCCGGGAGGGGAGGGGCGGCTGGAGGTCCGGCTGGGCCGGCGCGGTCCGAGCCTCGCAGAGCGGCTGTTGGGGAGAGCGGGGGGCACTGGACGCGCTCCTCGGTCGGGCGCTCTCTGACCCTGACCCCTCCAGGCTGACACCTCTGTGCTTTCCCTGTCCTCACGGAGCCCCTCCCTGGCTGCGGGAGCACACGGCTGCCCTTCCCGCGGGACACGGGGATACCATCCCCCCACACACACCCCGACAGAGCAGATCCGGTACCCCCACTGGCTCAGATACCCTCAGACATCAGGCAGAGGTGGCAGCAACTGTCCCGCCGCAGCAGTGCTGAGAAGTCTCCCCTCCCAGCTGATGTAATGGCTCCCTCTCCCCCTGGCAGAACCCTGCCCCGGCCGGTCACACTTTTGCACACCCCCCTCGGCACTAGCAACTGTTAGTGACACTTCACATTCCTCCCCACAATCCCACCTGTCTATTCACACTCTGGCTCCTGCGCGCTCCCCGAGCCCCTCCCACACTCTCTGGATAACAACACCCATTCAAGCACACCCACACAATTGCTGGACTATTTCCTTCATTTTGTGCTCCCCTACTCCCATGCCTGCTTTCTGCTGGGCTCCACCCAGGGTCCTCTTGTGGCACAACCCCGACCCTGGACTCCTGGTTGGGAATGGACTCCTCAAGGCTGGGAGGCGGCCCGCCCATCTGCTTCTTTCCCTGGGCCTCAGTTTCCTCTTTTCATTTAGGCTGGAAGAGAAGGGCAGGGAGGGGGCTGTTGAAGAGGACGACAGAGTAGGGGTGCCACACGGTTTGAAATTTAGCTGCACAGTGCATGCGATCCCATCACACAAGCCCAGCCACTGGATGTGCTGGTGACAGAGAGGTCTCCTGACTTCTGATCCCACCCGTTACCCACTCCCTAAGCCGCCTCTCAGTTGCCTGGGGGATAGGGAACCAAGGAGAGAATGATGGAAGGGATAGAAGGAAGACAGGGGAGGTGCAGCCAGCCCAAAAGACCAGGAAAGCTGGCTGTTCCTTTGGGCCTTTCTCTGAGAAGGGGGGCTGAGGGGTGGCCCCTAGGGCCTTTCCCTGACTCTCCCGTCACCGTGGACCCAGCACCCCTTCAGTGGCTGCGTTCCTGCAGTACTCCCCCACTGACCCCTCCGAGTTCACCAGGGTGCTGGGCCTGGCCTGGCCTCAAGGCAGGGCCTTCGCTCTTCCTTGCACCCTCAGTCCAGCGCCTCTGGGCAGCGCCTCCCAGCTCCTACCTGTCGGGCTGACGGCTCTGAGCCACCAGTCCAAGGTGCAGAGTCTCCTGGCTGACCAGTCCTCCCCACCATGACTACCCTGGCTTGTGTGCACTGCTGAGCCCCCTATCTTTCCCGACTGAGGTCAGACTGGGGGAGACGGGCTGAGGGGGGCAGCTGTCTAGAGACACGCGTCCATGGGGGTCTGCCTGCCTGTGCAGCCGTATCAGGGTGGCCGTGCGCGTGCGTGGGCTGAGTGTGTGTGTGTGTGTGTTTGTTCATGAGGGGGGCCTCGGTTCCCAGGGCCCAGGGATCTGGATGGAATTAGGGGCTGGCTGGGGTGGGGGCCAGGATGGGGGGTGGCGGGGCCCCCGCAGCAGGAAATGTGAGCTGCTCTCATTAGCTCCTCACGTGCTCAGCCGGATTTATAAACACAGGGGAAGACGGGATGTAAACAATCAGTGGGCAGCAGCCAGAGGCAGAGTTGGGGCGGGGGCCGGGCTGGGGGCCAGGGCTGGGGGAGGGGGCCCAGGACACAGCCCCCGAGTGGCCGGCCCACCTGCGCACCCTGCGCCTGCAGAGGAGGGGGAGCGTGAGGACTCCAGGGTGCCCCCAGCACTTGCCCTCCTAGGGACACAGGCCGGCTGCGCCGAGTTCAGGGCCCATGACTGAACCACAGGTGTTCTCGGCCCGGACAGCTCTCAGTTTTGCCGCCTGAGAGGTGGGACATCTTGCCCAGAGCAGCGGCCATCCCGACAGAGAGGAGAGCGCTTTGGCCTTCTACCCCCTCCTGCCTCCTCCCCCTCTGGGTCTGAGGCTCCTTCCCTCTTGGTCCCTCAGACCCTTCAGCTCTCCCCCACCTCGCCACCCCCCCAGCCTTCAGTGACACAGTTACCTCAGAACTGAAATATTCCTGGAAACACCGGCCTTGTCTGGTTAATTTCATGAGCCGTTTTTCTGCCCAGATGACTTCGCTCTTGTTTTTCCAGAGGCTTCTCCCTGTGCCGTCCCTGTGTAGGGAGCCAGTCCTCCCCAGGGATGTCCCGCAGGGCCCAGAGTGGGAGGGAAGAACAAGGCTCAGAATGGGGTTCCTGACCCCCGCCCCCACCCTCTGTGTGCCAGGCAGAGCCCAGTCCTAGAACTCTGGCTGGCAGGGCTACCCAGAGCAGGGTGGGGTAAAGAGCCGAGCCTAGCTCCTCACTGCCGATTCTGCTGGGACCCTCGGCGTCATCACTGTGAGAAGAGACAGGACTCAGTCCCAGAAGGGCCACTCCCCGCTCAGCAGGTCTCCCACCCTTGAAACTAACTCTTCACTGTGCCCATAGGATCCTGGGCACTCAGCCAGACAGCGGCTGAGGGCAGCAGAGAAGAAGGGCCTGGAGTTGTCTGGGATGTGGAGAACAGGGAATAGAAAGGAACTCAGGCGGACTTCCCTGGTGGTCCAGTGGTTAAGACTCAATGTGTGTACTACAGGGGGCACGGGTTTGATCCCTGCTTGGGGAACTAAGATCCCCAACATGCTGTTCAGCGCAGCCAAAAAGAGAGGGGTGGAGAGGAAAAAGAGGGAACTCAGAGTCAGTGAGAGCTGGGGCGGAAAGGAAGGATGAGGGAGGATCATTTGGGAGGGAAGCCACAGGCTACAGACGGAGAAGAGGGAGAGGGGAGCCTGGCCCCCCAGGCAGCAGTTACGGGTCTGGCCCTGCCTTCTGCCCTAAAACACACATGGGTGGGGCACGTGTGTGTGTGCGTGCATGCGCGCACACACATATCCTCAAACAAGAGCCCTTCACTCGAGACAGCAGAATCCCTGAGACTGGAGGCACCCTGTTGCCATGCTCATCAGTGCAGCCAGCCGGTAAAGCATCTGAAAGAGTCAGACCGACCAGCGGGCCACTGCAGAAGGTCCCACCTGAGCCCTGCCCTCCACAGAGACCTTCCAGACCGCGTGAATCCTAAACCCTCCGACGCTGCAACCCTCTCTAAACCCCTGACCCAGCATATGACTAAGTCTAAACATACATGGTCTTAATTCTTTCTAACTCCACACTTATACCATAACCCTAAGTACAATCAACTTGTTAAACCCATATCCAACTTATTTCTATCAAAGCAATGTATGTCATTGTAGAAAATTTGACAGGATATAATCTAAACTAAAAGAAGGAAACCACTCTCGACCTCACACCTCCCCAAGCTCAAAACCCAAACTAGCCCTACTCTGAGTGACACGCCATGTATCACCGCATCAGACAGCTACATCCACAGATGCACAGACTTCAGCCCCAGCCAACCCTCTGCCTGCCCAAACCTAACCACATCCCCCAGCTGGACTCAAACCGCAACCACACTCGGTCAGCCAGACCCCAACAAACTAACCTGAAACTTTAAAAGGAACCCAGTCCTTAAACCTAATCTAGCCCAGGGCCAATTACAGCCTTACTCTCTCCTAACCCTCATTGCCACTGCCAATCCCAAGGCCCACTGAATCCTAATCTAGTGCTCTTGACCTTGAACCTCACCTAAAAGCTGGGAACATCATGTTTTCCAATGGTCGAGCCTTTCCTCACACCTCTGACCCCTGGCCTGTGGTATCCTGCAGGGCCCAAACTCTGCAGCACCATCAGCGGACAAGCAGGACTCATCAAATACATCACATGCTGTCTCTGCCCCATCCCCGCCCTGTCTTCATGGCAGACGGATCCCCAGGTCTCATTGGCTCTAACTTTCCCCCCTCCAATACCCTAGAGGAGCATGCGGCAAATCCCACTGTAGCCGCCTCTCAGCGCGAACACCACATTTCCTTCAGTCTAACTTGATCCTGCACTTTCCACGTGCCGGAATCAAATCCCAGAATGTAGCCTCCACCACCCACCCAAGCCAGCCCCATGTCCTTCAGCCTGCCTGGCCCTGGTGTCCACAGCTACACCTTGCCTCTGACCCTGGTGGTCTGACCCTGCACCCTGCCTCTGGCTCGACTCCCACTCGTGGCTGCCTCTCGCGCATCCCTCTCAGCGCTGAACACACACACGCTGACACACAAATGCTCTCCAGTACCTCCTGGTTGACACACAGGCCAAGTCCTCCTCAAACACAAATATGCCTCCATGAGCACAGTCTCTCAGGCCAGGAAGCGCCCCTCCTCCATTCTGCCTGCTCCCATCTGCTGTCCCACCCTTGCCTGGCTCCCGCCCCAGGTGGGGAGACACCTGAGGGGCTGCCCGCTGCCTCCTGGGCCAGGCCAGGCCACCCTCACGCTCCTTGCTGTCCTGTCCACAGGGGACTCGTGGGGGATGCTCGCGTGCCTGTGCACTGTGCTCTGGCAGCTCCCTGCAGTGCCAGCCCTCAACCGCACAGGAGACCCGGGGCCCGGCCCCTCCATCCAGAAAACCTATGACCTCACCCGCTACCTGGAGCACCAGCTCCGCAGCTTGGCTGGGACCTATGTGAGTACCCGGGGCTGCTCAGGGGCTGGGAGCTGGGTGAAGCACGGGGGTGAGGGAAGAGAGAACACCAAGAGAGTGGGGGTCCTGGTGAATGATGGGGTGATGGGGAGGGGCTTGGGCTCCCTGGAGCCCCCCTGGCTGGCCCATCTCCTGCCCTCCCTCTTGGGGAAGGTGCCCCCTCCTCCCCATCCCTGGCCCCAGGACTAGGCATGTGGGCAGGCCTCGCACCCGCCTTGGCCCACTGCCACTGGCTGCCGGCCCGGCCGCCCGCCTCCCCCTGAGGGCCAGGGAAGTCTCCTCTGTTTACACCGAGTTGTGGTGTCTCTCGCCCGGGTGGGGCTGGGTGGGACTGGAGGGCCCCACCCCCCATGCCTGTGTTCCAGCTCGTCTCTGCCCCAGACCTGGGGCCCTGCTGCTCTGGACCCATGGGCCTCCCTTCTGTCTGCCTCTCCCATCCTAGCTGGGCCTCCTAAGGGGGACTTGGGGAGAAAACGGGGCTGTAGGGAACCCTGGCCAGGAGGGACAGGGGGTTCGGGGTGCGGATGGAAGCTATGCCATAAGGATCTGGGTGCGGTCCGGAGGTACTCGGAGAGCCCAGGAGAGAAGGGAGGAGGGTCGGGGTTGCCGAGGACTGTGGGGAACTGGCCCCTCTTCCCGTGTTCCTCTTCCACATCCCAGACCCTACTCTGGAGCCAGGGAAAGCAGGGGGAGGAGGGTGACGGGGGAGCTGGCTCCAGCCCCAGGATACACCGAGGAAATTAGTTTGTCTCTGAGCTTGTCAGCGTGTGAACCTCCCCCTGGGCCCTTGCCTATCCCAGGCCTCGCCTCTTGCTTCTCCCTCTCTCCCAGCTGAGCCGGCTCCCTCGCCCTCTCCCTGGGCCCCAGGCCTATCCCCTGAGGGTTGGCAAGGTCTGTCCTCTTCCCTAGACTGTCTTCACACCCTTCCTCCTGCCCAGCTCTTGAGATGGCCCGTTTCTGCCTCCGGCAGCCCTGCGCCTCTGAGCCCTTCTCTGGGGGCCTCAGCGAGGACCATGTTCCCTGCCCTCCAGCGAGCGGCCCAGGCTCCTCAGGGGCAGGCATAGCTGGGGTGCCCCCGGGCCCTCTGCCTTCCCACCCGCTCTCCTCTCTGCCTTCCCATCCAGGAAACCTCTGCTTGACTCTGCTACCCGCTCCGGCTCCCGACCCTTTTTCTTCCCCGGGCTTTCCCTGCCAAATTTCTTGAAGGAGTGGTCTACACCCTCTGCCTCCACTTCCTCTCCACCCGCTCACTCCTTAACCCCTGCAGTCTGGCTTCCAGGCCCCTGGAGCTGCCCTCTCCAAGGTAGTCAGGCACCTCGTTCTTGCCAAGCCCCGCGGAGTTCCTGAGACTTACTCTCCTCGCTCTGTTTTGCAGCCCTGCTGCTGAGCCCTGCTGCCTTCTCGAGCTCCTCTTCCTGGCTCTGCACTCTCCTGGTCCACCTTCGCCTCTGTGGCCTGGCCTCCTGGGTCCTCAGGGCTCCTCTTCCGCTCTGCCCTGCCCTGCCTGCACGGGGCGCTTTCCCTGGGCTTGTGCTCTCAGCCAGTCAGCACGTCCTTCCTGAGTTTCTCCTGCGTGTGTTTCTCTTTCTGCACTTCTCCATAGGGGAGCTCATCGCCCTCGTTGCTTCAACTGTCACCTCCATGCCAGTGACATCCCTGCAGAAACTTAGGGGAGGCCTAGCATGGAGATGGGGCCAGTGTCAGGGGACGCAGGAAATAGAAGCTTTGGGGGCGAGCATCTCCCAGCCGGCTCCTCCGGCCCCCTCCTTCCCCATCGTCCTCTCCTTTTCACAGCTGAACTACCTGGGCCCCCCTTTCAACGAGCCTGACTTCAACCCCCCTCGGCTGGGGGTGGAGACTCTGCCCAAGGCCACTGTCAACCTGGAGGTGTGGCGAAGCCTCAACGACAAACTGCGGCTGACCCAGAACTACGAGGCCTACAGCCACCTCCTGTGCTACCTGCGGGGCCTCAACCGCCAGGCCGCCACGGCCGAGCTGCGCCGCAGCCTGGCCCACTTCTGCACCAGCCTCCAGGGCCTGCTGGGCAGCATCGCGGGCGTCATGGCAGCTCTGGGCTACCCGCTGCCCCAGCCTCTGCCCGGGACTGAGCCCACCTGGGCCCCTGGCCCTGCCCACAGTGACTTCCTCCAGAAGATGGACGACTTCTGGCTGTTGAAGGAGCTGCAGACCTGGCTGTGGCGCTCGGCCAAGGACTTCAACCGACTCAAGAAGAAGATGCAGCCTCCGGCCACTGCGGTCACCCTGCACCTGGAGGCCCGTGGCTTCTGATCTCCGACCACCCTCTCCTTCCCCTCCTCCTTCCAGCCCTGCTCCCACTCTAGGAGGGAGAAAGGCGTACACCAACACTTGTTGAGCCAGGAGACTGGAGCCGTGAGCCTCTAGCCTCCCTGGACTTGGAGGAGGGTGTGATGCGATAAGGCCCACCCCCTCCTGGCCTCCCTAAGTCCTACGGGTCTGAGGAAGAGGTGCAATAGGCCCCATCCCATTTCCACAGGACGTCATGCTCAAGGGCACCCAGAGTGGCTGCAGTCGGTGTGAGGCTCTTGCAGCTTCCTGCTTCCTGCGCACCACTTGCCAGCGCACAACCAGCCCCTCAAGTGGCACTTCCAGGAAGCGTGCCTGTAGGGCAGGGAGAGGGGGGCACCATCACACGTGCCTTTCTAGGGTGAAACCCTTTGGCTGCCCTGCTCTCCTTAGATGGGTGTTGCTCCCCCACCCCTCAAACAACTCAATACATCCAGTTCAGGAAACACATGGTGGCCAAGTCCAGATGGACGAGATGGGATGAGAAATGAAAGCAGTGGGGTCTGCAATGGAGGTGATACTGAAAGCAGAGGGGCAGGGACAGACTGGACCCAGGGGTCACCAAGGCTATCCGTGGCACAAGGTGTCATCCAAAAGGACACGGCCTTGAATTTTCTTGCCAGCTTCAGGGTGCCTCCCCTCTGCCCCCTTTCCCAGGGTATCTGTGGGTTGCCCAGGCTGGGGAGGGCAACCATAGCCACAGCCACAGAATTTCCTGAAAGTTTACATTGCGGTAGCATTTCGGGGTATGGGGGCAGCTCCCCTAGGCCTTGCCCCCCAGCCCCACCCAACTCATGACTCTTTTAAGTTTGTTGTATTAATATTTATTTATTTGGAGATGTTATTTATTAGATGATATTTATTGCAGAATTTCTATTCTTGTATTAACAAATAAAATGCTTGCCCCAGAATATCATCTCTTTGCTTGACCTTGCCCCGCCCCTGGTTCTCATCCGTGTTCTCCTGGCCTTTCCTCTGCCCACCTCCAGCCCTGGGCTCCCACACCTGCTGGTGGAGGGCCAGAAGCCCCAGAGTTAGCCCAGGAGATGCCAAGAGCCAGGGAAGAAGCTCTCTCCCCTGTGTCCACCCGGAAGACGCTCCTGCCCCTCACCCACCCTCTCCTCTTACTGTGCAGTCCCTCAGTCGTGTCCGACTCTGTAGCCCCATGGACTGCAGCACACCAGGCTTCCCTGTCCCTCACTATCTCCCTGACTTTGCTCAAGACTCATGCCCATTGAGTCAGTGGACTCAACCATCTCATCCTCTTTCGCCCCTTTCTCCCTTTCCTTGCAGTCTTTCCCAGCATCAGGGTCTTTTCCAGTGAGCTGGTCCTTCAAATCAGGTGGTCAAAGTACTGGAGCTTCAGCATCTGTCCTTCCAATGAGTATTCAGGGTTGGCTTCCTTTAGGATTGACTGGTTTGATCTCCTTGCCGTCCAAGAAGTCCTCCCAAATATCTTCCCCTCTGTCACTTCCCTTCTTCCTCCCAGCCTTTGCTAATCCACCTTATTCCTCTGGATCACTTTAGTGGTCCCATAGGCCTGTCCCTGTGCAAAGCTGTCTGTTTGCCCTCTGGCTGGCTGTCCAAGTCCCTCAGCTTCCTCAGGAACCCCACCTGTGGCTGCCTGTCTGAGCCCCCCAGCAGTAACCCTCACCTTCTAGATACTTTTCATCTCCCAGGGAGCATGACAGACTGAGGCCAAGTCACAAGCTTCAGCTGTGATTCTACACTTTGCTCTTCAACATAAAATTAATAGAGGAGAGAGAAGAACTCATGCTGCAATGCAAGCAAATAAGACAGACGCTGTTCAAGGATGCTGTTGTTAAGTTGCTCAGTCATGTCTGGTTCTTTGCAACCCCGTGGACTGTAGCCTGCCATGCTCCTCTCTCCATGGGATTTTTCAGGCAAGAATACTGGAGAGGGTTGCCACTACCTTTTCCAGGGGATCTTCCCGACTCAGGGATCGAAGCCTTGTCACCTGCTCGGCAGCCAGATTCTTTACCACTGAGCCACCTGGGAAGCCCCAATCAAGGATGACTTAAGCTCAAATTCCAGGTCCATAACCTACCAGCTGGGTGACCTTGGACAAATGATTTAAAGCTCTCTATTGTCCAGTACTCTTGCCTGGAAAATCCCATGGATGGAGGAGCCTGGTAGGCTGCAGTCCGTGGGGTCGCTATGGGTCGGACACGACTGAGCGACTTCACTTTCACTTTCACACATTGGAGAAGGAAATGGCAACCCACTGGCAACCCACTCCAGTGTTCTTGCCTGGAGAATCCCAGGGACGGGGAGCCTGGTGGGCTTCCGTCTATGGGGTCACACAGAGTCGGACACGACTGAAGTGACTTAGCAGCATTGTCCAGTTTCCCCATCTGTAAAATGGGTAAAATTAACACCCTTATAAGAATGTTGGAAGGGATAAGAGACACAATGACGGTAAGATGCTTGGCTGAGGCACCAACGATCCATAATCACAGATGACTGATTTCAGCATATCAGGATGCTCTAGTGAAGAGCTGCTGGGTGGATCAATGAGCTAATTGTTCCCGGGTAATATGGGGATATTTTACCAGGGCCTCTTGCAGACAGAGCCCTAAGCAAAGGGAGTAACAAATGAGGGTGATGTCAACCAGTTGACAGATATTTTAAAGATCTACTTACCTGCCCATCACTGTGCTAACTGGTGTTCAGTTCAGTTCAGTCGCTCAGTTGTGTCCGACTCTCCGCGACCCCGAGAGCCAAAAGAAGACCAGGACCTGACTTGGTTGCTGCCCTGACAGAGCCCGAAGCCTCTCTGGGCAGAAACAAAAGCCTGCTCTTGCAGACAGACCCTGGGAGGTGGTGACAAGTGCAGAGTCGCCGGAAGCGGGAGATCTGGGAGTATAGGTGCAGGAGCCACAAACCTGCTTGTGGGTGGGGTGAGCCAGGCTCTGTTAAAGGTCCCTGAGTCACCTGACCCAAGTGGGGAGAACACACACACCCTCAGGGGTCCAGGTGTGGCCAGGGACACCTGCAGGTCCCACCACCCACCAGCCTAAGGAGATAGAAAGAAAAGGGCATCTGGGCTGTCTCCATGCAGAGGTTGTTCTATGAGGCACCAGGCAAGGAACTAAACAGGATGTAGGCTGAAGGAAGGTGCTTCCCACCTACTGTGTGCTTCCTGGGGGCAGATTCTGAGTCTTCCCCATTTCCCTCTCTAGCACGCAGCTCAGGCTCAAGCTCAAGCCCAAAGAAGGTGTTCAATTAGTGTGTGGAACAAAATGATCCAGGAAAAGGGACCAGCCCCCGCCCCATCCCCACCCCCTGCCAAATGCTAGAATCCAAGGCAGAATTTGATTAAGTGCAGAAAGACGCAGGCGAAATACTATTTGAAGGAAGGAGTGATGGCATCCAGGCAGGCGAGGGCCCTGCTGGTCTGCAAGCTTCACTGGGGAGGAAGTGGCGCCTGCAGTCCCCGCTGTATTCCCAGCACCCAGGACACAGCGGGTGCTCCTAAGGGGGCTCTGACACCGTTCCTGGAGGGTGGGCAGGACCGGGGCTGGTTGCGTCCACCTCCTTTTTAACCAGGCAGCATCTTGAGGGCAGGCTCCACTGTGTATTCATTGTTGCATCCCTGAAGCATTTTCCCACAATGATAAAGTACTCGATGATCCAATTTGAAGAGCGTCAAGACAACAGCACGTGAAAAGCCAAGGGAAGAGCATTTCAAAGAGGCAGCCCCAGTAGACTGGAGAGGAGATGGGGGTAGAGACTGCACTGGCTTTGGTCAAAAGGGAGTCACAGGCCACCTCTGCAAGAGCAGTTGAGAGACACTGAATTGTGAGATTAAAGAAGGAGGTGGTAAGAAGGACGGTGGAAGAATAAACCTATTCCCTCTGGAGTTTAGTGGCAAAGGGAATATCTAGAGCGAGCAGCAAATCATGGGAGGTGTTTTGCTTGGGTGGTTTGCTGTGGGCATTTTTACCTGCAGGAGGTCAGGACACATTGTTGCTGTGTAAGGGGTGGCGGGGCGGGGGGGGGCGGGGAGAAGGACTGAGAGGTTTGGGGGATGGAATCAGGGACAGGCAGAGGAGAATCACAAGGGCTGCTGGGGCACCAGTGACGTCAGCAAACACTTCTCTGCTGTGGACTCATCGGCAGGATTGTGACATTCTCTGACATTTCCTAGCGAGCCAGAGGGGGCGGACAGAGTGAAGAGAGGCTATTTCCCAAGGCTGAGAACTGGCAAGGCAGGGATGGCAGAGAATCAAGGGGTGAGGGGCTCTAGAGGGCTAGAGAGTGCATATTGAGTGGCTGTGAGCTGTTGAGTTGTGTGCAAGGGTGCTGGGTGGGGAGCAGAGGGAAATGGGGTTGGGGGGGGCAGCAGGCAACGGACACAGAGGAGAATCCAGCCAGAAATGGCATTTTCCCCCAAATAGTTCCTTACTATGACATCAGTGCTGAGTCTTTCTTTTGGGTTTGGCCCTGTGGAATATGGGGCAGGCAGCTCCTAACAAACCACAGCTCATCAGGCTTTTCTATGAATGGGTTTGTCATGGGTTCTCCATCCACAGATGCTTCAGGAGAGGTGATGAGTTTTCACTGGTTATCTTCATTAGTTAGTGTCATTGGTTATCTCATGTTCTACCTCTTAAGTATGATCTTATAGCCAGAGGAGGGAACAGTGGAAACAGTGACAGACTTTATTTTTTTGGGCTCCAAAATCACTGCAGATGGTGGTGACTGCAGCCATGAAATTAAAAGACACTTGCTCCTTGGAAAAAAGTTATGACCAACCTAAACAGTATATTTAAAAGCAGAGACATTACTTTGCCAACAAAGGTCCATCTAGTCAAAGCTATGGTTTTTCCAGTAATCATGTATGGATGTGAGAGTTGGACCATAAAGAAAGCTAAGCACAGAGGAATCGATGCTTTTGAACTGTGGTGTTGGAGAAGACTCTTGAGGGTCCCTTGGACAGCAAGGAGATCCAACCAGTCCATCCTAAAGGAAATCCGTCCTGAATATTCATTGGAAGGACTGATGCTGAAGCTGAAACTCCAATACTTTGGCCACCTCATGTGAAGAACTGACTCAATGGAAAAGACCCTGATGCTGGGAAAGATTAAAGGTGGGAGGAGAAGCGGAAGACAGAGGATGAGATGGTTGGATGGCATCACCGACTCAATGGACATGAGTTTGAGTAAACTCCAGGAGTTGGTGATGGACAGGGAGGCCTGGTGTGCTGCAGCCCATGGGGTTGCAAAGAGTCGGATACGACTAAGTCAATGAACTGAAAGCCAGAGGCCCAGGGAGGCAGAGGTCAATTTAAGAACCTGAAACACAGGGCCCTGCAGTCACCACCTGGGGAGGGGGGTGCTGAGGGGGAAGGGCATTACCTCTAGATCTCCTTCTGTCCCCAGAAAGGCTAGGGAGGGTGGGAGGGAAGGAGAGAAGGCTCTCCTCCCTGTTGCTACCCCGGCCAACAGCGCATGAAGAAGAAATCTCACCCCTATTTTGCGATGCCTACCAGATGGAGAACTGTGACTTGGGTGAGGCAACATTCGGGGTGGGGGGAGCGAGTATAGTAGACTCTGCTGGGAGGTGGCAGGAGGGTAGTCATGCTTTGCCAGCTTCCTCCCCTTGGTATGTGGGGAGATTCATTCAAGCACTCCTCTCACACAAACACATATTCTTCACCCACTTGCCACAGTGGAGAGGGCCAAGGGAGGCCCTTGTTCTTCTTAACCTAGAGGGCAAGGGTGATGATCCAGGCCTGGTTGAGTACTCTGACGGGTGGCTCCCTCTCAGCTCCCCCTTATTCTCTGGGACCAGAACTGTCCCTGACTCAGCCTGTTCCCCCAGTTTCCCAGCAGTGGACAAAGACCTCATCAGTGGGGTGGGGTGGGGGCAGTGAGGGAGTCACTGTGAGCTGTAGAACCAGAGCTGCAGCCCTCTCCCCAGCCCTCAGTGTCTCTCAGCCTTCCTAGTTCAGAGGTCACCTCTAGGCCCCTCCCCACCTGGCCCTCATCTCCACAAGGCCAGGCTAATGGGGTGGACGTGAAGGAGGACCTTCCTCCCAGCTGGACAAAGTCTGACACCTGGTGGCCAAGGTGAGGAATGGCCAGAAGGGCCTCTCTTCAAAGTTCCCGAGGACTTTAGAGCTGGGAAGGCCAAGGTGAAATGGGAGGGAGGTGATGGGAGGGAGGTTTGGATGGGGTGGTGGGGACAGGGCAGAAGAGACATCCAGCAGCAGAAACCCAGACCCAGCGGAACTTCTGCCTACCCCCAGGCTCCTGAAGCCCACGAGGCCAGAGAACCTGGAGGAAGGAGGATGTCTGAGAGGGTCAGCAGGGACCAGGAGGAGCTGCCTGAAAGAATTTTCACCCCCTCCCAAAAAAAAAGAATTTTGGCCCCACAGGGTGGGAAATGGGGCTCAGGGATGTGAGTCTGGTGCCCAGAATCTCCAGCTCAGGGTGGGTGGCAGGGCCTGAGGAAGGGGGGTGTTGGGGAGGGAAGGAGAGCGGCTGCGCCCCACCGCCCACTGGGCCCCATGCAGCTACTCCCCTCTCTCCACCTGCCCCACCTTCTGAGCTCTGACGGGCCCTCTCCGCAGGCCCCATTGTGTGGGGGGAAGGAAGGGGCTCTTAGGGTGCATGCGCAGTGCTGAGGCCCCCCCGCCCCATACTGCCGCATTGTCTGAGCTAAGCCAGGCCTAATCCCCCTTCCCCTCGGAGCAGTCAATGGCAGGCCTCAGCCCTCAGAAAAGTGCTGGGATCCTATTCCAGGTCTTTTCCCTCTTTTTCTCTTGGGTTCCCCCAAGATTTTGGACTTGGCCATGAGGCAAGGGCCTTGAGTGTTCCGAGGTCATTCCTTAGCAGGAATCATCACCAGCCTCTGGGGATCAGGGCTGACAAGGAACCTACACCTGGGTCTCAGGAAATTCCCTGAAAGAGAGAGAATTCAGTCCCCAAGTTAGACCTCTGGCCTGGCCTTCCAGCCTGAAGCCAGAACCACGACAGGACCCAGGACAATGGTTTTGGGGCTAGGCCAGAAGGTTGCCTGAGCAGGGACAGAGGTTCCAGGAAGGAAGAGCAAAAGAGGCAGACAGGGTTGTGGAGAAAAGACGGAAAACACCTGAGGATGGGCAGGCGGACATCTGGCCTAGTTGCCAGCACAGCTTAGGAATCCAGATGCCAAGTTGGGCAAGAATGCCAACTAGACAGGGATGGCCCCCAAACCCCTGAGTGCCAACTCCTTCAGGCCCTGGGGCTTGAGCCCATTGCTGTGTGACTAGAAGAGGGGGCCATGCTGCCTGTGGTGAGTTGGCTCAACTCCAGGCCAGAAAGCCCATCCTAGGGTGCCTACACTTGAACTGATGACCTGGAATAGGAGAAGCCGAAGGCTTCTACAGATAGGGAGACATCTTCCAGGCTGAGTAGGGCAGGCTAGCAGGGCCTGAACCAGATAGGGCTGGGGGCAGCTGGCAGGGATGGCCCAGACAGTGCCCATGGAGCCAGCCAGGGTGCCAGAGGGGAGAGGGACTAGCTCAGGCAGCAGTAGGAGCCACTGTGGCCGCCCAGTCGCATACCCCATTTCACGCTCCCTGGGCGGTGGCAGGGCCCCACGGCTATCAGCTTTCAGGGGTGGGAGGGACCAGGAATGAGGAGGGGTCTGCCCCACCCATGGCTCCCTACTCCCTCAGGGCTTTGTGGGCTCAGAAGCTGGGTGCCACACACCTCTGGACACGCCCTCTGAGGAAGGGTGGTCAGACCCACAGAACCTGAGCACCATCCCTCCCTGGAGTACTCCCTGCCTGACTGGACCTCACACCGAAGCCCTTCCCACGCCTGGTGGAGAGGGCCTCCCTGTCTTCCTCCCTGTCACAGCAGGGCCCCTGTCTCCCTCCGTGTGGGCCCCACTCAGTCCAGGAGGCAGATGGGGGGATTAGACCCGGCCCAATCCAAACAATAAAGCAGGGAAGGGCCCTCCAGCTCCGGGCAGTGCACCTAGGAGCTCTCACTTCTCCACTCTGCTCTCCTCCAGGAAGGGATGGGGAGGGCCAGGCGGGAGGAGGCCCCTGCAGACACGGCCTGTTCCTGCTCCTGCACCTCCTCTTTGGGGGTCTGTTCTCCAGAGCACTCTCCTCCCTTGTGCCCACACTCCTCCTGAGACAAAGTGCCCAGACCCCAGAGCATCGGAGAGGGGGAAGCAGAAGCCCCTGAGCAGGCCCTTGTGCCCCTGGGAGGAAGAACCGGATGTGATCTGTAGAGGGCTATTAGCACTGGGCTGGGCCCTGCACTGATTCCCAGACTCCCACTGGCCAGCACTTTTGCCTGCTGCCAGGAAGTTGGTGAGGAGGAGGCGGGTACAGGGGTGAGTCAGCGATGACAGGAGCCCAAGGGACAAAGGTCATGGGTGGAGAATTGAGAGACACTGTTTGCAGCAGCCCACCTCCTCCAGGAGGACTTCCAGTGCTAAGCCAGCCTCACAGTACAACTCATTTCTGACCCTGTTGTCCTCTTCTAGTTTGTTAGGAATTTTATCCTTGTACTGTCATTTGTGTGTCTGTCTGCTTGCCTATTGGCCTGTGAGCTCCTGGGGGACACAGAGAGACAATGGTTTCACCAGGGCCCCACCATACCTGTGACTTCCTACTTCCTGTTATTTTATTTTGGCTGCACTGGGATGCTTGTGGGATCTTAATTCCCAGAACAAGGATCGATTCCGTTCACCCTGCAGTGTAAGTGCCGAGTCCTAATCACTGGACTGCCAAGAAAGTCCTCAGTACTTCCTACTTTCAAGAACCATTTCTGTCTATTTTAGTGGAGAGAATATGTGGGAAAGTGCTCAGGACAGAACTTGGCACACTGTGTAAGTGTGAGGTTTATTGTCGGTATTTTCTGCTCATACTCTCACATTGGGACAGATTTTACTGACGAAGGACTAGGGGTCCAAACACACTCTGGCCTCCTGCACCGTGTGGAATCTTCCTAAACAGAAGGCGGGCAGGGCCAGGCTGGTGGGACTCCGGGACAGTTGAAGAGGCAAGCACTCGCCTGGACTAAGAGTGGGCAGTATCTCTGGGCGCAAACTGTGAGAAAGGAGTTTTCAGAACCCCTGGGCTTCTCCAGCCAGCCAGGTCTCCTGGGGCCGCTGGGGGCGGGGTGGGAGCAGGGAAGGGGTCTGGATTAGCCCAAACTCTCTCCGGACCTCCAGATCTGCCCCCACTATGCTCTTCGGGCCAAGGGGCGGGAGTGGAAGTCTCCGGCTGGGCTCTGGGGAGTTACAGACCGGCCACGGGGATTAGTGAGGCTGAAAAGAACATTTGCCTAGGAAGGGAAAACGGGAAGTGAGAGGCCAAGGATAACGTTCTGTAAGTCCCCCGAGACCCACTGCAGACCAGTGGGGGGTGGCCGGAGGAGGTGGTGCCGTCTGGGGCATCTTGACAGGTCCCCCCACCAGCCTCACCCCCTTCCCCCAGAGCACAGCTGCATCAACTGCCCCGCCCCTGCCTGCTCCGCCTGCCATTGGCTGGGACCAGGCCCCGCCCCGCAGAGGCGGCCTCTCATTGGCTTAGGTCTGCGGTTTGCATGCTTGCGGGGGTGGGGGAGACGCGTCATTCCCTGGAACCCTCCGACTTCCTTGCTGTTTGTCTGGGTCGTCCGTCTGCCCATCGCTGGCCCCAGGCTCGCTCTCTGGCCCCAGCCCTCTCTCGCTCTCTCTTAGCAGCTGTCTCTCTCGTGCCCGCTGGCCTGCCTCTCCTTCCCGGCAGTGGCCTCCTCCTCTGCCTGCCTGGGTGGCCGCCATGGGCCGGAAACGGCTCATCACTGACTCCTACCCTGTAGTGAAGAGGAGGGAGGGCTCCGCTGGGCACAGCAAGGGGGAGCTGGCACCAGAGCTAGGTCTCTGAGATGTGGGAGGGCGGGAGGAGTGGACGTGAGGGACATGAAAGGACGTGGGCAGTGGAAGGGGAAGTGAAGTATGTCCTCTACTTCCAACACCTGGTCTACTTCCTACATCAGTGGACAGCAGAGGCAGAGGGGCGGTGAGGGCTGGGGAACAGTGGGTCAGCTGTGAGGCAAGGGTCAGGGGACCAGCCCGTCAGGGCACAGGCCTGGGCAGGCCTGAGGAACAGCATATCATTGCAGGGGAAGAGCCCCTACCCCTGAGCGTGGATGAAGCGGAGCTGGAGCTGCTGAGGCAGTTTGACCTGGCCTGGCAGTACGGGCCCTGCACAGGTGAGAGCCCCTCAGGCCCGAGAGTACATCCAGGGGCCAGTGCCACCCACACATCTCCCAAGCAACCCCAGCCCCTGCCTGACCCTCTGGGCACCGTCTCCTGAGACGGGGGTTGTGTAGATCCTGACATACCCCTCCAAACATATTCTCTAGCCTGGACTTTTCCCTGCCCCCAAGGCCTCACTGTCTTCTTTCCACTCCTACAGGGATCACACGGTTGCAGCGCTGGCATCGGGCAGAGCAGATGGGCTTGAAGCCTCCCCCAGAAGTGCGTCAGGTGCTGCAGAGCCACCCCGGGGATCCCCGCTTCCAGTGCAGGTCAGAGACAAGCTGGGGAGAGCTCTGGGGGGTGGGGCAGGGACTTCAGGTACCACCAGCCTGCTGATCCCGGATGGGGGCTGTCCTGACCTGCGGGAGAAGTAGGTGCAGCCTTGGGGATTGTCACTGGGCAGGCAAGAAGTTTCTACAAGGTGTTGGGCTCAGGAGGCAGAAGCTTGCCTTTGTAATTCTTATCTCTGAGCTAACGGTGGAGGAAGAGTACCCCTGGGGCCCAAGGGACTGTGTCGTGCTGAAAGGTTGGCCGAGGACTTTAGGCTGTGGCCAAGAGCTGGGGCTGGTGAGAGCAAGTGGAGAGACTTCACTGACTCGAGTTTCCCTCCATCACGACCCCGCTGCACAGCCTCTGGCATTTCTACCCCCTCTGACGCGCCGCCGAAGACCTCCCGCCTGCTACTTGAGAACCAGACACAAGCGAGAGCCAGCTGCTGCCCCGCAGCTCAGCCCTGCTGTGGAGAACATTTGGCAGGAAAGAGGCTGGCAGGGAAGGAAAGAGGCTGAATCTGGAGGTCTAACCAGCAGGGTTCCAGGAACCCCTCTGAGAATCGACACAGCGGAAGCCAGGTGTCCCCTACAGGGAGAGTGGTCTCTGAGGACGAGGGCCTGGCCATGACCCCTCTGAAGCCTGCCACACCCCTGACCTGCACCCCGTGGTCCCTGGCATGATGTGGCAAATCAGGCACAGCTTTGGGCAGAACCAGACTCTGGCAGAAGGCAGATGACCTCAGAGCCCAAGACGCACCTGCACCTCAGGCTGGGTGGGAATCTGAGGGCAGAACGGCTGAGCTCACAGGGCAAGGGTTTCGCTAGTGCTGATCAATAAAGAACTCTGAGCCTGGAACGCTGGCCAGTCTCTTTGTGCAGCCCTGCCTGGGCTGTTGATAGGTGGCCGAGAATTAGCACCACGCTTTCCTGCAAGGTGCTTGCGTCTCCTCCACTCCTAGCCCGAGACAGGAGAGGAAGGGGAGACACCTTCAGAAAAAACAGCGGCCAGTCAGCGCTGGGCAACCTCTGGCGCCCCCTGGTGCTGCACAGGAAAACGACCCTAGCCACCTCCACTGACCAGCCAGGAAAAAACCCCCTGAACCCATCACCTAGCCTGCCCTGCTGCTGCTGCTTCTGCTGCTAAGTCGCTTCAGTCGTGTCCGACTCTGTGCGACCCCATAGACGGCAGCCCACCAGGCTCCCCCATCCCTGGGATTCTCCAGGCAAGAACACTGGGTTGCCATGTCCTCCAATGCATGAAAGTGAAAAGTGAAAGTGAGGTCGCTCAGTCGTGTGCGACTCTTTGCGACCTAGCCTGCCCAGTGCTGCCCAATTCACAAAAATGGGTCCTTTGTCAGAGCAGGACCCATGGGCCCACTTTTAAGGTCCAGACAGACATCACATTCCCAGAAAGCACCTCCACTTGCCACTGGGGGCCACCTGGCTCCAAAGCAGGGTTGGGGGAGAGTTTCAACCCACAGGACCTGCTCAGAGATGGCCATCATCTGAGGAGCTTCGGCAGGGAACTGACAGGTCCTGGAGATGGAGGAGAACTGGCTGGACCGACAAACAATGCTTAGGGGACCCTGGGACATGGAGAATGGAGTCAGTACTTATGATGCCTCAGCTCTCTGTCCTGTGGCAGCTAGAGACAGAACTATTAATTCCCTGGAAGCAGGCCCAGCGGGCAGCAGTTTTTTTATTGAGCTGACCATGCCTCAAGTACTTTGAATGTATTATCTCTAACTTTCCAAAAACATCTTCACAGAAGGTTTTACGTAGAAGGACACTGAAGCCTAGACTGTTGTTCAGAGTTGCCCAGAAGCACCAGCAGGTACGTGGTGGCGCAGAGACTAGGGGCCATGTGCATTAGGCTCTTCCTGTCTCCCCGTGCCCCGCCTGGCTGCCGAGCACCTGCTCCGTGCCGGACTCGAGAGGTCCTCTGGGGGTGTCAATGGGGAGGAGATGGACAGAAACAAACACATAAGTATCATGTCAGGCAGTGGTCAGTGCTGGGCAAAGTGAGGGTGAGAGGACACAGAATGCCAAGGGTGCCAGAGAGGCTGTGAGGGGAGGCTCTCTGGCATCAGGAGGGCTTCGGGCAGAAGAGACAACAAGCACACCCTCCCCGAGGCGGCACGCTCCCAGCCCGGTCAAGGAGCAGCAAGGAGACCAGGGAGGGGCAGAGGGCCCGAGGGGAGGGTGAGGGGAAATGGGGACAGAGGGGTAACCAGGTTGGTCCCGCGGCTCCTTGCAGACCAGGGTGAGGAATCTGGATTTTATTCTGAGTGAGACAGGAAATCGAAGATGGGTTTTAAGCCAACAAATGACAAACTGATGGCTGTTGGTAGAAAACACAGTGGGGGGCTGGGGACAGAAGAGGCAACACAACCACTCAGGAGGCTGTTGGAGTTGGCCTCGTGATAGGTGATGGTGATGCATTGCCATGAGGCGATGGGTAGGAGATGGAGGTATAAGTGGCCAGATTCCTTCTGTATTTTGAAGGAAGAACTAACTGACAGGACTTGCTGATGGGGTTTAAGTGAGAAAGGAGCCAAGGATAACTCCAAAGGGTTTGGCTTGAGCAACTGGAAGAACAGAGTTCCCATTACTAAGATGGGAAAGATTGCGGGACGGGGAGGGTGGGGCGGGGAATTAAGAGTTCAGATTTGAGGTCTGTGACACATCCAAGCTGGGGAGTAGGCAGTGGTGGATACGTAAGTCTGGAATTCCAGGAAGAGCTCTTGATTTGAGAAAGAAATTTGGGCATCCTTTAGGTGGCAATGAAAGCCATGTGTGGGCATGAGATTACCTGAGTGAGTACAGATAGAGGCAAGGGCCTGAGCAAGGAGACTGAGGAAGGGCAAGACTGGAGGAAGTCAGGAGAGAGGAGGGCCTGGGAGGCCTGGACAGAGGGTGTTTCAAGGTCTCAGATGCTTCTGACAGGCTGGTAAAAAAAACCTGAGAAGTGCACGCTGGACTTGGCCACGTGGAGGTCACTGGAGACAAGCAGTTCCCCTGGACTGGTGGGTATAGGACTGGGCCTAGAGTGGGCGCAGAGGGAGGGGCGGTGGAAGTGGAGACAAGGAGCAGGCCAGGCCTTTCAGGGACCTTTTACTGTGAAGGGAGCAGAGACATGAGTGGCAACTAGAGAGGATGTGGGGCCAAGGAACGGAGTTTATTATTTCTTGTTCTGTTTCATCTTTTGTGTCAGGGAGATAGCACAGCATAATGACCCGGTGAAGGGAGAGATCCAATGGGGTGGGGCACTGAGGGCCGGGAGACAGAGGAGGCAGTGTGATGAGTGGAGTCTCTGTGAAGGTGAGGAGGGCCAGGACTAGTGCACAGGGAAGAGTGTGGCCTTAGATCAGAGCCTCCACATAGACAGGAAGGGAGGCAAGGGAGTCGGGGCAGAAGCAGGGAAGAGGACATGGCTCGGGGAGGGAGCATTCAAGAATCAGATGTTTGCTGACAGCCTGGTACGCTGGGAGGGAGCAGATGTTTACCGAGCACTCACCCGTGCCATCTGCTGTGCTTCACGTCACCTAGCTGACTGCTCAGAACAATCTCGTTAGGTGAGTATCAGCCACTTTCACAGATGAGGAAACCGAGCCTGAGAGGAAAAGTGCCCTGCTTCATCAGTGAACACCAGGGCCCAACTCCCACCCAGGTCTGCCTTCCCACTCTGAGGCCCCACCCCTGCGTTCCCACCCACACCTGCGCTCAAGGTGTTTAGGGTGGCATCTGAAGGACCTCCCCATGTGGAAAGTGAGAAAGCGACGCACTACGAGTGCTACCCTGGGGCAGGTAGGAAGCCATAGATGGAGTTCTCAGGAGGGACTGAGCACAGCGTGTTACGGGACCCTCACTGCAAGGGCCCTGAGCCCAGGTCTGCCACATCCTGCTGCATGACCCCTGCTCAATCTTATCACACTCGGCCCCTCAAGTCATCAGGCCCCTGATTCTCAGACCTTTCCCTGCAGAATGGGTGCATACTTGCCCCTGGGCCGCTCTGAATATGCTTAGTAGTCGAGTGTTTTATCTTTGGCAAATCTCGCATTCTAGTCTGTGCTGTTTCTGAAGTAGCTGCTGTAACATAAAAACCTGGGGCATTTCTGGTGGTCCAGCGGTTAAGACTCTCAGCTTCCACTGCAGGGGACGTGGGTTCAATCCTGGTTGGAGAATAAAAATCCCCCATTGTGCATCGCACAGCCAAAAACAAAACAAAAACGGCTGAACTTACTTATCAAGTAAAATGAACCCCAGGAAGAGGCATTCATGTGTGGCCTATGGCTGGTTTCAAATACCATGACACACCCACTACCACCAGCTGAGGCTGAGCAGCGCGGCAAAAAGCACCCAGCGAGTCTGTATTGGGAGGAAATGGGAGGTCAGTGGCCCTTGACGGGTGAGTAAGAGTCAGAAGACAGAGGAAAACATTCTAGATTGAGGGAGTGGGCTAAGCAAAGGCCGTGAGGAGGGGTGGGTGTGTGCACCCAGGGGAAGTGTGTGGGGGCCGCAGCACTTGCTCTTTGGAAATCAGCACAGCCCAAAGCTAGCGTTTCAGTGCTTGCTACGCACCCAGCACTGTCCTAAGTGACCTTTATTCTCAGGGCAATCCTAGAAATGATTATAAACATTTTATAAGGCAATCTAAAGAGGATGCTCAGGCACAGAAAGGTTAAATGCTTGCCCAGGATCACACAGCACGTGACTGTGAGGGACAGGATTGGATCCCAGAGTCCCGCTGCACAGCCTGCATTCATATCACGTGGGATGACACTGGTGAGGTGGCTGGGACTGACCGACACAGGGGCTTGAGCCTGGGGCCTTTGCAGTGTGGACTCCTCGATGGTGATGACAATACCTAAGGGTTCTGAGCAGAAAAAATGATGGGATAAAAGTAATCATTCTGGAGAATCTGTCTGCCCACGTATAAGAGACTAGATGGGGAACAAACTGCAGGCAGGAGGGCCAAGCAGGAAGCTCTGAAATATTCAAAACATGGGTGCTGAGACCCAGATGAGCAGACCATGCAGAGGATAAAGTAAGAGAAGTCACAAAGGAAGCTGGGAAGACTTGCCTTTGGGAAGGCAAGGATGGGAAGGAGTGGTCAAATATGACTCAGGTTTTGAGCGTGGATGGATGAGAGAATGCTGGTGCTGTGGGCAGAAAAGAAATGGAAACTGGGAGGGGAGGACAGGCTTGATTTCATGCATGTTTAGTTTGAGATGACAACAGGACGTCTGAATGGAAACATCTATTAGGCAATGGGAAGCCAGAGGTCAAGCGCTGAAGCAAGGACAGAGAGTGTGTGGAATCCAGGGGACTGAGGGGACTCACGTGCCTGGAACTGACATTCGAGCCCATGAGCACGGAGGAGTTCTCTGAGAGAGGAAAGGGAGACGGGGAGGCGGCACGGACAGGACCAAAGATCACACTTGGGAAAAGTCTCTCTAGAAGGTAGAAGACGAGGAGCAAAGAGGAGGGGTGAGTGTCAGAGTGGCAGGAGAGGCCATGTCATGTCCGGGAGGTTCCTGAGAAGTTCACACGTGGTAGCGCTGGTGTGATGACGCTGAGGTATCAAGGAAGATCTCGTTAGGAGGAGATGGAAAGGAACAGGATGGCTCACCCTAATCTGGTCCCCACATTTCCTGCTTCCCTCTGTCCCTATTTTGCAGTTCTCACTGGCAGCTCCGCTGTCATAGTAACCACCATGCCACGCCCATCAATGAGGGGCCACTGATTCATTCTTTATTGACTCAGGTGTGGCAACATTTATCCACCTTCAAACTTGCTGGTAGCATGAGGGCTTAGGGAGCTAATTTACCAAGAAACTTGAGTAAACAGGGAAAGGAAGATGTTTCTGAATTAGACTAGGAGTAGATAGAAGCCACAGCAGTGCCAACTTAAGTGGGGCTGACACCATCTCGAGGACTTAGGGGATCTGCAACACGATTGCTAGTTTCCTCGGCAGGTAGGCCGGCCTCCAGTTCATCCACCTGAGTCCTAAATTAGAAAACAGATTTGTGCTGGTCTCATGCTGGTCATGGCAGATTAGAACCCTAGTTCCTAAGCTCCAAGAGCTTGCTGCAGTGGGAGACAGAGGAAAGATGTGCCAAAGAACTGTAAACACTGCCACACAAGATGGGTGTAAACTGGACTCTGGAGCAGACTCCCAGAAAATGGCCCTTCAGCTCAGCAGTCAAGGATGAGTAGGGGCTTCCACGTTGTGGACAAGCCCTGGGTAATTCTTGAGCCCTACGTCAGTCCTTTCTCTTCGGAAGGGACAGGCATTTCCGAGAGTCCTCCTAGCCTCTCACCTCACCAGGAGGTTCCCTTGGCTCCTCCTCCTGTGAGCCCCACCCTGACTGCTTGCTCTTCTCTCCAGGCACTTTCCCTGAGGAGAATTAAGGGTTTCTCCTCCTCCTGTGAAAGTATTAGTCACTCAGTCATGTCCGACTCTTCGTGACCCCATGGACTATAGCCCGCCAAGCTCCTCTGTCCGTGGGATTCTCCAGGCAAGAATACTGGAGTGTGTTGCCATTTCCTTCTTCAGGGGATCTTCTTGACTCAAGGATAGAACCCAGGTCTCCTGCATTGCACGTGGATTTTTTACCATCTGAGCCACCAGGGAAGCCCATATTTTATTATGTAGCAATGTGTCACATTGCGACAACAGGACATTTCAGCATCTCCACTGCTGGAGAGTATTTTATCCTTGTCACCAGAGTAATCAGCACAGGCACTGCTGCATAGTAACCAGTCAATCTTAAGGGAGATCAACCCTGAATATTCACTGGAAGGACTGATCCTGAAGCTGAAGCTCCAGTAGTTTGGTCAGAGGATGAGATGGCTGGACGGCGTCATCAATGCAATGAACGTGAACTTGGGCCAACCCTGGGAGATGGTGAGGGACAGGGAGGACTGGTGTGCTGCAGTCCATGGGGCTGCAAAGAGTCAGACACAAGTAGGTGACTGAATAACATCAATAGCAAAGCACTCAGAGCTGAAAGAGCCCTCCTGCTTCACTCACACCTACTATTTGATCTGCTCGTCCTATCCAGCCTGTGAGTCATCTAGGTCCCAGTTCTGAAGGCTAGTCCTGAACTCCAGTACAATTTGGTCTCCTTCTAAGTCACTTCTTGGGATTGTGTGACCTCAATGGCAGGAGCCGTCTTTTCCTAGAGCCTTCTTGTCAAGGAAGGCATCAAGGCCGACGACTTCGGAAGCAGGATCCTGTTCCCCTCTCTGGGCCAGCCCACTGAGCATTCATCTGAGGTCCTCTGGGCTTCCCTTGTAGCTCAGTTGGTAAAGAATCTGCCTGCAACACAGGAAACCTGGGTTGGATTCCTGGGTCGGGAAGATCCCCTGGTGAAGGAAATGGCAACCCAATCTAGTATTCTTGCCTACAGAGTCCCATGGATAGAGGAGCCTGGCAGGCTACAGTCCATGGTGTCACAAGAATCAGACACGACTTAGCGACTAAACCACCACCACCACCTCTCAATGGAGTGGAGACAACATCCAGCCAACATCTCTACATGCCCTCAAGAGCACAGCTGCCCAGGATCCTTTTCACATCCACAGTGCTGGTGTGTAAACTGGTACAACCCCAAAGACACCAATCTGGCCTGGTTTATCACAATTCCCAGTACACAGATCCCTTTCAGTTCAAATGTAGAAATGCGTCTTACAGACACTCTTGTATGTATGAAATGACATTATAGCACTGTCTGTAATAGCAGACTATAAACACCTATCAATAAGACAACCAGAAAGTAAGCAGTAGTACATGATGGATACCATACTGTGAAAGCCTGAGGAAACTCTTCATGTATTGGTACAGAATAGGATAATCTCTGAAATAAATAGTTAAGTGGGGAAAAGGATTTCCAGAACAGTGTACACACTGTGCTACAGTCTGGGCTAAAACGTGTGTGCATTTCCTGCATATAATGTCTCTGAAAGGACACCCACCAACTTGATACCATCAGTTATCTTTGAGAGGAAGGTAACTTGGTGGTTTGGAAATAGGAATGAGGGGAAATTTTTCATTAAATGAGATTTTTGAACCTTGAATTTATAACTATATTACTTATTTGGTCAATCAATAAGAAAAGAGTCTCACCACATCCATGTTGATGTATTTATTTAACAAGTACGACAGGGAACTAAGATCCCACATGCTGTTGGGCATGGTCAAAAAAAAAAAATAATAGAAACAATTCCACTAGGATACAGGGTTTTGTATCACGCACTGTGATGGTTTTGTGCCTATTCTGCACTCATGATGCCACATTCTTTTAATTATATTCCACTGGGAGAATATAGGAAGAAAAGGGCTTTCTACCTGTCCATACGGTGGGGTCTTGGCAGTGGGAAGGTCCAGGACTCAGTCCTTCTAGCTGACCCATCTCCTTGTTCACTAGACCTCTGCCAGACACTTGGCACTGCCCTATAACTGGGACAAGAGGCAACTTGTCATGGGAACAGGTTTCACAAGAATGCAAACATGATGAGTCCAATATAAGTCCAACCAGTTCATTCACTTATTCATTTAACAAGTGCAGATGGGGCATCTGCTAGCGTGAGTAGTATGTGGAGTATGTAGCTTGGGTCCCAAGCCTCAAAGAGTTTTCAGTCTACTCTTAAACACATCAAAAGATGTGCCACTTCATTCCAAATAAGACTGGCAAAAGGGCTTCCCTACTGACTCAGTGGTAAAGAACCTGCCTGGCCAGTACAGGAGACACGGGTTCAATCCCTGGTCTGGGAGGATCCAACACGCCTTGGAGCTACTAAGCCCGTGCATCACAATACCTAGCTCATGTGCCACAACTGCTGAAGCCCACACACCCTGGAGCCCGTGCTCCATGACCTGAGAGGCCACCACAATGAGAAGCACGAGCACTGCAACGAAGAATTGCCCCCCCATTCGACATAACTACAGTAAAGCCTGCACAGCAATGAAGACACGGCCCAGTCAAAAATAAATAAATAAGAAAATAAAAAAAGACTGGTAAAAGCTGAAACTTTTGGCCGGTGTACTCCGTTGACAAGGCCTGGGGGAAACACACAGGAGCAGAGACCATCACAGCCTCCATGGAGGAGAATCTGGTAGCACTGACAAGACGACAGGGCATTAACCTTTGACCCAGCAACCCCACTTCTAGGAATTTACCCTGAAGAGTCACTTCGACAAACGTGAAACAACATATGCAAAAGCGTATTTGCTGGCATTATTCGTGAAAGCAGAATATTGGAAACCCCCTAAATTCTGATCCATGGATTAAACAAACCCACCCGATGGAATACCGTGTAGCCATTTTGAAAAATGAGGAAGATTTCCATTAGCTGATATGGAGTGATTACCAAGACAAATTGTTAAATACATAGTATACTACCTTTGGGTAAGAAAGAATAGGAAATGAGATATATATCTGAAAAAAGAAACACTGGAACAGTAAACTAGAAACAAATAAAATGGTTACAGTTTGGGGTAGGTAAGAAGAGAGTGGATGAAATAGGATGGGAATGAGATTTCTCTAAATATACTTTCTATATAATGTCAGCTCTTGAATCACATAAACATTTTGCATATTTAAAAATGTATCAAAAGAGATTTTCAAAAATCCTAAAGTTGAATATAAATGGTAGCAAATGAATCCACTATATGTTAAGTTAATAATTAACCTCACAGAAAAAGAATATAAGAATTGTAAATTTTGAACACAATTCACGGACTTCATAAGAACAAAAGAACCACACACAAAAGAAATTTGGAGCTTTACTTAGTGGTTTGTTGTTGATAAACGGTAATGGTATATAAATTCTAAAACTGTTTCTGTTTTTGTATTAAAAATAGAAAAAAATGAATAACTATATAGATGTTGGGAACCAGAGACTTCACTGTGAAAAAAAGGAGATAAAATATGGAATTGAGGGATACTTCCCTGACGGTACAGTGGTTAGGACTCTGCACTTCCACTGCAGGGGGCATGGGTTTGATCCCTGATCAGGGAATTAAGATCCCACAAGCCTGTAGAGGGAAAAAAAAATGGAATGGGGGAAAGTGGGGAAGAGTCCTGAGGTGTTGGAGTTGGGAATTGGAGGTATGAGTATGTTGATTTTTTTTTAAATTAACTTTATTGAAGTATCATTTATCTACAACAAAACTACATAATTTTTTTAAAATTTTGGCTGCATCACCAAGATAACAGTTATGCACCAGTGTAACTACCAATCCAACCCAATTAAGATCTAGGACATTTTCATCAGCCCAGAAAATTCCCCCACTCCCCTTTGCACCTAGTCTCTCTCTCTTCTCTCATCTTAGACAATTTGGTTCCTATAATCTGAGGCTCGCTTTGCTGTTTCTGGAACTCATATGAATGCCACCGTTCAGCATATCTGGCTGCGTCAGCGCAATGCAGTGTCTGTGAGATCCACTCACACTATCGTATGTCAGCACTCCACTCATCTTTGCTGCTGAGCAACATTCCATTGTATGAATATGTTAAAATGCAGTGATCCATTCACCAGTTGATGAACATATGCGTTATTCCTAGTTTCGGACTCTAATGAATCAAGCTGTTATAAATATTTACGTACAAGTCTTTGTATAGGCACATACTTTCATTTCTCTCGGGTAGATGTCAGTCAGTCAAATTGCTGGGAGGTGTAACATAATATACACTCAATTCTACAAGAAACCGCCCATCTGTTTTCCAAAGTGGTTCTACTTTTTATATTATTTTTTAATTACTTAAATATCTTTTTTGCTGCGCTTTCTCTGTTCTTTATATGTTTTCTGTTTCATTATTTCTGCTCTTCACTATTCTTTCCTTTGGGTTTAATGTGTTCATTTTTTTACTTTAATTCCTTTTTTGAGATAGTATTCATATAAGTGCCATTATAAAAGTGTATAATTTGGGCTTCCTGGTGGCCCAGTGGTAAAGAATCCACCTACCAATGTGGGAGACACATGTTTAATCCCTGGTCCAGGAAGATCCCTCATGCTGCAGAGCAACTAAGCCTGCCCACCACAACTACTGAAGCCCATGCACCTAGAACTAGAGCTCTGCAGCTAGAGAAGCCACTGCAATGAGAAACCCATGCACTACAACTGAAGAGTAGCCCCCACTCACTGCAACTAGAGGAAGCCCGTACAGCAACGAAGACCTAGCGCAGCCAAAAATAATTACTAAAAAAAAATGTGTACAATTCAATGGTTTTTAGTATATTCACTATGTGGTGCAATAATCACCACCTTCTAATTCCAGAACATTTTCATTACTCACTAGCAGGCAGTCCTAGTTCTCCCCTGCCAACCACTAGTCCGCTATCTCTATGGACCCGCCTATTCTGAGTATTTCATGCAAGTGGACTCATACAATATGCAGCCTTTTGTGTCTGACTTCTTTCACTTAGCATAAGGTACTCAAGATTCATACATGTTCTAACATGTAACTACTTTATTTATTTTTATGGCTGAATAGTATTCCTTTGGGCCGATATATCATTTTGTTTATCCATTCAATAGTTGATGGACATTTGAGTTGTTCCTACTTTTCTGCTATATGACTAATATGGCTATGAACACCTATGTACAAGTTTTTATATGAATATATGTTGGGTATATTTTTAGAAGTAGAACTGTTGGATCATATGGTAATTCTGTTAAACTTTTTGAGAAACTACCAAACTTTTTCTGGCTTCTTAAGGTAGAAACATAGAATACTGACTTTGAAATTTTCTTTCTTTTTTTTCTGATATAGGCATTTAAATATTTTCCTCTAAGAACTTCTTTAGCTGCACTATACAAATTTTGATATGCTGTGTTTTCATTATGATTCAGCTTTAAATATTTTCTAATTTCGTTTTCTTGACTCATTAGTTATAAAGAAATACAGTCTTTAATTTCTAAACATCTGTAGATTTTCTAGACATTTATTTATTTCTAACTTAATTCCACTGTGATTAGAGAGCATATTCTATGAGATTTTAATCTTTGGAAATTTATTGAGATTTATTTTATGGCCAAGGATATAATCTAGCTTAGTGAATATTCCATACGTACTCGAAAAAAAAGTGCATTCTTCATTTATGGGGTGGAGTTTCTTTAATGTCAATTATATCAGGTTGGTTGATTGTATTGTTTAGATTTTCTAAATCCCATTGCTCTCTTGCCTATCAGTTATCAGTAGAGGGGTCTTCAAATCTCTGACTGTAATTATCCTTTTGTCTGTTTTTGCCTTTAGCTCTGTCAATTATTATTTCATCTTTTGTAGCTCTGCTATTAAGTGTATACATTTAGGATTCAGGTGGCGCTAGTGGTAAAGAATCTGCCTGCCAATGCAGGAGACATAAGATGCAGGTTTGATCCCCGGATCTGGAAGATCCTCTGGTGCCAGGCAAGGTAACCCACTGCAGTATTCTTCCCTGGAGAATCCCCATGGACAGAGGAGCCTGGCGGGTTAGAATTCATGGGATCGCAGGTAGTCGGACAGGACTGAAGCGACCATGCATGCACACACATTTAGGATTATAACCTCCTGTTCAATTGACCCTTTTTTTATTTTGAAATGCTTTTTTTCTCTGCTAATTCTCCTTGTCTTGACATTTACTTTATCTGATACTAATGTAGCCATACCAGCTTTTTATGTACATATCTTTTTTTCATCTTTTATGGTCTGTATCTGTATATTAAAATTATATCTTAGATATATATAGTTAACACATATTTGAACTGCAGGGCCCACTTATACATAGATTTCTTTTCAATAGATACGTACTATAGTACTAAACTGTCAGTGGTTGGTTGAATCTGCGAATGCAGAACTGCAGATAGGGTGGGCCAACTGTAAAGTTACACCCAAATTTTCCACTGCTGGGTGAGTTGGTGCCTCTGACCTCTGCACTGTTCAAAGGTCAACTATAGTTGGGTCTTCATTTTTCAGTCTGACCAGCTCTGTTTTTTTCACTGGAGCCTTTATATTTAGTGGAATTATTAATACAGTTGGGTTTAAGTCTGTATTAGTTTGCAAGGGCTGTCACAGCAAAGTGCCATGGACTGGGGGCCTTAAACAATAGAAATTTATTTACTCACAGCTCTGAAGCAAGAAGTCTGAGATTACGGTGTTGGCAGGATTGGTTCCTTCTGAGGTGGGTGGGAAAGGATCTATTCCAGGCCTCAGTCTTTGGCTTGTAGACAACCATCGTCCCCGTGTCTCCATGTTGTTTTTTCTCTGTACATGTCTGTGTCCAGATATCCTCTTCCTATAAGGAAACCAGTCATATTGGATTAGGGTCTACCCTAATGACCTCATTTTAGCTTAATACCTCTATAAGATTCCACCTCCAAAAAATTTTTTTTAATTTTAACAGACAAAAAAAAGAAGATACTACCAAGTACAGTCACAATCTGAGATGCAGGATTTCAGTATATGCTTTGGTGGTGGACAAATTTCAACCCATTACAAAGTTTATCATCTTGCTATTTGTTTTCTATTTGCCCCATATGTTCTTTTGTTCATTAGTTCTTTTCCTGACTTCTGAGGAACTGAATATTAAATCTATATTAATATCATATATAATTAATAGCATAAATCTAATAGTATTAATTATTAATATAGATACCTGATAAACATTATAATTCAATATTAAATATCATTAATATTATACTTTATTTCCTCTCTTTGGATTTTAGCTATATCTTTTTATCATTTTTATTATTTTTACTGATTGCTTTAGAAATTATAATATGCACCACTAATTTATCATAGTGTAATTGAACATATTTCACAAAAGAAGCTTTAACTTCATTTATTCTCCCATCCTTTGTACTATTATCATATATTTTATTCTTACACATATCATAAACTGCATCTTACACTTATATTGCTTTTGTTGTAAACAATTATTTGTCTTATTGCTTTTGTTGTAAACAATTATTTGTCTTTTATGGAAATTAAGAGAAGAAAAAAAAATTCTTTTATAATTACCCAGAATTATCAATTCTGTGGCTCTTCATTCCTTCCTATAGATCCAAGTTTCCAAATTTTTCCTTTCAGCCTGAATAATTTCATAGTATTTCTCATAGTGCAGGTCTGCAGACAATAAATTTTCTTCTCTCATTTTTCTGAAAATTTTTTATTTCTCTTTCATTTTAAAGGGTATTTTCATTGGATATAGAACTCTAGACTGAAACTCTCCCTTTGTCAGCAATTTAAAAGTGTGATTCATTGTCTCCTGTCTGTCTTTTCTTCCTCTCATAGTACCTCTGTATGTAATGTGTCTTGTTTCAGCATCAACATTGATGAGATAAAGCAACATTAAATGACCAAAACAATGCAACAGACAGAACATGTCCTTCATGTGGTATTCTTGCAAAAAGGTTTAACTTGAATTTAATTGTGAAGAAACATTCAAAGAAAATTTAAATCAAGAGATATTTTACCAGAAAACTAGCTTAGATTCTTCAAAAATATCAACATCATGAAAAACAAGAAGGCAGGAGAACTAGATTTTAGGTATATTTGGAGAAATGCTATTATGGCCTAATTAGCCTAGATAATAATACTGCATTGTGAAATTTCTTGGTCGCTATGGTAAATAGTTCCACAGTTCCTCATAAAGTTGAACACAGACTTACCATATGACCCAACAATTCCACTTCTAGATATATACCTGAAAGAACTGAAAGCAGGGACTCAGAGAGATGCTTGTACACCTGTGTTCATAGCAGCATTATTCACAACAGCCAAAAAGTGGAAACAAGCCAGGTGTCCCTCAACAGATGAGTAGCTAAACAGAATGTAATATATACATACAATAGAATATTGCTTAGGAATGAAATTCTGATAACGCTTCATGGGTGAACCTTGAAGACATTATGCGAAGTGAAATAAGCCAGACACAAAAGGACAAATATTGCATGGTTCCACTTACTGAGAACACGCAAATTCATAGAGACATAGAGTAGGATAGAGGTTGCCAGGGGAGAATGGAATATTTACTGGGTACAGTTTCCTTTCAGGATGATGAAAAAATTCAGGAAGTGGATAATGATGATGTTTGCACAGCATTGTGAAGAAACTTAATGCCACAATTATATACCACCAGGCTCCCCCGTCCCTGGGATTCTCCAGGCAAGAACACTGGAGTGGGTTGCCATTTCCTTCTCCAATGTGTGAAAGTGAAAAGTGAAAGTGAAGTCGCTCAGTCATGTCTGACTCGTAGTGACCCCATGGACTGCAGCCTACCAGGATCCTCTGTCCATGGGATTTTCTAGGCAAGAGTACTGGAGTGGCTTGCCATTGCCTTCTCCGAATTATATACTTAAAATGGTTAAAATAGTAAATTTCATTTTATGTATATTTTACCACAATTTGTAAAAAGGATATTGTGGTTATGTAAGAAAATATCCTATTTTTAGGAGATATGAGCCAAAATATTTAGGGGTGAAGCCTCTTCATGCCTGAAACTTATTTTTAGTGAATCTAGGGGCAAAAAAGAAAGAAATGTGGCAGAAGATTAACAACTGGTGAATTTAGATATGTGTTTGTTGTACTACTACTTTCAACTAAATCTGAAAATGTTCAAAATAAAAAGGTGTTCAATAAATGAATAAATAAATATATATATATATATTAAAAAACCTCTTATTTGGCTGCACTGGGTCTTGGTTGTGGCATGTGGGATCTAGTTCCCTGCTAAGTCGCTTCAGTCGTGTCCAACTCAGTGTGACCCCATGGACAGCAGCCCACCAGGCTCCTCTGTCCACAGGATTCTCCAGGCAAGAACACTGGAGTGGGTTGCCATTTCCTTCTCTAGTTCCCTGACTAGGGATCAAACCTGGGCTCTCTGCATTGGGAGCGCAGTCTTAGCCACTGGACCACCAGGGAAGTGCCTCAATAAATATTTTAAAATGAATAAATGAACATGACAGAGGAGCCTTCTAGATAGAAAGAACAGCAGGAACAAAGGTTAAAGGGAGGAAAATTGTTTTCAAGAAACAGTGAGTAATCTAGTTTTATTTGAGTCAAAGGTGCATACTAGGATGTTCTGGGAGATAAGTCAGAAAGGTAGGTGAGCTGTGTGCCAAACTGGGAAAAGCCCTGAACAAAGGAACAGAGAGTGTGTACTGTACTTGGCAAGCAACAGGAGCACCATGGAAGGCAATAAACATGGGAGTAACATATGAAGTGATGCAATTCTCCTGAACAATCTAGTCAGGACACTCTGGACAGACCAAAGGGCATCACAGTTAGAAGGCTATTACAGTAGTCTAGGAAGGAGTGGGAGCAGGAGCTTGGGCTAGGTAGAGGAAGTGGGAATAAAAGGCAACTGTTTTGTGGAGGACCCACAGAATTTGTTAACTGATTAAATGTGAAAAGTAAGGGTTATCACCCTGAGATTTACACCTGGGTGTAAATAGAGGAGGTGGGAAGGTCGACAGGAGAGAAAAGTTTGAAGCTCAAGGCTTGAAGAGAAGAATTATAAGAAAAAGGAATAGGTTTAGTTTTATCCCTGTCTTCCTGTCAAATGAATCCTTCACAGAACCCCAGGCTGTCAAACAGTCCAACTTGAAACAGAGTTCTCCATTAGACCAGCCTCACCTGGCCCCACAACCCATCCCTGAGACCAGCAGACCCTTAGAACTGACTGGTAGAGTCCTTCTCTGGACTACAACCTTCAGGTTGTAGCATTGCTCCAACCTGATTCCTTTGCACTTGGGTTTCAGGTCGTTCTGTCCCCTTGCTCTAACCTCCTCTCTTTTCAGAGTCCTTTTTCCTCTGTAAGAGGAGAGGAATCAAGTATCTGCCTGAGAGCACCAGTCCCGCAGCACGCAGGCCAAGCTCAGCCCTCCTAAGCAGCTCAGGCATGACTGGGCCAAGGGTGGAGGGAGGAGAGGGAAGAGAGGACACAGCAGGGCTGAGGTGAGGGGGTGCTGCAGCAGGATGGTGGCTGGGGCAGCAGCGATCACCTGAAGCATATCTGGCTGCAGGGAGAGCCAGTAGGCCTTGCTCCAGCCAGCCACACCCGCCGTACAGGGCACTGAGCAGTACTGGGGTTTGGGGGGATCTCTGCCGACCAGATCAGTCATCCCACTGACACTCAAATAATTCTATTTGTTGTTCCCAAACCACTTACTCTATCCGCATGGCACTCAGCCTCCCAGTTTCCCCAACTTCCCATTTCTGTTTAGGAAATAAAAGCTTGGGGTCGGCAGGACAGTGGACATTCTCATGAGGCAGAGTTCAGTCTAGCACAGGAACATTTGGGACACAGAGACAATCAGACTGTGCCCAGAACTGGACAAGGCATTGAGCTGAGCCACCAGTGAGAGTGGAAGCCATGGAGAAAGTCAGAGGTCTCAGAGCCAGTTCTCCAAACCAAGAGATGAGCTGCACAGCAGAGCACGGCCTGCGGAGACAGGTGGCGTGAAGACATGCCCAGCTACACGCTATTTCAGGCTCTGTGAAGATCAATAATGTAGGCTGCATACAATCAGCTCTTTTTATCCATGCCAGCCTCCAGGGCAGCCTCCTTCACCCAAACTGTCACCCAACCTCCACAATTATGTTTGCCCTGAGTTAGGCCAGCATGTGGGGCCTTGCTTTAGCCAGGGCTTGCTCTGTATGCCCCTCCCTGCCACTCTTGCCTCCCCAACTTTACCTCCAAGGCTCACTGAGGGGTGCCAGTGGGGTGGGGGGTGATATCACTGCCCAGGCCAGGGGATCCCACTGGGCAGATGTTACCAACTTGCCTCCCCACCCATTGGGAAGACAGCTTTCGTATTCAAGCCCAGATACAGAATTCCCGAAAATGTCCTAACCCTCCAGGGCCACTGCCTGGGAACCAGCAAGTCTAGTAGAGAAAGGAGAGGAATTGCCAGCACTGGTGCGACGCCACGGAAACAAGTCAGCAACTTGCAAGGATGTGAGAGTGAGAGGCTCTGGTCAAATATGCTCAATGACAAAGAAGCTGGGCTGGAAAACTGGGGAAAATGGACTGGGAATTCTGGCTGAAATGGGAGGAAGGAGAGCTCTGGTTTAACTGCAGGTTAGCCTCGGACTGTGGCCTTACCAGGAGGCAGATGGCACGCCTTCAGTGACAGCCAAGGCTGTAGAAAGACCCCTGGTCTCAGTGCTACCACTGGCTCTTTGACCTAAACCTAAAAACTCAATATCCCTCAGATGGGAAAGAGAAAGTCATAAGACTTTTCAGCTGTTGTAAATTGCAATAGATCACCATGACCCTGCATTAGGTTGATAAAGGCAGGCCCTGAGCTGCACGAGGTCTGGAGTAATTAAGGCTTCCTAGGGCACTTCACTACACAGGAATCCTGACACACCCAGCAGGCACTTACCTGCAGCCAGTGCAGTAGAGCAAACTGGAGGAGCAGGACGGAGGGGACGCGCAGGATCCCAGGGTGGGTGTACACGTTACTAGGAAGATGGTGTAACAGCTCCCTTTGGGTCACATCTCCAGGAAAAGGAGCATTTGTGGCCCCCAGACGTCCTGCACCACCTCACAGCTAGTGAGAAAATGGAGTGTCAGCTGTGGTCCATCCCTTCCTTGGTTGTACCCACTTAACCTCTCCCCAGCTTCCTTGTTCAGAGGATGACCATGTCCTCTGAGCAACAGAGGGTCCCGGGGGATATCTAAACAAGACTTGGGAGGGTTTGTCCTGTCCTCAGGCCATTCTCCCTTCAATCTTCTCTGTTCTGCCTTCCTCAAGTAACAGCTCCATCCCAGATCCTAAAGAAGTTCTCCACTCCCCAGGTCACTGGACAGCTGCTTTGAGTGTTCCGCTTCAGCATCAGCTCCTGGCACAAGTTCAGCCCGAGGCGGGCCTGTGGAAGGCAGGGCCTAGAAGCCAGCCTGAAGATGGTGCTGCTGAGCCAGCCTCATTCCTTTGCAGCAGCTGTTGGTCTCAACAATCTTTTGGTGTGGTACATAGGTTCCCACTCCCAGGTGGGTCAGAGCTGGGAGAGAAATATCTCTGGGGAAGAGTGGGCCATAGAAAAAGAAGAGCCAAGAATGACACAAAAGCCACAAGAGCCAAAGGAGTGTCCATCACTGGTCCTCAAGATTGCTTCATGATTCTGTGCTGTAATGAGGCTGAAGGGAAGAGATATACCAGCCCTGAGCATCCAGCCTTGGGTAAGAATGCCTAGGTTTTCCCATCAGGATCAGCCTATAAAACCATCCTGCCTAGGAGAAAGTGACTCCAAAAATTAAGTTCTCACAGTGGCTAAGGAATATTTCTGAAAGTATCAGAACTGATGGCTGGGATGGGATACAGCAATTATTACAGGTAGGCTAAAAACTCACTCCCATTTTAACCATCAAAAATCTGAGATGGTTCTATCATTACCCCCAGTTTTGCAAATCAGGAAACTGAGCCTCAAGAGATGTAGCCACTTTGCCCAAAGTCACAAACCCAAGGGTCTCTGGCTCTTCCTGTCCGGACCATACAGGTCCCCTTTTTTTCCCTTTTTGCATTTGGTCTGCAATGAGGGACAATGACCCCAAACCTGCTAGACGAGACCTCAGGGATCATCTGCTTCAATCTCCTTACTTTAGAGAAAGGAAACTTGGCCCCAGAGAGATACAGGGACATGTTCCTTGGGTCTCACAGAGCCAGGAACTGCTCTGCAACGGAATGGCAATGTGCACAAGAGTACCAGTCCAAGCTCCATTTCACAGAAGGGGACGTGAAGCCCTGAGCGCGGGTCCCCGATCCATCACAGGCAGAGCGGGTCCAATTCCGGGGGCGTCCGTTATCCTGCCGGATGCTACCGGCACCTTCACCTGGGGCGCCAATCATCAACTCACCGGCCCGCGCCCCGGGAATACCTGTCGGCGGCGCGCAGGCTCTTGGCAGGGGGTGACAAAGCGCTGAGTGGGACCAGCAGGCCCGCGCAGACCAGTGCTCGACTTAGTCTCGCCAACGCGAGCCCTTTCGCCTCAGAACGCCGAGGCCCCAGGACGCCGGGACGCTGAGGAGAATCGGAAAGCGCTGGCCCCAGCCCGGAGGCAGGGCCACCTGGTCTTCTTTCCTCAGGCTCCTACTTTGCCCCCTCAACAGTCTATAGACCCGGTCCTGGCGTCGGGGCAACAGAGAGAGCGACAGCTGACTCTCCTCAGAAGATAGCCGCCGGGACCCGGTAGGGTGAGGTTCCTATGGAAACGGGGCGGGGGGGACTTCGCGCCTGCGCGAAGGCGTTAGGCACACTGGGAAATGTGGTTTCCAGACTGTCACCCGGCGGCCAGAGGAACGGACGCAAGATGGCGCCCCAGCGTTGCAGTCCGTTCTGAGCCGCCAGGTTCCCCCGCCGCCCTGGGCCCTTTCTGGGTGCTGAGAGGCCGTGGAGGCCGAAAGGTAGTTTCTCTTGGTAGCCGCGGATCTGAGGCGTCTGGGAGGCGAGGTGAAGAGGTGGGGTCGCGGTCTTCGTAGCGTTTCGTCTTGAGGAGGGGATGCCCTGGCTGGTGACTCGTCCCAGGCCGGGCCGAGCCGGGCCCGCCGGAGGGAGAACGATGTGGAGGTGGGAGCTGGCTCAGGAGCTACCGGGCCTCGGTTTCCCTATTTCTAAAAGGGTGATAATTATAATGGCTCCCATTTCTCCTTTGAGAGTGTTGCAAGGTTTATATGAGATGATTGATGTGCAGATTGGACAGTCCTTTAAGAACATAAACAGGCATTCCCTTTCTCTGTAAATTAGTGCAATTTCTGGTAAGGAAATTAGGTAGTGCCTTTTAGAATTAAAAATGCACGTAGTGGGACTTCCCTAGCAGTCCAGCGGTTAGGACTTCGTGCTTCCAGTGCAGGGGGCGTGGATTCCATCCTTGGTCGGGAAATTAGGATCCCACCTGCCAGGCGGAGCAGCCAAAAATAAATAAAAATTTTAAAAAAGAAAAATAAATTTTAAAAATGGGAACAATTTAAAAATGCATATAGCGTCTGCTTCAGCGATTCTAGAAATATTTCCTATGAAATTAGTGGTCATGAAGAGGAACTCAAAAGCCTCTTGATGAAAGTGAAAGAGGAGAGTGAAAAGGTTGGCTTGAAGCTCAACATTCAGAAAACAAAGATCATGGCATCTGGTCCCATCACTTTATGGGAAATAGATGGAAAAACAGTGGAAACAGTGTCAGACTTTATTTTTTTGGGCTCCAAAATCACTGCAGATGCTGATTGCAGCCATGAAATTAAAAGACGCTTGCTCCTTGGAAGGAAAGTTATGACCAACATTGATAGTATATTAAAAAGCAGAGACATTACTTTGCCAACAAAGGTCCGTCTAGTCAAGGCTATGGTTTTTCCCGTGGTCATGTATGGATGTGAGAGTTGGACTGTGAAGAAAGCTGATCGCCGAAGAATTGATGCTTTTGAACTGTGGCGTTGGAGAAGACTCTTGAGTCCCTTGGACTGCAAGGAGATCCAACCAGTCCATTCTAAAGGAGATCAATCCTGGGTGTTCTTTGGAAGGACTGATGCTAAAGCTGAAACTGCAATACTTTGGCCACCTCATGCGACGAGTTCACTCACTGGAAAAGACTCTGATGCTGGGAAAGATTGGGGGCGGGAGGAGAAGGGGACGACAGAGAATGAGATGGCTGGATGGCATCACCGACTCTGTGGACATGAGTTTGAGTGTACTCCGGGAGTTGGTGATGGACAGGGAGGCCTGGCGTGCTGTGATTCATGGGGTCGCGGAGAGTCGGACATGACTGAGCGACTGAACTGAACTGTACACAAGAAAGTATATACAAGGGTAATTAAGCATTACTTGAAATGGACACAAGACAACAAATCACCATTGATAGATGACCACTTAAATAATGATGGATTCCATTAAAGAGGATATGTGTGGTTATTTTTAAAATGAGGCAGAGCTTACTGATGTGCAACTCTCTGTGACATGAAAAAAATTATCAAAATACAGAATGTTAATAATGATTTAATTTATATTTTAAAAAGAATATACAAATATAGTAGATGACTTAAGCATGGAATGTTTTTGGAGGGATTCAAGCTGGTAACAGTGGTTGCCTATGAAGGATTGGAGGGCAAGATCAGATGGAGACGCTATTTTCATTTTATATTTTTTAAAAATACTGTATTTTTTGCCCCTTTAGCAATTTGTGTGATCTTTATCTATACATATAGTTCTTTTTTTGGCGCGGTGGGTGGGGATGCCACCTGGCTTGAGGCATCTCAGCTCTCCAACCAGAGATTGAACCCAGGCCCCAGCAGTGAAAGCCTGGAATCCTAACCACTCGGCCACCAGGAAATTCCCAGTATACATACAGTTCTTAATCATTTATCTGCATTTTTTATGCAGATAATTTCCCTTCCAATTTTTGTTTCTCCACGTGGTGATTTCTTACTTCTCAGAGTCCTCCGTAGATTATGGTGGGCCCCACAGCTCTGAGTTCCTGATTAGATCCTGCCTTCCCAGCTGCACAGACTTCAGGAGGGCAGGGCTTGGCCTTGGCTCCCCCCCCCCGACGTTGTCACCCCCACTTCCCCCTAGCCTAGGCCTCGGACTGCTGAAAGGGCAGCCTGGGTGAGAACCATGGTTGCTTGTAGACAGGCAACACCCTCTCGGCTCAGTAAGGTGGATCAGCCTAGTGGATCTAGAGTCAGATCTAGCTTTTCTGAACCTCACCTTGTGACCCTGAACCTGCTACCCACAGAAATTGATTCCTCTTCTAGACAGCACGTTGAGGCTGAATTCTGTCAATGTACAGGTGATGTGTATTGTTAAAATATCAAAGCAGGAGGGGGAAGCCTAGGGATTTCCCAGTTTAATCCTTTTGTTTTACAGAAAGAAACAAAGACTTAAGGTGAAGTAACATGCAAGTGATAAAGCTCGGGCTAGAACCCAAGTCTCTGTCCACCAGGGTTAGAGCAGTGCTGGGGGTCCAGCCAGGGTCTGGGTGAGAGATTCACTCCCAGAACTGAGCTGCTGCTGCTGCTGCTGCTAAGTCACTTCAGTCGTGTCCGACTCTGTATGACCCATAGACGGAAGCCCAACAGGCTCCCCTGTCCCTGGGATTCTCCAGGCAAGAACACTGGAGTGGGTTGCCATTTCCTTCTCCAATGTGTGAAAGTGAAAAGTGAAAGTGAAGTCGCTCAGTCGTGTCCGACCCTTAGCGACCCCACGGACTGCAGCCTACCAGGCTCCTCCATCCATGGGATTTTCCAGGCAAGAGTACTGGAGTGGCTTGCCATTGCCTTCTCCGCAGAACTGAGCATGAAGTCTCAATTAACAAGAACATTTGCCACCAGCTCCCATCTGTGAGGTCTGCTGTGAGGGAAGGAGTTGCACCCGCCCACTACCCGCCCCCAACCAAACTAGTGTTATAGGGCACCGTGTTATATTATCTTGGGAAGCAGGGAGAGAAGCGACAACGATGGACCTGCCTACTCTTCTTGAACACTGTAACTGAACAGAAAGAACCCCTCAGCAGAGGGAAGGGCCCAAAATGGCTCCTTCTTCCCTGGCAGTGGTGGGCTGGCTTGGAACATGAGGCTCTCTTGCATTGTAGCAGGAAGATTCTTGGGACCCTAAGTGTGCTCAGGAACTAGCAGCAAGTGTCCAAAAGGAACCTTAGTTTCCGGGACAGGCTCGGTCCGGTCCAGATAGGCACTGGCAGCTTCCACTTCCTCGTAGGTAACTCCCTTCCGCTGCCCCGACAGCGTCAGCACCTCCTGCCCAGTGGACTCGTTCCCCTGCTGACCTGCCTGAGGGGGTGTGTGCAGGCCCTGCCCTGGGAGACGAGGGAGAGAGCTCCGGCCTCCTCTCTTCTCTTCCCCATTCTTCCTCCCACCCCACCCCACCCCAAACACACCACTGCCTACATGGGCCTGTCACGAGACATCTGGGAACTGTGAGGAAACTGGAAGGGGTAATGAGAGGCCAGCCTCCTCGTGTAACCAGAGAAAGAGTGGACTGACAGGTTTTATCATAAAATTGAAGATGGTATGAAAATGCTTTTTATTTCCGAGTACAAAGCGAGATACTATTAACTATGAAAAACTGGCCAGAGGCCATGAAGCACAAAGAAGACTCTTCGGCCTGGTGCCCTGGGCTCCGGTGCAGTGCTGGTGAGGGCGCTGGGGCAGCAGCAGACTCAGGGCACTTAAGGGGCGTGAGAGGCAGGCTGACTGCCAGCCCCATTGGAGGGCTCTGGGCACTGAGGACTGAGTTTACTCTCGGCCTTTGTTGGGGGTGGGGGCATTGGTTCCCTGGAGGGCCCCAGGAATGAAATGGTAGGGCTCGGGGGAGTGGGAGAGGGAGGTAGCCTGAGCCTTTCTGCACCGGGAAACTGTTTTTTACATCTGTGGCTTCAAGTGTGTGTTTCAGGCAGCAGTTGAGAATGAAGCTAGGGTACTGTTGCCCACAAAGGCACCTTCAGTCTCTACCATATCCCCAAATATGGAGAAAATCTTGAGCCCTTGGAGAGGTGGATGTGGGTCGGAGACTTAAGGCTGTCAGCGCTGAGGCTGTAGTGACAGGAGCCTGCGGCCTCCTCCAAAGAGGACTGTGAACAGACTGGCAGGGCTGAGGGGTGCTCGCCCCAGGAGCTGTGTGCGGGCGCCTCTACTTGTGTCTAAGGGGGCATGGGCACATGTGAGGGCTCACGCCTCGCCCTCCTCCCCACTGCTGTCCACGCTGGCCTGCCTCACAATCTTCTGGTGCCTGGGTGTGCACGGACAGCCGGCGTCCCCCTGCTCCTCCAAGGCCCGGGTTCGGCTGGCCACCAGGGCGGCGCTGTTGAGGGCCGCCACAGACTGGCGGGACTTCAGGGCAGGCCAAGGCCCCCTGCGGACCTGCCGGCCTCCCTTGGCGCTAGAGGGCTGAGGGAAGGGCTGAGGAGGGTCCTCATCTGAAGATTCTTTTGAAGAGAAAACCTGGAAGAGTGAGACTATAGAGTCAGGGGCAGTCTTTCCAGGGCAGGGCCGTGAAAAGGGTAGATGCAGAATGTCTGTTGAGTGAATACAGAAACACTGAGCTACTCACAGGTCAGCTGTCCCTAGGAGGGAAAGCAGCACCCCAGGCCTCCTGCCCCTGCTCCTCACCTGCCCCTCTGTTGCCCCCAGAAGCCCTTCTTAGGCCCCCTCTCCTCCTCTTGCCCCCACTGCTTTGTACAGTCAGTCCCATGTGCCACAGGGACACATCTTCCATGCCAGGCCCTGAGCTGGGTGCTGAGTGAGGACACCCTGCCTTTAGGAACACTGACACCCCCATCAACCATCTATTCCCCCGCCTTCCACACCCAGTGCCACCTCCTCCAGGAAGCCTCTCCCAAATGTCCCCATCCTCTGTGAGATGAGCTGTCTTTCTTTCCTCCGGGTTGGCCACCTTGGGTGCAAGTCACGTGGTGGGGAGAGGGGGTGACTTCCCAAGGCAGGGGCCAGCTTCTGGTCTTAGACTTGTGCCCTGCAGATCTCAGCAGAGGGAGGGAGCGTGCTCAGCTATCCAGCTGCGACTTTGGTTGTAAGTGCTGTGACCACTCTGCACCCCCATCCTTCCATGGGTTGCCCCTTCGCTTTGGGAAGGGGTGCTGAGGCCGTCCACATCCATCTGGGTTCAGCAGTTGGTTGCACAGCTCCTGGCCTGGGGAGGATGCTCCCCCAAGTCTGGGCAGCCCTGAGCCTCAGGAAGCAAGTTCCGTCTTCAGGCTGAGAGCTGCCTGCAGCCGCCAGCCTAGGGCTGTTCGGCCGTGGAGCCGGCCAGATGGCCCTGTCCCAAGGCTGCGCTCCCGCTCCCGTGGAGAGCGGGGCTCACCTGTCCTCCCTGTGTCTCCTCCGCTGCTCTGAGGGGATGAAAAGGAACAGACCAGGGCACAGGCCACCTGCTCAAGAGCCCCCTGCTCAGGGTCAAGCCAAGCCTCAGTCCTGGACTCTCTCATCTTCCCACCATCTGCCCCCTCCTCCTCTCGGCCCCCACCCTGCCTCCTCCTGTGGCCGCAGCCTTACCTCTGGCAGGTCAGCATCGCCGGAGGGGCTGTCCAGCTCGGAGGGTGGCTCCAGGAGGCTGATGGACCTCATGACCCCACGGAGGTTGATACGGGGCCGCGACCCAGGCGCTTCTTTTGGGGCTGCCTGGCTGTCCTCTGACCCCATGACACTCAGCTCCCCACTGCCCCCCGGTTCTGGCTGAAGAGGTGGGAATGGTGTAGAGACCTCGGGGGCCAGGGGCTCCTCTGGGGAGGCCCCACCCGCCTTCTGCTCCCAGATGTGGCTCTGCCGGCTGCGAGGGGGGCCCTGAGTCAGCTTCCTGACCCAGTGGCGACCCGCAGCGGCCGCCCCATGCCCCCTTCCCTGTCCCCCTACCGCGTACCTAGCAGTCAGGATGCCCTGGTAGGTCTGCAGCTGGCGCAGGAAGCCGGGGTTGGGGCGGGCAATGGGCCGGAGCTCCTGCACATGGCACAGAGCCTGCTCCAGGCTCCAGCCATACTGCTTCATGGCATAGGCGATCACCGTGGCAGCCGAGCGGCTGACGCCCATCTTGCAGTGGACGAGCACCCGGCTGCCCTGCGCCCTGTGGAAGCCACACGCAGTCAGCTTCCCCTTCCCCACCCGTCGCTGTGCCGTGTGGGGGCAGGGCAGCTCGCGGGCTCACCTCCCAGAGCAGAGGGGAAAGGAAGTAAGGGCCCTGAGGGCCAGAAAAGCGGAGGGCAGGGCAGGCAGGCGGCGGGCACGGGCAGCAGAGGGCTGAGGTGGGGTGGGCGGTGGGGTGGCATGGCCCTACCTGGCGGCCTCCACGAAGCGGTGTGTCTCCTTCCAGTGGGGCAGCAGCTGGGCTGACTCGTCATCCCAGAGGCGCACGTTGTGGTAGGTAAAGCGCTCAGGGTAGAAATTGTCGATCTCACGGGCCATGTTCAAGATGTGGCTCACCCTGTAGCCAGGCAGGAGCCGGGCTGACCTGGAGCCAGCGCACCCTGGGCGCTTGGGTGTGGTGGGGTGGTACAGTTGCGGTGGGAAGAGGAGGTGACTGTGACCTTGAGCAGATTGGTTTACCCCACTGGGCTTGAGTACGGTCCTCCCTTACCCCTGTCTCGCTTCCAGGTAGCTGCAGGTCATCTGCAGCACAAGTCCTTATCTTATCATCAGAAGTCAGTTAGAGAGGGCTTTTTTTGGGGGGGTATGGGGCTGTACTGTGCGGCATGGCATGTGGGATCTTAGTTGCCTGACCAGGGATCGAACCCACACCCCCTGCATTGGAAGTGCAGAGTCTTAACACTGGACCTCCAGGGAAGTCCCCAGAGAAGGGCTTTTGAGCTCAGCTGAGCCTGGCTGGATGTGCAATAGCTAAAACCTATGACCCTTGTCATAGGTTTCCCAAAAGCCCATGGTGGACAAGGGACTGAAGTGTCAGGAGCAGGCAGCCGGAGAGGGGCCCTTCCTTCTCTAAGAGACGTGGTCAGGCAGAGAGGGGCTTTCCTGCTTTACAGCCGGGGAGAGGGTAGAGGGGACCAGGAAGCTGCCAGCAGACCAGCAAAGTAGCTATTCCCCGTCCTGGCCTGAGCCCATAGGAGGGGAACAGCCCCAGGGAGGAGCTGGAAGCAGAGTTAGCAGCTGCAGAGAGGGTTCTGGGAGTTTCTGGCCAGGTCTCCCCTTGGGGAAGACGGAGGATGAGAGGGTTCGAAACCCTACCTGTTTCTCTGCAGCTCCTCCAAGTTTGCTGCGTTCCACTCTGAGCCCTGGGAACAGGGAGAGCACGTCATTCGGTCTCTGCCGGCTCTGGCCATCCCCACCTCCCACCCCCAGCCTGCAGCTCACCAGGTAGAGGTGGGGGAAGATGCGGGACGCCCGGTCTTGCTGGGCCATGAGCAGCAGCATCTGGTTGTCAATGAAGTCGCGGTACTGCTGGAGAGGGCATCCCAGACGCAGCTCCAGGGCCTGGCGGATCTGCAGGCAGGCGGGTGAGGTGAGGCTGGGGCGCCTTGCAAGGTTCCTACGCCCCACCCTCCCCTCTGGGGCCTCTGAGGACAGTACTGAGTCCTGTCACGGCAGAGAAGCTGAGGCCAGGCACGTGGTAACAGCTCAGACAGGAGGAGCGCTAAAGGGGAAGGCCCAGCCGGAGGGCCCCCACCCAGGGCCCAGCTCCCCACTCATCCTCGCACCCGGCCCACCTCTTTGGAAGTGACGTTGTCCAGGTCACTGGTGTCCAGCACCTCCCACAGCTCGGCCCGGATCGCCTGCTCCATCTGCTCCTGCTCTGAGGGCCTGGGACCCAAGCCTGTCAGTGCAGGGCCCCTTTCCCTCTCTGCCGCAGCACCTCCCCCCAAGCCCCCTCCCCGGACTGACCGGCTGGGCTCCACGCAGGGAGGCCGCAGGGACTCCAGGTCGGCCATGGCCATCCACTCGTTGAGACAGCTCTGGTCCGAGCTCAGCCTGTCCTGGTAGTGACTGGCCCAGGCGAGGGCACTGCCCCCTGGCACAAGACCACTGCTGAGAGCTGCCTCACATGCCTGGTGCAACACTTGGAGCGTGGCCCTGGGACAGAGGGGAGGCCGCGTCACACGGGCCTCCCAGCAGCCCTCCCCTGACCCTGCGGCCACGGTGGAGCCATGCCCCTTACCACATGGTCTGAATGGAGACAGGCTTGAAGATCCGACTCTGCCCCCCGGACGTCACGCTGAAGCCCCTGTGGGAGACCCGGTGGGGTGGGACCTGGCTCAAGAACAGCGCCTCCAAGAGGCCTACCCACTAGCCACCTTACCAGGCTGGTCCTCAAAACATATACAAAATAAGACCTGAGCTTCAAAATAAGACCTGTTTGCAAATGCGGGGCAGCTGAGGCCCAGAGAAGTTAGGTGACTCGCCCAGGCTCACCGGGTGGATCTCCGGTGGAGCCGAGAGTAGGCCCAGCCTGGAGTTCCACGGGTGCTCCCCAGTACCAACCCCCGGGCAGACATCACACTTGGTTATTTCACCCTCTGGCCCTCTCTCCTCTCCCTTCCCTCCAGGTGACACCTCTTACCCGTCTCCATCTAGGTACACCTGGGTGTCACTCCAGAGAGGCAGGACCAGGCCGAGGGTGCAGCGGGGGGAGCTGGTGGGGACAGAGGGCGAGCGGCCGGCTTTCAGCACCAGCGCCTCCCCACCAGGCCCTCCTGTTTCTCCTTCCCCTGCTCCCACCTGCTGTCAGGGAAGTCCACGCCCAGAAGGACTGTCTCATCCCGGCTCAGACCTTCTCTGGTGGAAACTACCAGCAGGTAGCGGAGCCGGGGGGCCCGAGCTGCCTCCAGCTGGGCTGCCTGGGGAAGACCGGGAGGAAGAAGCCTAGGGTCACAGTGGCCCTGGGGCCCTGTTCTCCCCATCCCAACCTGACACACATCTGGGTCGGGAACAGACCTCCACCTGTTCCCTCTGCACCCACCCCTCCCTCCCCAGATACCAGATCAGTGGTTACAGTCTAGTGGTTCCCAGCTTTGGGATTTCATGGTCCATTTAAATGTTTAAAGAGTTTTCTCAAAGGGGATGTATGTGGGGAAAAAAAGGGGGAGCGTGGGCATGACAGATCACCCATTTTGTTTTTTCCTGCTAGGAAGGAAGTTTAAAAAATACTTTTCCAGTTGCCATTACCATAATTTGATTCGAGAAATGTTTGTTACCAAAGAAATATTAAGGACCCAATCTTACAATAAAGGGTGGTGCTTCCGTGGAATTAATTCTGCCTTACAAAAGACTGTGTCTCGTTTTTCCCATCTTGCTGTAGACAGTGAGATGTTCCACAGGCATTCAGGAATTGGTTCTCACTTTGCCGCCTGTGTCCCATCCTCACGTGGGCCCTTCCAGGACACCAGCCCACGGTGGGCGCTCAGCAGGCCCCCCTGAGCACCAGTCCCTTTCTGGGCACCTCACATGGTCAGGAAGGTCTTCTGCTGGTTGAACAGAAACCCGCCTCTGGGTAATTCCCCGCTCTCGGTCCTAATCTTGCCCTATAGGCTCACGTGGGACAAACCTCCCCATCCTCTCCCAGTTCTCTCTAGAGACCTGAAGACACCACCTCGGCCTGTTAAAACAACTCTAGCTGAAACAGCAGAATCGCAGCTTGGGTAACCTCTATGCTCCCCAGGGTGCCCCCTGCCCTCACATCACTGCTCTCCAAACACACACTGGTTCTGGTCCACTCTCCCCTCCCACCTGAGGAGTGGCTCTCTCCCCTTTCAGGGGACTAGAGGGCTCTGGATGGGGCCCTCACCAGGCGGATGTCATCCTGTGGCCTCAGCAGCTCCACCATGAGGTGCAGGTGTTGACTCTGCTCCTGCTTGCCAGGACTCGGGGGCCCGTGCCCATTGTCTGTCTGGTCCCCGTGGGGCTGCCCTTCCCCGGGTTGCTCCTCTGCTGGCTCTGGGCTGGGCCTGGAGGCATCTCCATCATCCCCTCCATCCTGCAGTCCCAGGACAGCCCCTCGGAGTACTGCAAAGCTCTGCCTGGCAGGGGAGCAGGGGAAAAGTAACATCGTGACGGCCCATCCCACCCCTCAGGACAGGAGAGTCAACCCCCCAGAACTGCCTGGAGGATTTGTTAAATCAGGTGTTGGCCCCCATCCCCAGAGAGTCAGTGGGCCTGGAGGGGAGGCCTGAGAAGGTGCATCCCTACACAGTTCCCAGGTGATGCCGCCTCAGTGCTTTGGGAACCACTGCCTTGACAGCTCTCAAGCCTCGAGTCCAACTTTCCCTTCCCATCTGCCTAACTCAATATGTAACTGTGAACTTGGTGGGGCCCCAGGAGTCCTCAGGCCCTGCTGTCCCATCCTGCCCCATAACACGGGACCATTGGCCAGAGCCAGGTCCAGGATAATGGATGAAGGAGCCTCAACTGACTGGGGGAAGATGGAAGCAAAGGCAGTCAGCCGTGCCCACTAGCAACTCTGTCCCCACATACTAAGTAGTTGGCTTTGGCTGTGAGTCCTCCCAGAGGGCAGTGGCCAACCCTGGTGGCTGGATGGAGGTGCGTGTGTGGGGAGAGGCGCTCACCTTCTCTGGAGCCGGCTTCTGTGCTGGGACACCTGGTCCTGCTAAGAAGGCAGCCCCCAGGGCAGAGTGAAGTGGTGGGAAAGGACTGCTCCCCAGGTTCAGGGTGCTGGGGTTGGGGGTGCAGGGATCTGCCCCCCTCCCTCGTCCCCGCCCCGCCCCCCCCCCCCGCAGTGGGGAAGGGAACCAAAAAAGGTGTCAGATCATTTTATGTTCCAGTCCACTTTCCACGTGGAGACACGCGGAGCCGGGCCCAGGTCCAGGCCGGCAGCCAGAGGTAAGGGAGGGGGAGCGCTGCTGGAGATGCCTGAGGGTTTGGCCCCGGTCTGGGCCCAGAGCGGGGTAGGGCCTCCGCGGGCGCTCGGGGCTCCGGATCTTGCCTTGGTCCGAGTTCCTGGTTGCCTCAAGATCTCCCCCAAGCCTCTCCAGCCTGAGACGTGAAGGCCCCCTCCGCACATTCCCCAGGCTTGAGGGGAGGCTGCCCGTGGGCAGCAAGCACTCCCCCAGGCCCAACTGGTAGCCAACTGCGTGGGCAGAACCACAGCCAAGCCAGACTCACCGTGGGCCCCACAGGCGTGGAGTGGCCGCTGGCCGGGGGCGAGCGGCTTACTGTGACCAGGGCCATGGGGCCAGGCCGGGGGCCCCTGGGCCGGTACGGCGCGGCGCCCTCCCTCGTCGCCCCGCGGACAGACGGTCGCTGCCCCGCAGGACCAGGAAGGAGAGTCCGGCGCCACCAGGGCCTGGCACCTCCTCGGGGCGGACCTTAAAGGGCCACACACCCATCCAGCCCGGCCCGCGGAGCCCGCACGCAGTGGCCCCCGCCCCTCCCTCCGCCGCGACCCCGCCCCTCAAAGCACGTTGCGGGCGGGGCCGGGCGCAGGTGAGGCGCCGGGCCCCGCGGCGGGAAAAGGCAGCCTGCGCAGCGCTCCAGGGTTCCGCCCCTCCTCCCAGGAGGCGCCCCGCCCCGTCCTCGGCTCCGCCCGGCTGGGTCACCTGAGCTGTGCTCTGGGCCTCAACCATCCCGTTACCCCGAAGAGGTGGAGCCCAGGGAGGCAGGGCTGAGGACCCAGGTCTTGGAGAGGACCAGACACGGTGGGTCTTAAGTGGAGGCACCCCAGACTTCTTTCTTTTTGCTGGTTGCTCTTGGCACTTCCACTCGGCTTCAGGGGATGTCAGGCTGGATTTAGAAGGAACCCACAGGCTCACAAGGGGTCCTCGGGGCCACCTTGGAGGTAAGCTGGGCGGGCCTGAGGAAGTTCAGGGCCGCGGCAGAGGGAAGTGACTTGTGACTGCAGTCGAACCTGCCAGGGTAGGTAGGGGCAGGAACCCAGGCCTGGGCTGCGGGGCCACCGCCTCCGAGCCACATGGAGAACCAGCCTCTGCCCTTCCCGAATTCCAGGAAAGCCCCGGGTCTCCAGCAGGTGGGACCGGCCTCAGGGGAACTGATATTCACGGAGCACCTACCCAGTGAGGGCGCTTGACATCTTACCCTCCCAGCTGCCCTGAGTGTTGGAGGGGGTCTCATTTAAAGTTGAGGAATCAGGCCAGGGTGGCAACGGTCAGGATTCAAATCCAAGTCCTAAAGCCATTACCCACAGTGTCTCGCCTTGGTCCCCCCCGCCAGGCCCCCCCACCCCCACCCTACACTGAGCAGAGCAAGCCTGCTGCTGAGGGTCTCTTTATTTCCACCTTGGTCTCAAGGCCAGCTCCCCGCGTCTAGGGCTCCAGGCCCCCGAGCCCAGCAGCTGAGTGTTTATAAATAAATAAATTACAAAAGTGGGCTGGGGGGGCAGCACAGACGGCCTCCCGAGGGCGGGGCTCAGTGCTCGGTGAGTGAGCGCTGCAGGATCCGCCGCAGGTCATCCTCCTCCTGCTGCCCCCGGCGCTCCCGCTCCTCCTGCTCCCGCGAGGACAGCTCCAGGGCCAGGCGAAGCTGCTCCTCAAAGCTGGGGGGAGCCGGGGTGGGGGGTGTCCTGTGTGGGGAGCCCAGACCCCCGGGCCCTGTGGACATCCGCAGGCTTTCCTGGAGGGCCCTTCCAGGCCAGGCATGAGAGGGGAGAGCAGACCCGTTAGAGCTAAGGCTGGGGAGGAGACCAAGGGCTGGGTCACGGCTGTGGAGGGCGCAGATAAGGGCAGGGAGGCTGGGACCGGAAGACCGGAGACAAGAGACAAGGCAGGGTCCTGTCTCCCCAGGCTTCATGCCTGCCGCCCTCCCTGGTGGGCAGCCCTGAAGATGGAGCGTGGCCTCAAAGAGGGTGTGGGGTCTTGGGGCCAGCACCTCCCCACTCCCTACCCCCCACCAGCCAAGAGCCCCCAGGGCTGGCAGGACCCATGAGCCAGGGCAGGGCTGAGACCTGGCCCTGGTAGGTTCCACCGAGCTCACCGCTCCAGCTGAAGCTGCTCCTCGTAGGCCGTGGCCTGGGCATGGTGGACGCCAGGCCGGGTGTTGGTCAGGGCTTCCCAGACAGTCACCTGCAGCAGCCAGAGCCCTGAGCTGTCACCTCTGCCACCCAGGCCCACACCCAGGGCCCGGCCCCGGCCCGCACCCCACCTGCTCCGCCTCCGTGCCCGCCTCCAGCAGACTCTGCTGGATGGCAAACTGCAGCAGGTCATCATCCTCGTCACGCAGGGGCTCGCTGCGCTCCGCACCCACCACGCTGTACCCCTCGGGCACCTCGAACACAGCGGGGTCCACCTCACAGGGGAAGGGGCTCCCTGGGTGCAGCAGAGGGGCCGTGCTCAGCCCCCTTCCCTGGCACACAGAGGCGAGCGAACCTCACGGCCCCAGGCCTGCCCGCTGCAGTACCTGAAGCTGCAACAGCAGAGCCGAGCGCCGGCACCCACACTGAGCTCAGGGGCTCATCGCAGCCACACAGGTTGCTGAAGGTGATGCGGGCGTTGAGCACGTGGAAGAGGGGGATCTCTGTGCGGAGATGGGCAGCCTGAGCCAGCCCTGCCGCCACTCCCCGGGGGAGGTGCGGGGGGGGACAGGTGCCGCCTGGCACCCTCCTGCTGCCCCGCCCACCCTCTCACCAATCTTGACCGGGAAGCCGGGCGGAAGGCGCAGGGTGATGAAGTCACGCAGCTTGGCAAAGTGAGCATTGCTGATGGCCATCAGGTCTATGATGGGCGTCACCTGGTCCCCCAGGGACAGCGGGTGCTCCTCACTCAGCCACAGCGTCGCCTTGAACCTGCCCGGCCAGCCGCAGGATGCGGGTCAAGGAACCTCTGGGGGCCCCTCTGCTGAGGCCCACCTACTCTGGACATCTGCCTCTACGCACACTCTCCGCCTGACCTGGGGGACCCTCTTCTCTGCTCAGTGGCCCCCGCCTGCTTCCCCTGGGGGCTTATGTCCTTCTGGCCCTAGAGTCCGAGCTGTCCCCAGGCCCCAGACTCAGTCTGGCCCATCCTCCTCCTCAGCGCACAGCCAGCACCTCGCACATCGCTTCCTCTGGGGTCCAGCACCCCCACACACACACAGTTTAGGACTGTACCACTAGGGTCATAAACCAGTCCCTGGCTGAGGGAGCCCACGTGAAGCTCCAGGGAGAGTGCAGGGCCCATGGAAAGTGCTAGAACTCACAGCTCATCAGGGCCTCCCAGCACCTTGTGAGCAGATGGTCAAATGCGACTTCTCATTTTACTGAGGGGGATCTAGACTCTCAGAGGGGAAGATGATCCCTTGGGCTCCAAAGCCAGGAGGTGTGAGAGCCCTGTGCCCTTCCCCTCTGCCACAAGCTGGCCCCCAGCAGGTGTTCGTTCAGTTGAACAGAAAGCCATCCATTCATTCACCAGGAAGAGCGACCAGGCCTCTAAGCAAAGCCTCAAGCTGGGTGCTGAGGACCATGGTAGCCAAAGCCAGGCCCCTGCCCCCAGGGAATAGTCTAGAAGGCAGCTGGCTGGGTGAATGATCCCCCTACTCCAGGGGGCCCCGTGTGTGAGGGGAATCTACAAGGGCTTGGGGGCACACAGGGAAGCCTGCAACCAGCCCCCAGACCTCACCTCTGTACTTTGCTGGACATCTCAATGGGGCGGCCGATGTTCCTCGACTCCAGGCTGAAGTTGGGGTCAAAGTATTCATCGGGGGAAATGGCTGTGGGGTTTGTGGGGCTGGCTGCCTGCTGCACAGGAGCCTGCATGGGCCCCAGGACTAGGCTTAGTGCTCCAGAGGCGCTGGCCTGGCCCTGCCCAGTGGCCCCTGCCAGCCGGCCCCCAGCACCCGCCCCCCAGCCCTGGCTCACCCCATTGTGGGAGGAGTGCTGCTGGGCCATGCCAAGGAAGGACTGGAATGGAGTCTTCCCCCCTAAGGAGAAGGGGTGGAGCCCATCAGGGGACCTGGGGCCACTGCTCCCAGACTGCCCACACCCACCTTCCACCCTGGGAGCCTCCTGGGTAGGGGGAGGCAGAGTAGATGGGAATGGGGACGCCTCCCAGCTTGGCCCAGACACTCTGGCCCTGACACCACACAAGGGTGATCCCCCCCAATATGGTGTGACTGGGCAGCGGGCAGGCGCACCTGGGTTTACCTTTGATCCTCGCCTTGTCCTGATCAGAGAGGTGCTCCGTGCGTGTGCGTGTCACCAGCTCCACGTTGGTGGCACTGTACACCTGGGGAGCAGGGGGGACACAGGGGGAGCTGGGGGCTCAGAGCCTGTTCCCCACATTCAGCCTCACTAGCACAGGACCCAAGGCGTCCTGTCTCCAAGGACAGGTGAGATCTCGCTCCCCACAGTGGAGGCGGTGGGGTCTGAACCCCAGGGAGTCACTAATGAGGGGAAACGCTCCTCGCTTCATCTTGGCGATCTGGGTATGGGGGTCTGTGCTGTGGGTGATCCCAGTGGGCTCATCAGGGGCCACACGGGGCTTCCGGAGCCCGTGGACTGCTCAGTCTCTCCCTCCACACGGGGTGGATGCGGAGAAGGGGCAGAGTTCCTGGGCCTCGTCTCCTACCCCAGCCCCCACCACTAGGCTCTCCTGCCTTGGCCTCGTAGCCGCTAACGGTTTCCATCTTCTCAGACCGCCAGCCCCAGATACCACATTTGTTCCTGAAACAGACCAAACAGGAGGTCATGAGGACTCACACCCTCCCAACTCTGGCCAGAGGACTCACACCCTCCCAACTCTGGCCAAAGTCGTCCCTTCCAAAGACCCCTCCAATTAGCCTTCCCACTGTGAAACACACAGGAACCTTGAAGAGGCTGCCTGGACAGTTCAGACAAATGAACAGAGGATTGAGGACTAGGAAGTACTGGGGAATTGTTCACTTTTGCTAACAGTGTTGGGGCTCGGTTTAAAAACATCCTTATCTGTTATAGTCACATACAGATGCATGTACTATTGATAAGGCATCTGGGATGTGCTTTAAAATAAAGGAAAAGAAAAAAGGAAAAAATTGTGGCAGAGTAGATTCAACAAGATTGGCAAAATGTTGGGAATTCCCTGGTGGTCCAGTGGTTAGGACTCAGTGCTTCCACTGCAGGGGGCATGGGTTCAGTCCCTGGTCAAGGAATAAGATCTTGCATGCAGCACAGTACAGCAAAAAAAAAAAAAAAAGCAAAATGTTAATACTTGTTAAAGTTTGAGTGATGAGTACATTATACTAGTCTATGTGCTTTAAATTTTCCAGAATAAAAATTTAAAAATAAAAATATGTCTGACTCAATAATAGTTGAAGACTTTATAACCCCACCTTCAAGAAGGGAAAGAACGAGTAGGCAGATCAACAAGGAAACAGATGACTTGAACACGGTATAAACTAGACCTGATATATGTCCTTAGAACACTTCGCCCAACAACAGCAGAATACACATCCTTCAGGACAGACTATATGCTCGGCCATAAAAGAAACCTCAACAAAACTGAGAGGAAAGCAATTATACAAAGTATGTTCTCCAACTCCAGGAGTTGGTGATGGACAGGGAAGCCTGGCGTGCTGCAATCCATGGGGATGCAGAGAGTAGGACACAACTGAGCAAATGAACTGACAGACTGATGTTTTCCAGTCATGACTGAATGAAATTAGAATTAAAAACAGAAAAAAAAAAAAGGGAACTCATGAATATGTGAAAGATAACTCACTCCTAAATAACCAACAGATCAAACAATAAATCAAAAGTAAAATCAGAAAATACTTTGAGATGAATGGAAGTGAATATACAACATATCAAAACTTGTGGGACACAACTAAAGCAATGCTCACAGGGAGATGAATAGCTGTAACCTAACCTTCCATAGTGAGACACTGGGAAAACAGCAAACTAAACCCACAGCAAGCAGAAGGAAGGAAATAATAAATATCAGAGTGAAAATTAATGAAGGATAGGAAAACAATGGAGAAAACTGATCCAACCAAAGGCTGGTTCTCTGAAAAGATCAACGGAATTGACAGGAAAAGAGAGAAGACTCAAATTACCAGAATCAGAAATGAGAGAGAGGGCATTACCACTGACATTACAGAAGCAAAAAGGATTATAAATAAAACAATATGTTGAACAATTGTACCCCAACAAATGAGATAATTTAGATGAAATGAACAAATGCTAGAGACACCTAGAGCTTTCCTGGTGGCTCAGATGGTAAAGAGTCTGCCTGCAGTGTGGGAGACCTAGATTCGATTCCTGGGTCGGGAAGATCCCCTGGAGAAGGAAATGGCAAACCTCTCCAGTATTCTTGCCTGGAAAAATCCCATGGACGGAGGAGCCTGGCAGTCCCATGGGGTCCCAAAGGGTCAGACACGACTGAGTGACTTCACTTTCACTTTCAGAGAGACCTAAACTACCAACACTAACTCAAGAAATAGACAATCTAATAGATTTGTAATGAGAAAAGGGATTGAAGTAGTAAAAATAAAAATAAACAAAAAAACTACCCATAGAGTAAAGCCCAGCCCAGACAGTTTCACCAAAGACTCCCACCACACTTTTAAAGAAGAATTAACACCAATTATTCACAAACTCTTAAAAAAATAGAGTAGGAGGTGACACTGCCTAACTCATTCTGAGGCTTTGCCCAGATACTAAAGACAGACAAAGATGGTACAAAAAAACTATAAAACATTGTCTCTTATGAATATGGACACAAAATACTAGCCAACCAAATCTAGCAATATATGAAAACAATTATACACCATGACAAAGCTAAATTTATCCCAGAGATACAGGATTGGTTCAACATCAGATTGAGGGCAGGAGGAGAAGGGGGCGACAGAGGATGAGATGGTTGGATGGCATCATCGACTCAATGGACATGAGTTTGAGCAAACTCTGGAGATACTGAAGGACAGGAAAGTCTGGTGTGTTCCAATACACGGAGTCATAAAGAGTGGGACACGACTGAGTGACTGAACAACACATATCAATAGAATAAAAATAAAAGTCATACGGTCATATTAATAGACCCAGAAAAAGCATCTGACAAAACTCAAACCCTTTCATGATAAAAACACTCAACAAACAAGGAACAGAAGGGAACTTCCTCAACCTGATAAAGGGAAGCCTACAACTAACCTCATACTAAATGATGAAAGACTGACCTTTCCCCCTAAGCTCAGAAACAAGATAAAGATGTCTGTTCTTGCCACTCCCATTCAACATTCTACCGGTAGTTCCAGACAAAGCAATTAGACAAGAAAAAGAAATAAAAGGGATTTGGATAGGAAAGGAAGTAGTAAAACTATTAACAAATGACATGATCTTACATATAAAAAATCATGAGGAATCCACTAAAAACCCTTTAGAACTAAAAAAATGAGTCTGACAAGGTTGCAGGATATAAGATCAGTATACAAAACTCCAATATATTTTTATAGATTTGCAATGACCAATTCAAAATGTAATTAAGAAAATAATCTATTGTGGTATCAAAAAGAATCAATTAGAATAAATTTATTCCTCTAAGTGCAAAACACTCTGAAAACTATAAAACATCACTGAAAAAAAATTAAAGATCTAAAATGGGAAAATAACCTATGTTCATGGCAGAAGTCTTAACATTATTAAAATGGCACTATTCTTCAAACTGCTTTACAGATTCAACACAAACACTATCCCACCTGACTTCTTTGTAGAAACAGATAAACTGAATCTGGAATCCATATGAAATTGCAAGGGACCCACCCAGAATACCTAAAATCATCCTGCAAAAGAAGAACAAAGTCAGAAGACTCATATTCTGATTTCAAAAACTTATTACAAAGCGATGTGTGATTAATAAGATAGTGTGGTACTGGCATAAAGAGAGTCATACAGATCAGTGGAATAGAATCGCGAATATAGACACAAACCCATTTGTCTCTGGTCAACTGATTTTTCCACAAGGGTGCCAAGACCATTTAATGGGAATGCAGCGAGGAAATCAAAAGACGCTTACTCCTTGGAAGGAAAGTTATGAGCAACCTAGATAGCATATTAAAAAGCAGAGACATTACTTTGCCAACCAAGGTCTGCCTAATCAAAGCTATGGTTTTTCCCATGGTCATGTATGGATGTGAGAGTTGGACTGTGAAGAAAGCTGATCGCCGAAGAATGGATGCTTTTGAACTGTGGTGCTGGAGAGGACTCTTGAGAGTCCCTTGGACTGCAAGGAGATCCAACCAGTCCATTCTAAAGGAGATCAGTCCTGGGTGTTCATTGGAAGCACTGATGCTGAAGCTGAAACTCCAATACTTTGGCCACTTCATGCGACGAGTTGACTCACTGGAAAAGAGTCTGATGCTGGGAGGGATTGGGGGCAGGAGGAGACGGGGACGACAGAGAATGAGATGGCTGGATGGCATCACCGACTCGATGGACATGAGTTTGAGTGAACTCCGGGAGTTGGTGATGGACAGGGAGGCCTGGCGTGCTGTGATTCATGGGGTCGCAAAGAGCTGGACACGACTGAGCGACTGAACTGAACTGAACTGAACTGAATAGTCTTTTGAACAAATAGTGCTGGGAGAAGTGGATAGTCACATACAAAAGAATGACGCTGAACCCTCACCTCTCACCATATACAAATATTAATTCAAAATATATCAAAGAGCTAAGTGTTAAATCTAAAACCAGAAAACTTTCAGAACAAAACATAAGGGAAAATCTTCATGACTTTGGATTTAACAACAAAGTATTATTAGATATAAAACTAAAAGCACAAGCAACAAAAGGAAAAATAGATAAACTGGACTTCATGAAAATTAAGAACTTTTGTGTCTCAAAGGACACCATCAAGAAGGTGAAAGGACAACCCACAGAATGGGAGAAATGTTTGCAAATCATGTACTTGATAAGGGATTTATATCCAGAATACCTGAAGAACTTTTGTAACTCAATAATAAAAAGATAACCTGATTTGCAAAATGAGCAAAGGATCTGAATAGACACTCAAAGAAGATACACAAATGGCCAATAAGCATATGACATGAAAAGTTGCTCAGTACCATTAGTCATTAAGGATATGTAAATCAAAACCACAATGAATACCATTTCATACCTGCCAGGATGGTGATAACCCCCAAATAAAGAAATAAATGAGTGGTAAGTGATGGTGAGGATGTGGAGGAACTGGAACCTTCATATAACTGCTGATGGGAATGTAAAATGCCACAGCCCCTTCAGTGAATAGTCTGGCAGCTCTTCAAACAATTAAACATCTGTGTTTAATGAGCACATGACCTAGCAATTCCAAGAGTCAACAGTCAAAAGGTGGAACTAATGCTTAGGTCCGTCAGTGGACAAATGGATAAACAAAATGTGGGGTATTCATACAATGGATCTGGCCATGAAAAGGCATGAAGTCGTTACATGCTACAACTTGGATAAACCTTGAAACCATTATGCTAAGCCATAGAGGCCAGTGACAAAAGACTGCACATATTGTATTATTCTATTCACATGAAGATCTAAACCAGGGAAATTTATGGAGACAGAAAGTAGATTAGCTGGGGGCGGGGATAAGGGGATGGGAGTGGATGAAAGGGGACAGGGTTTCTTTTTTGAGGTGACAAAAATGTTCTAAAGTTGGATGGTGGTGCTGGTTACATACCTGTGAATTGAATGTAAAGATCACGTAAAGATCAGTGAATTGTACACTTAAAACAGGTAAACTGTATGGTATATAAAATCATTATCTCAAGAAAGCTGTTTTTTTCTTCTTAAAGTGTTTCTGAAGTCTGCTTTGGAACTGGGGTACGTGTTGTTGGGGGGATAGGACCCCGGCCTAGACACACCCACATCCCTGAGAAGCCAGCTCTGGTGCCAACAGCTGCCCTGGACCATAGCCTCAATTCTTGTCTCATGGGGAAGCATGTGAGGTCAGAAGTCAGGAAACTGGGGACATCCTGACCTAGCTTCCTCCCCGGGAGACCGCTGCCAGTACAGACAGGCATGCAGGGGGCTTGAAGGTGTCACAGGCTCCAGATCGGTAGGTGGTCCACGAGTCACTGGGCCTGCGGTGACCCCCTGCCCTATCCGAGAGGCCTCTGCCAGTGGCTCAGCCTCCCAGAGGCCTGAACCAGAGCCCTGCCTGCGGCGTGGCCAGGCCCCCAACTGACCTCTCGAAGGCCACGTTGCGAGTGTCCAGGTGGGTGGAGACGATGGGAGCGGTGAGGCGACTGGCCACGTGCTCCTCGCTGGGCCGCATGGCGGCCAGCAGCACTTCGGGCTCGTGCAGTGTGAGCCCCAGCGTCTCTGTGTGCACCACCTGCTGGTCGTGGTCGACCTCCATCACCAAGGCTCCAGCCTCTGCACACCGGCATGAGGGTGACCGATCAGTGCGAGGCCCAGACAGCGGCCGCAGGGGCCCCCCCGGGACCCTTCAGCCGCCCGCTGCTGCCGGCTGTGGCCTCAGGCTCCGGGTCCCCCCACCCCACCTCCATTAGACAAAGGACGGCACTGTCCTCACAGGAAGGCCCGGGGCCCTGGTCTGCCGCAGACCCCCTGCCCCCCGAGCTCACCCTGGCCCTTGAAGATGAAGCTCCTCCGGCCACGCTGCCAAGTCATGTGCTCGAAGCCCAGGAGGCTGGTGTCCACCCGCAGGCTCTCACCCCGCTTCCACACGCGGTACACGTCACTCGGGCACATCTTGGACACCAGGGGCACTGCGGGGGGGTCACGGAGGTCACCAGCGCTCTTTCCCCAAGGCCCTCCCCAAGGCCCCACCCCGGGTCCCCCAGGAGCGAAGTGGGGTGAAGGTCCCCACTCACCCCAGCTGGTGAACTCCCACTTCATCTCCACGTAGAAATCGGGGGCCTGAGACAGACCAGAGCGCCAGTCAGGGCCCTCTCTGCCTGCAGCAGGGGGCCAGCCCCCGTGGGGCACCCAGCCCCTTGGTGGGTCTCAATGTGTCTCTGTGGTCCAGCGCACCCCCCACCCCAGCCAAACTCTGCCCAGCAAAGGGTGGGCCACGTGCGGCCTAAACAGGTCCTCAGGCTATCAGCATCTGCAGGCCTGGGGGCCGAGCTCAAGCCCACCATTTGCCTGCTGGGGGGCCTGAGGGTGCGTCTTCCTCTTTTGGGTCCCAGAGTCTTCATCTGAAAAGGAGACACAGTGACCCCCTCTGGGCCTAACCCCTGGAGTGGAGGGCACAAGGCAGTGAACTCTCCCAGTGGGGCACTCCTCCCCCTGCCCACCATGTGCTTTGAGAAGGGGGGATGAGGGTCCAGGCCAAATCTGCTAGGTTGGATGAAATCCTCCTTCCAGGAAATGTGCATGAACCAGGAGACCCACCACCTAAAGCTCTGTTGAGATTTCTGGCACGTTAGCAGGCTAGTGGTGGGGCTGAGCCTTGGCCCCTTGGCCTGCAGGTGGTTATAGCTTGAGGACTCGCAGACCTATTTAGGCCCACTCTTTCCTGGGCAGGGTTTGGCTGGGGCGGGGGGTGAGCTGGACCACAGAGACACATGGAGAAGAAACATCACAGAGGAACTTCAATGCTGGCAAAGGCTTTCCTCCCCAAGGGCCCGCTGTCATCCACAGGGGCCGGGATGCCCCTCTTTCCTGCCTGACCCTGGGCTGGGGTCCAGAGGGAGGGGCCCCACTGACAGGGTCAGGAAAGCGTGCTGCACAGGCTGGGTGTCCTTCCATGGCCAGGCGTGGTGGGGTGACCCTGCAGAATCTGTCATGGCCCCATCCGCGGTACCCCATGCTCCCCGCACGGGCCACACCTCCGTGCCCTGCTGCACCTGGCGGAGTTTGTGGAGCAGTTCCGGAATGCCGGCCAGCCTCTGCGTGGCCCTCTGGTAGTCCCGATACTGGAGTACCAGCTGCACCATCTCAGGGTCCCCAGTGCTGACGGCCTCCTGCAGGACTGGGGGCACCGGGCGGCTGAGGGGCGTTCCCTAGACAGCCCAGACCCAGCCGCTCACTCCCCCACACCACCCCCTGCTGCCAGTCTCAAGGAACCCCCTCTTTGCCTCTGCAGTACCTGCCCAGCCTTGACAGCTCTCTTTGCCCACATTAGCATTGTGTCGAAGGAGGACTCTCACGGACTCCAGGTTCCCCAGGGACACGGCCAGCTCCAGTGGGGTGCGCCCCCGGGGATCTTCCTGTTCAATGTCGTGCTGGGGGAGATGGGACACAGCAGGGCAAGTAAGGAGAGGCCGGGGCAAGGAGGCCGCGGGGATGAACAGGGGCGGGAGTCACTGCAGCCAGGCGGTGGAAATAGCACCAGTGGTCTGAGCATCCTGGCAAGGGAAGAGAGGCAGGCAGGTGGGAAGGGCTTGCCCACCTCTCCTGCCCTCTGCCAGGGTCAGAGCTGGGGGCCCAGTGGAGGGGGGCGTCTGCTCAGGTAGAGATGTAGCCGCTGACGTCAAGAGTCAGGACTAGCTTGGGGGCCAGGACCAAGCTGCTTTTCTCAGCCTGGGCTCAGGGGTGGTGCAGCGCGAGTTCGGAGGCTGGAGGCTGAGAAGTGGGAGATCGGCAGGGCCCGGCCAAGCGCTGGGAGCCCCGAGGCCAGGAGCCCAAGCTCGAGGGGCAGGTGACCTGGGCTTCTGGACCTCCCGGGAGAGGGAGCAGGGCGGGCGGCCTCCGGGATGGAGACCACAGATTTGGGGATGGGGGGACAGGAGGGCGGCCCCGGGACCCGGTGGGCCTCCTCACCTGGCGGCTGTGCAGCGCGGCCTCCAGTTCGCGGTGCCGGTTCGCCCAGACGAGCCGATGCAGCGGGAAGGTGGGACCCGGGCCTGCCATGCTGGGCCTCAGCGCCGCATCCCGGGAGGGCGGGCGGGAGGCCGCGGCTGGGGCGGCCCAGTACCCCCTCGGCTTGGGGATCTGGCGCGGCCCCCTCGCCTCCAGTCCGCGCCGCGCCGGAGCTGCGCCCACCGCAGCCCCCGCGCCCCCGGCGGCAGTGGCGGCGGCGGCGGCGCAGGCGGCAGGGAGGGCGGGCCCGGCGGGCGGGGCGGCGCCGGGGCGGGGCGGGGCGTCGGCCTTGGTGCCGGCCTTGCTTCGCAGCCATCGCAACCTCGGCGGGGCTGGCGCGCGCCGGGGACGGGCGAGGGGCGCCGCCAAGCAGCGGTGCCGACCACGGGCGCCAGGGCAGAAGCCAGGCCCCGGGTCTCAGCCCCGGGTCTCGGCCGGTAAGGGTCTGCGGAGGGCGTTCCGGGGGGCGGGGCCAGGCTGCAGCTCAGCCCGCGCCCTGCAGGGGGCGACCCAGGCACGGCGCAGACCAGTCCTCGCGGGTCCGGAAGGGGAAGAAGCGAGGCCGGGGGCCCGGCGGCCGGGCGGGCGGACGTGCGCGCGCGCCTGCGCGCCTGCGTGCTCGGCGGGCCGCGGTCCCGCGGCTGTTGGGTCTCCAGCGTTCCCCCGGCAGCTCCCCCGCTTGACCATGCGCCCGATCTGCCTACCCCAGGCCCCGCGGGTACCCGAACGTGCCTGACTGTGCGGGTGGGATGCAAGCTGCTGGCTTACCACAGCCCCATCACTTCTGCTGCTGCTAAGTCACTTTTGAGATGCCCCTAAATGCTGACCAGCTCTGCTTGTAGCCCCCTTCCTGGGCTGGACTCTGCCCTGAGGGATGGCGGTAGGGCGCACGGGAGGCAGGAATGGGAGTATGGGGAGGGGAGGGGAGCCGGCCTGGCAGGCTCTAGACCTTCCCGAGGGCCCTTCACTGCGAGGTGGCTGCTTTCAGCCGCCGCGTGCATCCCTTTTGCAGAGGCTGCACTTTGCTGCCAGTATCAGGAGAGGAAGGAGAGTTTCGAAATCAGGGCCAGCCCCCTCCGCCCGCACCGGAACCAGGGTGCAGGCCTTGCTGAGCTCTGGTGTATTGCTCTAGCCTTAGCCTGGGTTTTGGCCAAAGCTGACCCTCAGGTTTCCATCTCTCTGTTTGTAAAAAGGTCCTGCCATTTGATCTAGATGTTTGAGGTCTGTCTGTGGGCTGGGAGGCCCTAGTTAACGTTCTCACCTTGCCCTCATTGTGGCCAAGTGATTCCTGTGCTATCTGGGATGACTTAGCTACCCTGCAGTGTGGTGCCATCAAGTCATTATAATGTCCTTGGGTCTATGACAGCAGAGGCCTCTGAATGTCTAGAACTCCAAAATCAGGCTCTACCAGACATGGAATGAATAAAGAAGATGTGGTACAGATATACAATGGAATATTACTCAGCCATTTAAAAAGAATGAAATAATGCCATTTGCAGCAACGTGGGTGGACTTAAGAGAGTGTCATACTGAGTGAAGTCAGACAGAGAAGGAGAAATATCACACAACACCCTTTATATATGGAGTCTGAAAAGAACTCCACAAAAGAAAAGAACTCTACAAAACAGAGACTCACAGATTTAGAAGACAAACTTATGGTTGCTGGGGGGAAGGGATAATTAGGGACTTTGGGAAGGTCATGTACACCCTGCTATATTGAAAATGGATAACCAACAAAGACTTATTGTATAGCATCTGGAACTCTGTTCAATGCTATGTGCCAGCCTGGATGGGAGGGGTTTTGGGGGAGGATGGATACATACATGTATATGTATGGCTGAGGCCCTTTGCTGCTCACCTGAAGCTACCACAACATTGTTAATTGGCTATACCCCAATACAAATGGTTTTGGTGTTAAAATTTTTTTTTTAATAAGAAAAATAAAATGAGGCCCTACCAGCCACCACTGCTGCAGCTCTTTCTAGCCTCCACCTTCCTTAAAAAGTGCTACCCCGTCCCCAAGCCCTCTTCACCCCAAATCTAACTGGACTGTCTCAGGCCCAGCCTGTCCTGATTTCTGCAGCCTTGAACACAACTCCCTACCAGTCCTTGACTCCTAATGCCTTTGTCTTCTCAAACCTTTTCCAGGGCTCCTCTTGACTCCCAAATCAGGCTTCTCCCAGCTGAAAGCCTATCTGTTCCAATGTCACCCTGGTGCCACCTCTAGGACTACATTTCAGCTCCTTCTGGGACCCCTCTGTGCCTGAAGGCCCATGCAGTCCATCAGCAGGTCCCAAGCCAAATGCAGCCACGTTCACCGTCCTCCCTTCCGGCCAGCTTTCCTCCCTATCGTGGCTCTGAGTGACAGCAGGGCCCTCCTGGTGTACCATTGTGGGCTCCCACCTCTCTCTCATCCCCAAGTCCTGCCCATTCCCGCTGGGCCACGTTCTTTCCATCCAGCCTCTTTGCATCTCTTCCTCTACCACCACCATCATGACATCTCTTCCCTGGACAGAATCACTGGCCCTTCCCCTATCTCCCTGACTTGTCTCCTTCTGCACACTCTGCATGTGTAACCAGCAACTAGTTCTGCAGTTAGGTGTCCAGTCACCACCCAGCCCGTCCAGAAATTTCAAGGACTCCCGAGAGCCTATCCAGGTTCAGACTCCATCTCCATTCCCATCTTTGTGCTGCAGTCATTAAGTGCCCCTGGACTCTGGGTTGGCTTTAGCCTGGCATTCAGGGCCTCCCAGGCCTGCTTCCTTCCCACAGAACTGCTGCCAACCTGAGCCACTCCTGACCACTGGGCCCTTCCCTGCATCAGAAATGTCCTCTCACCTCATTCACCCCATTGCTGGAGGCCCAGCTCAAAAGCCATTTCCTTCAGGACTCTTTGGGGCCCTGAGTCCTTGCCAGCAGAGCCCTGCATGGAAAAGGCAGCAGCAACATCACCCGTGGGGGCTTAGATGGCAGAGACATGCAGAGAAGAAAGTTGAACATAACCTTTGGGTACATGAAGCCTGCTGCTGGGGGATCGCTCAGGCTTCAGGGACCTCTACTGAGGCCGGAGGCTGCATGTGTGGCCCCCAGGGCAGAGGTGCTCATCTGTCCACAGCAGTGTCCTCAGCGTGGGCCCTGGTGGGCTAGATGCCCGGCCAGTCCAAACATGACACTAAGCACCAACCTGCAGGCACCTCCTCCTGCTTCCCCGGCAGTGGGCAAAAGACCCCCTTTTGCTCCCCCAGGATAGGACAGGCAGGGTATGAGCCACCCCCACCCCTCCCCAGGCTGTGAGTGTCTGCCCTGGAGGTGGAGATCTGACACCACCAAGATCCTCCCTCCTCAGGCTCCACCCTGGGGGGAGGCCGAAAATGACCCTCAGGCACAAAAAGTCTGACACAGCCAAGGAGTCAGGCACTATTTTTTATAAAAACGCATAATATCATTTTTCACTCTTTAAAATCACATTCAAAAATCGGCAAAGGAACGCCCCGGGGAGTGTAGATGGGAAGGGAGGGCCTGCCAACCCAGCCCTGGGGGAGGGCGTGACACCACACGGCAGCGACTGGCACGAGGGGGCATGCTGCGGGCGAGGTGGCGCCCTGGGGGCGGTGGCACTGACAGGACGTGGGGCTTGACAGCGAGGGGTGCGCTGAGCGACCTGGAGTGGGGAGGGCTGCCCCGCCCACCCCTCGCACTGTGCCTTCCGGCCAGCCCAGGCCAGCCCCCGACAGTTCCCAGCAGAAGAGGCCCTGCCCAGCCCAGGGGAAGGGGGCTTGGGGCCAGGCGAGGCCAGCGTGGCACAGCCCCGAAGGTGCCTTTCTGTGGTCCCTGAGCCTGGGCGCTTGGGTGGGAAGAAGAGGGGGCTGGGGTGGGGGCAGCAGCAGCCACTGCCAATGCCACCCTCCTGGCCAGGACCAACTGTGTTCAGGGAAGGTGGGAGTGGAGGCAGCCAGTGACACGGGGGCTCTTCCCAGAAAGGGTGCAGGAGCCTAAGCCACGTGGGAGGCCCTGGGGTCAGCGAGTCCACAGGCTCCCTCTACCGACTGGCTGGAGGGCAGGTCAGTGCAGGCCTGTGTCCCAGTCGATGCAGGAGGGGCCGCGGTGGGAGCTTCAAGTAGCCTCCTTGTGCTGCAGCCTCCCCTGGGTGGGGCCGCCGGGCCACCCAGCTGTGTTGTGGGCAGAGCTGGGGAGGGGGGTGGCAGGCCCAGCTCCAGGCGACACCGTCCCCAGGGAAGGGCGGGAGGGCGCTGGGGGGACACCTGGAGCCAAGGCCCCTGGGGGCAGGGTGAGGTGGCTGGACTGCGGCTGGGTGGGCGGCAGCGGGAGCCAAAGCAAGCAGGCCCCTCCCTGGGGGTTGGGCCAGGCTGGGGCCACCGGAAATCACAATAATTACAAAATAAAACCTTTTCCGCTTGGCGGGAAAACAAATAATAAAAATTCAACAAAATAAATTAGAGGTTTATAAAAGGCGGGCGGGCAGGAGGGCGGCCGGGCGAACTGGCGGCAGGTCAGAGGCCGTTGGCGCTGCCGCGCTGGATCAGTGGCACCTTGCTCAGCTCCACGACGGGTGAGCGCGGCTTGTTCTTCATCTTAGGCACCCGCTGCACCAGCTGCTGGGCCTCGCGGTAGGCGTCGCGCAGCTCCTTCTTCCACTGCACCAGCTCTGGGTCACTCTGCACGCACACCGGTTGTTAGGCGGGGCCGTGGCCCCTCTGGCCCCGCCCCAGCCACACTCTGGCCCCGCCCCAGCCCCACCCTGGGTCCCCACTCACGTCGCACTGCAGGACGAACTGCTTGCCACCTCGAATCTTGAGGAGGAGGCACTTCCGCTCCTTGATCTGCGTCTCCTCCACCGACTGGATCTCCTCCATGGTCAGCAGGCTCTGCTGCAAGGCGGGGAGCGGGCGGTGAGGGCCTGGGACTGCCCCCCCCCCCCCCCCCCCCCCCCCCGCCCAGCCCACACACCCCAGGGGTTCCCCGTCCAGGGCTGCTCCTTACCGGGGCCTCGCCCTCGCCCCGCCACTCGAGCCGGTTGGGGAACAGGTAGAAGTACCGCCGCTGCCACTGGGTCAGAAAGGGGTTGCCCATCTTGGACATGTAGCCATGCATGATGCAGTCCTTGCCCAGGGCGTAGTCTGACGCGAGAGAGCGAGAGAGGGGCACTCAGCCGGCCGCCCGAGCCAGGTCTGAGTCCTGGATCAGCTGCTCTCTGGCAGGGACCTCGGCTGACACCTGAGCCTGCTTCCCATCTCTAAAGAGAGCAGTGGGTGCCCACGGCAGCTGCTGATCCTCACCTTCCTCGTGGCCCAACTGCTTGTTTTTGGTTTTCTTGCGGGCCTCCAGGCGGTCCGTTTCGGCATTGATGGTGTCAAAGACAGTCTCTGCTACCTCCTGCTGCCACCGCTCCGAGATGGTCAGGGGGAAGTTGCGGTAGAGCTCCTGGTCACTGTCCAGTAGCTTCACCAAGAGGGTGGAGAAGGGACGGCTGTCAGCCACAGGCCGGTCCGGCTGCAGGGCCCGGGACATGGGGATCTGGTCCAACGGTCACCCCCAGGGACATATGAGGAGGAAGAGCCCGAGGCCCACTAGGCAGACTGGGCTGGCATGGGGATCTCATAGGGCCAGAGGATGGAGGACACTGCCAGCCGTGCTCAGGGTTGGGAGGCCAGGCCAGGCCCCGTACCTTGATTCCTTTTGTGTCCTCCTCATCGAAGGAGCCAATGTCGAAGGCATCGGCTGCATTCACCTCCCCTCGTGGGGGGATCAGTGGGGGAGGGTACTGCAGTGGAATAGGGGCTAGGCATCAGCACCGAGCAGAGGCTCCCAAGCACCCTGCCCGGCCACAGCTCTGGGCTGTTACCTTTTGCAAGAAGACCATCTGCCAGTCCAGGGAACGGAAGAAGGGGCTCTCCTTCACCTCCTGGGCCCTGTAGGAAGAGAAGGTCACTGGGGCTTGGCACCACCCAGGTTGGGGGGGCAAGGTCTGGGCTGTGGGACAGGTGGCCTAGGTTTAACTGCTGGTTTAGCCATGCTCTGGCTCTGTAACCTTGGGCAAGTTCCTTAAACCTCAGCCTGTTTCCTCATCTTTAAAATGGGGAGAACAGCAGTTTTCACGGCATAGGACTATGGTGAGTTTGATACTGGGAATCTTACAACATCACACCCAGTGCTTAGTAAATGTTTAATAAACATAAAAAGCTGCTGTCATCATCATTAGCAACATCATCTTTGTCCGGTCTGTGCCCACCCCTAGCAGCTGTACGGCAGGCACCCTCCACCTGGGAACAATGGGCAGGGCTGCTCTAGCCCCAACTTATGAACTGCCAAGGAGGTTGGGACCACAGAGTGGGGGGGCTCCAGTGACAAAACACAGCCCTTGTCCTCAGAGGGACACGGGCAGAGGTTCAGGCAGGCTGCCCCAGCAACCCCTGCAGAGGCCTAGACACCGCAAGGTAGACATTACCCAGCAGGGCGGGAAGGCTGGGGGTAATGGCCAGGGTCCCAAGCACTCACCCTCGGCCCAGGCAGCCTAGCCTCCGGTTGACATCCCTCTGCAGCAGCCCCTCCAGCAAGGAGCGGAGCTCAGGGGAGAAGGAGTCAGGCAGCTCCACAGCCTGCAGGGAGGAGGAGGGGACGTTGGCAGAGGCCCACCCCGGCCCCCATCACAGCTCGGGCCTCCTGAGGCTGCATGAGGCAGGGGCAGGCGGGTCCAGGCCCCCAGCAGACAGAGAGCTTCCAGACGCCACTAGCAGGCATGTTTGCTTTGACAATGTGAGGAAGGGAGAACCTACGGGGCTGGAGGCCAGAGGGTGGGCTGCTGGCGGCTGAGTCCCTGATGCCCACAAGACACCCCAGCCGCACTAAGGACCCTCATGAGCTCCACCCAGCCTCCCCGGGTTGGGACCCTCCACGCACCATTGTCAATGTCATTCTGTCAATCTCATGCTTGTCTTTGGTCTTGTGCTGCCGGAAAGGGCTATGCCTGGGCAAGAAAGACCAAACTCCAAGGTCAGAGAACAGGAATGTGCAAACTGAGGCAGGCTGCATGAGTGCCTGCTGCTAAGTCACTTCAGTCATGTCTGACTGTGTGCGACCCTATAGACTGTAGCCCACCAGGCTCCTCTGCCCTTGGGGATTCTCCAGGCAAGAATACTGGAGTGGGTTGCAGAGTCGGACACGACTGAGCGACTGAACTGAACTTGCCATGCCCACCTCCAGGGGATCTTCCTGACCCGGGAATCAAACCCGGATCTCTTACATCTCCTGCACTGACAAGCGGGTTCTCTACCACTAGTGCCACCTGGGAAGCCCATGAATGATCCTTGCCAAAACCAGGGATGGTGCCACCCCTGACAGCCAGGTGGCAGGGCCCCCCACCCCCACCCCAGCCTCCTTCCTGGCATGGGGGAGAGCCTGTTTCTGTCCTGTGCACCCGCCCTGGGATGGCCTGCTCACCCTCGCAGCAGCTTGAAGAGCATGCAGCCCAGGGAGAACCAGTCGGCGCTGCTGTCGTAGGCCACACCCTTCTGTAGAACCTCGGGAGCCATGTACCCGTGGGTGCCCCTGGTGGAGTAAGGAGGCAATGAGCGGTTGGGTCGGAGGGTGCGGGAAGCGGGCATAGGACTGAGGCACTCACACACTGGCGTGAGGCTTCTTCTTGGAGAAGTCACAGGCCAGGCCCAGGTCTGAGATGCGCACGTGGCCATGCTCGTCCAGCAGGATGTTGGCCGGCTGTGGAGGAGGCTCAGTGAGCAGCTCAGGACAGGACCTGGCTGGGCAACACGCCAGCCGGGCGGCTGTCTAGAGGTAAGGGTGTCCAGGGTGTCCCCTGGGTCGGGGGTGGGGTTGCGGAGGGGAGGAGCCAGGCCAGGAAGAGGGCGGGGCACGAAGGGGGAGGAGCCAGGCCAGGAGGGCGGGGCGACGGGGAGGAGGGCGGGGCCACGGGGGGAGGAGGGCTGGGCGGCACCTCACCTTCAGGTCCCGGTAGACCACGAAGCGGTTGTGCATGTGCTCCAGGCCCAGGATGATCTCCGCGGCGTAGAAGCGCATGTCGGCCTCGGAGAAGACCCCGTGCTGGGACAGGTGGTAGTGCAGGTCCCCGCCTGAGGGAGGCAGCCCGCAGGGGGGGCGCTCAGCTCCCACCCCAGCCCCCAGCCCCGAGGTCCACCTGGGGCCAGGCCAGGCACTGACCGTTCATGAGATCCAGGATGAAGCTGAGCTTGTCCGGTGTGTGGAAGGCGTATGACATGCAGACGATGAACGGGCAGTCCTAGGAGGGGTGGAAGAGGAGGTCAGCGCAGGCTGCATTTTGTTCGGAGCCGGGGCTGAGGCGGGGCGGGCTGCCGCTCACCCCGGTGCTGACGAGCGACAGCATGATGCGCTCATTCAGGGCCAGGGTCTCCCCTTGCTTCATCTTGATGCGCTTCTTGTCCAGACACTTCATGGCGTACCTAGGGGACAGGGGTCGGTCCCTCGGTCGGTCCGCTGGCACCTTCAGTGCAGGGCCCCAGGGGCGCGGTGGGGTGTGGGCGTTTCTCAGGGCACCCCCGGGGGGCCCTCCTCGCCCTCAGGTGTCCCACCCGAGACAGTGGACCCGGTGCTCACATCTTGCCCGTGTCGGCTTTCCGGCAGCCATAGACCTCACCGAAGCCGCCTCGCCCGATGATGCGGTGCACGCTGAAGTCGTTCATGGTCAGCTGCAAGGGTGGCAGCCGGGGGGTCACTGCAGGCTGCCCAGGCCCCACCCTGGGAGCAGCAGGGGGTTCCCCTAAGGCCTCTGACCCAGGGCCACCCTTTCCAAGTGCCGCCCTGCCTGAAGCCATCCGCACTGGGATCCCAGCACCAACCCCGCAGCGGCCCCTGGGGGATGAAGGTAGACTCCCCTGGCTGCCCCGAGCCCTGGGGAGGAGCAGCAGGGAGAGGGTTCTGCACGCCCACCCAGCCCACTCACGTGGATGTTGAGCTCCACATTCTTCCACTGGCAAAATCGTGTGAATTTATCACTGCAAGAGAAGAAAGACCCCAAGCTCAGCTGAGCCTTAGAAAGTCAGTGAAACTGATGCTGGGGCAAGCTGGCCTCACCCACTGCTATTGCCTGGGCTCCCAAGCCTCAGAATCCTCTTCCTGGCCTGCCAGGAAGAATGCCAGCCCGGGCTGCCCCCACCCCCTTCCCAGTAATGCCAGCACTGTTATCGGTCTTTGGGTTTCTGCTTGGATCAGATAAACTTAGAGGTGACATCTTCCCATCTGACTCCGACTTCCTGCTACCACATCCACAACAAGGCTCATCTCGTTTCCCTCCTTGCATATATCCAGTGACACACCACTCACTCCCGGTGAAGCCCCTACGCCACGGCTGGGCAGCTGAGACACATCAAGCTGGCTCTGGCTGTGAAGGCCACAGTGGGCAAAGGGGTGGGCAGTGTGTCCTCCTGTGCCCATTCTTACCACCAGCCTGATACTTCTCATCCCCAGTGGGCCCAGCAAGGGGCTAGACAGTCCATGGAGGGAAAGACACATGGGTGGTCCCTTGCTCCCTTTAGACAGGGACGGGCTTTGAGGTGCCTAGTGCTGAGAAGGGCGGGGCGGGAGAGTGGGGGAGGTGGCGACTTCTCAGGAGTCCCCGCACTGGGGTGTAGACAGGCCCAGGTGCCCACAGGCTGGGCACTGAAGCAGGCCGGCTGCTCTCCTCCTGGGCATCCGCACCCCTTCTCAAAGCGGCCTCTTCCCACCTTCTGCTCCTGCATGTACCCCACTCTCACCTCTCGATGAATTTCTGGAACACGTCTCCTCGGAGGTTCTGGCAAATTTCTTCGATATATGGCTAAGGGAGGGAGCGGGAGGTGGGTGACTGAGCCACAGCAGGAGCCGACCAGATTCCAGGACCCGTGCTGCCTGCAGGGGACCCCCGCTGGGCTGGGTGGGAGCAGGGACAAGGCCAGCACACACCTGGAAGAGATCCGGAGGCACCTGCTTTTTCACCAGATGGCCCTGGACGTGCTCGATGGCGCTCTTCGAGAAGGGCTGGGAAGGAAGGAGAGGCCAGTGACTTCTCCGCGGGGCCAGCCCTCCCATCCCCACCCCCAAGCCGGCACTCACGGGCACTCACATGTGAGCAGGCCAGCAGCTCCTTCATGATGTACGTGTCGAAGATCTCTCGGCTGCAGGCCAGGCGCTCCTCCTCTGTCTCCAGCTTTTCGTATTTCTTGATCTGGAGGACAAGATCCTCACAGGTGAGCCCTGGCCCAGTGGGGCGCGGGACTGTCTTACAGGTTCAATGAAAGCAGCCCAAGCCCCTCTCTTTCCCCACGCGCAGCAAAGCCAGGCCAGCCCGGCCTCACCTCCTCATAGAACTCCACCAAGGGCTTGGCCTCCTCCAGGTGCTTCAGGCAGAAGTCTCGGAAGAGTAGGTACCCTGAAAGCAATTGTTTTGCATCAGGCTGAGTCACAGCCCCACAGAGCCCGTCCATCATGGTGGGGGGTGTGGGCTTGGGGCTTCCTGGGCAGAACTGGCCAAGGAGGTGGCAGAGGTGGTCCCTGCCCCAGACGGAGGCTGGGCAAGGTTGCCTCGGAGGTCACCACCAACTGAAGAGTCTCAGATTCAGGGTTGGGGTGCCCAAGTTCCCACCCCTCTCAGAATCTGCTGCTTCTGATGGTGGCTGGAAAGTGGCAGATGCCCTGGTAAGGCAGACTTGCCTATGGGGCTGACTCTGGCACCTGGGCCCCCTGCCCTCTCACTGCAATCTGGAGCCTGCATCTCCCCCAGAAGGGGGGCACACCCAGCGGGCAGCTGGACTGCATAGGTGCAGTGAGATCTGCCTGGGCCAGGCCAGGGCTGCTGCGTGGGGGCTGGGGGTCCCCTGTCCTTGGACCTTATGCCCCCCTCCATCATCAGGCCGACTCTCACAGCTGCCACTCGAAACAGGTGGACAGCGGCGGCAGGTCCAGGGGGGAAAACTGAGGCTCAGGGAGACCTGTCAGGCAGGGGGTACGTGGCAGCCTGAGTAGAACTCAGGGCTCTTCTGCCCAGCGGCAGGTCTTGGGAAGGAAGGAAGGCCAGAGGGTACAAGCAGAGGGCTCCAGAGAGCACAGCCTCTGGGGACGGGAGGGGGTGAGACAGGCTGCAGGAAGGGTGGGCAGGAGACCCTGGAGGACGCGGGCCAGGGGCCGGGCCCCAGAGCAGCCCTGCAGGGCCAGCAGAAGGAAGGGTGGTCCTGACTTCCTGTAGCCCGACGTGGGTACCCAGGCTCAAGCTGGGTGACTTCGCAACCTCTGGGGGCCCTATCCCCTCTCCCACGGCTTCTGATAAGGGCAGACAGGCCTTTCAACGATGGACCTTGAGGAATGCAAGCCCTCGGCTTCCCAGTGGGTGAGAGGCTTTTCACTGCCACCACTGCACCTGGGGCTCCAGAATGCTAGCTCTCAGGTGAGGCTCAGCGAAGGGCAGCGATGTGCCCAATGTCACACAGCCCAGGCAAGGGGCCCACACTGCAGGCTTCCTTGACACACAGACTCCCTAGGCCCGATCTCCGGGGCAGGCCAGTCCATTTCAGAGCCGAGGTCCCTTCTCCCGGAAAGGCCGAGTCAGAACTGTGCGCGCCCAGGCCTGCTTCCCCGCACGCCACCGCCCCCTTCCCCGGCTGCCCGCCTCTAAGGCCGGGGCCCTGGAGGTGGCGGCGAGCGGCCTGCCAGCGCAGGTTGCTCAGAGGGCCGTGGGGGCGGGGGCGGCCGCAGCCGCAGGCGCCACAGGAAGGGCCCCGCCCCTTCCTGTCAGTTCCACCAACGGCCCCAGCAGCTGTGCCTGCGCCAAGGGGAAGCTGCAACTCTCGAAAACAAAAACCCCAAGGAGGAACTTCCCTGGCGGCCCTGGAAGACTGCTGGGCCCCCACCCCGCTTAAGGGGCCTCCCGGGGCGACAGCCAGGGGCTGGGAGACGCTGGGTCCCGGCCCTGCCGCCAGCAGCGGGGCTCGCTTGCTGCCCTCTGCTTCCTCCACGGTGGACGGGAGATCTCTTGGCAGAGAGGGGAGCACACAGCCTGGTCAGCTGGTATGAAGCACAAAGGTGGCCCCAGGGGCCTCCTGCCCCCACCCCCCGGCCTGGCAGCCGGACCGGGAGGTGGGGCAGATGCCCTGGGGTTGGCAGAGCCCCCACCATACTCACCCAGCTTCTGGGAGAAGATCTTCTCGAAGGTCACCTCTCCCCGGTCCTCCAGGTACTTCTGCATGACGCTGCGGATGCTGGAAGACAGGGCCAGTGGTGGTGACCCGGAGCCCCCGTGGCTCCCACCAGGCCTGCTGGCCCTGCTCCCTTGGAGGGTGGCTGCTTCCTCCCCCGGAATCCGGAGTGGAGGGCACTGCCGGTGGGAGTCAAGCTCCCTTCCAGGAAGGCAGCGACCCCGTTGGACCTGACCGTGGGTCACACCAGTGGGACCCGAGGGAACCTGTCTGCCCACCAAAGCTCCATCTTCCAAAGCTAGGGTGACCAGCAGGCGGCTGCTCAGAAGTCTGGTCCCAGCCCTTCCTTGTGCTGGCTTCAGGGAGTTGGCCAAACCTCAAAAGCCAGGTCTCACCCATCAGCAGATGATGGATCACAAAAATACAGCCCATCCTCACAATGGGATACCGCTTGGCCATGAAACAGAGTGAAAGGCTGGTATACGTGTGCCCCACGGTACAGACCGACCTGAGAGTGTTCCTCCAAGCCCACACATTATATGATTCCATTTATGCCACAAGTCCAGAAGGGGAAAATCTACAGACAGAAAGCAGATGAGTGAGTGTCAAGAGCTGGAGAAGAAAAGAGGAATAACTTCTAATGGGCCAGGGTTTCTTTATAAGGTGATGGAAATGTTCTGGAATTAGGCGGTGATGAGGGCTGCACAACATAGTAACTGTACTGAAATATACTGACTTCAGCACTTCAACACGATGGATTTTCTGTCATGTGGATTATATATTTCAATACTGGGAAGAAAAAAAAGTCAAGCCTCAGCTCCCTTGTCCCTAATATCTAAAGTAAGACCCCTGGCCCTGAGCTGCCTCCAGGGCAGCGGAGGCGGGGGGAGGGGGTGGCTACCCCTGTGACCGCGGAAGCCCAGGTTATCACACTCCCCGCCCCTGGTTACCTCACCCCCAACACTGAGCGCTCTGGGAAAGTCACACCTGGCCAGGCTTCATGCCTCAGTGGTAGCTTGGTCTCCCCTCCTCTCCTTTCCTGGGCTACCTGCAGTCCCACCCAGCCACCAGCTGTGGTCCCACCTGGCTCTGGAGATGCTCACAGGCCCTCAGGATATGGGAGGCCGCCAGCAGGCCACGGGTGAAAAGGACGCTGTGTGCCCACCTCTCCGCATCCCTGCCCATCTCGTGGAGCCCAGCACAGGGCCCTGCTGCCCACCACCTGCTGGACGGCGCCATGCAGCCCTGCCCCCCGGGGAGGCCCGCCCAGGGCACCGGTCCTGCGTCTGCGATTCTGTGACATTAGACGGCATGAGACAAACTGCGTGGGGCCATCGGTTGGAGGAGACTCAGGCAGGAAAGAATGTTCTGGGCCATTGGAGAGGTCGCGTGGAGGAGGCGGAACCTCACCAGGTTCCTCAAATGCAAACAGGATGTCGACAGGTGGCGAAGCCCAGGGCAGGCGGTGGACGTGGGGGCAGGCACAGGAGGCCTGGCCCAGGATGAGCCACTGGGCAGGGAGGAGGCTCGACAGACCACACTTGGGAAGCTTGGCTGGGCGGCGGGTGGGTGGATGGGCTCTGTTGGAGGCACCATGGGGGGAAGCCCAGGTATCTGATGATGCAGGGCCAAGAAGGAGGGTTGAAACCAGGTGGGGCAGGAGCAGGCTGGGCTGACGGCGGACAGATGGCCAGAACTGACAAAGCCAGCTGGGGTTTTCAAGGCCCCATCAGAGAGGGGGCCTGAGGTCGGAAGGCCAGGGCAACCAGGAGACCTTGCCCAGCCCCTAGCCCTAACCTAGGTTCGCAGTGGGGGTGACTCCTGCCCTTTCCTTCTGAAGGGTTCGGGGTGGAGGTCCAGCCCTGACCTGGCCAGGCCCTTGCCTATACTTGAGCCACACAAGCCAACGTGGGGGCACACAGAACCACTGTGAGCGCAGGCCTGGAGCCTGCTCCCAGGAGCTCGGAAACCGTGACCTTCCCTGAGAACTGTCTCCAACAGGACAGCAGGGTGCCGATGACCCAGACGGCCCTCCTGTGTGCCCATCCTGTGACTCCGGCCGACAAGAGCCCCAGCTGAGGGCCAGGGGCCCAGTGGCCCTGAGCTACCACTACAGAGCCGGTTCCATCCAGAAAGCGAGGACGCCCTCCACGGCCGTGAGGACTCCAAGCCTGGGCAGTGGCCCTGAGCCAGGCTGGCACACCCTCCCTCCTGGGGGCCACATACCCATTCACAGTCACCACCAGATTCTGCCAAGGGCACGGCTCCCTGGCCCTGTGGGACTTGCAGGGACTCAGGAGGCGAGACTCAACCCCCAAGGCCCCCCAAGCACTTAACACACATCAGGAGTTTAAAAATCTGTGACACTGAGCAAGATCCAGCCCCGAACCCGGGCCTGCAGACTAGAGCCCGGAGCCCAGGGAGGTTGTGGGCCGCAGTGCGCGCCCATCCCTTTGGGCCCCCAGCCTGGCGGAGGGCAGCCCAGGGCCTCCTGTTTGGACGGGGACACAGGCTGGGCAGTGTGCTGGGCGGGGTACAGCAGGGGGGCCCAATCCAAGGTAATGGAAGCTCAGCAGGTCCACAAGACCAGGCAGCCGGGAGGTAGGGGTGTGTGGCCCCGGGGACCCCACGAGGTCCCCAGAAATCCCCAGATTTCTCCTGGGAGGCAGACAGGAGGGCTGGGCCCTCCACCGCTCTGCGGTTTGGCTCCTGGGTCTCTGTGTCCACATCCCGTTCCCGGGTTTCAGGACCTCTCGACGGAAGGGGATGGTAACCTCCAAGAAAGAGGGACAAAGTATCACAGAATGTCGATCCTCCACGGAGGGGGTCGGTCAGAGGGGTGGTCAGGGGCATGTCCAGAAAAAGGTAGGTGTGGGGGACAGGCAGAGCGACACCAGCCTATCAGATGACCCCATGGGGCAGCTGGGTGTGGCCTCTGCAACAATCACCGGGAAGCTCCTCCCCGCCCCCCACCCCACCCCCCAGGAACCAGCAGGACTGGCCCAGGCTCAGCAAAGGTGGCACATGATGGGAATGCCCAGCTGGGAGCAGGGCCTCCACTTCCCTCTGCGGGGCCCCGTAGGCTGGACACACCAAGGCCAGGGAAACGGCTCTCCACGGCCCTGCCTGAGAGCCAGTGGAGACAGCAGCCCTTCTCTGGGCACCATGCCGGGCACAGGCCTCCTCCTCCCTCCCAGGGGCTCTGCCCGATGCCGGCTGGGCCCCAGGCGCAGCAAGCTAGACCCCGCCTCCCTCGGAAGACTGCAAGGGGTGAATGGCCACAGCATTCTTCCCAGCCCGCAGCACTTCACTTTCTTCCTTAAAAAGAAAAAAATGTTTTCTAAATAAAATAAACAACCCCCCCACCCCAACCCGAACCAAACGCGAGGTCAACCTCGGCAGTCCTTGAAGGGGAGGCCTCCAGGCGACAACGTTAGGGTTTCCTGTCTGTTCCCACGGGGCTGGGGCCCAGGGAGCAAAGTGTGTCGTGGGGGACGCTCCTGCCAGGGTGGCAAGTACAGGCTGGCACGGGAGGCGGTGGTGGCCTCCTGGGCTGGGTCACCTCTGTCTCCTATCCCCGCGCCCTGATACTGGCAGAGTCTGAGTGGCGATGGGCCCACAACAGCATTCCTGACCCCACCCAGGTCAACGACTCTGATATCCAGGAGCGTGCGGGCCCTCAGATGGACGTCGGGCTGTCGGGGGAGCCCCGCGCCTGCATCATTCCTCCGTCCCTGCCCCTGAAGGACCGTCCGCCTCCCAGCCTCTCGGAGGAAGGGGCTTGGCCGCCCTGGTTCCCGCAGTTGCCTGGGGTCCAGGCTTGGGCTCCAAATGGCTCTTCCCTCCTCCCTCCCAGAGGCCAGGCCAAGTTACAGACTTTAAATGTCCAGCTTCCCCATTGTAAAATGAGGATGTCAACAAACGCTGAATCGCCCACACTGAGCTGAGCTGAGAAAGGCAGAGAGGACACGGTGACAGGAGAGCGCAGCCTGTCGTGTTGGGGCCTCCTCCTCCTGGAGGGAGCCCCCTTCTAGAATCTGATCACACCTGCCACGTCCTCAGGGAGTGGGGCTGCGACTGGACCCTTCCCCAGGGCTGGGCCTGTGAGCCTCTCCCCGAGCCTGAAGGGCTGGAACTCCACTCTGCTCACACACCAGCCCAGGGAGCCCCATGGGCAGGGCCCAATACCTGCCCTGCCAGGAGCAAGGGCCCCCGGGTAGAAGCTGCCTGGCGGCCAGGGAGACAGCACTTCCGGCCCCCCACCCCAGCGTGGGCTGCGGTGATGGGGCGGCAGGGTGAGGGCTGAGGGGGAGAGCTTCCGGCACCTTCTGGTGCCACGTGGTTCAAGGGGAAAGCTAAGTCCCTCACTCTCTGGCACAGTGGCCTCCCATATGACGCCCACTCAGGGTCACAGACCGTAGCCAGTGTGGATGGGGAGGGACCTCAGGGTCAAAAGCAAACATGCTCATCTTGATGGTGAGGAAATCGAAGCCAGAAGAAGCTGAGAAGCAGCATACCCTGAGTCCCTACCAAGCCAGTGGCAAGAAAATGTCCAGCCCCCACCTAAGAAAGGGCCCCCCACCAGGCGGGGGCCTCCCCCAGCCTCTTTGGGAGAGCTGGGCGCAGGGTCCCAGGGGACCCTGGACTTGTATCCTGGCTGTGGGCATCAATCAGGCTGGGGCAGCCCCAGCTGGCACGTGGCAGGGCCAGGGGCCATGGTTCCTGTGCTCCTGGGTGACAGCATGCTAGAGCCACGGTGTGAGCTGGCCCAGGGGCTCTGCACTCGGGGGCAGCCCCGCCAGGAAGCGCCATGCTCTGGGAGAAACGGCGGGCAAGCCAGCAGACCAGAGGCTGTCGCCACGGCTGGGGCACTCCTCTGGGGCATTTCCAGGAAACCTGGCACCACGGTGCCAAGTGGTATGAGGAAGTCCTCAGGGGCTTCTTGTGAATATTTCTCAATGACTCTCCTCAGGGCTGACAGCATCCTCAGAGCTCGAGGAAGGACCGCATACCAAATGGGTAAGGGCAACCGAATCCGCCAGCTCTGGAGCAAGTCCGGGACCGGGGAAGAGAAATGACAGCATGGGGCACTGCACCCATGAGTCAGTCCACTGAGGCACGGCGGCCACAAAGTGACGGCTTGCGGGAAAAGACACTCCAGTGGCCTTGCCGCACCCCGCCGCTCACTGCTCTCCTCCCGTGAGAACAAACCCGGAACAACTTCCAGGGCTCCCTGCCCTGCACTCCCAGGAAGAGAGCTATCCGGAACTCCAAACCAAGAATGGCCTCCCTGCTCAGAGAACAGAGCAGCAGACACATGAGCATCAGAAAACCCACTTCGGAAACCCTGCTCTTCAGCCAGTCGAGACACTACCCTGCCTGTTAGCAGCGAGGCAGAGGGCAGGTTACTGTCTGAGAAAAGCCTGCAGCCAAATGCCTCATTTTTTAGTATCTCCTGTTTGAAACAGATGAGGGATAACTTGAGTATAATTCTGTCTTCTGTGATCAGCAGAGGACATTGGTCCCTTGGGGCCACGGGGAAGAAAGAAGGGCAGGTGTGGGACTTCCCCAGTGGCCCAGCAGTTGAGATTCTGCGCTCTCAACGCAGGGGGGCCCAGGTTCAATCCCTGGTCAGGGGACTAGATTCCACATGCAGCCACAAAGATTCCTCGTGTGCCAACTAAGACCCGGTGCGGCCAAAAAAAAAATAAGAATAAGTAAGGGCAGGTGTGATGGAGGCTGTGTTCTTCAAAGGCTCTCAGGTCTTCGTGGCTTCTGCTGTCTGTTCCGAGGCAGGAACATAACATCCTGGAGGCTTCAGCTGTGTGCACACAGCCCGGCCCCTCTGCACAGCCTCCCCAGGTGCCCGCGGCGGGCAGGAAACGCCGCCCCAGACTGTGCCTACACCTGACGTCACCGGGAGTTTACTACTAAGGACTGATCGTGCATTAATAGGGCACGTTATTCCTGGCTTGACAGAGCCCAGATTCCCCGGCACAGATTCCAACCTGTCAAGCTCACGCTCCCTTCGAATCCATTTACTGAGAGATGGCAGGCGGGCGAGAAACTTAATGGCAAAAATGTGAAACCCTATGATCTGGAAAGGAGAACAGATGGGGAAAGAGGTCCTGGAGACCCACTCCTGGGGAGAGCGGGGGTGGGGGGGAGCTTCGAAGACCCTGAGGGGATGAGTGCCCTAAAAGATAATCTTGTTTTCGGAGGCGGGGGACGGCGGGAGGCAGAGGGATAGGGTGGGAAAATGCTGCTACTGGAGCGGAACATTCCGGGTAAGGGATAAAGGCTGCAAGCAGCAGGGTTTCTGCTGGTGATGGAGAAGCGGAGGGAGGAGGAAGCAAGAAAACCATTGCCTGCGTTTCTGCCCTCCGCAGACCAAGGGCAGGAAGTCCTGGGAGCAAAGAGTTAACAGGAACGAAGAAGCAGCGGAGGAAGAGCGGCGGGTCTGGGAGACAGGGAAGCCAGAAAAGGGCAGGAAGGAGGAAATTCATGGCGGGGGGAGGGACCAGGAAAGAAAGAGCCGAGAGAAGGAGAGGCTGCAAGAGGCACCCGACTCTGACATCTGCCACTGGGGCTGCCGCAGTCACCAGGGAGAGCTGGGCATCTCCCGGGACCGCCCAGGCCGGTCTCCTCCGCCAGGAGCCCAGAGATTAATTACACGAGGCCTCCGTGGTCATATTAAGCAAATGACGATCATCACGGGACCGTGGCCGCCGCTAGGAAAGACAGACAGCAGCTTCTCTGGAGAGCAGCACTGACCACAGACCCCGAGAACCGAAAGAAGCACGGGGGTGTGTGTGTCGGGGGGTCCATCGGTCAAGGGCAGCCCCCTCATTGGACTGTGGAAACTGAGGCAGGCTCGGCCAGGATAAGGGGTGTCCCTAGGGCCCAGGTGAGCTGGCACTGCGGCGGGATTGGAAGCCGGGTCTCCAGACTCCTGCCACACAGCTGCCTCCCTCTGCCAGAAGAGCGAGAAATGAGTCTGTCTCCTTTGGATTCTATAGGGTGACAGAAGGGGAGGCCCCTGTGCCAACTCAAAGTGGCCCTGTGCCCAACAGCTCCTGTTCCCCAGCCCCGAGAAGTCAGAGCTGTGAGCCAGCCCAGCTCCCAGCCAAGCCACAATCCAGGCACCAGCCGCAGGGAGGCTGCCAAGATGGACCACCCCACGGTGGGAACGGCTCCAAATGGCACCTTGTCCTAGGCAAACTGTGGCCTTCCTCCCTGACCCCGACATCGTGGCTGAGGGGGAAGATGTGACCCCTGGCGGGGAGGGGGTGAGCCCTGTGAACCAAGACAGCTGATGGCGCGGGTTCTGCCCGGTGGCTTCCAGGCCACCCTCCCCCCAGAACTGTGGCTCCCTGGGCATGGGGGGCCAGCTGGCATGCATTCCTCAAGAGAAGGACCAGGGTGAGCACAGAGGTCCAGAAAGGTGTGTGGAAGACAGGAAGCACAGCGGGGAAAGAGCACCTGGGAGCCCGGAGACCCCAAACTCAAACACCACCTCACCTCTGCGACCAAGTCTCTTCCCCTCTCCGAGCCTCAGGTGCTTCGACTTATTAAGTGGGAAAATACCACCTGCCATGCCCGTTTCCTATGGTTGTGAAAAGGATAAAACGGGGTACAAAGCACTTTGCAAACTGGCAACTGTAAGATACAGTCATAACAATCTCCAGGGCAAGAGGCATCAGCCCCGGGCGGTGTGCAGAGCATAAGGCAAAGGGCAGCGCACCCTCCAAGGTGGAAGGTGTGGGTTCCGAGGCCCCTGCCTAGCTTCAGCTCAGGGCGAGGGCCTCAGCGCATCTCACAGGTGCCGGCCATCTGCCCAAGGTCGCGCCGCCAGGTGGCGACCCTACCTGAGGACCCCTGACCCCTGGCTCTCAGCCTCCTGCTGCTCCCCTCAGTCTTACAGCCCCCCTGCTTTCAGACACCACGCGGTCCTGCTATTTCTTGAGCAACTACTACATGTAAGACATGGCCTTGCCAACCTCGTGGGGTGGATTTTTGGATCAGCTGAGATGATAGATGTCAGAAATAAATAAATTATCATGATTTCCACCACTACTCCTTTCAACGCCATCGATATCAAGGGTGTAACGGGGACAGAAAAAGAGGAACATCTTGTTTCTCAGGGTTCTAACACCTGCAGAGCCAACCCGAGGCGGGCCCCGCCGCCAGCAATGCATTCTGGGGCGAGATTACCCAAACGTAGAGAGTTCCAGAAAAAGCCCCGCCTCACGCTTTGCTGAAGTCCAACCTGCTGGAGGGTCTCGAGGCCGTGGCCACCAAGGAGAGGCGCTAAGCGCCCCAGAGGCCAACTCCCCATTTCCTCCCTCGTGGCTTTGTCATTTCTGAACTCATTTTGGTTCTAACTGTCGCTGCTCCCCGGACAGGCCCCGGCTGGCAGTCAGTCTGGTTCCTGTTTTGAGAAATCTGATTGCAAATGTCTTAGAAAAAAAGGGCCCTAACGGCCTTTGCAAAACGCAGACCAGTTTTCCTCTCCCAGGCCTGGTGTTCAGTCAATCCGAAACCCAGTGAACGGGCAGGAGAAAGGCACTGGAGACATCAGCATGGCACCCACCCCACCCCAAGCCCGTTTGGGCCCCGCTTCACTCAGGATGCCACAGAGTCACAGTCATTATTTCACACCATCCACATTTCACAGATGAGAAAACTGAGGCCCAGAAATGGGAAGGGACTTGTCCAAAGTCACATGATAAGACCAGGACAGCTAGGATGGGCCCAGGGTCCTGGCTGGCAGGGCATATGGCTCTTTAGGCGGAATGGCTAGGCCTGGGCTCAGGCTAGAGTGGTGGACCCAACATAGAACCACAAGCCGGAAGCCCTGATTCTGGTGGCCCAGCACCACCCTGGCTTACCTGTGACACTGGGCAGGCCACTCATGTCTGGGCCTTCAGCTTCCCTATCTGTTCCACGGAGACAAAACCACACCTGACCGACCGGCCCCCTGGGTTGTTGCGAGGCTCAAGGGATGGGAAAATACTATCGAAGCCATAACATGCTGGACAGCCTCAGCTACCGTCCCTACGCTGTCCACTCCTGAGCCTAAACCCTGAGCAGGTGAAACTTGGGTATCAGGTCAGTTACCTCATGGAGAAGTGGCAGCTGTGATCCAGCTGCTGCAGGCGTGCTGGGACATCCCCTGGCAAGCAGCACCCCTGGGGTACCACAGGCAGGACTCTCACCAGAAGAGGAATTCCAGGGGAGGGGGACAGAGCCATGGGGTACACACCGGACCCTGCTCCCCACCGCTTCCCCATCCCCGAGTACTCTCAATTCCCACCCCAAACCAGTGACCCGCGGGAAGATCCCCGGAAGACTGGTCTGCACCGAACCTCACGAAGGGCCCACAGGAGGGGGCCAGGGTGGGAGCCGGTGGAACCCCAAAGGGGGTGGTGCTGGGAGTCGGGGCAGCGACAGGATGGACGACACAGTCGGGCCCGGGGAGGTCGGCGGGCAGAGGCGGGGGACTCCGCGGTGGAAAGGGGGAACCCTGGGCTCTCCGGAGGAGGATGAGGGGGTGCACGGCGCCCCCGGGGGAGAAGGCAGGAGCGAGAGGGCTGACGGAGAAGGGGGCCAGGCGGAGTGTGTGAAGCCAAAGGGAGGCAGGCAGAGCCGGCCCGGGGGCATCGGGCGGGTCGGGGAGCCCGCGCAGCCGGAAAGCCCCCGCGCTGGGCCGCCGCGGGTGCTCAGGTGCACAGGGCCGGGGGCGCCGGGGGCCGGCCAGCGCTGCCGGACGCCGGCGCCGAGCGGCGCAGCGGGGAGCGCGGGGCCGGGGCGCGGGGCTGCGGCGCCCGCCTCACCTGGGCTCGGGCAGCAGGATCTTCTTGCTGGCGCGCGCCGCCGGCGTGGCCTTGCTCTTCTCCATGGCCATCAGGTAGCTCACGTCGGCCAGCACCGCCTCCAGGTCCGCCATCTTGGCGGCGGCGGCGGCCTGTCCCGCCGCTCGGCTCCGCTCCGCTCCGCTCGGCGCGCTCGGCCCGGCCCGGCCGCTCCGTCGGCCTCGGGCGCCGCCGCCCGCCCGGCCCCGCTCGGCGCCCGCGGCTCCGCTCGGCGCGGCTCACAGGCGGCGCCGCCCCATGGCGCCGGCTCGGGCCCGGCCCCGGCTCGCTCGGCTCCCGCCGGGACTGCAGTCGGGCCGCCGCCGCCGCCGCCCGCCGCCCGCCGCCCGCGCCCCGGAGCCGCCGCCGCCGCCGCCTCCGGCCCCGCCTGCCGCGCACAGCGCCAGCGAGCCCGCGAGGGGCCGGCCGGGCGGGCGGCGGCGCCCCCTGGAGGCCGCGGGGCTGGACCGAGCCTGACCCCCGCGGCCACGCCGGCCTCCTCTCGCCCACGGCCCCCACCGGCCATGACCTGCCCCCTGACCCGCGACACGACAGGGCCCCTCGCCCGCAGAAGACCCTAGAGCCAGACGTTGACCACGACTCGGGGCACAATTCGGGTCCCAGACACCACGATAGACCACGGCCGGGACCCCAGACTTGGCATTGCAGAATGTGGACCCCAGGGGCCACGATAGACCAGGGCGGGGACCCCAGACTGGCATTGCAGAATGTGTTCCCAGGGACATGGATCTCAGACTTTAACTATAACCCCTGACCCCTGACCTTGCACACAGTCGGAAACCTGACACCAGATCCAATCACATTCCTGACCCCAGACTCGAAACAGGACCTCCAGAACTAGACCTGGCATCATCTCAGACTGACCATGACCTCAGGTCACCATTCTGGACCCGACCCCCTTCACACCCAGACCCTGACGCTGACCCCTGGCCCCCTACAGGACCCCAGATCCAGACTTGGGGCCAGGACCTCAAACACTGATCCCAACCACAGACCATGACCTTGATCCCAGCTTGGTTGCTGAGCCCAACCTTGATTCTACCCCCAGACTCAGGCCACTGTCATGACTTCAAACCCTGGACTTGGGGGCAGAGCCTGGGCCTGGACTCGGACCAGACCATGGTTCTGGACCCGAAAATTTGGGACACAGACCCAGGACCAAGACATCCAACCAGTACTCAAACTGGACCTAGAGCGCTTAATGGGTCGTCATGGACCCGGGACCTGATGACTGCCATCAGACTCCAGACTTACCCCAGTCCCAATCCCCACTCCTACTCCAGACCCAGTCTAGGCCCCAAGACTCCCACTCAGGACTGAGGACCGTGCACCAAAAACCCCCTCCCTGGGTCAGAATCATCATGATTCCACAAAGCGGGATCCAACTTCTCTCAGCCTTGCGGGGGGGGGGGGAGTGCGTCATGGGGGTCACTGGACTGCCTGGCAAGGGAAATTTACTCTGATGAGGCTGCACGGTGGAGGTGGAGGGGTCCATGTATCACAAAGCAGTACCCTTATCTCACTGTGCTGCTCCTAAGAGCCTCTCTGTGTTTTCTAAGGTGACAGGATTCCCTCCCACTCCTGGGCCCATGGAGCCAAAGCCTCACGCCAGTTTGTGGGTCGGTAACCAGGACCTGTTTGCAAAGCCTAGGATTCTCCACCACCCTTGTCATGTGCACTTCCCCTGCTATCTTCTGAGATTGGCCTCGGCGGAGCCTGGAACCAGAGCGCATCAGTCAGGATGGTGAGGTCCCCTTCTCAGTGGGTGACGCCACCATCCACCCAGACACTCAAGCCAGAACTCCAGGCATCACCCTTGGCTCCTCTGTCTCCCCATGCCCTAATCTATCACCATATCCTCTCATCTGGCCTCCTGAGAATTTTCTTAAACCTGTCTGCTTCTGAGGATCCCCAGGGCTCCTGCCCTAATACAGGCCCTGACCAGAGGTGCCTCTCTCAAATCTCGATCTGACAGATTTACTGTCTACTTAGCACTGAGACTCAGTGCTCCAGGCCTCCTGGGGATGCTGAGAGTGGGGCATTCAGAGGGGGGCTCCAGGCCCCCACCCAACTCTGCCGAAGGCAAATCACTTGAGCAAGCTCCTTAACCTGCAAGTCAAAGTCTTAGATGACTGAGTCCTGCTGCCCTCTCAGGCCGGTGTTGCCATCATCCCTTAAGCCCGAGGTACCCCCCGCCACCAGCCAATCCATCAGTTTTTACCCCTGTGCCTTTGTTCCTCCCTCTGTCTCGAAGCCCTCTGCGTGTCCTCTTCCCTGGCTAACTCCTGCTCATTCTTTCAGACCCGCCTCCTCCAGGCCACCCTCCCCAATCCCCTTGCTCCCAGTTGTGTGCATCTCCAGTTCTGCACTTAGTACCTGCTTCCTTGATTTGAAAACATCATCAATTGCAAGATGCACGTCATTTCGTTTTTGATGGGGGAAGGGGGGCGGGATGTGTGTGTATGTTGTTGTTCAGTTGCTCAGTCATGTCCAATACTTTGCGACCCCATGGACTGCAGCACGCCAGGCTTCCCTCTGCTTCAGCATCTCCCGGAGCTTGCTCAAAACTCAGGTCCATTGAATCAGTCCATGAAGCTTGATTCAATGTTTGCATCCACTGGAAAATGCCTCCTGACGTTCACACCTCCTCTCACTGAAACCAATGCTCCCAGTTTACTTCTTGCCCCTCAGAGCCCACCGTGAGTCTTGATACAGAAAGATGTAGTCAACATTTGATGGGTGAGAGAGTGACTGAGTGAACGAGCCCCACAGCCCAAGGAGGCACGTGGTGTCTGGGGTAGAAGATGGCCGGAGTAGAGGAGGGTGTGACGAAGGCCTCCGACTTCCTCTCCTCCTGCCTCTCCGAAACTCTGCAGGACTCTGACTACACTCACTGGCCTGGGGTTTCTGGAATAGCTCCTGTTTTAAAACTTCTGTCCAGTGAACTCATTAGGCCAGAGTCCCTGTGAATTCTGAAAAGCCCCCCATCCTGCTCCCAGAGGAGGCCCGACCTCCTCCACACCACTTGCAAACCCAGAAAGCCCTTCCCACCCACTGCCCAACCTGCAACCCAGGCAGGCCTGAAGCCAGGATTGAGAGAGAGAGCGACCCTCTCCTCACTGATTCCTGGGACCCTGGAAAGCAGCTCCTGGAAGCCTTGGCCTGGGGAGGCTGTGTTTTGGATGGTGCTGCCCTCTGGTGGTTGAGGGAAGGTCGATTGTCCACTTGCCTTTTCAGGCTGGCTTCAGTCTTTCTCAACCAGTCTTTGTCTGGTGCCTAGACGGTGCCAGCCTCTGGCTGGGGTGCTGGGAGTGAACGAGGAGTGGAATCCCATCTCCACCCAGCTGGCAGGCCTGCATATACAGCCATACCTGGCATCTCCCCTGGATGACTAATGCGTGTTGCAAACTTAACATGTCCCACGCTGAGCTCCTGCTCCCACCACCCTGCCCAGTCCAACCTGCTCCTCTCCCGCCTCCCCTTCTCAGCCGTGGCTCCTTCACTTTTCAAAAGCCCAGGAGTCATCCTCCACTCCTGTCTTCCCTCACCTGCTCCTGTGCCCCCTCTCCCGGCTGTCATCCAGCTTCTCCCATTTACTACTGCTGTGTCTGTCTCCAAAGTATTGTTGATGTTCAGTCGTTGAGTCGTGTCTGACTCTTTGTGACCCCACGGACTACAGCATGCCAGGCTTCCCTGTCTTTCTCTATCTCCCCGAGTTTGCTCAGACTCATGTCCTTTGAGTTGGTGATGCCATCCAACCATCTAGTCCTCTGTTGCCCCTGTCTCCTCCTGCCTTCAGTCTTTGCCAGAATCAGGGTCTTTTCCAGTAAGTCAGCTCTTCGCATCAGGTGGACAGAGTATTGGAGCTCCAGCTTCAGCATCAGTCCTTCCAATGAATATTCAGGGTTGATCTCCTTTAGGATTTTCTGGTTTGATCTTCTTGCTGTCCAAGGGACTCTCAAGAGTCTTCTCCAGCACCAAGGTATTGATACATCCCAAATCTTCCACTGTGCCCTGCTAAACCTGATCTGAGTCCCATCACCTCCTGCCTGGCACTGATGCCTGCACCAGCCTCCACCCTGCTTCTCTTCTAGAGTCTTCACAGGCCTAAATCTAACCCCATCTCCAATGACCACCCCTGCACTTAGGAGACCTATCCCTTTCTGTGGCCCATGAAACTTACAGTCTGGCCCCTGCCCATCCCTCTAACTCAATCCTCCTGCGCTTCCCTGTGCCTTTTAGTCTCCAGTCTCTCTGATCTTCCTTCTGTCACTACAACTAGCCAAGTTCATTCCTGTCTCTGGGGTGCTGACTTTATAATTCCCCTTGCCTGGAATGACTTCCCTTTCACTTCCTTCCTATAAGCCAGATTCCTGCTCACCCTGCATCCTGTGGGTGGAAAGGTTCCTGTTCAGAAGGCTCTCCCTGGGTGCCCCTGTTTGGTGTGGTCACTGCTGCATTCCTCACACTGGGTGCAAAGTTAGGGCCACAGAAACAGAACTCAGGTCTGGTGAGGAAGAAGACTCCCTCCAATTAACCTGGCAAGAGGATATGTGAGAAGGTGGCAGACTCAGGAAACGAGAGGAAGAGCTGGTGAAGGTCTTGAACTTGACATTGTCTGTACATGAGCAGGAGTGAGGTCGGGGGTGAGGACTGGCATGTGCCAAGGAGTACAGGTTTCCTCTTGCGGGGGCTTCACCTCTGTCTCCATTCTGGGCTTTGAACAGCCAGGAGGATGAACTTGAGGGTGTCCCAATCCATACAGCTCACCGCAGGTGAGCAGACTGACTGGGAGAAACTCCTGCTTCATGTGGGCAGCCACCTCCCTGATGTCCGGGGCCCACACAGTGCCAGGCTCTGACTGGGACGCTGGGACTTCGCCTCGTTTACTCACTCACTAGTCCAACAGCGTACCTGGAGCTCCTACTGCATGCCAGGCCCTGGTGCTTGGCCTTGGGCATCCAACATAGGAGAGAGGGCGAATCTATGGGCAAACTGTAAGTAATAATAAACACTAACGCTTCCTGGGTTCTCTCCATGTGCAGGCCACTGTTCCTAGAACCCAGATGATCTCATTTAATACTCTTATGAGGCAAGTGACAAGTTACCGTTAGGGCCGGGAGCCTGCTCGGGTGAAGGGGAAAAGTGTTGAGGACTGGCACTTCCGCCAGGGACACAGGCCTCGTGCTGCTTCCTGACAGTCCGAGGGCCTTTGATAGCCCACAACTCTGTGCCAGGCTTCCAGGCCGCTGCTCCGCCCGACCCGTCTCCCGGGAGCAGCGCCTCTCCATGAACCCTCCGGAAGGTCACAAGTCCCCGCGCCGCCCGGGACCCCTGTCTCCCTTTTCCGCCTTGGAGCCTCAGCGAGACGTGGCCCCGCCCCTGGGCCCCGCCCCACCCCGCCCCTCCCCGCCCCTCCCACAGGGCTCGCTCGGAGCCGTCCCCAGTGCGCATGCGCCTCGTCTTCCGCGACTCAGGCTGAGTCGTGCAGAGCTCTTACCGCTTGTTTGTGCATCGACCTTTGAGCGTCTCAGTCAAGATCTCGTAGCTCCCGCCGGCCCCACTGTAGCCTCTGGTACTTGCCGTGTCAGGGAGAGGGAGGATAGGTGTGGAAAAGCCCTTCGCTGGGTGCTTTAGATAAAGTTGCTTAACCTGTCTGAGCCCTGCCTTTCTCTTCTGTACCCCAGCCTGGCCTCACTGAGTTGTTTTGAGGGTAAATGAAGATGTGTGTGCAGCGTTGGGCTGAGGGGGATGGCTTTCTGAACGGTCACTGTTACACATCCTGAGGACCATGGGCCCCACTTGTGTGTGTCTCCCTCTCAGCGTCCTCCATGGTCTTTCTCTCCTCCCCTCCCAGCTTCTTTGCCTCTTTCTCTGCCTTCCCTTTTCTGGATCTTTCAGGGTGTTTCTCTCTGGGTCTGGGTCTCTTTCTGCCTCTCTACCTGTCTTGACCTTCCGGCACTGCCATGGCACAGTCTTGGGGCACAACAGCTGGGCTTTCTGCCCCCTTGTCGCTCTCCGGCATGGGGCAGGTTTAGGAGACAGAAGGCTAGGCTGAGGGCAACTCCAGATGCTCTCGGGCCTTGGTTGTCTGCTCTCACTGTTTCCTGCCCGTACATTGGTGTCAGCACTGAGGGTTCCTTTCTGGTCTGGGCCTCTGGAAGCTGGGGAGGTAGACTGACTCTCCCCAGTCAGCAAGTGCAGACCTGCTCTGCTGCTGGCCACCCGAATGGCACTTAGCACAGAGCTGACCTGGGAGGGCTGGAGGAGCTGGAATTGGCCTTCTCCCCAGGTCTAGCTACCTCATTTGTGGGGTCCACTGCAAATAAAGTGCACAGCCCCTTTTTCAAAAATTAAGGATTGCAAGGGACTTACTTTGTGGCCCAAGGACTAAGACTTCATGCTCCCAATGCAGGGGGCCCGGGTTCGATCCCTGGTCCGGGAAATAGATCCCACATGCAGCAACTAAGAAAGAGTTGACATGGGACAACTAAAAAAGATCTTACATGTTGCAACAAAGATTGAAGATCCTGAGTGCAGCAACTAAGACCGGCACAGCCAAACTAAAAGAAAGAATTTCATGATGGTGACGACAGCACGTTAAACAAAGTGTGGGATCCATTTGAGGGCAGGGCCCTGTGTGACTGCATGGATCACTCGCCCATGAAATTGGTCCTGCTTCCCTTTCCTATAAATCCGCCTTTCATCGTGCTCAGTAAATTTCCTTATCCCTCCACTCCTGGAGCAGAGGGAGGAGAAGCCAAGCTAGCTAAGTCTAGCCCCACCCTCAAGAAGTTCAAAGTGCCATGGGAGGGGCTGTGGGCACACACCCAGCCTGGTTGCTCAGCAGGCACGAGACCAGGGGGGAAGGCCCAAGCTCCGGAGTCCTTGGCCCAGTGTTCACGTATGTCCCCGCTCTGCCTTCACTTCCTCTCTGGGCCTGGGCTTTGTAATCCATAGAGCGAAGACACCTGCCCACTCCCTTCCTCGGGTGGAGTTTGAGTGTGAAATGCCATTGCTTGTTCACAGAGGCTAGGAAGTGAGGCAGACAGGACTGACTCTGCAGCCAGTCTCCAGATTTTACTAGTCAAGACACTTCAGGCCAAAGTCCATAACTCAAGTTTCTCATCTTTAAAATGAGGGTAGGGCTTCCCTGGTGGTTCAGTGGTAAAGAATCCACCTGCTAATGCAGGAGACAGGTTTGATCCCTGATCTGGGAGGATCCCACATGCTGTGGAGCGACTGAGCTTGTGTGCCCCAAGTATTGAGCCTGCGCTGTGCAGCCCACTGCTCCACAAGAGAAACCCTCACAATAAGAAGCCTGCACATTGCAACAAGAGTAGACCCTGCTCTCTGCAACCAGAGAAAAAGTCCATGTAGCAACGAAGACCCAGCACAGCCAAAAACAGAAACAAGATAATAATAGTAGAGTTGCTATGTATTTACAGTAGCCAAGGAAGGAAAGTTATGACTAACCTAGATAGTATATTAAAAAGCAGAGACATTACTTTGGCAAAAAAGGTCCGTCTAGTCAAGGCTATGGTTTTTCCAGTGGTCATGTATGGATGTGAGAGTTGGACTGTGAAGAAAGCTGATCACCGAAGAATTGATGCTTTTGAACTGTGGTGCTGGAGAAGACCCTTGAGAGTCCCTTGGACTGCAAGGAGATCCAACCGTCTATTCTAAAGGAGATCAATCCTGGGTATTCATTGGAAGGACTGATGCTAAAGCTGAAACTCCAATACTTTGGCCACCACATGTGAAGAGTTGACTCACTGGAAAAGACTCTGATGCTGGGAGGGATTGGGGGCGGGAGGAGACGGGGACGACAGAGAATGAGATGGCTGGATGGCATCACCGACTCGATGGACATGATTTTGAGTGAACTCTGGGAATTGGTGATGGACAGGGAGGCCTGGCGTGCTGTGATTCATGGGGTCGCAAAGAGTCGGATACGACTGAGCAACTGAACTGAACTGAAGACATGGAATCAATGTAAATGTCCATCGACAGATGAATAGGTAAAGATGTGGTGCACATATACAATGGGATGTTACTCAGCCATAAAAAGAATGAAATAATGCCAGTTGCAGCAACATGGATGAACCTAGAGATTATCACAGTAAATGAAGTCATAAAAAAGACATACCATGTGATATCATTTATATATGGAATTGAAAAGATGACACAAGGGACTTCCCTGGCGATCCAGTGGTTACAATGGGGTGCTTTCACTGCCATGATTCCAGGTTCAATCCCTAGTCAAGAAACTAAGATCTCGCAAGCTGCATGAAAGTGAAGTCGCTCAGTCGTGTCCGACTCTTTGCGACCCCATGGACTGTAGCCTACCAGGCTCCTATATCCGTGGGATTTTCCAGGCAAGAGTACTGGAGTGGGTTGCCATTTCCTTCTCCAGGGGATCTTCCCAACCCAGGGATTGAACCCAGGTCTCCTGCATTGCAGGCAAACGCTTTACCTGCACAGCACAGCCTAAATCAATGAAATGTGACACAAGTGAACTGATTGATGAAACAGACTCTTAAGACACAGGAAACAAACATATGGCTGTTTTTGTTGTTCAGTTTTGGTTATCGAAGGGGGAAGAGGGTTGTTATTCAGTTGCTCAGTCATGCCCGACTCTTTGTGACCCCATAGACTAAGCACGCCAGTCTTCCCTGTCCTTCACCATCTCCTGGAGTTTGCTCAGACTCATGTCCGTTGGGGAGGGATAAATTAGGGGTTTGGGATTAGCAGGTAAAAACTACTAACTATATAATAAACATATCCTGTGCTACTGTGTAGCACAGGCAATTATATTCAATATCCTGTAATAAACCATAATGGAAAAGAATATGAAAAAGAATATGTATATATATACATATAACTGAATCACTTTGCTGTACACCAGAAATTAACACAACATTCTAAATCAACTATACTTCAAAAAAAAAAAGGGGTTGCTGTAAAGATGAGGAGTTACCATGTGTAGATACTTAGACCAGTCTGGGTCAACACATAGAAGGCTCAGTAGATGCCAGCTGTTTTTATTATTTTGCCTGTGAAAGGTTTACAGAATGCCCAGGTTAATCCCTTCTGATTGGAGGAGAAACAAGAAGGGCTTCTGGAGGAAGAGGTGAAGAAAGGATAAGTTTTCATAGTTGTGGGGAGGGTGACACACCGTGAACACAGCAGCCCTGGGGGCTACAGTGGTGCCTGTTCAAGGCCTCTTAGAAGCACCTACCACCAGCCTGGTGCTTCTCCTTTTACAGATGACGGTGGCAGGTGATGCAGAGGTCAGTGGCACATAACCCTGGAGAGTTCCACACAAGATTCCTGTATATGGAAGTTGTACCAGCAAAGGCCCTGAGAGAATGGAGTTAGTTACGAGGGTGGAGAAGAGTTGTTTAGTTGGTAAGATAATGTCCGACTCTTTTGAGACCCCGTGGACTGTAGCCTGCCAGGCTCCTCTGTCTATGGGATTTCTCAGGCAAGAAGACTGGAGTGGGTTGCATTTCCTTCTTCAGGGGAATCTTCTCGACCTAGGGATTGAACCCGTGTCCCCTGCACTGGCAGGTGGATTCTTTACCACTGAGCCACCAGGGAAGCCCGGAGAGGACGGGTAAATGATGAGGGAGCTTGAGGACTTATCCCGAGACAAACACACTGCTGGGTTTTAAGTAGAGAAGTAGTTAAATCTAAGAGAAATGTTCTGGCTGCCAACGAGGCAGATGGGGGTTGGACTGCAGCTGAGAAGTCTCAGGGTTCCTGCTGGAGTCAAGGTTCTGGAAAATGGTAGCTTCAACTAGGGTGGCAGGCATGACATTATCAACAGGTAGATGGATTTCTGTGGTTTAGAAGGCAAAACGGACACTCTGCGTTCCTTGGCAATGTCAAACACGGCCACAATCGCAGCCATCCTCAGGAAATGGAGTCGGCTGACTGTCCAGGATGTGCAGTAGTGGAGATGGTCCTTAACAGCTCGGTGAGAAGGATGGGCAGGGGCCCCCCAGATCCCCTGAAGGGAGAGATGCAAGCCTTCTCGAGACCTCCTGGGTGTCATCTCAGCTCTCCCGAGATGGCGCAGTCAGGTCTGAGGTCAACAGTGGGCAGCATGCAGGACACTCGTCTAAAGGTTGGAAGCTTGTACTCAACAAGCAGGACCCAGTGGGACAAATGCCAATAGAGCCATACCCAGACCTTGCTTGGTGGCCTCAAGCAGGCACTGTCCTTGAGAGGCCTGTTCTGTAGCTGCAGTGGGTAGAGGTTGGCCGTGGCCTTGGCTACTGGCTCTCCAGGGATGGCCAGAATAGAAATCCCCAGGCCCGTTCATAGGGGAGCACCAGAATCCTTCCAGCTCTCCCCAAGGACTCAGCAGCACCTCTCCAGACACCACCTTGTGGGGAGGAGTCGGGGTCAGGTAATCGTATACCTAAATTTTAAAAAGTTAAAAAGTTCTATTAAAAAGTTCCCTTTGATGCTGTAAAATATAAGCAAGTGCTGCTTTCAGACATTAAAAAAAAAGAAGGCAAAGCAAGTCACAGAGGCACACAGCACTTCCGGTGCCACTCAGGGATGGGGGAGGAACTGCGGGGCTCGGGAGTGGGAGGCTGCAGTACCTTCAGACTTCCTCTTTCTCATGCATGCACACACACACACCAAGGCAGAAAAGTTTTTGTTATTTTTGTCTTGGTTTTGAAAGTTTTTATTAAAAAAAAAAAAAAACAAATAAAAATATTTCCCACTGGAGGCTATTTCTTTGTCTTTTAAAAATTTTTATTACACAAATATCTCCCATTCCCACATCAGAGGAAAGATGTCCTTGCTCTTTGTAAAACCAATAGTGGAGAACGTTTAGAAAACAAAAGTCCGCCTAGCTTCCCTCCTTTCCCTGGCCCCTAATAACCCCAATGTGTCAACTGAGATAGCATGACTTGTCCTCTTAATGCTTACATTTAATTTAAATTTTTTTAGCACAACATTGGAGATTGACTCTAAATCAGCAACAAAAAAATATATATTTACAATATTTCTCCGAAAACAAAAACACAACCAAACCCTTTAAACATAGTGACTTTAGGAGTTTTATTTATGGAGCAGTTATTTTTTTTTAATCACCAAGTGATTTTATATTATATATATATATATATATAAATTTTCTTCCTTTCCTTTGTGGTTTTTTGCCCCGGTGCTTGGAAAGATGGAGGCAGGGTGTCTGGTCCTGTGGTCTGCGGAGGGCAGGCTCTCCTGGCAAGGCTGTGTCTACGAGCAGATGGCAGGAAATTCGGTGGAACTCCCGGGTTCCTCTGTCCTCGAAGAGAGACATTTCTGTCCTCCACACGGTCCAACCCTCACCTCTAAAAACCATTTTCTCCCTCACAGTCCCAGAGAAAAGGGAAACGCAGCAAGGGCACAGGTCCATTGGCTGCCACTCCTGGGGCTCCCTTTTCCTCTGACCAACTTACGTGCACAGTAAAAATGCTTGTTTTTCCAAACGCAAAACAACAAAAATAAAAGCCAAAGCCCAAAACAAACCATCAGCTTGGAAATCTCTGTGGGTGAGATGTCCCAAAGTCAGAGGCACTCTCCCGGAACAATCCCTGCTCTGAGGGGGTCTCTCCACCTCCCCTTTTATAAAAAGACAAGAAAGCAAAACAAAAGTCATCTTTTCAGTATTTTCCACAGGAGCAACCGAAAAAAGGCAGGAAGCTTCCAATTATAGGTCATTAACAATAACATTAATAAGGTTTTTGCTCAATACCCAGGGTTCTTTACAGAGAAGTTCCCCTAACTGAGGCACTCTGGAATAAGTCACTGGCATTTCCTCAAGGTTTCAGCCCCAGGTGGCTGGGGCCTGGAGACCAATGGAAGGGGCAGAGGGTCAGGGGAGCAGACCGCTGCTTTTAAGGTGCAGCAGGATAATCAGCAGATTGGAAACCGACACAAGGCCACCCCCTTCCAAGACCCAGTTTTCTCTCAGGAGGCCAGTCAATGCCAGGGTCAAAGGTGGGCTAGGTGGCAAAGAGGGAGCCCCTCTGCCTCTATTGCTTTGGAAGTGGCAAGGGGGCACGTGGCGTCTCTCCTTGGGGCGGCTCACACTTCAGACCCCTGGTGCCTGGGCTCCTTCCCCCCACCTCCACAGGGCTTCAGGAGGAGGACAGTGTGAGGCTGGGCTGCAGGAAAGGGGCCAGGAGGGGACGGGCTGGGGACGAGTCGGTGGGGCAAGGTTGTGCTATCGCCTTCCTTTCGGATGGGGAGCGGAGTGCAAACCCGCGTCTATCGTTTATCAGCTCTCGCCACAGGCTGCTGCTACTGAGCATCTCCTCACACACTTAAATATTGACCCAAAAGAAATCCCGACCTTTCGTTCCATTTTTTTTTTTTTAAAGTGCAAAAAGCTCTCTGCTGCCCTAGAGAGAGGATCTTTGGACAGGCCGTTCAATGCAAAGTAAGAGGGGGCAGCTGATGGGGCTCGACACAGGGCAGTGGAGCGGGAGATGCCAGGCTCCCCTCCTTCCCTCCACACACATGCTGAATACACTCAGCCACACACACAGAGGCACATGCACACCCCCTTCCACGGCTGCAGGCAGAGGGCAGGTGACTGGCTTCTAAGCAGGACTCCCCACCCCTCCGAAGACGCCGGATCAGTGAGCCACTGAGGGGAGACACAGGCCTGGGCTTGGATGGCTACAGGACCCCAGGCCCTGAGCCTGCCGGAGGGCAGGTGGGGACTTGGCCTAGTTCTCTGACCACCCTGCTGGGGGAGACAGGCTGCTCCCTCTGAGGACAGACATCCTGGAAAAGCCCTATTCAGGAGGGAATAAAGAAAGTGTGGGAAAGGGCAGGGCAGGCCAAAGAGGAAAGGGATGGGGAGACAGTGCCTGTCTCAGGATCTGCCTGGGAAGCAGTAAAATGGGGGTGTCCCTGGGGCAGACAGTTCCAGCTCCTCTGAAGAGCCTCAACCCCAATAAGTGCAACAAGGACTTCACAGAAACGAGCAGGCAAGTCTGGGGCGGGGGAACCTCATTCTGTGATCTACCACGAGCATCGGACAGGATCAAGCTACAAGGAGAGGAGGGAGAGCACAGACACAGACGAGAGGCACGGACACCTCAGCAGCACCAGTGTGATCTGCACGGGTCTGGCCTTCCTGCGGAACCCGGGAGAGTGTGGCGGAGGAGAGACACGCAGTGGACCCCACGAGGAGGAGGGCCTGGCCACAGACAGGGCTGCTTTCTTCCCTGGGAGTTTGCTCAGAGCCAGGCACTGCTGGGACCATGGATGGGGACGAGGGCCACAGTGCAGGTGACGGCTGCACAGACACCCCGAAGTGAGAACCCGGCCTCCTGGCCGACGAGTGAGTGGGCGGGCGGGCGAGCAAGCAAGCAGGCGCTGTGACAGCACACAGCCTGCACTTTCCCCTCGGGTCAGTTTGCTACCCCCTTCTCCTTAGGAGGGAGAGGAACAGGCTGGTAAGCCTGGGGTCCACCCCTCCTCTGCCCTGACTGTAAGGGAAGGGCTCAAGGGACAGGAGAGCAGAGAGGGAGTGTGACGCTGGCCTCGGAGCCCGTGCAGGGGCGGGGAGAGAGGCTCTCCTGGCTGGGGAGTCAGGGGAAGATCGGTTTCCTGTTCAGTCTGGGCTGGGTGTGTCTTAGCTGATCTTCTGTATCAGCTTCTCATCAGATAGGCAGTAGAGACTGTTGATGGACAAGTCTGAGATGAAGTGCTCGCAGGCTTTTCGCGTGATCTGCTTGCATCCTCGAAGGTCGATCAAGGTGACGTTGGCGATGCGCCGTAGGTAGATCAGGGTCTGGTCTGTCAGTTTATTGCAACCTGTGGGGAAAGTGACCACAAGGACAATGCTGCATACACACACTCAAAGGAGCCTGCTTCTGATGCTCAATTTCCCAGCTTTCCTCAAAAGGCTAAACAAAAGCCCCTCTTTTCCCCTTAACTACCTGGCTCAGAGACCAGAAGTACCACCAGCATGGCAGCCTCGGAAGGCCCCTGCCACCGGACCCCTGCGCTGCAAAGCAGACCAGCCTGCAGCTGGGTGCTGGCGGCATTCTTAGGCGCCTGACAACTGCTCAAGGCCTTGGTCCCCACCAGTTACAAAAGGAACATGTCTTGTCCATGTTGAGGAGACTAATTAACACGGTTTAGTCCACAGCCCATGTTCTTTCTGTTCTACTGGTCAAACTCCAAGGAGGGCTGGGCTTCCAAGGAGCAGGGGCACCATCTGTCACAAAACACGGCAGTGCCATACCTGCCATGTTGAGCTCTGTGAGGGAGTAACGAGTGGAAGACCCAACAGCGGTGAGTAGATTGGAGGACTGGTCTGTCAGGTGGCTGCAGTGACTGAGGTCGAGTCGAGACAGGAGGGGCATGTGGCGGATGATGAGACGAAGTGTGGCGTCTGTGATGTCAAGGCCTGCCAGCCGGAAGTCGGTCATGTTCCGGAGCTTGCTGCGATTGTCCTGGCCTGCACAGGCAAGAGAAGGACCTAGATCCAGACTCTTAATTCTAGTTCAGCTCAAGCTGCAGCCAGCTTCAGTCATGGGTATTTGCTGGCCAGGCTGTGCAGGGGTTAACAAGCAGAACTGCCCACACCCAGCCCTGCCTTCAGGGAGCGAGCAGTGTGTGGGGGCTGTTTCTAGGAAACCAGACACGTTTTCTTTCTTCCCAGCTGCTGGATTGTGCCTCACTCACACAGCAAAAGGGTATGTGTGGAATGCTCCTCTCCTTCCCACGCTCCCACACTTTTCTAGACCATCAGGGAAACAGCCTTCAGTGTTCCACCTCAACCATGAAGCCTTCCCAGCCTTCCTCAGGCTTATACTCTCCAACCCCCAGACTCTACTAACCCACAAAGTGACTCACTCCTTTCTTTGCAGGTAGTTATTTGTAAACAGTTAACTGTACTTGCACATAGTCCATTGTCCTGTTTTCAACTTCCACTTTTCTACTTTTCAACAGTGTCATGTCTGGGACTACCTGAGCTTCTGGGAATGCTGAAAGGAGCACAGGGAAGTCAGGCCCAGAGCATACCCGGTTTATCCGCCGGTGGAGTCAGCAAGTCCCGAATTTGAGGGTCTTTGATTCCTACTGCCCACCGAAGATCAAGGGTCCTGAGAAGGGGGCAGCTGGAGGTGCTGAGGGCAGAGACTGCAGACCAGGAGCAGCCTGCCAGGAGGAGGTCTTTCAGTCCTGCCACAGAAGGAGACAGACATGCAATAATACAATCTACCAGCCAGCCAAAGCCTCAACTACCAGCTGATCGGACCAAGCAAACAGATCCGCAGTCTAACGGAGGGAGGAACCATATCCTAAACTTATTCTAGTAATCCTGCTCAAAGACTTCTCTGCCCTCCTAAATTACATCTAACTCTGCTCGTAAAATGGACTGCTTGGTTTCGAGCAGAGTAACGTAGTGAGTGACTTCTAAGACCTCAAAGTGCTTAAGGGAATCTTTACAAGGAAGGGGCTAATCAAGGCGACTTCTTACTCAAACTCTCTCTTCAGCGACTACACCGAGAAGACCTGCAGAGCTGGCAGCAGCACCTGACCCCTCTCCATCTTCTTCAGCGACTGGCCTGCCAGCCCACAGTGGCACCCTGGGGACTGGCAGTTACGTGGGACCGGCCAGGTCTCTTGCCAAGCAGAAAGGCAGTGGCAGCACAGACTGCTGCCCGAAAGCAATCCTGAACACGCTGCCAATAATGCAGTTTCCCCGCTGGCCCCGGCCGCTGGAAGAACAGCGTGGGGCTGCTCACCTGGCAGCCTATTGACGAGCCACGTCAGCTGTTTTTTGGAGATGTTGGTCCAACTGAGGTCGAGGCTAACTGGCTGCCTCTTGATGATGCCACTGAGCGCCTGGGGTACGATAGCCTTACACCTACTCAAGTCAATTTTTGTCCAAAGTCTCTTGTCACAGCACCTGTAACAGAAGGAGAGAACCAGCTGTCAAGGCCTGACTGCCCTTGTCAGGGAGACCACCACAGGCTATTGGAGGCTTCTGGGAAAAGCAGAGCCGTGGAGGATCACCCTCTCTAGATGCTTCTACATGCATTTAAGGATCATGCCTTGCCATTTTTTTGCCTCAGAGAAGAGAGATTACTTGACCAGTCCACCCCAATTTACTTTGGCCGGGTTGAGAGCACAGAGCGACTGTTAGGGACACACAGTAAAACAATAGACTATAGCCCCTTATTTGCATTAAAATGGTATGGCTCCCACCAAAGTGTATACAAAGGAACACTAAAAGAATTTCTTGACTTCTTACTGCTGGAAGCTACTAGGCGTCCCTCTACTCTCCTCAGTCTCTCCCAGCCGCCCAAGACACAGGGTGGTGTCACTTGGCACATCCAGCTCATTGTGCCTTGAACTCCAGAAAGAGCCCATTTCATTTTCAGGTCGCGACAGGCTCTTTATTAGAATCAGGCCTGGAGAGTCCTCCACCACCCCTGGGCTTCGGCCTCAGCGCTACCTTTACTTTTTCTAGCCAGTCTACATCAGAACAGAAAGGGAGAGGCCTGCCCTTCCGCGACAAGTCCACAGGCCACAAACAGCACCGCAACACGCGGCTTTCTCTTTAATATTTTACAGTCTCTGCTCCCCAGCCTGGCTCAGTGTCTGGCTGGCAGGGGAAGAGGAGATGGCATATAATGGGAGTCTTATGTGGCTCGGCCTGGAAACTGAGGGACAGAGCCACTACCAAGCCCTACGAAGACAAATATTAAGAGAATCACATGTCAATTCAGATTTAGGAAGTAAACTCATGGTTGCAAACAATGGAGTCTTCACTTAAGAGACTGAAAAAACTTCACCCAGGGCACATGAAACTTGTATGGCAAAAACAGAGCACTGGATCTCAAATTTTTAATGTGTATCAGAATCCTCTGGTGGAGAATTTAATAAAAACAGATTGCCCAGCCCCACCCTTGAGGTCCTGATCAGCAGGTCTGGGATATGCCCTGAAAACCTGCGTTTCTAACAAGGTCCCAGGTATGACACTGGTTTGGGCATCACACTCTGAAAACTACCATAACAGGATTTGACCCAGATATAAAGGATTTATCCTAGGGTTTAGGAAGTTAAGGAAAAACAATGTCCAGTGGAAATCTTTGTTCATCACCTCTAGGGATGCTCCCTATGTCTTAATGTTTAACTTGAGAAGAAATGACAGGTTTCACTAAGAAGGACAACTAAGTCTCAGGAAGATTCAAAAGTGAACCTTGCTTGCTGGAGAAAGGCATTCTGGTCTAGGTTTAGAGTATGAGAATTAGAACTGTGGAAAACTGTGAGCCTGTGAGCACCTGCAAAGTTTCTGAAAAGCCCGTATACCTTCGTGAGATGGAGACGTAATGGGGCAGGGGTGTAAGAGCAGTCGTCTGTATCCCCAGCCCCAGGAGTGACTGGCGTAACAAATGCATGATGCGTTCAACTGACTGGGGGTAGGGGGATTATGACTCCTAAGTTTTAGGACACACTGTACAAACCCACCCCCAAGCCCCAAGGTACAAATCCATTCAAAGTCCAGTAAGGAAAGACGGGAAAGTACAGAGCAGGGAGAAGGGGCCAAGGGCCAGATTTCCCTGATGACACCTGCAGGCATGACCGGCCACATCTTTTTAAGAGGACCCCTGTGTCTGGGAAACAGACTGGGTGGATTTAATCCTTCAGGGCCCAACCAGCCTCCAGGAGCCAAGACACATGCTGTTCTCACATGGAAAGCTGCCACCTATGCCCATACCCCTTTGCCTGATCCCTGTAGCCCTGCTCACCATTTATACCACGTCTTGCACACTCGCATACATTCACAAAGTTCTCTGCGGCTGAGGTAGCGGAAGACAGACATCCAGACCTCCCGCTGCATCCAGCTTTCGTCTCCATCCTGAGCCCAACTGCCCCGGCCATTCAGCCTGGCCGCACCCCCCTCCTCTGCACTGTCATCTTCCTCCTCCTCCTCCTCCTCGTCCTCCTCCTCTCCCCCCAGCCCCTCCTCATCCCCGCGCTGGGGGGTTCGGGCTGGGCAGTGCTGGACCAGCACACGGGGGGAATGGCGAAGGTTGGCAGAGGAGGCCGTGATGGCCTGCAGCTTGGGCACAATGGATGTCCCGTGGAGCTCTTTGGTGGGCCTCTGCAGCGTGACAGTGAGGTACGATCCCCGGATCTTGGCTTTCTCAACTTCAGACAGCTCCTTTTTGCCGCTGGGATTGTTCTCCTTTTCCCGTACCATGGTGCGCTCTGTGGCCTGCAGCCGCAGCAACTGCCGCCGTTTGAAGCGCTCATCGCGGCTGGCACTGTGGTGGTCGCTGGGGCCAGCACCAGGGGATGACCGAGTCACCACGCCCCGGGGGGAGGCCGGGTCGTGGATGAGCTGCAGCATGGAGGTGGGCGAGTGAGGTGGGGGCGTGAGGGGCTCGTCACAGCTCCGCAGGGGCCGGAGGACTTTGGCTTGCACGGCTTCTTCGTCACTCTCTTCCATTTTCCGCTTCTGCAAAACAGGCCCGCAAATGCCATGTCAGTGCCTCCTTTCTTCAAGACCCTCTACACTCACTGGGTCAACCTCTCTGCTGCTCTCGGGGCCTAGTGGAGAGCAGACTGCTGCTTTTCTATGGAGGAGGGACCTCAGTGTGCCACAGGGTGGTCATCTCCTCACTGTCTGCAAACCAGACTCTGTAAATGAGCTCACGTCTGTGCTCAAGGCAGCTAGCTAATTATAAAGCAAAACCCTCAAAATAGGTTGCTTGGGAAATCTACCTGTGACAGAAAGGTCTGTGTCCAAGTACAGAGGAATGGAATCCACATTTGAGCTACATGATTCCAAAGCCTGCCTTACTCATCTCCTGTCCCAATTTTTTGGTTATAATATAATTCTCTGGGTAAAGAAATCCTTTAAAGAGGCTGCAACTCCTACCCCTACGCAATCTGACCATTTTAAATTCTGCCTCTAATTCAGCTCTTCACCCAAGAGACACTTCTGCTGGAAGAAAAACAGCCTACATATACATGTTTGAACGAGGATGCAGATTCCGATAGCAGTAAACCTACTGACTTTTAGCCCTAAACAGGGTCTGAGTGCGACACTGCCGGGCTGCGTCTACTCAGCACCCCACGCTGTCCCGGGAGACCGACCACAGGTGAGAGGTTAGGTCTAGAATGAGAAACCGCAGTGCTCCTGGAGGAATTTCCTCAGGATGAAAATGAGGAATTCGAGTTTGGTGAAGCCAATATCCCACAATAAAAGCACAACCTCACCCTCTGCCATCTGTGCTCTCTGGTCCCCTTGTCCCTTCCTGGAGCCCACCCTGGCTATGATGCAATGAAGCCTGACCACCATGTTGCACTAGGTATCAAAGTAGCAGTTCAGACTTCCTCAAGAAGACGTTCTATGTCCCTCTGCAACAATTCTGCTCCCTTTTCTCCTTATATTCTTAGATCGCTGTGGCTGAAAAAGAACGACCAACTTTTGGGTGCTGGCTTTTACAAGGCATTAGAAGATAACACTAAATATAGTATCTGCCAACCTGTCTTCTACAGCAAGCACCCACCACCACCACCACCAGTGAAGACAAAAGTAAAAGCTGCTACTATCAGAACCTGCTGCTGGTAGAGGAACCTGCAATGAGAACTCTAGCAGGCGTCAACTCCAGAAACCCTTCTCCTCAGACCTATTTAGACTGAGAAGTTCAATGACCTCAGTGCCTGAGTAGGAAGAAATAGAAAAAAAAAAAAAAAGAAAGAAACAAGGAAACGTGTCCTTGCTCTCCTGTACAGGGTGCCTGGAGGAGACCACCTGGGCATGACGACTGACATGAGGCCAATGGCTGCCTCCGTACATGCCCTTAGGAGATCTTGTCTTCCTGGCCTGAGTGACCAGTCCTTCTGGCCCTCTGACATTACTGGTGACCACTGGACCAACAACCATAGTCGCTTGGGGCCAAGGTCACAGCACTGGTTCCCTCCGGAGGAGGGACTGCCTCTGGAGGACACAGCTGGGCACAAGGGCAGGGCTTTCTGCCACAAAGGTGAAGAAGACAAAAATGTGAACCCGCTCAGCTGGAAAGTCTAGTATGCCACTGTATTTACCAGCTGACTCAGGTCACTGCCTCCCCTCGAGTTTCATTCCTCACAGACCAAGCTCACCTTATTTCCCTCCTCAAACAGTCCAGCTGTGGCTCCTCTTTTTCAAGGGCCCCAGGGTGTAAAAGAACACTGGGAATTTGCAGAGTCCCAGGGGGAACAATATTCAATAATGCAAAAAACAAAGTTTACAACTCAAAAGAAAAACAGCTAAACAAAGAGGAAAAAAGATAACAAACAAAATAAAAATAACCTCCTGGGTCAGAAAAAACATGAAAGGCAAACGTTCTTTCCAAACTTGACCGTCTGCTTCCTTCTCACAGTGCGAGATTGGAAACGTCCCCTTACCTGGGCTTTTTCGGAGCTGTCCTCTTGGTAGCACTTCGGACACTCCCAGCAATTTGGCAATTCCTCGTTAAGCAACCCCTCTCCATCCATCTACAGGCAGAGAGCGGTTATTAAAAATCTGTCTCACTTAAAAAACAGACAAAACCCAATCTGTCTCTTAAGTTTCCTTTATCAAACAGTAACAGACATACGGTTGGGAAGAGTTACTCACTCCTAAACACACTGGTCTACAGGGGAGGAAAAAAAAAAACCAAATCAAGAGCCATTTGGCCTCACTCTCAGCCAGTGGGATACTGGCCACCCTTCACTCTTGGTTACATTGATCAAATTTAGACTCCAAGAGAAGATTCCCAAGCGTCTGAGCCAATCTGGGGTCTCTTCCCCCAACACATACATTCTCCTGAGGGTCCCATGCCATTCTGTAAAGAGAACTGAACATACAGGAATGGTGCCAGTGTGATCTTGAGTGTGGGGCATAATGGTTATGATGCAGTTATGGCTTTGGCTTGGAGACTAGTAACCAGGTCTCTATGACTCAACTGTTAGGTGAGGATAAATAACAATATCCACCTTACATGGTAATGGTGAGGATTAAATGGATTAAATATTAGATAAAATGCTTAGAATAATGTGTGGCATGTAGTAAACACTTCGTACTAACCACTGTCATCATCATGACGATAATACCCTATTTTATCAAATCCAAGATGCATATTTTTTCACATTTGAATTGTCTGAAACTGGGCTGCTTCTCACAATTAACAGTGTCTTATATAATCATTGTCAGCCAGGTGGCAGTCATGACATAGTTGACACCTTCAGAAAGACCAAGACAGTACCAGCACCAACCAATGTACTTTAGATTTACAGAAAATCTAAGACAGACCCAAATTCACAGAGTTGTCTAAAAGACTAAATGAGGAGTCATATAAAACAATGCTTCTCCATTCTGGCTACACATTAGAATCTCTTGGGGAGATTTTGAACATACCTGGGCCCAAGGTCCATGATAGAAGAGTTGACTCAATATCTGAGGTTAAGGCTTAAACCTCATTTTTTTTTTTGGCCGAGCTATGTGGCTTGTGGGATCTTAGTTCCCGACCAGGGATGGAACCCGGGCCTTTAGCAGTGAAAGCCCATAATTCTAAACACTGGACTCCCAGGGAATTCCTATTACTACCTGGGGTAGTGCACAGAGCCTAACACAGACTCAACATACACTAAATGTCAGCTGACAGTATTACCCTCACCATCTTTCAGGAACTAATAACCCCCGGATACAATGAAGTATGTAATAGAGACGCTTTAAAAATGTGAGGCATTCCAAAACTATGCTATTCCACGATGGCCGGGGACTCCAAACATACCCACCAAGGCCAGCCTGTAAGCTCCATGAGGCCAGGAACCAGGACTATTTTGTGTACTAGTGTAGCCTCAGGGTCTAGTACAGTGCCCAACACCGAATACAGACACTGAATCAAAAACAGATGTTAGACCCCTCTGTGACCCTCAGCAGCCTCTCGTGACAGATGTCCCACTCTCCTCTGCTCCACTCAGAGTCTTTAGACACTGTTAGCTGAGACCTCATGGGCCCCTTAGGCCTCTCCTCACCTGGAGGCAGCCAGGATGAACAATCTCGTTGCAGATACAGCATTCCATGAGTTTCTTCTCAAAGTCCTGTGTTTCCTCATTTTGATCCACCTCTCCACAGAGGGAGCATGTGACGGAGTGAGGCAGTCTGGGCTATAAGAGAACGAAGACAGAAATCAAGAAAAGAGCAGGCTTAGATCCTTATCATTCGGCTTCCCTTTAACTGAAGATGGGCAATTTGGTTCCCGCAATTCTCCAGTAAACACTTAAGAGAGCATGGAGACCAGGTAGAAAGAAGAGAGGTTCTGGCAGGAAAATGACTAAGAAGATAGGAAGAGTCAACTAGCTGAGGAGTAGAGACCAACAGGGAACAGTTTATTTTCAGTTGGCCTATCCTTGGCCTCCCAGGTCCTTCCTTTCTAATCCACTTAAAGAGGGAACAGACTGCAGTGATCTGTCCTTCAAACACTAGTCTCTCATTTGAAAATTAGGCAAAAATTAAATTAGATTATGTTAAATATTAGATACCTTCCTTCTAAATCTAGAGACAAAAGGGACAAAATGAAAAAAGCCATAAAGACAGCAAAACCTTTTCTTTCCAGCTCTGCGGTCTATACTATCTGTATATTTCAGCCCCACCCCCAGCACCACACCCCTCCCCCATACTCTTTACCCAGCAGATCACTCACTGCCAAGCACTGCCGGAGAACACAGGACTGCTTCATGCGACCAGGCCCCCCAAACTTCTTCATGTCCCTGCAGTAGTGACAAACACCACACTCTCCCTGCACGCAGGCTTTGCATTTTCGACATCGCACTCGTCTCCGTCTGGCTCCAGACACAATGGGAGAGGCAGCGGCTGGGCGCACAGGTGTTAACCGCGGGGCTGGTTTCATAGTGTGAGGCTTTGTGATGGGGATGGTAGGAACCCGCACCTTTGGCCGGGTTGGGAATTTAAGCTGGAAAGAGAAAGCAGTGAGGTCAAACATATAGGGTAGCCTAAGGACTGGAGTGGGTAGAAGATGACATGGCCTGGCAAACTATGGCCTGAGGGCAAATTGCCCACAGGCTGTTTTTGTAAACAAACTCTTATTGGCAAAAAAACCATGCTCATTTTTATTTTGTCCATGGGTGCTTTCTAGTGCAGCAGCAGAACTGAGAAACTGCAATAGACTGAATGGCCTGCAAAATTTAAAAAATTATCATCTTTATTACATTTATTACCTACACATTCTCTTCACAAAAAAGTTTGCCAATCCCTTCAGACTACTTCAGCCACATCCCTCTCACTCTGTTGATCTGCCCTTCTCTGAAGCTTTCTATGTGCCAAAGGCATTGCACGGGCCCTCCAGTATTTCCTTATCCTGAGTATTATTACTCAGAATACACTCCTGAAGAAGACAGAAAACTACCTGAAGGAGCAACAAATCTTTCTCTATTATTCTAAATTCAACCCTACAATTCTGGCACATAGCAGACACTCCAATAATAGCTAAGCATGAATAAATTTCTCAGGTATATGTTTATAATTTTAGCACCTGTATTTTACCCTGCTGGTCATCTGTTTAAGAACAATGACTGTGTCTTATACTTCTTTAATTTCCACTGTGCCTTAAACATTTTTTGGACACAAAACACTCAACAGCCAGGGCCAGAAAGGACTAAACTGTTTTGTGGCAGTCCCATGTGGCCAAGCAGAAGCCAAGTGGGACAGAAGCACTGCGGAAGGAGGAAGTGGTTCTTCAAAGACATATTTTAGATATACACCTTTATATTTTGCCTAAATGTTCCTGGGATGTGATGGCTCTGCAAGCTGCAGCTGGGAAACACCAAAGACGGGCCTAATTTATTTGCCAGACTCACGACCAAGATCAGAATTCTATGACTGACCTTGACAAAGGACAATATGGGATAGAATTATACAGGACCTGACTGAAGGGACGTGAAAATTCATAAGTGACAATTTATTAACTAATGGGTAGCTGTTTTCGTCTCTTCTCAATTCAATACTGAAAAGTCCAAATCAAGGGGAACCTTGAGAGTGCCGTCTCACTTCAATGAAGAAACGTTCTAGCCTTTTAAATGTATAACTATAATTATTTTAACTAATTTTACATCAGATCTATAAAAAGAATTGAGTCACTGGGGCAGAAGGATAGGAACCGATCCACTCTGGTGAACAAATGCACATGCTGGCATCTGAACTTGGAGGCAGGTCTTCTAGTTTGACAGTCTGTTAAGAGAGTCACCTCCAAAGATAGCTTTACTGAAGAGTCAAAACAGAACTGAGTAATGATTTTCTGTCAGTTCACATTAATGCACCAAAATCTGTCTGCCTCTGGTTGTTCTTTTTCTTCCTGGAATGGTAATGGTTAGCCAGCAAAATGTTTCAGCAGCTTGAAGAATAGTTCCTTACCTTATCCCTTTTCGGCCACTGTACTATAGGGACGCCAGTGAGGGCTAACTTGGGATCACTGTTGGCAAGCTCCTCCAGCAAAACCTAAGGGTAAGATAGGAGAGAAGAGGGGAAGAACACAGTGAACAGAGTCAACCACTCCTAACAGCATCCAGACAGACTTAGCCTCAGTTCCCCTAAGCACCAAGGTGAACAGCAGGCTGGCAACATTTAACATTTTCCCTTCATATAGGGACCCACTGAGAAACAAACAGAAGATGGAAGAGAATTCAAACTATCAAGACTTTAAATCTACCTGTGCCTCCAACCCCACACTTGTGTGTTCACTGTAAGCACGCTACCGTTGTCAAATGTTGTCACATAGTTCTATACATGACAGTAAAACTTTACATCAACTCTTTACTTTTCTACTCCAGCTAACGAGTACCATCATACTTTAAAATCATGCCTTCATTTTGCTGACTGGCAAAAATAATAAAAAGGATTGGTTAATATGAATAGCAGGGTCTTAACATCTTGATTTCAACCCAGGACTCCGTTCTTTGAAGGCAGATTAAAGAAATCTCATTCTCAAACCTCTCTCCCTCACACCCACACGCACACACACATGCACCCATGGTCGCTTTTTGCCTTTATTCCTATAAAGGGGGCAGCAACAATCTCAGGGGCAATAGTTCTCATGCCTTTAGCCAATCTAGTTTGAATGCCTCGAGGAACAATTCTACAGAAAGAAATTGCCACTCAAGTGAGTCACACTGGTTATTATTTTGAAACAAATCTTTTATGTTTTAGACAGAAATTTCTCAGTCCCAAACCTTCCAGCACAATGAAATCTCTCCTCATCTGACCTCAAGAGCCCTAAAGCAATGGCAGCTGCAAAACGACAACAATCCCACCCCACAAATCCAGAAGACAAATTACACGATTTCTTTCTGATTGCTTTAGATGTATACAGGATATTAACTGTTTCAAGAAAAAGTAAACTTTGATCCTAGACAGGCCAGCATGCCTGGGCCATTTTTAATAATCATTCTCAGAATCCTGTGTGCTCTATGCCTAGAGACCAGGACTCTTGAAGCATGAAGCATTTCTCTACGAAGTTTTTTCATCCTTAACCTAAGGATCACACTCCAGATCCAGAGCTGGGACTCGGAAAGACCCTTTAACTAGTACCCACGAAGCTCCTCCAGGATGAGTCCCTCTGCCAAGTCCCCCAGATGCCTCTCTCCCTCCCCCAAACTGATTTCCTTTGCAGACGTTTTATTTACTTCGAGTTGCTATGGCATCCTATTCTGGAGCCTCCTTTAGCACCACACTGCGTGGGGGTGAAGAGGCAGGGTGTGGTGCCACGTGGGACCAGGCTCCGTCCCGCTCCCAATCTCCCTGGGGTGAGAAACTCACGTCCATTCAAAATGTGTGCTAGGGAGTGCGAGCTCCCCTCCCCCACTTCGCACTGCTGCCGCGGAGTAGGACTCTGCCCATTTCCTCCGCCCCTAGAGCACTGAACTGTCCACAAACAGGGACTTTCCACTTTCAGCAAAACAGACTGCACAGAAAGATCCGCAATTGTTCAAGAGTAGAACAGGAACCTAACTATCACCAAAAGCCGTCTACCTGCAAGATTTCTGTGGGGGACAGGGAAGGGTAGGTGGATAAATTGTGTCTGTTGGGGCGGGGGTGGAGGGTGCGGGGTGTGGGGGCAGCTGTTCACACAGGCACGACTCAGTTAGCAGGGTCTGTGTGGGTGTGGAGGGAAATGCAGATTTCCTTCCAAGCCCTATTTCACTGGGGCCAAACAACCAAGCACGCCCTGCTTTCATCAAAAAAGGCAGACTCCAGCTGAGGCCCTTCAAGAAACCATATAAAGAAGCCACCACCCTTCACCAGAGTGGGTTTGGGACAGGGAGCGGGGGGTGGAGTGCGGAAAGGCACTATCTAGCCTCCTGGCATGAGAGAATGTTCAAGCGCAAGCCCACACCCGACACAGCCCAGGAAGGGGACGAGAACCGAGAACCGCGGGCGCCTGGGCGGAAAAGGGGAAGAGACTCCCAAAGGCAAACGACCCAATTCGAAAGCACATCCCACCGGGAGAGGGAACAAGTGCAGTGACGACAGCACCACCGACACCTCAGCACTATCCCGGACTCGCTGGCAGGCAGTTCTCCTGCCTCTCCGCAGCCGAGACCGGTCCCTGCAGAAACACACCACACACCCCAGACCAGGAGGGCTCTGCCGCCCGCCCGCCCGCCCGCCTGACCTTGTGTTTCCCGTCCTCTGAAGCTGCCGAGGCTCTTGGATGAAGTTTCCCCAGCGTCTTTGTTTTGCTTTCTGTATTGGAAGTTGTGCTGAAGGAGTTAGGTGTTCTGCCTCTAGGAAAAATCCCAGTTTACTTGAAAAAAATCTGAAATCTCCCAGGGCCCCTAAGGCAGGGCAGTCCGGCGATCACCTTTCAGGCTACCCGGAGGGAGCGGCGCGCAGAGCCCTGCGCTCCTTCTCGAGCCCCAGAGCTCAGCCGCGGCTTCCTGTGCCTGCGAACAATGCTGCTGCGTCACCCACATGCAGCTCCCAGAAATGCTTTGCAACGGAAGATGGCAGGAGGGGAGCCGAGCTCGAGTGAGCGAGCCAGCAGAGGGCCCAGCGTCCTGCGGCAGTCAGGAGGGGGCGTGCTGGGCAGCGCTCCCGGCGCGGCGATTGGAGGAGAGCCCGCCGGGAGGGAGCCGCCGCCCCGCCCTCTCCCTCCCACCGCCCCGTCAGCGCCGGGGCAGAACCCAGGGCCAGCCCCAGGGCTCTCGCCGGCGACTTCGGAAGGCGCCAGCGGAGGGAAGGGAAGGCTTTAACCCATGCCGAGTCGGGTCCCGCGTTCGAACGTCCTTGCCGCGGTCCACACCTCACCTCCCTGTCACAGCCGCGCTCCCCCGGGCTGCACACAGGGCTCTCCCCACGCCCGGGCAGACAGCTAGTCGCCCGAAGTTCAGCCTCTGCGGCAGAGCCCGGCCCGGAGCCGAACAACTCCGGAATTCCCTTCTCTCCCCATGGCCGGCCCGCCTCACCTGCCCGCGCTGTCCCTCCCCTAGCCCGGAATCCAGAACCAGCACACCACAAGGTGTTCCAGAAACGCCCTGGGCGTGACACATTCCCACCAATACCGAGGTTCATCTCAGCTACTTCCACAACCGAGGCGGCCTCTGCCCCAGCCCGCACTGTGAGAGCCGCGCCGCTGCGGGCGGCTCCCTTGTGACCAAGTCAGACCAGCTGAGGGGCACCCTCAGGAACTTCACTCCCCTGCTTTGGCATCAGGCACCGGGACCCTAGGGCCAGCACCACCTCTGACTCCACACCTGCCGGTCTCCTAGGGCCTCAGTTAACAGCCAGGACTCTGCCTCTCACCACTCCATCCTCAGGACACCAGCGCCTCCGTCTTCCTATTCCTGTCTTTTGACATTGCCTGGATGAAAAGCAACCAGTCCCCCATTCGGTCACACATCTTGGTGCCACTTCTGACAGCCACTTGAGTGACATGTGTCACCTACTCTGCATTCACCGATCCACAGTCAGGGTTAAACTCAGACTGAAGGAGCACTCTTTTCTCAGGCTTCAGCATCCAGTATATTAGGGCCAGATTTATGTAACTTTTAGACTCTAATAAATGAAAATTGGCTTTTGGGGAAATTATAGAAGCAGCTTTGAAATAAACACCTCAGGCCACTGAGAACCTAGCTCTTACCACTGGAAACAGGCTTATTTATTCTAGCTTATTCCAGGACAGTTGTTTCAGTGAGTTTCTCCTGCAGAGTCAATGACCAAGTAGGCTCTCTGAGGCCTGGGGCTCTGGTGCCAGAGGCAGCGTGTTTACTTCTGACATTAGTTTACCAAGGGAAGGAGAGACTTTTGTACTCTTCTGTGGAGCTCTTCCTGGAAATGTGTGAATGGTCATTCTAATCCTAAAATTGTACTTTTATGACTGAAAGACTCTCTGTAATTAGCCTATTATGTTTGACATTGCCTTCCTTAACATTGTGAGGTCCCCTTGGAAAATGCTTATTTAGGTTTTAGTGCTATCTAACCTAGAGGGATGATACAGTATGCACAGATACTTAAGAGAAACAAGTTACTCCAAAACAAAACACAAGTCCAAGTTGTATCCAGCACAAATTCTAAAGGCCACCTGGAAAGAGCAAAAATCAGACAGGGCACTAGGAAACTCACTTCAAGTAAGTTCCCAAATCACACATAAATAAGGCCCAATTTTTTTCTCCTTTTAATTCAGAATAAAAGGTAGGCAACAATGATGAGAATTAGTAAGAATATAACATTACATAAAACAGGACTATAATGAAACATTTTTAAAGAATTATATCTATTTTAATCTAACTTGTAGCTGAGTTATTAAAAACTTTTTACTCAGTAAGAATGTGAATTATTACAAATATCAGTAAAAACTACAAATGAAGTTTTATTTATACAGGTTCCTTTTTTCCCTCATCTGGCTTAATGGATTAAAATCCAATTATACTGGGCCTTCTATCAGCTCTTCTCTTTGTTAGTGTCAGAATCACTCCCAAAGTGTCAGATTAAGGAAAATTTCTGATTCGTGTTTCTGTATTTATTCACAACCATAACTCTGCTTCAGTCCCATCATCCTCCTGAGGTGGAGCTTCATATAAATTTTTAGATCATAGTTACAAAATAAAATGCTAGATAGACTCTTAGATAAGAGCAGCAGTAGCCAATTTTACCACAAAGGAAGAATTTCAAATTTATAAATTTAGAGCTTTTTTCATTTACATAATACTGTAGTCATCAGTCTGCATCACCTAACAGGAAAGGGTCTTAACCGGTTAACTAAAAAGAATGGCGCCTCCTTTCCTCAGGACACAATCTACCACCAGTCCTCAGGGTCAGGTCCAGCACCTGTAAACCTAGAAGTCACTCACTTACTTTCTTAGCCCACTTAAAATGTCTGCTCCTCCACTAGACTGTAAGTCCCCCAAGGGTTTGGTCCACAGTATGTTTGCATATTTATACCAACACTAAGCCTGGTTCTTGGCAGAGAGCAGGCAGGGATTACTCACAGTAGTGAAATAAGTGAATTTCAAAGATTTGTAATTTTCATAACATCTCCACTGAGGTAGATGTTATTTTACAGAGGAGAAAACAGGCTCTTATTGATCTAGTATCCTGCCCGACAGTCACATTTTTGCCAAGCTTATCAAAATGTCTTAGAGAAAATACGAAAGTAGAAAAATATTCAAAAACACTGAAATTGTTTCATTAACTGAGTTGGGCAGCCAGATGTATTGATATATTAAGAGCCTCTTTTTATACATATATTAAGAGCTGCTTTATTACCAAAATAAACAGACAACAATAAAGTCTGATTAAAAATTCACCCTTCCAGCCGATTCCCACCACCTTGCTAAGACCCACCGTCGGTAAGCAGTTAACATGCCCACCCCAGGCCCACTGTGATTTTAGCACATGCTAACAAAGATACTTTTTTAAACATTAATGGGACTGCACTATACACTATACATACTACTCAAGGTCCTGCCTCTTTACTCAACATCTCTCAAGGACATGGCCTCTCAATTTTAGATCAGGAGTCAAGGTTACTTTATACCCCCTCCCAAATAGGACTTTATATATGCTCATTACTTTCCCCTAACTTTGCCAATATATCAACCTTTTTAAATGCCCCATATTTCATCTAATCCCTTTGCAACTCTGTATGATTCTTTCTTCAATACTGTAGAACATTTTTAGAACCTTCAAAGCCCTTTAACCACATTCACTAAAACTGCTTCTCCCAGGGAATATGTAATTATGGGTATCTCATCCCACCAATGTTCCTCTAACATCTTCTAGTTATTTGTGAGAGCCACATAGGCTACAAGAGACCATCTCTCTCTTGCAGGAAGGGTAAATTCTGGGCTCGCTTTAGTCCTTTGCTGCAGTGTAGCCTTCTGTGCTGCCACAGCACCAAGTTCTCTAGCACTGCAGTCTCCAGCTGGGCAGTGATTCGGCACCCACCCAATCCAATGCTTTCTTTTTTTCTTTTTGGTGGTGTTCAGGTTTTCAAAGTATTCAAGTCTGAAACTATTATCTAAAGCTCAAATTAAATATAACAGGTCAAACGTAGGAATAAGTAATCCATTTGATCTTAACTGAAACTACCTGCAGAGCTGGGCTCTAAATCTTCTGTCTTCTGTCATCAGCTATATTTTGATATGGTATTGGGTAAACAAGGGAGAACTCAAACACTGCCAGTCTGTGCAGTCATCCTACTGGGCCACTCATTCTCTTATGACCTGGTCTCTATGCCACCTCTGTCTTACTGAGCAAAGGCAGCCATGTTTTCCATGATTCCTGATAAACAGCAAGCTTTCTCAGGACACTTGTCACAGTGTTAAGAGCTCTCTTTAGATGGATCTTAACTCATTCCCTTTCTTGCTGCCTCCTTTTACTCTGCCTGAAGTTTGACACAAATCTTTCTACATTTTCCCCTACTACTCTGCCTCTATAAATATCCTTATTTAACTATATTAGTTAAGAGTTGTTCAGTTGCTAAGTTGTGTCCAACTTATAAGTTGACTCACTGGAAAAGACTCCGATGCTGGGAGGAATTGGGGGCAGGAGGAGAAGGGGACGACAGAGAATGAGATGGCTGGATGGCATCACCAACTCGATGGACATGAGTTTGAGTGAACTCCAGGAGCTGGTGATGGACAGGGAGGCCTGGCGTGCTGTGATTCATGGGGTTGCAAAGAGTCGGACACGAAAGAGTGACTGAACTGAACTGACACACTGCAGCATGCCAGGCTTCCCTGTCCTTCACTATCTCCCTGAGTTTGGTCAGATTAGTTAATAGTTTGTGTATTTCTATCATGACATTTGAGCTGTACAACTGATTAGTGAATTATGACTTCCTACAACTGAATTCAATGAAATCAAATCTACCTATAGATATCCCTTAGGATTAAAAAGATATTTCTCTTTTTCATAAATTAAAAATGCAGATCCCCAGGCCAAAAGAACATTAGTGAGAGATTATAAAACCTTCCTTCTTAGGGTTCCTAAAGGCAATTATACAAGTTAGTAAGTCACCAAAGTCACAATTTAATGTTTTCCACATCCAAGGCAGAATAGCTAGGAAAAAAGAAACTTCTGGACTTTCCTGGTGGTCCAGTTTGTTAAGATTCCACGCTCTCAATGCAGGGGGCACAGGTTTGATTTCTGGTCCGGTAATTAAGATCTCTCACACCACAAAACACGGCCAAGATAAAATTTTAGAAAAAGAAAGAAGAAAGGAACTTTGGGGAAGTTCCTTGGTGGCCTAGTGGTTACGATTTCAGACTTTCTCTGCCGTGACCCAGGGTCAGTCCCTGGTTAGGGAACTGAGACCATGCAAGCCGCGTGGCCTGGCCAAAAAAAGAGACAAACTTCT